>NC_080027.1:113072438-113697438 GCF_030020395.1 Manis pentadactyla | reverse complement strand
CCAATTAAGTGTTTACTATGTCTTTCTTTAGTTAAATGATCAAAATGTTTTAAAATGTAACTTGGTCTAATTAAGTATCTTGCTGTAATTCAAGGTTTAAACTCTGTAATTTCAAAGTTTCAGCTACCCCAAGTTCTTCTTTGCCAAAGCGTACACGAGACGAGGAAGAGGATAGCACCGTAGAAGCGTCAGACCAAGTCTCTGATGATACCGTGGAAATGCCTCTTCCAAAAAAGTTGAAAAGTGTTACACCAGTAGGAACTGAGGTGTGTAAAGGTCTTTCTGTTTATTTTTACTTCTTCCGGTAGAGCTAAGGTATTCTTTCAGTTACAGCATTATTAGGTGAATGGACCTTTTGGGGCTAAAATCCGTTATCTAGAACACTCGGTTGTTGTACTTACTACAGAGTTTCTGTGCTGACAGCCAGTTATTGTTGCTGTTGCCAACAATGTTTATATTCTTCACATATCTTTAATTGAATTAGTTCCCATTTCAACTTAAAAATCACAGCTATAAAAACAGAAGTTGAATTCCATTCCAATTTCTTTTTAATTTGAATAATAAGGAAGTTTATTTTTCATGGACATTTTAAACTTTTATCTGTCATCTTTTTCTCAGATGAACCAAAACTATAATCTTTTATCTTCTATTGTCAAGGCTAAGTAGTAATGAACTAAACTTTACTATCAGACATTAATTTCATTAGTATATATTTAATCAATGTTCATAAACCTTATTTTGTATATACTAAAGAAGAGTATGATTGATTATACTAAGTTAAATATAAATTAGCAAATCTGATATACAGTTTCATAATATTACAAATTTGAGTTTTATAGGGAGAACTAGCTGAACAGGTGACCCATCATCTAGTGAACTGATACGGTTAAAACAATTTTATTATGATTCAGGAAGAAGTTATGGCAGAAGAAAGTACAGATGGAGAGGCAGAGACTCAGGCATACAACCAAGATTCTCAAGATTCCATTGGAGAAGTAAGTAAAACATATTTAAAGTAACTAATTGTGGCTTTTAATGAATGGAATTAACTTTGATGAAGTGAAATATTATTTGGATTTTTTTTTTAACATGCTGCTTTTATATTTAATGAAATACTAGAATTACCAGTGCAATTTCTGCTTTGTTTTACTCCTAATTAGTATCTGCCTCATAAACTTGATTAAAGACATGTTTTTGCTCATTCTTGGGACAGATTTCTCCAAGCTAAGAGTTATCACAAGTAAAGATCATCCACTCTTAATTATTAAGAAGGACAAGTGCTGGTTGAGTCTTGAGTTAATCCACTACTGCCCCATTCAGTGATCCTCTTGTTCTGTTCAATTCCTCCTTCCCTTACTGAATTAAAGTAATCTGTGAAATGAATTGAATTTGTACCCATCTTTATATTTTGAACCCTCATTGAGGTTTCTCCAGCGGCAGCCTCACAAATGAAATGCATAAATGCTTAAGCTACGAAACTTGAGGTTCCATTCCTGACTCTACCACTTAGAAGCTGTGTGATTTAAAAGCAAGCCATTAATCAGTTCTCTCTAAAGCTCAATCTTCCCATCTGTTGGAATAATACTTTTTAATAATGTTCCTAAATTAGTACCTGCCACATATCGGCACTCAAAATATTATTTATTTTTATCTCTCTGCTCCACAGATTGAGAACTCATAGTAATATTAATAGTTTAACTATTAATGGTTAATACAGAACTTATTACTATATGTCAAATGTTATTCTAAGAAATTTGCATTTATCAACTAATCATCACATCAGCCCTATTTTTTATGTGAAGGAACTGATGCTCTGATAAGTAGCATAACCAGGTTCTTATAGCATTAGACCTGGAATTTGAACTCAGGTTGTCTGGTTTCCAGTTGTTCTCTTAAGCGTGAAACAGTGCCTTCTGTCTGTATAAAATGTCAAGATCATTTTATTCTAAAATCATTTCTGTAGAGTTAAGGAATGTCTCAAACTAATCATAAATAACCATAGATTGCAAGTAAATTTTAGGTTCTTAAAATGCATTAATTTTGTTATTTTTCCTGTTTTGCTTGGCTAAAAACAAAACTAAACCTTCAAAATGAATTCAGAGTATTTTAAATGACATATTTCATGTATCTTTAAGAAAGTGTCATATTTTGAGGAACATCATAATTTTGAAATAATTTGTGGATTTCTATATTATTGCCAGACTTGGATAAAGTACACTAAATATTCTCTGTAAATCTTTTTCTTGAAAATGGCAAAGTTGTCTGTGACTCAGAAATGCCCTTTAGCTTTCCATTCCACTTCCAGCACTACCTACTGGATATGTAACAGTTCATTTTTCTAGTTTTTTGGCAGTGAAGCAGATGTTCCTTTTAAGTTTGATTTTCTTGAAATAAGCATATCACTTTGAGTCACATTTTTAATTATTCCATGACTCATTTTTTTCTGCTACAGTAAACATAATCTTTATGAATGACTTAATTCACAAGAGATTGTTTCTTGCTTGTATAAAGAATAGATTTTGTGAATGCTTAACCAAAAAGTAGACACTTAATTTTTTTACAACAAAATATCAAAATAAAGTTAAAATTACAGTTCATTTCAGTGGCTACCAACATGGCATTGCGAAGTTAGATTGAGCAAAGAATTATTTTTATATTTGTTATCCTTAATGTGGTTTGAAGGCTTAGGATAGAGTGTTTTTTGGGGGGGTTGCAATGATAAATAGTTTATTTAGTGTGTTTTCTAGACTATTTCTGATTTGGAGAAAAAAATTTAATAATATTTTGCAGGATATTCTATGGATATTCTTTTTCTGTCTTTGGTCTATACTTGTGCTATCAGCTAACCACATTGGCTGTTAAGCACTTGAAATATGGCTAGTCTAAATTGAAATATGCTCTGAGTGTAACACATACATTGGATTTTGAAAGGTTATTACAAATTCTGCAATGTAGAATATCTGGTTAATAATTTTACATTGGTTATATATTGACATGATATTTTGAATATATTATGATTAATTGATTTCACCTGTTTCCTTTTCTTTTTTGATTTTAAGTGACTACTAGAAAATTTAAAATAGACAATGTGAATCACATTGTGTATTACATTATGTTTCTATCAGACCAACACTGGTCTACAGTATACCACACTGGTAGTTTTGAACACATATATCTGTATATATTTTTTCCCTTTTTTATTGGAGAATTACCCGGTGACATTTATAACAGTTTGTCTGTAGGAAGACAGTAAAGAAATATAAAATTTTTAAAAGAAATTTTTTTAATTTAAAAAGAAATTTTTAAAAAGTTGCTCATGCTTATATTCAAGAGATTTTTGCCTATGTTTTCTTCTAAGAGTTTTGTGGTTTCATGTCTTATATTTAGATCTTTGAATTAGACAAAGATTTATCTTCTTTAGCATGTAGCTGGTTATGAAAACCATATTTTTAACATAAAATGTTACTAGTCCATAGGTATTTTTTGGTTTTTACTTAGATCTGCAGTAATTCACTGACAATTTTGGGTATACTTGACTGAAAAATGTTTTAATTTTTGATTTAAAAAAAAAATATTTTAAAGGGAGTCACCCAGGGAGATTATACTCCAATGGAAGACAGTGAAGAAACATCTCAATCTCTACAAATAGACCTTGGACCCCTTCAGTCAGATCAGCAAACAACTTCATCCCAAGATGGCCAAGGCAAAGGAGATGATGTCATTGTAATTGACAGTGATGATGAAGAAGATGATGATGATGAAAATGATGGAGAGCAGGAGGTAAAATTTGGCTTGAAATCATCCAGTGGTTTTTGGCTTTTGTCATTTTTATTTAATTGATGTACAGTTGACAAACACAATCTTACCAATATTAGTTTCAAGTATACAACACAGTGGTTCAACAGTTAACCCATGTTATTAAATCCTCAGCTCCACTAGTGCAGTTACTATCTGTCAACACAGAAAGACACTGCAGGATCATTGGCAATATTCTCCATGCTGTAGTACTTTCCTCATGACCAACCTACATTATGATTGAGAACTTGTTCCCCTTTATCCCCTCACCCACCTACCCCAACCCCTCCTCCATGGTAACCACAAATCACTTCTCAGTGTCTATGAGTCTACTATTTTGTTCATTTTGTTTCATTTTTACATTCCATAAAAAAGTGAAATCATATGGTTTTTGTCTTTTTCCACCTGGCTTATTTCACTTAGCTTAATACCCTTGAGGGTCACCCATGTTGACCCAAATGTCAGGATTTCTTTCTTTTTTAATGGCTGAACAGTATTCTATTGTATATATGTACCACTCTTTATCCATTCATCTATTTATGGACACTTTGGTTGCTTCCATATCTTAACTATTATAAATAATGTGGCCATAAACATAGGGATACATGTATCTTTTTGAATCAGGGATTTTCTTTTCCTTGAGTAAATTCCTAGAAGTACAATTATTGGGTGATATGGTATTTCTACTTTTAGTTTTTGAGGAACTTCCATACTGCTTTCCACATTTGGTGCACCAATTTACTTTTTACCAACAGTGTAGAAGGGTTTCCTTTTCTCCACATCCTCTTAGACACTTGTAATTTTTTTGTCTTTTGGATAGTGGCCATTCTGACTGGTATGAGGTGATATCTCATTGTGGTTTTGATTTGCAGTTCTCTGATGATTAGTAATGTTCCATGTTCCTCTTGGCCATCTGTATTTCTTCTTTGGAAAAAATGTTCAGGTCCTCCACCCATTTTCTTAATCTGGTTATTTGGTTTTTTGGTGTTGTGACATATGAGTTCTTTATGTATTTTGGATTTTAACCCTTTATTGGTTAAATCATTTATGAATATACTTTCCCATAGTGTAGGTTGCCTTTTTGTTGTGTTGATGGTGTCCTTTGCTATACAGAGCTTTTTAGTTTGATGTAGTCTCACTTCTTCATTTTTTATTTCCCTTGCTTGAGGAGATGTGTCTAGGAGAAAAAGTTGTTCATACTTATGTTCAAAAGATTTCTGCCTATGTTTTCTTCTAAGAGTTTTGTGGTTTCATGTCTTATATTTAGATCTTTGATCCATTTTGAGTTGCCTTTTGTGTATGGAGTTAGACAGTAAGCCAGTTTCATTCTCTTACATGTAGCTGTCCAGTTTCCCCAACACCAGTTATTAAGAGGCTGTCTTTTCCACATTGTATATATTCATGGCTCCTTTATTGTATATTAATTGGCAGATATATGATAGGGTTTATATCTGGGCTTGCTATTCGATTCCATTGATCTATGGGTCTATTCTTGTGCCAGAACCATACAGTTTTGATTACTATAGCTTTGTAGTATAGCTTGAAGTCAGGGAGCATGGTTTTTCTTCTCAAGATTGCTTTGACTATTCAGTGTCTTTCATGGTTCAATATGAATTTTAGGATTATTTGTTCCAGTTCACTGAAAATGACATTGGTATTATGATAGCGATTACATTGAATCTGTAAGTTGCTTTGAGCAGGATGGCCATTTTGACAATATTAATTCTTCCTATCCATAAGCACAGGATAGATTTCCATTTATTTGTGTCATCTTTAATTTCTCTCATGAGTTATATTACAGTTTTCAGAGTATAGGTCATTCACCTCGTTGTTTAGGTTTATTCCTAGGTATTTTGTTCTCTTTGATGCAATTGTAAGTGGCATTGTTTTCCTGATTGCTTCTTCTGGTAGTTCATTGTTAGTATATAGTAGTGCAACAGATTTCTCTATATTAATCATGTGTCCTGCAACTTTTCTCAATCCAGTTATTAGTTCTAATAGCTTTTGTGGACTCTAGGGTTTTTTATATATATAGTGTCATGTCATCTGCAAGTGGTGACAGTTTAACTTCTTCTTTACCAGTTTGGATGCCTTTTATCTCTTTGTGTTGTCTGAATGCTGTGGCTGGATCCTCCAGCGCTGTGTCATATCAAAGTGGGGAGAGTGGGCACCACTGCTGCTCTTGTTGCTGCTCTTAGAGGAAAAGGTTTCAGCTTTTCTCCATTGAGTGTGATGATAGCTGTGGGTTTGTTATATATGTCCTTTATTATGTTGATTATGTTTATTATGTTATTCACTCTATGCCTGTTTTGTTAAGAATTTTTATCATGGATATATGTTGAATTTCAAGTGCTTTCTCAGCATCTATTTAGGTGATCATATGGTTTTT
This sequence comes from Manis pentadactyla, assembly GCF_030020395.1. Taxonomy (NCBI): domain Eukaryota; kingdom Metazoa; phylum Chordata; class Mammalia; order Pholidota; family Manidae; genus Manis; species Manis pentadactyla. The sequence goes on along the minus strand of NC_080027.1, from coordinate 113,691,254 downwards.
ATCCTTTTATTTGTTAATATGGTATATCACATTGATTGTTTTACAAATATTGTACCATCCTTGCATCCCTGCAATAAATCCCACTTGGTCATGATGGATGATCCTTTTGATGTAATTTTGAATTTAGTTTGCTAACGTTTGATTGGATTTTTGTGTTTATGTTTGTCACAGGTACAGGTCTATAATTTTGTTTTTTTTTTTGTAGTGTCTTTTTCCAGTTTTGGTATTAGAGGGATTTGGGCCTCATCAATGAGTGTGGAAATATTCCCTCCTCTTCTGCCTCTTGGAATACTTTAAGAACGATGGGTGTTAGCTGTTCTTTAAAAGATGAGTAGAATTCAGCTGGGAAGCCATCTGGTCCCAGACTTTTGTTTATTCGGAGTTTTTGGATTACCAAGTCAGTTCCCTTACTGGTAGTTGGTCTGTTTTGAGATTTTCTGCTGCTTCTGTGTCAGTCTTGGAGGGTTGTATTTTTCTAGGAAATTGACCATTTCTTCTAGACTGTCCCATTTATTCACATTTTCCATAGAATTATCTAATAAGTCTTTGTATTTCTGTGGCATTAGTTTAACTATTCCTTTTTCATTTCTCATTTTTATTTGTGTCCTCTTTTTTTCTTGGTAAGTCTGGCTAGGGGTTTGCCTACTCTGTTTATCTTATCAAAGAACCAGCTCTTGGTTTCATTGATTTTTCTTCTATTGTTTTATTCTTTTCTATTTAATTTCTTCTATGATCTTTATTATGTCCTTCCTACTAACTTTGGGTTTTATTTGTTCTTTTTCAAGTTTATTTAATTGTGAGTTTAGAGTGTTTATTTGAGATTGTTCTTGTTTCTAACGAAGCCTGCATTGATTGCTATGCACTTCCCTCTAGAACTGCTTTTGAGCATCCCACAAGTTTTTGAACTGTTCTATTTTTATTTTCATTAATCTCTATGTATTGCTTGATTTCTCCATGTCTTGATTGAATAGTTCATTGATCACTGATTATTTAGAAGCATGTTTCTATGTGTTGGTGGGTTTTTTTGTTTGCATAATTTATTTCTACTTTCATACCATTGTGGTCTGAGAAGTTGCTTGATAACAATCTTTTTTAATTTATTGAGGCTCTTTTTGTGTCCTAATATGTGACTAATCTAGGGAACATTCTATACAGACTTGAGAAAACTGTGTGTCCTACTGCTTTTGGGTGGATTGTCCTATATATATCTGTTAAGTCCATCTGACCTAATGTGTTCAGTACCTTTGTTTACTTATTTATTTTCTGTCTGGATGATTTGCCATTGATGTAAGTGGGGTGCAAAAGTCCCCTAATATGATTTGAGTTGCAACCTGTCTGTCCCCTTAGTTCTGTTAGTATTTGTTATACTATTTAGTTGCTCCTATGTTGGATGCATAGATATTTGTAGTGCTTCTATCCTCTTGTTGGACTGACCCCTTTACTATTATGTAATGTCCTTCTTTGTCTCTTGCTACTTTCTTTGTTTTAAAGTCTACTTTGTCTGATACAAGTACTGCTACTCATGCTTTTTTCTCCCTATTACTTGCATGAAATACCTTTTCCATCCCTCCACTTGGAATCTGTGTGTCTTGAGGTCTGAAATGAGTCTCTTGTCAACATGTAAATGGGCCTCATTTCTTTATCCATTCTGCCACCCTGTATGTCTTTTGATTGCTCTCAGTCCATTTATATTTAACGTAGTTATTGATAGGTGTGTACTGATTGCCATTTTATTACTTATATCCTGGTTGTTTTATAGTTCCTCTCTGATACTTTTTTCATCTCTTAGACTCTTGTTATTGATGGTTTTCTTGAGTGTGATTGGATTTCTTTTTTTTAATTTTTTTGTGTATCTATTATGGGCCTTAGGCTTTTGATTACCACATGGTTCATAGATTCTTAAAAGTATCACAGTCTATTGGGTCACTCTGTTTTGAACACAGTCTAAAGGTACTTGTTATTTATTATTATTCTTCCTTCATGCTTTTATATTAAGTGTTAAAATTGCATTTTTTGTGTATCCCATGACTGCTTTTGTGTATTGTTGATTATACTTCTTTTCTGTTTTTTAACTTCATGCTTGCTGATTAAGTATTTGGTCTACAGCCTTTATTGTGGGCTTATTTGCACTGATGATATTTAGGCTTAATATTTCCATCTACAGAAGTCCCTTTAACATATCCCATAAGGCTGGTTTAGTGGCAGTGTAATGCGTTAACTTCCATTTATCTGAGAAACTTAATCTCTCCTTCAATTTTGTATGATAACTCTGCTGGGTACAAGATTCTTGATTGAAGGTCCTTCTATTTTAATATATAAAATATTTCATGCCATTCCTTCTGGATTGGAGTGTTGTGGAATGGCTCTTGCAAGCACCCAACCAACCGAGCCGAGGAAATGTCCACCTGCCCTTTCTCCTCCAGAGATATCTCTGTCCAACCCCTGCACCTCTGGGACCCTTACTGCTTCTGATGAACCTTTCAAACTGCTAACTCTGTGTTGGGTCTCAGTGGGACTGAAGGAGTGTGCCTGTCCTTCACAGGCAGCTGGAGTGTCAGCCTTCCAGAGTGCTCTAGCTCTCTCTGGTGTCCAGCCTCTTTAAACACCAAAGCCCAATGCAGTGTGGGCTAGTGTTCCCAGAGCAGATCTCTGGGGCCAGGTGTGCAGAGTTCTTGCATGCTTCTCCCCTCTGTGCTCAGTTCCCCAATCTTCTGCTTGTAGATGGGCTGAGGGAAGGGCTTGGGTCCCGCTCGATGGCAGCTCTGCCACTTTACCCTTCTGTATGTGGTCTTCTCTACTAGGTGTAGGTGGTCTGTCCTGCAGTCTTCAGGTCATTTGCATGGTTATTTGTAGTTGCTGTAGTTGTTTCTGTGGTGTGTTGTGGGAGATTTCTGCTTTGCCTTCCCACTCTGTCATCTTTTTCTCAGTCTCGAGGCTGGCCAGTCATCCGGGGTTTGTAAAATGCTGGATGGAATGCTCAAATCCTTGGGATTACTAATGCATCAAATTTTAATTATTTTAGTTTAAGTAGGTTATTTTGCTTTTCTTTTATCCTGTTATGATGAGTTCTGAGATTAATGTTTTATAATGACATTGAGAACTGAACAAATGATAGAAAATCTCAGGGTTTTTTGTTTGTTTCTTTTAATGCTTGTAAGCCCATTGGGATTTGTTAAATTTGTTAGATTAATTAAATTTAATCTCTAATTGTATTGATAAGCAACTGTGGATTTTATTGTAGCCTCTGGTTTCTAAAGATAAAAAGAAGTAGGATAGTTTTTTCTCATGGAGCCCCATAATATTTTTCAAACGTAATTGAGGTATCATGCTAATTGCAGCATATTTTAAGTGAAAGTTTGTATTTTATTTTGAGAATTAATCCTATATTGCTAGCTTCTCATTTTAGAATTTTTCATTGATGTTTCTTAATAGCTCATAGTACAGCATAATTTCATCATTTTCTTCTTCAGCATCACTTTTAAATTTAAAAGCGAACCACTTTTGTGAATATTTGTTTGATTTTTCAGCTGATCTCATGCAAACAGAATTCAGAATCAATTATTATTGTACTAAGTCCAGTAAGTTTCACAATTGTGATATTTCCTGCCACTGAACTGATCTTGTAGAACTTTGAGGATAACTACTGTATCTTGATTAATGATGTGTTTGCTTAAATTTCTAAGCATATGGTATCAAGATGTGCAGAATGTTTGTGCAATATCTTAGATCTTTGTACTTGGGAATTTTTCCATTAGGATTATGAAGAAGATGAAGATGATGATGATGATGATGAAGATGACACAGGGATGGGAGACGAGGGTGATGATAGCAACGAGGGCACTGGTAGTGCAGATGGCAATGATGGATATGAAGCTGACGATGCTGAGGTGACTAGCTAGAATTTTGACCATCTGTTTTATTTAAGAACTTTGTTTTCTAAGAATATGCAAAGGACTGTATGCTCAGGATGTGAGGTTTCTTTGTTTCTTTGTTTTTACTGTGGTTAGTTTGGTTAATTATTTTTTAAGGTAATTATTTGGTTTATTTGCTTTTAGGGTGGTGATGGGACTGATCCAGGTACAGAAACAGAAGAAAGTATGGGTGGAGGTGATAGCAATCAGAGAGCTGCTGACTCTCAAAACAGTGGTGAGATTTTTTTTTTATTCTCTTTTTCATTGAATATTTCTGGTAATATTTTCTAAAGAATTTATGTAGGTAATACAACATGGCTATTAGTAAATTCGCTCTTGTTCTAACTTTGTCATTATCAGTCTCATAAAGTCTACTATATTTATGACTGTAAAGTGCAGCTATTATTCTATCTTTTCTTCCTCATCAGACTGCTGTAAGATGCAAACATTTTGAAATCTGTGATATAATATAAATGCCATAGTTGCTGCTGTTCTTATTAAGTGAAAAAATTAAATCAGGGACTTCCAACAGCAGTAACAGCAGTTCACAACCAGAAGAGGTCAGTCTAATCAAGCAATGTGTTTAAACATTTATTGGATATTGGAGATTTGCGATATTATCTTGTTTTCCAGTGAATAAAAGATTTTGTGATCAATATAGCATGGCTTTACTTAAATCTTTGAAAGGATGAGTTTTGGAGGTCCACTGAAATGTTATAGGCAGAGAGGGATGCAGAAATCAGAAAACTAATTTGGAATTGTTTTAAAATGTATCTTAAAGAATCATTGCCTATGATTTGGCATAAGATCCTGGCTTTACAGATTATAGTGAGCCAAAATCATTAATAGTAATATACTAAAACCTTAAGTATTTTGATGTATGGGAAAATGGTATATTAGTTTCCATATAGGCCTGTGTATTTAAAAGTGCAAGTATATGCTCATTTGAGTTAAGGTGTAAAGCAAGGGCAGGCAACTTGCAACTTTTAAATTTTTTAAGAGAAAAATAAACAAATGAATATTAAACCATACAATGGAAAATAGTATTGTTTTTGAAGGAAGATAGAGGAAAGGAGAGAGATTAATGATACTTTGCATAATGATTTACATTTTATAAAACATTTTTGTAGACTTAAGGAACATTTTATGTATTCATAGTTGAGATGTAGAGGGACTTTTTTTTGCCTCTAGATATTTTCACTAGAAGTTGTCTTTTGAGGGCTAGTGTTCAAGATGCAAAGCATATAATAGACGTTCATTGACTACCTAGTGTCTGGCTAAAATTAAGGCAGTAGATGGATTTGGCACATTGCCAGTACTTCACATAAAATGCTTTTTCTGAGCAACTATATTTGTATTGAGTTATTTAAGTTTTATAGTTTATCAAGTTTAGGTACCAGTAAAGAATCTGAGAAACAAGCAGTGATTTAATGAAGGTTTTAAAGCTATTAAGTACTAGAGTTAGAATCTGACTTTAGAACTCACACTTTCAAACTACTAAATTCTGTGATAGCCTATTCAACTTTTCAGAATGAGAGACAGCTTCTGTTGTTTCTACCATGTATATAGAAAACCCAGACATCTAAAGAACTACTAATATTCTTTAAATATTCTAATAATCTAGGAAAAGCAAAACATGAAAGTGTCACTTTAAACCTTCTTCCCAATTTCCTTCACTCTGAGTGTTATACTATAGTGATCTGACTTTCCTTTAGGTAATTTGCCCATTTTAGTAATATGAGCCAAAATTCATTAAATGGTTATTTTATCATTTAGTAAGCTAATTTCATTATTTGAAATCTTTAGAAAAACCTTTCTTGTAGATTACCTTTGTTCAATTAACCAAACAGAGAGAGAGACTCAAAGAGGGTAGGGGGCTTGCCTGGGCCACAGCTGCCGCAGTGGGTACCCACTCTCCTGGGTCCACCCGCCTCACTGCTTTTCTTCTGGACATGTTGGTGAGGTGAACTCTCCTAGTGCTGAGATTTATATTTTTATGAAGTGTCCAAGTTATTTTGTGGGAAGTTCAGTAGTTAGAATAAGCTTTCTTTTCCTGTAGGTGAAGGAAATACAGGTACTGCAGAGTCATCTTTTTCCCAAGATATTTCTAGAGAACAGCAGCCATCATCAGCCTCTGAAAGACAAACCCCTCGAGCACCTCAGTCACCACGGCGCCCCCCACACCCACTTCCCCCGCGCCTGACCATTCACGCTTCACCTCAGGAGTTGGGGCCACCGGTTCAGGTATTAAAAGTGCTGGTTATTCTGAAAAATGAACTTTAAGGAATTTTGGCATTATCCCCTTTACTTTCCATTCCACTTCTTTCCCCCTCCCACCTCGACCCTCCCAAGAAATTAAATTAACTTTGTATACGTTGACATGTATAAAGTTTTTTGAATTGAAACAAATGTCATTTCTTTTCCTTTGAAATGTGTTAGTAATTTACTTCATAAATGGAAGTGAAGGTAAAATTTGGAAAGGCAAGGCTTACTAATAGTTGTATAAGTTGAAATGAGTATAGTTACAGCAAGTCTAGTCACTGTTTCTACAAGTTAAAAAAGGAAAATGTTATCTTGGATTTTAATTAAAGTAAATTTAATTTTAGCTAGCTATATTTTAGCAGCCACCCACAACCTTTTTTGAAGTTTCCTTTCTCTAAGATGCATGTGTTCTGTTTAACAGAACACTTTTCTCTCATTTTTTTCCCATCACACATACATACTTTCACTTTTAAAATTAGAGTGTGCATGACCCTTAACACGTGGCACTCTTTGTATGTAGTAGAGCTGGACATCTCTTAATAAGAAGCTCTTGTAGAAAAAATACAAAGGTTCTGTATCTAACTTAAGTCTTATTCTGTAAAGACTGAACACTGCCACTATAGATTCTACTGAAATAACCACAGGTGATGTTGACCTTTGTAGGTGAAAATATACTGTATAAAGCCTTAAAGGATCATGTGTAGATCCTGCAAAATATACCATATCTGTCTATTTAGAATTGTCTAAATTGGGAAACAATTTATGTGAAGTCATATTGCTATTTGAACTCTAAAAGGTAATTAAGCCTTAAGATCCAAAGGCATGCTTACTAACATTTTAAACTAAGGAGATAGGAACTCAGTTCCATACCAATAAGATAGGATCAAAGATTGGTTTTAAATATTGGTTAATATTTTGCTGGGTTAATAAAGGATTTTGTCCTTTGGTTAATATTTGATAGTCATTATCATTAAAAATTTGTCACTTAAAAAAAAATGATTTTACTATAAGATTAGTAGCAGTTTTTCCTGAGAAAAATATCATGATGATTACATTATTTGCTAATATTTAAGTTCTTTTATTATCAGCAAAATAAGCTATGACTACTGATACGTATGTGGTTTTTGTGTCTTAGGCTAATTCCTTAAAACAAATATAATTCTTTTCTTGACACAGAGAATTCAGATGACTCGGCGGCAGTCTGTAGGACGTGGGCTTCAACTGACTCCAGGAATAGGTGGCATGGTAACTATCTACCCATCATGTAAAAGTGATTCATTTGTTCAGCAAATACTTGTATAACCGATATGTGTGTTCCTATCTTGCCTGCTTAGTTCCTATTTTCTCTCTTAATTTTAGCAGCAGCATTTTTTCGATGATGAAGACAGAACAGTTCCAAGTACTCCAACTCTTGTGGTGCCACATCGTACTGATGGGTTTGCTGAAGCAATTCAGTAAGTTAATGAAAAAGAAACATACTTTGTGGCTGATGGATTCTTACTGCTTCCCTGTTAATCTGTTTACATCTGACTGATTATTTATTAAGTCCTTCTCTATTGTATACTAAGCACTTGGGGTAGGAGGGTTGAGGATGTAGTGTTGGGGAAAATTACATAAAAGTAAACGAAACACAGTTGCTTCCATCAGGGGCTAGAAATTTAATGTCAGTATAACAGAAATTACGAACATAGACTAAAGTCAGAATACCTGGATTTGAAATCTCGCTCCACTGTTGTACTATCTGTGATAAGTTACTTAGGCTCTCTGTTCTTGGCTAATGGGAATAAAAATACAGTAATTCCTACCTTGTAAGTTGTGAGAACCAAGTGAATTAATTTATGTTTAATGTGTTTAATATGCTCATAGTAACATATTACCTGGCACATAGTAAATGCTTTGTAGATCGTTGAGAATGAAGATGAATAGTGTTATCATAAAAGCCAAACATATGAACAGATAACTAGCCTACACAGTCTAGGAGGAGAATAGAGACTTAAGCGATAGGCTTTGTTATTATAAATGAAGAACTGCTTTATTCCAGAAATTAGGGGAAAAGAACCTGAGAGGATTTAATGGGGATGAGATCGAATTGAGCCCTGGAAGAGTACTTAACATTTATTGAGCATTTCCATGAACGAATTTTATTAATCTTCATAACTATAAGAGTAGACACTATTATTGTTGCCCTTTTACATATAAGGGAAGAACAGAGATGTTAGTGAATTTGCCAGAGGTTACACTGTCAGGAAGTAACAGTTTTCAGTTTCAAAGCAGTTAGTCTATCTCTAGAACCTATTTTAACTGTTGTGCTATACCACTTTTCTCACAAGATAAAAAGGCTTTTTATCCGTGTGAAAGTATACTTGTTTAATTGTGGCTGAAGTATTTGTTAAATTATCAGGATGAGCTTGAAGATCAGAATTTAAAACTTTCCACAAACTTGGGAACGGATTGATTGGTCTGTAGCACATGATAACATTATGGCCATCAGAACCTGTTTCAGACTTGCTCAGTTAACTACAACTCACCTCAGCTAACAAAATCTTATAAGCCAACCAGTCAGTGTCATCCCTCCCTTCCAAAAGTCAGCCAGTCAGAAACACTCACTCCAGGGAACAGCTTCTGAGTACCAGCCAGTCTTAAGCATTCTCACATAGCTCAGAAAAACTCAGTGTTCTTCCATAGAAGAGTAACTTTATAGAGACAGGTTGTTAAATCAGCCTGAAAGAGAATGTGTTTACTAAAGCAATAGTGTTGAAATGGAAAAGAAGACAGATTCTAAAAGAAAATAGATTGAAGAGTTACTACACAGGTATAATCCATAAACATTAGTAACCAGCTAGCCAAGGAAGGAGAGGGTAAGACGTGGGCAAAGAGGGCAGGAAGATAGATAATAGTGTTATTAGAACAAGGGGGAAATAAGTTTCTAGCCATCTGATTTTCTAGATCTTGGGAACCATCTACTGAACTTTCAGATAAGAAATAGATTAGAGAGAGAGGTGGCCTGATTTGTCTATGAGCAGTGGAAACTAGGATGAACTTTCTCTCATGACATCGGCGGAACGTTTTTTTTTTTATTTTTTTAAGCTTTGTCTCATACTGAGTTTGTGTTGTTTTCAGTACATCAACAGGGAGACTCAAATGTAAGACACACAGTACACAGTTCAGGAGAGCTCAAAGTTATTTGTACATAAATCACATATATATAAACGATGTAATATGAAACAATGATTTGTATTACAATGAAATACTGAAAACTGATATTTCAAAAACATTTTTATAAATAAGAATTCCATTATCAACTAATTATTTTCAATCTGTTCTTTCCCGCTTTGTTTATGATCATTCTTCCATCTTCCTATACTCTTTCCATCATTGTGGTATAAACAGAATAACTTCAAATTTCACTGTAAATTTATTTTTGTCTCTTTAGTTCCCCACAGGTTGCTGGTGTTCCTAGATTCCGGTTTGGGCCACCCGAAGATATGCCACAAACAAGTTCTAGTCACTCTGATCTTGGCCAGCTTGCTTCTCAAGGAGGTAAATAACTAAATAAATGCTTAGACTTCCTGGATTTGGATGTATTCGGTAATAAGTTACTCTGATGTGATTTTTTTTTTAAGTTAGCAAATATAAATATGGAAAGTTAATAAATAATCCCTATGCTAATTTATGGGAAAAACTATAGTATATTTACCATTTTATTAAGTATTGCTTTAACAATAGATCTTATTTTTCCAACAAAGTTCTGAGTTCTTTTAGAATAAGGACTAGCTTTTACATTTGTATCTCTTCTGGATTCTAGTATAGTATCATACATGGACTAAGTGTTCAGGAATATTTGTTGAACCAACAAATATACATAAGTACTGTCAGCCATTTAAAGTTTTGGAAGCAATGCAGCATATTTATTTAGTTTGAAATTTAATATTCCTAGTTTAAATGTATGAAGCTAGTTAGATATTTTCCATTAATGTTAAAAATAGGAAAAATGAAATGTTAAAACTATGTGAAATAAAATGAACCCTTAGTTAAGTAATAGTGGGTAGTTACTGGACATGAGTTTTACTGTTTGTGGAATTAATTACCTTTTAATCCTCATTTGGCATCCATGTAATCCAAATAAACTATTTCTGGAAAGCTGTATGGCATTTTATAAGTGAAAAAGGAATGCATACTACTTTAATAATAAACCCAAAACAAAAGATTAATCTGCAGCCCTCACATAAACTATATAATGTATCTTAGTCCCTAGTAGTTTAAGATGTTAGTTCTTACCACATGCCTCACTAGAATGAAATTGTAAGTTAATACAAATTCAAAAATTTTATATGGCTTTGTATTGTAGGACAATTTCTAGACATGGGAGTCAGACGTAGGCTTAAATTAGAATGTCACTACTTACTAGCCGGTATCATTGGAAAAGTTAATTTCCTTGAAATTCAATTTCTTTAACAAAAAAGGGAATAATAAATACTTTGCAGTTGTGGTGGTGAGTAAATTGTAACATAATAGCTCATTCACAGTTGGGTACACAAAAAGGTTAGCTTGTATAAAATTCTAAGAGAGGTATTTCAGATATTTTTTTAAAGGGTGCTTACTTAAATTGGTGTTAGAGAACTTAAGGATGCATTTAAATTTTATTTACATTTTTGAGAGTTTGATTTTTGCTTAATGGGCTTCAAAATTGTATGTCTGTGGTGATTAGTTTTTTTTCTTTCGAATACCTAGCATATTGACAATTTTATGTTCTTCCAATCATTCATTAATACTCAGAATTGTCTTTTAGGTTTAGGAATGTATGAAACACCTCTCTTCCTAGCTCATGAAGAAGAGTCAGGTGGCCGAAGCGTTCCCACTACTCCTCTACAAGTAGCAGCCCCAGGTAGGTATCAAAGGCAGATGAGTAGATTATATGTTTTATTGGTAAAATAGAAACCTGTGAGACATCTTCTGGCTAAATATTAGGTAAATCACAAAGTGAAAGTTGTTGTTGCTCTTCTGGTCTTTTTTATTTTGAAGTGACCGTATTTACTGAGGGCACCACCTCAGATGCTTCGGAGCATGCCTCTCAGTCTGTTCCAATGGTGACAACATCCACTGGCACGTTATGTACAACAAATGAAACGGCAGCAGGTGATGATGGGGATGAAGTATTTGTGGAGGCAGAATCTGAAGGGTAAGTACTTTGTAGTTTTTGCTTGCCTTAGACTTGCCAGACTTTTACATTTGTTTTCTTTAGCCAGGAAACAGTCTGATGACCAGTATTTTCACTAACATCCTATTACAAAAACCAAGCCACATATTTTGTAAGACTAATTTTTGCATAGTAATATATTTTAGGACTTGGAGATTATTACAAAAGACTATTTTTAATATGTACCTCTGAAAATTACAAATATATTCTAGAACAAAGTATTATTTTAAAATCACTAGTACCCTTCTGTTAATGTAGTTGCTTGAACTTTTCCCCAAGAAAGAAATCTTTCTGTGAAAGTTAGAAAATGACTCACTTCCCGTTTAATAGTGGGCTCAAGTGGACCTCACTCTTTATTTATGTGCATTTAGAAGTTAATATCTAAAATAATTGGCTTCTTAAAAATTAGAAACTTTCTGGTAGTTTTCAAGACCAGACTACATTTTGGCACATCAGTTATAAACAAGGTTTAACAAAAGGATTATTTCATGACAAATCTTTGGATTTTTTTTAAGTCAAAGGAAGTGGAATAATTTAATGACAAGAACCATTGTACAATGGTCTTGGACAAGTTTAGCCTTCAAGGTGGAACCTAATTCCATATAAAATTTAAAAGTTAGACTACTTCATAGTCAGAAGCATAGCTAGAAATAGAACCCAGATGTCCTAGGCAGATTTCAAGGATTTTGTTTTATTTAGCAATATTTTCTTAACATAATTATAAACCAACTCTAGTATATGAGGGGAAAAGTAGGTCTATTATTATGTTCTAACAAAGTGCTATGTAATTTCGGGGAGGTTACAGACCTGTTGAGAATACTAGCTGCCGTCAATTTTATGCCATGCATGCAAGTCACTTTATATATATCATTTCAGGCTCACACAATATCTGCAATGTATTATCTCCCATTTTATAAGTGAGAAAGCTCAGACACAGAGCATATTAAAATCACTTGGCTTAGGTCAAACCACTGATCACTGACCCAGACTGGATTTGACCACTACAGTCCCACACACTTTACACTCCACCAACACTTCTCAGCTGTAGCACATAGTTTAGAGAAAGATATCTTCCAGGTACCTTGTTACCAAAAACTGGACTTATGTTTGCAGATGAAAAAAATTGGAACAGATTCCAGTTATACTCTTACCTCCCTTGCTTGCTTTTTGATGTGCTTTTTTGAATAAGAGAGAGAGAGAGAGAGAAAGTTATAGCTATTGAGCCAGGAATTCAGGTACCCACAGCCTATCTCATAGGCTATAGCCCCTAGTGAGTTAGTGGTATAATATTAATAGTTGCGACTATTATAAATTATTTTAGACTCAGCTTTCCTAGAAAGTTATTTTGAGATTTATCAGAATCTGGATAATATTATCTCCTGTGATTGTCGAGAACAATGTGAACATCCTTTGTCAAAAAGGAAAACAAGGAGATACAAAAACTATAATTGGAACATGCCCTAGTGAGAAGAGGAATGAGGGAAAAGCAAGTCGAGCTCCCTCGCACCTGCCCCTGTGCAAGACTACGCGGCCACCGGGCGGGAGCGGGCAGGCTTGAGTCGGAGAGGCCTCGAGGTCATCTAAGTGGTGGACTGTATCGGGAGTTTGGGAACGACTTAGATACATTATAGGACCAGCTTTGTATTTTCTAACCAATTTTTGTTTCCCTTCTCCAGTATCAGTTCAGAAGCAGGCCTAGAAATCGATAGCCAGCAGGAGGAAGAGCCTGCGCAGGCATCTGACGAGTCGGATCTCCCTTCCACCAGCCAGGATCCTCCCTCCAGCTCTTCCATAGGTAAGTTCCTGCTCTTGACTACGGCTGAAGTTTTATATCAAACTTGTTTGCAAAAGACACTGTTAGTAACAATTTGATAATCCTTTTTTCCCCCTGAAATTTAAAATACTTTATTTAGAAGGGAAATTTTTTTTTTTTTTAAGGACTTGGTTTATATTAAAGGGACTGATTATGTTAGAGGTGCTCAGGGGCTGTGGTAAATGGGCTGCCAGAAGGAAAGCTAAGGAGTAGTCCTCCATGCTTTCTGCCTCTGTTTAAACCAGAGCAGCTCCATTTTTATTTTTTGTCCTACATATTAGGGTTTTACATGAGATTGTACCTGGAAAGTCAAGGGGTGGGACGTCTGTTGTTTTGAAAAAGTGTTTGAAATTTACTGATGTGTGAACAGTTTCAGAGTTTGGCTGTTCAGCTTTTTGAAGTTAAATTTAAAAAGGTTATCTTTCTTAGAATAAATTTACTTCTGTAGTAAAAAAAGTAATCAGCATTGATTTAGCACTTATTGTGTATCAGGCAGTATTCTAAATCCTTTATGTATATTCATTCATTTAATTTACACACTGCCTAAACATGGTGATCACTTACCTGTGTGTATAGATACAGAAACTGAAGCACAGAAAGGTTGACTCACTTCCCCAAAGTCAAATAGCCAGTGAATAATGGGCTACCAGAATGTAAACTCAAGAAATTTGGCTCCAGAGACTCTACTCTTAAATAATACACTGTTCTGGCTTATCAGTCTCAACATTTTTAGGTAGGGAGTTATTTTTATTATTGAAGAAATACAGTACTCAGTCATCCACAGATTATTTTCATTTTGAATTCTTTATGACAGTAATTCTCAAATTCTGCCATAGAACTTTCATATTTTATAACAGACATACTCAGTTATTTACTTTTTTTCAATCATGGAACTTTGTTAATCTCAGAATCTCCTCCCTCTGAACTGCTTTTCTGTGACACATCAACCTATTACCCAGTATCCCGGGGTTCAGATCTCATAGCCACTCTTTAATAGCTAGTACATTTGAATCTCTTGTCATTTCACTATGAAATAATGGACACTAATAACTAATCTTACAGTCAAGATTAGAAATAATGTATGTAAGTTATATAACTCAGTGCTTCCACAGGAAGGCTCAAAAATTCTAGCTATCATGCTTATTAATAGTACAATTACTGAAGTTCTGTGCTACCAATTATATTACTATGTCCCATGAGAATTATCTTACCTCAGCAAGAGAATGGACACTAGTTAACAGTCTTATCAGAGCTTGCATAAGAATAGATGGCTCTTGTTCCCTTTTACAGTATAATGTGAAATAAGGATGTCTTTAAATGTATTTGATAATATGAAACGCTATTTCTCCCCATTTGAGTAGTCGCTCATTTGGTCAAAAATATTTGAGTACCTATCATGTTATGTGCCAGGCAGTTTCACAGAAAGTATTCCTAGGAAAGTGATACTTAACTGAAGACTTGAAAGAGGTAAGGGAGCAAAGCTGTGCAGTTATTTAGGGAAGAGTGTTCCTGGACAAGAGAAATAGCAGACACAAAGTTCATAGGGCAGCAGTATGATGTGTTCACATTGAGCAAGGAAGTCAGTATGGCTAGAGTACAGTAAGAGACTAGCAGGAGAGAGGGTAGGGGTGATGGAGGATAGATATAATAGATCATTGTAGTTGTTTTGGCTTCAGGGACACGGAAAGCTTTTGGAAGGCTTCAAACAGAGTAGTGACATTATCTTAAAGACTTAATGGTATCAGTTTGGCTGCTGTAAAGAGGAGAAACTAAAAATGAGTAATGAGCGGAAATAAGGAGCAAGTTTGGAAGATATTGCAATAATTAAAGGTAAAGGTGATGTTTCAGATAGGATGGTAAAGATGGTGAAAACAGGTCAAATTTGGGATATATATTTAAATTGGAGCTGGCCAGATTTGCTAATGATTGGATTTGGGGTGTCCAGAGAAGAGGAGAGTCAGATGTGACTCTTGTCGCATTGTAATGGTCTGTTGTTTCCTGAGGGATGTGACATTTTGTTTACGTTGGTAATCCCCAACCCCTCGCACAGGTCTGATACATGGATTGTCACCAAGTAAATATTGAAATAGTTGAGTGAGTAAATGAATGAAAAAAGTAAGCACTTTATTTTTTCAAATGAGGACATTATTTTTTACTTATATCCTTTTTTTGTGTAAATTTAATATCCCATGTAAAAAACCAAAACTTTTAATACTGAAAACAAATGAATGCCTCTGCATTTTATCCATTTATTTATTTATTTATTTGTACATTATAAAAGGATAGTCGGTAGACAATCTTATGTTGGTTTCAAGCATAAAACAGTGTTTCATCATTTACCTACATTATTATATCCTCAGCCCCACTAGTGTGGTTGCAATCTGTCAACATACAAAGATGTTACAGGACCATTGGCTATATTCTTCATGCTGTACTACCTTCCCCAAGACCAGCTTATATTGTGATTGAGACTATTTGTTTCCCTTTATCCCCCTCACCCACCTATTCCCAACCCCTCCCCCATGGTAACCACCAGTCACTTCTCAGTATCTGTGAATCCACTGTTATTTTGTTCATTTTGTTTTGTTTTGTTTTTAGATTCCACAAATATGGTATTAGCTTTTCTCCACCTGGTTTATTTTACTTAGCATAATACCCTCTAGGTACATCCATGTCACAATGGCAGGATTTCTTTCTTTTTTATGGCTGAATAATATTCTGTGTGTATGTACTACATCTTCTTTATCCATGCATCGGTTGATAGACAACTTTGGTTGCTTCCATATCTTGGTTATTGTAAATAATGCAGCAATAAACATAGGAGTGCATATATTTTTTTGAATCAGGGATTTTGTTTTCATCAGGTAAATTCCTAGAAGTGGAATTACTGGGTCACATAGTATTTCTATTTGTGTTTTTTGAGGAACCTCCACACTGCTTTCCATAGTAGCTGCACCGATTTACTTTCCCACAGTGTAGGAGGGTTCTCATTTCTCCATGTCCTTGTCAACACTGCTATTTCTTGTCTTTAGGATAGTGTCCATTATGACTGGTGTGAAGTGATACCTCATTGTGGTTTTAATTTGCAGTTCCCTGATGATTAGCAATATGGAGCATCATTTCGTGTGCCTGTTGGCCATCTGTATTTCTTCTTTGGAAAAATGTCTGTTCAGGTCCTCTGCCCATTCCTTATATGTTTTGGATGTTAACCCCTCATCAGATAAATCATTTACTAATAAATTCTTCCACACTGTAAGTTTCCTTTTTGTTCTGTTGGTGTCCTTTGCTGCACTGAAGCTTTTTAGTTTAATGTAGTCCTATTTGTTCATTTTTATTTTGTTTCCCTTGACCAAGGAAATGTGTCCAGAAAAATTACTCATGCTTATATTCAAGAGATTTTGCCTATGTTTTCTTCTTATAGTTTTATGCTTTCATGTCCTACATTTAGTTCTTTAATCCATTTCAAGTTGACTTTTGGATACAGAGTTAGATAATCAGTTTCATTCTCTTACATGTAGCTGTCCAGTTTTCCCTTCACCAGTTATTCAAAAGGCTGTCTTTTCCCTATTGTGTATTAATGGCTCCTTTATCATATATAATTGGCCATATATGCATGGGTTTATATCTGGGCTGTCTATTCCATTCCATTGACCTATGGATCTCTTCTTGTGCCAGACCATACTGTTTTAATTACTGTGGCTTTGTACTATAGCTTGAAATCAAAATAATCCCCCCAGCTTTGTTCTTCCTTCTCAAGATTGCTTTGACTTTTCAGGGTCTTTCGTGGTTCCATATGAATTGTAGAGCTATTTGTTCTAGTTCACTGACATATTCTCCTGGTATTTTGATAGGGTTTGCATTGAATCTGTAAATTGCTTTAGCAAGGATGGCCATTTTGACAATATTAATTCTTCCTATCCATGAGCATGGAATAGGTTTCCATTACTTTGTGTCTTCTTTAATCTGTCTCTCATAAGTGTCTTAGTTTTCAGAACAGGTCTTTCACCTTCTTGGTTAGGTTTATTCTTAGATATTTTACTCTTTTTGATGTAATTGTAAATGGAGTTGTTTTCCTGATTTCTCTTTCTGCTAGTTCATTATTAGTGTATAGGAATACAGCAGATTTATGTGTATTAATTTTCTATCCTTCAATCATGCCAAATCCAGTTACTAGTTCCATTTGTTTTTTGGTGTAGTCTTTAGGGTTTTCCATGTAAGTGTCATGTCATCTGCAAATAATAACAGTTTAACTTCTTCCTTACCAATTTGGATGCCTTTTATCTCTGTATCTTGTCTGATTGCTGTGGCTAGTGCCTCCAGTACTATGTTGAATAAAAATGGTAAGACTAGGCATCCTTGTCTTGTTCCTGATCTTAGAGGAAGAGCTTTCAGCTTTTTGCCATTGAGTATTGTTAGCTGTGGGTTTGTCGTAAATAGCCTTTATTATTATTATTATGAGGTATGTTCCCTCTATACTCATTTTGTTGAGAGTTTTTATAAAAAATGGATGTTGAATTTTGTCAAATGCTTTTTTGGCGTCTGTTTATATGATCTGTTTAGGTTTTTAAACTTCTTTTTGTTAATGTGGTGTTTTACACTGATTCATTTACAAATATTGTACCATCCTTGTATCCCTGCCTTAAATCCCACTTGGTCGTGATGGATGATCCTTTTGATGTAGTTTTGAATTTAGTTTGCTAATATATTGTTGAGGATTTTTTCATTTATGTTTATCAGGCATATTGGTCTATAATTTTTTTTTTTTTTGTATCTTTGGTTTTGGTGTTACAGGGATGCTGGCCTCTTAGATGAATGTGGAAGTATTCCCTCCTCTTCTGCCTTTGGAATACTTTAAGGATGGGTATTGACTCTTCTTAAATGTTTGAAGGAATTCAGCTGTAAAGCCTTCAGGTCCTGGACTTTTGTTAGGAGTTTTTGGATTATCAGTTCACTTTTCATTATTGACAATTGGTCTGTTTAGATTTTCTGCTTCTTCCTAGGTCAGTGTTGGAAGGTTGTACTTTTTTCAGATTTTGTCCCTTCTAGGTTGTCCCATTTATTGGCATATAATTTTGCATAGAATTCTCTAATAATTCTTTGTTTTTCTGTAGTGTCTGTTGTAACTATTCCTTTTTTATTTCTGATGTTATTTGTATCCACTCTTTTTTTCTTGATAAATCTGGATACGTTTGGATAAATCTGGATACGTTTGTCTATTTTGTTTAATCTCAACCAGCTCTTGATTTCATTGATATTTTCTATTGTTATATTCTTCTCTATTTTATTTCTTGCTGCTCCGAGCTTTATTATGTCCCTTGGGTTTAATTTGTTCTTTTTTCTTATTTCTTTAATTGTGAGCTTAGAGTGTTTATTTGGGACTGTTCTCATTTCTTGAGGTAGGTCTGTACTGCTATGTACTCCCCTCTTAGAACTGCTTTTGCATCATCTCACAAATTTTGAACTGTTGTATTTTTGTTTTCATCAGTCTTCATGTATATCGCTTGATTTCTACTTTGATTCCTTCATGATCCATTGATTATTTAGTAGCATGTTTAGTTTCTGTGTTGGTGGGGTTTTTTGTTTGTGTAATTTATTTCTAGTTTCACACCATTGTGGTCTGAGAAGTTGCTTGATACAGTTGCAATCTTTTTGAATTTATTGAGGCTCTTTCTGTGTCCTAATACGTGATCTATTCTGGAGACCATTCTATACATGCATGGGGAGAAAAATGTGTATCCTGCTGCTTTTGGGTGGATTGTCCTATATATATCTGTTAAGTCCATCTGACCCAATGTTTTGTTCAGTGCCTCTGTTTTCTTATTTATTTTCTGTCGGAATGATCTGTCCATTGATGTAAGTGCGGTGTAAAGTCCCCTAATATGATTGAGTTGCAGCCTGTCGGTCACCCTAGTTCTGTTAGTATTTGTTTTACTATTTAGGTGCTCCTATGTTGGATGCATAGATATTTGTAGTGCTTCTATCCTCTTGTTGTACTGACCCCTTTATCATTATGTAATGTCCTTTGTCTTTTGCTACTTTCTTTGTTTTAAAGTCTTTTGTGTCTGATACAAATACTGCTAACTCATGCTTTTTTCTCCCTATTACTTGCATAGAACACCTTTTCCATCCCTTCATTTGGAGTCTGTGTATGTCTTTAGGTCCGAAATGAATCTCTTGTAGGCAGCATATATATATGGGTCTCGTTTCTTTATCCATTCTGCCACCCTGTATGTCTTTTGATTGCTGCATTCAGTACCCTTACATTTAAGGTAGTTATTGATAGGTGTGTACTTACTGCTGTTTTATCAATTGTATCCTGGTTGTTTTTATAGCTCCTCTCGGATCCTTTCTTCTTCTCTTATACTCTTGTTATATGATGGTTTTCTTTAGTGTTGTGATTGAATTTCTTTTTTTTAATTTTTTGTGTAACTATAGGAGGCTTTAGGCTTTTGGTTACCATGAGGTTCATAGATAGATTCCTAAAGTATCACAGAATTATTTGATTGCTCTGTTTATAACACAGTCTGAAAGTACTTGTTATTTGTTCTTCCTCCTTCACACTTGTGTGTTAGATGCCATTTTTTGTGTATCTCTTGACTGAGTTTGTATATTATTGATTATACCACTTTTGTGTTTTTAAACTTCATACTTGCTGAGTATTTGGTCTACAGCCTTTATTGTGGGTTTATTTGCACTTATGAAAAATATTAAGGCTTAACATTCCCATCTACAGAAGTTATGTTCCATATACAGAAGGATATGTTAAAGGTAATATATCCCATAAGGCCTGTTTAATGGCAGTATAATCCTTTAACTTTCCTTTATGTGGGAAGCTTTTAATCTCTCCTTCATTTTTGAATAATAACCTTGCTGGGTAGAAGATTCTTGGTTGAAGGTCCTTCTGTTTCAACATGAAATATTTCATGCCCCTCCCTTCTGGCCTGTAAAGTTTCTGCTGAGAAGTCTGCTGATAGCCTGATGGGGTTGCCCTTAAAAGTAATTTTTTGCCTTTCTCTAGCTGCTTTCAGTACCTTGTCTTGATCCTCTGTCATTTTAACTTTTTTATGTCTTGGTGCTGTCTTTGGGGTTCCTTCTGTTAGGGGCTTTCTGTACTCCAGGACCTGGGTGTCTCCTGCCTCAGACTGGAGAAGTTTTCAGCATTTCTTCAGAGATATTCTACTTCTTTGTATCTCTTCTCCTTCTGGTACCCCTATTATGCAAATATCATTTTGTTTGTAGTTGTCAAACAGTTCTCTTAGCATCCTCTCATTTCTAGAGATTGTTTTTCTCTCTGTTGCTCAGTTTCGCTGTTTTCCTGTTCTCTAATTTACATTTCATTGATTGTCTTCTCTACTTATAGCAGTCTGTTATTCATTCTCTCCATTGTATTTTTCATTTCAGCTACTATATTCTTGAGTTCTGAGTGGCTCTTTTTCAAATCTCTCTGTTGATGTCTTTCCTGAGATCCTCAGTACTTTTCCACAGATCAGGAGCATGTTTATGACTGTTACTTGAAATCTTTATCAAGGAGATTGCTGGTCTCTATTGCATTTAGTCCTCCTTCTGGTGTTGTATCCTGTACTTTTGTTTGTAACATATGCCTCTGCCTCCTCATTTTGTCTGAGTTTCTGTGTTTCTTCCTTTGGATTAGATAGATCTCATATGTTCTGGTCTCAAGAGTAAGGGCTTTATGAAGAAGGCATGCTGTGGTTCCCAGAAGCTCAAGACTTTACTCACCCATGCCTCATTCTCCTTTGCAGTAGAACCCCACTTGCTGTTGGTGGGCTATGGGCAGGGCCACCTTTCTGTCTGTAGTCAGATCTATCTCATTCTACTGCATCGGGAAGCTCACCTCAGCCTGCCCTTTGTGAGCTGTTTGTTGGGGTTCTGCTGGGATCCTGTTGGATGGGGCCACCCTCTGCCTGTCCCATAGCAATGTCGTCCCTACTGGGAAGACAGGGTGGGCAGGACTGGATCACCAGTGAGGAGGAAGGAGCGCTCAGGGCCGGCCTAAGAGAGGGCTGAGAAAACTGGTAAAGCCTCCCTCTGCCTGCCTTGCAGCAAAGTCTCTCTCAACCTGCCAGAGAGCAAAGTCTGATCTCTTCTGGGCTAAGCAGCCGGGTGGGCAGGTGCATAGGGAAGCACATTGGGGCTGAGCCACCAACAAAGGCAGTGGAGTGTGTGAGGCTTCTGCGAGCACCCAACTAGTTGGGTTGAGGGAGGGCTTGGGAAGTGTCGTCCACCTGCTCTTTCTCCTGCGGTGGGAGCTCCACCCAACACTCATCCCTCCGGTGCCCTTCCAATTACTGATAAATCTTTGAAATTGCCGCCGGGTCTCAGTGGGACTGAAGGAGTGTGCCTGTCCTCCACAAGCAGCTGGAGTCTCAGCCTCCCAGAGTGCTCCAGCTCTCCCTGGTGTCCAGCCCCAGTAATCACCAAAGCCCAGTGCCATGTGGACTAGTGTTACTAGAGCGGATCTCTGGGGCCAGGTGTGCTGAGTTCCTGCACCCTTATCCCTTCCTGCTTCGTTCCTCTCCCTCCTGCTTGTGGGTGAGATGGAGGAAGGGCTTGGGTCCCGCTTGATGGCCACTCTGCCACTTTACCCTTCTCTGTGTGGTCTTTCACCAGGTTTAGATAGGCTGTTCTGCAGTCTTAGGTTGTTTTCAGGGTTGTATTTGCTGCAGTAGCCTCCCTGCGTGGCAGCGAGGGTGGGGGGTGCAGGGCAGAAGGGAGAAGGTTTCCACCTTGCCTTCCTACTCCACCATACTTTTTCCCCTCCTCTGTGCGTTCATTTAGTAATTAGCTTTTGCCGTTTTAATTGTTTTCCCTTTTTTTAGCTTGCTTTCTTGCATTTTAATGTTTTTCTTCAGATACTAGCAGTAGTCAACCAAAGCCTTTCAGACGAGTAAGACTTCAGACAACATTGAGACAAGGTGTCCGTGGTCGTCAATTCAACAGGCAGAGAGGTAAATTTCTAACATACTGAATACAAAATAGGATGTAGAATGACGAATAATGGAACAATTTTTCTAATCCTTAAGCTTCCAAAGGATTTTTTTTAATGTTCCAAGGATTGATTAAACAATAATGTATCGAACATGTGATGTTTTCTAATCTCTAAGCATCTTGCAGACAGATTTGATACCATAGGTACATAATGAATATATGCCTATATTTTATATTTATTCATTTTTTCTTTGAATTCAGAGTAAAATTTAGAAAAGTTATTGTAGACGGCTCTATATAGTCATAGTTACACAGTCTGTATAGTCTGTTGCATCTCTGCCTATTGTTACTGTCCTTTTTATAAAACAATAAATAAAGCTTTCTGACTGTTTAAAGTAAGATTTTAATATCTCCATTTTTTCTATCAGAGATTGCATTCATGTCATAAAAATGTTGATCAAAGTGTTGTAATGATTTCCATTGAAGATGTGAATCATCTAACAGTTTTATATCTATATGCCTAAATATTTGATATTGAAAACATTTTTTATAATGAACTAGGATAAGTGAATAGCTTTGAACTAATTTTAAAGATGGATTTAGTTTGATTATTTTTTCTCTTACAGGTGTGAGCCATGCAATGGGAGGCAGAGGAGGAATAAATAGAGGAAATATTAGTTAAGTGTTCTTATGCTGTAGTAACTGTGAATAAGGTTGTCAAATCTGTTTTAGTGTAATGACTATCATGTTTAAAAACATTTTTGTATTTAAAATGGTATGCTTATCTCAATATCCTTTATTAATAAAATGTATTTCAGTGTCACAATTTGACGTTCTTTTCTTCATTTTAATTAGTTGGCTCTTCCTTTGCCCATCAGTCTAAGGACACTTGTACCAGACATTAGATAAGGTCTGCCCAGAACGAGTAGTGATGGCTCTTGCTGTTCTCGTAGGTACATCAATGTTATAGTATTGATCTAAATAGAAGAGAAGTCATATTTTTTAATTAAAAAGAAAACAAAACTCTTGAACTTAGTTTATGTTAATTATTATACTCAGAGACAGTGATCATTATTTAATATGAGAAATACTATATTAATTAATTTGAACTTTCTCACAAAAGAAAAATAGTTGCCTTGATGGATTGACCATTCACCATCTCTCAGTAAAATTGGGTTCAACTCCCTTTTCAAGGTAAGAGTCTGAGGAAAAGGAATTAGGTTAGATAATAAATCACTTGGATTTTATCCTTTTTTAAAAAAAATCTGATATCACTTATGTAGTTAGAATAACTTAGGTTTCATTATTTTTCAAAGAAAAGTGTTCTAGGTAATATAATTTAATAACATTTCTCAGAAACTTCTTTCTGATCTTATGGACTGTGATATGATGCAAATCAGGATAAATCTGTGGCAAACAAGGCCTCTGTTAAATGCCACAGTTGATAAAAGTAAGGTACTATTTTCAGTGTCAGTTTTTACTCATATAATTGGATGTTATATCATAGTAGGCTTTACTCTCATGAAGGATGGGGCAGAAACGAATTGCAATCCATTTAATTTAATCAAAAATAAAGCAAAAATCTGAACTCTTTTCAGAACAACTAGAATTAAGTATGATAGTTTTAACTTCCTACCCAGTCACCATTGAACACTTTGTGAAAATTGAAGTACTTTGATTATACTCATATTTCAGAGATTAGTTCCCATTTTTGAGAAAGCTGTTAAGATTTTACTTAGTAACTTACCCTTAGAAAATGCATAGTAATCAAAGCCATCAGGTTTTCTGACATTGGGCAGTGCTATTGCTGAAGTAACCACATTTGGAAGTCCTTTCCACAGTGAACTCACTCTAACTTCATCATGAAGGAAATCTGTTGATGATACTTTAAAGGTGTCAGATTGAAAGGCAATGTATTATAGGAAAGAAGAGCTATTAGAGTCAGCAGCCCTGGGTTTCAGTCCCACTTTGGTCACTTTCGTAGCTCTGCCAACTTGGGTGCGTCATTTAACGTGAGTTATTTAACATCGGTGCCTCAGTTTTTACCCTCTTTGACATAATGCAAATACCTACTTTTAGAACTATTTTGAAGGTTACAGAGTTGTATATAATGTCCTTGGTAAGATATACACGATAAATGGTATTTACTGTAATTAACCTGAATAAACTGCATTCCTTACCCACAAAGAAAAAGAAAATACTGTACTTTGGTCATTCACTGAGGCAAATTGATGTTTTGCATCAGTAAACTTAAAGTATCCAAGCTATTTGGTCAGGATTTAATAAAGCTTACTCTGTAAGAAACTGTATTACATCTATTTCATTCGTAAGAATTTTTAACACAGTAACAAATGTTACCTTTTTCTTGATAAGTGACTCTGATGGGTGAATACTGAATTCTGATGGTGTGTGTTTGAGAAGGTCCTATCGCACGTTCAAAGCGACGTCTCCTAACCTGTGTCATTTCTCCATACACTGGATAATTTATAGCAGGCCTTCTTCCAGTGCACTTTTTGATGGGTTCCTGTTTATAAATATACTGCTGAACGCTGCCACCTGTTATGCATTAGAAAAATCATATATGAAAATTAATTTTACTCTCACTGAAAAATGGAAAAGAAATTTTACAACATGGAGGAAACTTTCATAACACATGTCTAGATGTTAATAATGGGTATTAGTCCAAGTTGTCATCAAAATAATTATTAAATCCTGAAACTTGTTGAATAAATAAAGCCAACAAATTGCATAGTTATGTTTAACTTTGAAAGTAAATGATGACATTTATTTCATTGACCTGAAAACTCTAATGAAACTGATTTGCATGTCAAGATCTGAATATTTCTTACTGCCCAATTTTAATTTTTCCATGAAAACATTTGACTCCAGCCACTGAAAACAACTTTTGACAGTAAACCCAATAATAAATGAAAATACTGAATAAATTTCCCTGGAATGTCAGTTCTTAAAAGTTTCATAATTTTGTAAATTATATGGCACATACCTGTCTTGAAAAAATACACAGATTCAGGTCTCATCTTGTATTTAGCTATTGAGAGAGCTGCCACTATTTTTCCATTTAGTCCTCCAAATCCTTTTACAATTTGTTTGGGATACCCTGCATCTCTTATGTCATTGGTGAAACGCCAGTACTGAGAACCCTGATCATTTAAAAAAGGAAATGATGTTAGTAGCTTTGGGGAAAAAAAGTATAGGAACTCATTCTTAGATTTAAGCATAAGAAGAAAGTTGTAACTTAAGTTTGAATAAGTTGACCATTAATATTACCAAATTAAGTGTTGACTTTTTATTAAATTTTGATGATAGAATAGTTCCTTTAAATATGGTGACTCTTCTGAATGGGGTTAAGCTGATGTATGCTGTCATAAGAAAGAGGAATAACTATTCACTGATTCCCTCACAAAGATGTTTTTCTTACCTTAAAGAAGAAAGTTTTCCCTTCACAGTTGCATCTAGTAAAAACAGTATCAATGGGGGAGGGAATACCCCAAACTTCAGTAATTCTACGAGGTGGAGATGGTGGACTGAGTGGACTTAGCATCCAGAAATAATGACCTGAAATTGAAAGTGATAGGTCAGCCTACAAACAGAATGATACTAAAACCTATCCCAGAGAAACCAAACTGAAAATTTCTAGTTTTCCATAAAGAAAAAGACGGAGTATGTTAACAAGCATTGTATAACTAGAAATTTAGTCAGTACGAAACTACTGACTTACTACTGAGAGTACTAGTACAGAAGGTAGTATTTGAACATTTCTGAGTAGATGTTTCTCAAGTCTGAAATTTAGCATAAACTTTGAAAAATTCAGTTTTCCAGTTTCTCTAGAAGGAGTTCTGGCTTTGCGACACAGAAAGTTCCTCAATCTCTTTATTTCTTTATCTTTTAGAATTAACGAGTTACAATTAATTGGCTATTAAAATCTCTTTAGCCTCTGCTGTGGGGTTCTATGATTGTTTCCTCTCAGATTTAATCTAAATATAAGAAGACTGGATGGACTAGCAGATGGTACAGCAGAGAATTAACAGGCAGTAACTGCTGTTCTAAAACCTGTTACTCTCCCACGGAGTGTAACACTCTTGAACACATTGCAATCAAGATGTTATTTTCAAATAAATAGAGCAGGAATACAAATTGTGATGTCATTTCATTTTATTTTAATTCCTAATGGTAGGAAAAGCCTTAGTAGTATCAGTTCGAACTCTCTATTTTGTTACTTTACTTTGTCTGATTTTGTTAATCCAATATATTGGTAACTACTCAAGTTACTATGTGAGGTAAGTTCATTAATCATATTCTCCAGAAAGCTCAACCTAAACTTCTACTTACATTGCTTTGATTCCTGTAAATGCCAACAACCAAATGACAGGCAGAAAAAGAAATGTTTGTTTAACTCACCTCGAAATGCAACTAATGTCCCATTGTGCAAAGTAGTCAGCCCATCTACTGGCACACCATTGCATAAATTAGTCTCATCTAAAACAAAAAAGGAAGCCAACATGAAATGAAAAAAGTGCTTATGTTCTTTTCACATCCTCCCTCAAGATTCTGTTTCCTCTGTTCCAACCTTTCCTTAAGCCAGTTGCATGTATTCTGGAGGCAAAAAGAAGTGATATATTTCATAATTGTTTCGTTTTAAAGGTGACATTCAGAAAGTATATAAAAATGAGTTACAAACTGGAATGGCCATGTTACCTGATCTTCACATAAATTGGATAGTTATTGAATGTTTGATTTCAACATGAAACTTCATTTTTCATTCCCTTTGCAATTGGTTTGGAAAAGAAAATATTGCAGTTTTGCTTTGCATTATACTTTAAGGATAGACTTCCCTTAAATATTTAACCCCAAAACTAAATATTTTTGGCATTTTATATGCATCTCTGCTTTCAGACACAGATGCACTAAATTCCTACACTAGGTTCTTATTTTTCCAAAAATCAAACTCGTGATTACTCTTTGCTTCCCTACAGAGAAACTAAAAGCTAGTTAACAACTTGAGAGTTCTAGGTAACTTTATATCAATAGAGTAAGACTAAATCAGGGCATTCTGGTTCAGATAGACTTAGGTTAACACTACCAGTTTTAAAAATGAAAGCAACTGATTCTTATTACCTGAAAGCATGGGGTTGATGCTAATGCCTTGTCTGTGTCCGCTCACCAAGAAATCAGTGCCTGGAATAACTATAGGGGTTAACACGGGAGGCCTGGGAATCATGTGGGATGTTTCTCCTTCCGCAGCAACCGCATCTCCACTCTTCGGATTTCCTCCAGCTATCTCTGACTTAGGCATTAGGTTAGGGCTGGTGGTGGCCTGAATCCTGGCTCCTGCTGAAGGGGTAGGGTTTGATTGAGGCCCAGGCAATCCCGTCGTCTGTGGAGGGGCTGATGTGGTCTTTGGTTTTCTTACTTTGGGCTTTTTGGTAGAAGTGGGCTTTCTGGGGGCTTTGGTTGGCTTTGGGGACTTAGGAGTTGTCACTTGAGATTTAACAGCTGTTCGTTTGGGAGTAGCTGTTCCTTCTGGGTCACTCACGGTCTCTTCTGTCGCAGGAGCCGTCTTTGTTGCAGACATTGCTTCTGGTGCAAGAGTTGTTGCTCTAAGAGTGATTCTGAGTGATGTGGTATCCTCACTGGTGCTAGAGGTTACCTGCGTGGTTGTACTTGTTTGAGATTCAGCAGTCTTTCCTTCTGTTGGCCTCGCTGTGTGTTCCGTTGTAGTCTTAGGTACAGCGGCTGTTACTCCAGGTGTAGTATGTGTGTCTTTTTCCGTTGTCTTGTCTTTAACTGCTATGGTCATTTCAGGTTTGGTCACTTTAGGAGCCTTTGTTGTAGGTACAGCAGGCTCCTTGGGACTGTTTTCAGGGGCCTTTGGTGTAGATGCTGCAGGAAACTCAGTTGATTCAGCAGGGTTCCTGGAAGTAGTGGGAGGCTCCACGGTGGTGGTTGGAGTAAAGGCCTCTGACATGGTTGAAGCCGCTGTCTCAGGAGAACTGGGAGTGGGCCCCTTGGTGGTGGAGGTGGGCTCCTTGGGAGTGGTGGGAGTGGGCCCCTTAGTGGTGGTGGGTACAGGCTCCTTCAGGGTGGTGGGATCCTGTTCCTTAGGGGTGCTGGGTGCAGGCTCCTTGGGGGTGTTGGGTGCAGGCTCCTTGGGGGTGCTGGGATTCTGTTCCTTAGAGGGGGTGGGTGCAGGCCCCTTGGTGGTGGTGGGTACAGGCTCTTTCAGGGTGGTGGGATCCTGTTCCTTAGGGGTCCTGGGTGCAGGCTCCTTGGCGGTGGTGGGAGCAGGCTCCTTGGGGGTGCTGGGATTCTGTTCCTTAGCGGGGGTGGGTGCAGGCCCCTTGCTGGTGCTGGTAGTGGGTACGGGCTCCTTGAGGGTGGTGGGATCCTGTTCCTTAGGAGTGGTGGGAGCAGGCTCCTTGGGGGTGCTGAGAGCAGGCTCCTTGGGGATGGTGGGAGCAGGCTCCTTGGGGTCCCTAGGAGCAGGCTCCTTAGGGGTGCTGGGAGCAGGCTCCTTGGGGGTGCTGGGTACAGGCTCTTTGGGGGTGCTGGGGGCAGGCTCCTTGGGGTCCCTGGGAGCAGGCTCCTTAGGGGTGCTGGGAGCAGGCTCCTTGGGGGTGCTGGTTACAGGCTCTTTGGGTGTGCTGGGGGCAGGCTCCTTGGGGGTGCTGGGTACAGGCTCTTTGGGTGTGCTGGGGGCAGGCTCCTTGGGGTCCCTGGGAGCAGGCTCCTTAGGGGTGCTGGGAGCAGGCTCCTTGGGGGTGCTGAGAGCAAGCTCCTTGGGGGTGGTGGGAGCAGGCTCCTTGGGGTCCCTGGGAGCAGGCTCCTTAGGGGTGCTGGAAGCAGGCTCCTTGGGAGTCCTGGGAGCAGGCTCCTTGGGGGTGCTGAGAGCAAGCTCCTTGGGGGTGGTGGGAGCAGGCTCCTTGGGGTCCCTGGGAGCAGGCTCCTTAGGGGTGCTGGAAGCAGGCTCCTTGGGAGTCCTGGGAGCAGGCTCCTTGGGGGTGCTGGGGGCAGGCTCCTTGGGGGTGCTGGGTACACGCTCTTTGGGGGTGCTGGGGGCAGGCTCCTTGGGGTCCCTGGGAGCAGGCTCCTTGGGGTCCCTGGGAGCAGGCTCCTTGGGGGTGCTGGAAGCAGGCTCCTTGGGGGTACTGGGTGCAGGCTTCTTGGGGGTACTGGGAGCAGGTTCCTTGGGGGTGCTGGGTGCAGGCTCCTTGGGGTTCCTGGATGCAGGCTCCTTGGGGGTGCTGGCAGAAGGCTCCTTGGGGGTCCTGGGTGCAGGCCCCTTGGGGGTGGTGGGAGCAGGCTTCTTGGGGGTGCTCACAGAAGGCTCCTTGGGGGTCCTGGGTACAGGATCCTTTGGGGTCCTGTGTGCAGGTTCCTTGGGAATAGTGAGAGCAGGCTTTTTAGGGGTGCTGGGTGCAGGCCCCTTGGGGGGGGTGGAAGCAGGCTTCTTGGGGGTGCTGGGTGCAGGCCCCTTGGCGATGGTGGGTGCAGGCTCCTTGGGGGTGGTTGGAGTAGGGGATTTGGTTGTAGTTTTGGCTTTCGTTGTAGGTTTAGTAGGAACTGCTGATGTAGGTACAAAATCTTCAGCAGATGTTTTTTCTGCATTTCGTGTCTCTTTAGCCGAAGTAGTCTTCTCTTTTGCACGAGTTGAAGTCTGTTTGTTTGTTACAGAAGTCTCTTTAGTTTCAACTGTTGTCTCCTTACTGGCTGTGGAAGATGTTTCTTTGGATGTATCAGAATTAGGTGGAAGACTGGGTTTAGGATTTATTGGTTTCACTGTTGTAATCTTGGGAGATGCAGTAACTTTGCTGTGTTGAGTAGTAGGAATGTTAGGAGTTGGGGTGAGCTTCATATCTCCATTGTCCAGTCCGCTTCCGGCTTCATCTACAACTGGTGGTTCTGGGATAGGTTTCTTTTTAGGAGTTCTTTCCTTCTTGTTATCTTTTACTAGAGAAAAAAATATGTGTCTTATTTTTGAGTAACTTTTTTTCTTTAATAGTGACATAAAGACCCATCCTTATCATTGACTGTGTGTCTCTAAGCAAATTGCTAGTATGTCTATGAATTTTTATTGTAAAATGGTAAATATTCAACCTCATTGGGCTATTTTAAGAAAATAGATAAAGGATGAAAATAAAGTTCTATGCAGTGAATACATGGGAATAGGTGGCAACTTTGAAATTACCAACATGATCAATAACAATTCATTCTCTAGATTAATGCTCTTTGACCCTCACTTTCCCCTCTCCTCTTTCATTTTTCTGTGCCCCTCCCTCCATCCTGGAAGCCTACTTACTTCAGAGTCCTCTGCAACTCCATCCAAGGAATCTGTTACAGTCACCACCCCCTTCTCCCTGCTGAGCCCTGTTTCTGTACACATGGCTGTTATCTGCTCTCTTTCCTCTGTCTACCTAAATTCGGTAGTCCCAGGGCATACAGAGAGGAGGTTAGGATGCCACGGCAGCAAAAAGGTGCTATGGAAACAGGCTTTACCACCGCAGCCACCCCATCGGTGAGCTCCAGAGTTCAAGGAACATGTCACTGAGATGAGTTCCCCATAGCAAATATACTGCTTTTCTATCCTGTACAAGACTCTCTGGGTAACTCAAAGATGAAATATTTGGCTATTCAGCTGGAGAGAATGCTTAAGGGGAAATTCCAACCACCCAGGACACAGTTCTTCAAAAATCTCAGTGACCAAAATTCAGTATTTCCTGGAGAAAGAGATGTATTTAAGAATTTCAGAAAATAATAAAATGCTGTGAACAAAGGGAGTCTTTTCAGGAGATAACCTACTCTGTAGTACATTCTCTACTACAAAAAAGAAATCAGCCAGATAAGACATAGAATTTATTAGGGAAGGAACAAAGAGGATCTGTAAAATGTGGATATAAATTGCCTTTCCCAAAGAGGTGTATGAGAATTTAATGGATGAACATTTTAAAACACTTAAAGCAGTTTATAAGTGTTAAATAAAATAAATCTGGGGAAGAAAAATGAAAACACAGGAAGACAGAGAAAGAAAAGTGATCTCAGGTGTACAGGAATCGAAAGAAGCCATGAATGACCTCTGGTGCCCTTGGCTTGGTTCCATAGTTGCCGCTATAGCATCTTCTCATCCTTCACTTTAAATAGTGATTTCTTAGCTGCTTGGCACTAATTTCCTATGAGAAGTTTTCACTGGTATCTACTCAAATAATTTTCATAAAGTTACATGCCCCCCAGATACTGAAATCCTCAAATCCATTTACCAACACACATTACTTTTAGATAATTATTATTAACTTGGCATTGATATAGTCTGTGATCTTTATCAATGCTCAAACCTTTGGGTTTCTTCTTTAATTCTTTATTAGCAGCTGAATTTTTGGAAGACTTGACTTTCCGAATAGTTGAGGAAGAGGAAGAGGAGGAGGAAGACTCTTGATTTTCAGAAACAGAATGTTCTATAAATCAAATAAAAAGGTTGATCACACCAACTGATTTAAGTTAAAAAAAAAAAAAAGAACTGCCAGTCCAAATACGAGAAATGTTGTTTACTGACCTACAAAAGTCTGTGTTCTGCTTTTATTATATCAGTAATATGATTAACTACCCTTTTAATTTGTTAAAATTAAAAGCAAGGCACCTGAATTTATCAGAGATACTAATAAAACAACTATATAACTTTTTCATATCTCACAAAATCTAGTTCTGCAAATAAATTCGTGGGCTTTTTTTAACAGAGACATCTCTTTCTTCTGATTATTTTAACCTACACCCACACTGGATTCAGTAAATAAGAAAAATAAAAAACTAAGGTTGATAATTAGCTTAAACTTTGACTTAAAGCAAATAAACAAAAAGTGTATTGACACTTTCGTGACTCATATGATTACCCTCTTCTTGGAGGAGGCTTATAAAAGTAGTCTTCCTGCAGTTATTTCATCTCAGAAACTTCCTCTTATTACATCTATCATCTTCCTACCTTCTGTTATTTCCTCTGATTCTATAACTTTCTTAGTCTTCTTTTTTGATTTGGGAGAACGTTTGGTTGTTGCTCTCCTGGTTTGAGATGCTCTTGGAGGTGGAGGTGCCGTCTTTGAAGATGGTGGTGGTGTGGGATTATGCACTGAGGCCAAGCAAGACAGGTCAGTTAGCATCTTGTTCAAATTCATCATTAACTCTAACTATGAAAGGTACTAATTCATCTGGCTTCAAGAGTACATGCTTGTGAAAGCCAGTGCAGGCAGACTGGAGCCCAGTGCTCATTTCTACAAACCAATTACTTTTGGGATGCGTGGCTATATAAAATATTGGTTCTCATATTGTTACAATTTATGACAGTGGACAAAGGCTCAGGAGTCAGAAGACCTGAATTCTAGTCCTAGGTGTATAAGGCTCTGCCATTG
Source organism: Manis pentadactyla (assembly GCF_030020395.1). Lineage (NCBI taxonomy): Eukaryota > Metazoa > Chordata > Mammalia > Pholidota > Manidae > Manis > Manis pentadactyla. The sequence goes on along the minus strand of NC_080027.1, from coordinate 113,658,713 downwards.
TGACCTTGGGCAAATGGGCTAACCCCTCTTGAACTTTGCTTTTCTTGTCTGCAAATTGAGATGTTCATTCTGGATAATTTCTGAAGGTGTTTCCCTGCCTAAAAAATATTTGACTGTTTGGCACCTGTCTTCTGTGACAATAAAAATAATTACTGCATGTGGATGACAGGTATTACACGCTCAAGAAGAGAAAGATAATAATTACATTTTTCCTGTTTTCATATTCATTTAAATCAAAGAATGCCATGTATCTTTTATTTTCTTAATTACAAAAGTTCTTCATGGCTATTGTGTAAACATGTCACTCCTTCACATTATGCTTTTATCAAAACTTGTTTTCCTTCCCTGAGTTAAACAATTGATAATGCTTTGATGCATATCTTTTAAACCTTTCATCGTCCCTCCTGCCACCCTTTTTCATGTCCAAAAGAGAAGACATGGGACCTGTTTTGGTCACTAGGAAGCAGAAGGAAAGGAGAAGGACTTCTGGAAGATGAGAAAGCAGAGAACAGTGGGGATGCTCTAGGTAGAGGAGATTTGTGATTGATCCTGCTGTTCTTAACCAAACGTGTCCTCAGACCTCTGTTGCTGAAGTCTCCAGGAACTGACCACCACACCTCTCCCTCTCTCTCCTCCCCCCAACACCTAGTACCTCCATTTGAGACACAGTGTTTCCATGTACAAGCTAGTGATCTCCGTCTGGGCTCTGTTCTAACCCACATTCAGAGGCACTTGACTGCTCTGATTTCTCCATTCTTGAAATGTTAAGGATTTCAAGATAGATAGATGCCGAAAAGCAGTATCTATGCAAATCTGGAAACAGCTAAGCGTTCAGTCGCAAGACACTTTGGTTGTTATTTTTTTTAATGAAATAGTGAAATTCAGAGTGGTTTCTTTATTTTCATGTGGGAGCCTGACTATCGCAGTGAATTCTGTGAATGAAGTATCACGTTCATAAATCTTTATCAATGAGTTCTGCCTAAACCTCAGGTAATCTGACCCTCCACTTGGTAGCATTAAAGCATCGTCTTCATTAACAGGTTCTCTCCAGTGCTTCCTCGCTCTCTAACCACCCTCCCTCCCTACCCATCCTCTGCCCAGAATAAATTCTTAGGCTTTTGTCTCACAGCCAAAAAACAATTAGCAGGTCAATGAATAAATATATATATATCATCCTGAGCCCTTCTGAAAGCTGCAGGAACTCCTGTCCAAGTCTCTGATTACCAGGGTGCTGGCTCCCTTGTTTTCGGAATGCTTTCCAACGAAAACATTGAACAGTTAAGTGCCCCTCAGCCTCGCTGATGAAGAGTTTTCCACCCTATTTCTCCACTGCTTGAAAGAAGCAAGAACTGGTTTGTTTAAATAAAATGGTAAGATTATGCAAGCAATGCCTATTTCCACTCTTACCTCTACACATAGTCTGGTTTTAACAGAACAGACTTTAAAAGCAAACACTGGTAAAATAAAGGAGTCTGTTTTTTAAGTATATTTTTTAAATCTTTTTTTTTTTTCTTTACTCTGGGGAAAGTGTTTTTCATACTCTCAGGGTACTCCTTCAGGACCAGAGAAGAAGACTTTTAAATGGGACTCCATCCCTTTTTACTAACTGTCACACACAGGCATTTAGATGGAGACTACTGGGGGTACTGGGACGTGGGAAGGACGTAAAAGGGGCAGGTAACAACTTCTTGGTAAGTTGATCTATAAATTCAATGCTTTAAACTAACTCATAAATTTACTAGTTAGAGAAACCAAAGCATCATTCCATCTTCAAATATGTGCTTAAAAACATTGAATCCAAAAGCACAAGTAGTTCAAAGGACAGTTGATTTTGTGGGATCAGCACCATGAGGGTGAGGCAAGAAACCATCAGATGCGTTGGTTACTGCTGGTTTAACCTGAAATCAAACCACACCTGAAGAAAAAAGGTACACTCGGTTGCTATCCTTTCTGTTACTTAACGGCGATCTCTTGGGCTCCTGGAGCCGGGCTGAGCCTGGGAGTGCTGCTGGAAGGGGTTCTCCTTCTTTAATTCATCTTGTTCAACCAAAATTAATGTGTAGATAGCTTATATGTTAGTAAAACCAAGTCCTTAGAAGGACTGCGTGTTAGGCATTCCAGGGAAGCTAAGCTAGGTGTGTACATCTGGTTGCACGGAAGCTCGGATTGGTACCATGAGGCTTACCTTCTTCACAAAAACTCTCATAATCGGAACAGCATTTGCCGTACTTCTTACATTCGGAGTCACAGTCACACTCCCTCCCTCTTGCAAAGGACTCGAAGCAGCGGCCTTTACAGGAAAGCTCTATCCAGAGCAAAACAGAACATTACAGATTGTTGATTATGCAGCCACACGCATGTATGGATAGCCATTTCCCACCTTATAGCTGACAAGAGTTCCAAAAATGTATTTCCAAGTCTTTAGTTGGAACTTGGAAAAAAGAAGGTTTCTCAAATGGAGACAGCCCAAGTCAAGAAAGAACTATGGTGACTTAGGGAAACCTTTCTTGCCCATCCAAGCTTCCAGAGATACCTCAGGGCTGTCTTTCATTTCATGTATGGACAATGGAAAGTTGGGAAATGTCTACATTTTGCCAATGCACTGCATTTTAACTTTTTCTATATTTTCCCAGTAAAGTACCCATCTATCCTCTCCTCCATATGAAATCCCTCTATCATCTCCTCATACCACTGCTTTGTAATAGATTTTTGTCAATTGAATATTCAGATCCTACAACAACATATTCCAAAGAGCTGGTTGAATATAAATGGGTCACTGTTGAGACTCAAAAATCACTTATAATGCAGAGACTTTTATTATGACAAATTGGACAAGGTATAGAGTTAAAAGATTTCAGCCTAGTCCCATGGACTATGTAAGAGAGGCCTGTTCATTCCCAAAAAAGCCTTGGTTAGAGAGGTACAGTGACTTCCCAAGGCCTATTTCAAATTATCACCTTATACAACACATAAATTTTGCAGCAATATATTTATCAACTTCACATGCAAACTCTAAAGCAAAGATAACTTTGAACCACTTTTAATTGTAATTGTCATAAATATCATGAATTAAAATAATAATTTCCTTATAAATTTCATACCAATAAAGTAAACTTTAAAATTCAGACCTTTTGGATTTTAACTGAAATTCATCATTAAACATTAATGCTTCCTCTTTAAAGTGTCTTTTTCAGGTAATTTAGAAATGTCTTACTATCAAAAAGTCAAACAGTGGATATTCCTCTATGTCTGTGGATTCTTTTTTATGAAATTATCAAAGGGCCCACGACTAAGCAATTACATCTCTGAATGGTAGTAAATAATTCCTTGTTGCTGTTTACTTAATAACTCCTGACTCACAGTATTCTCTATTTAGAACAAAACATTTCACTTGGCACTAGTCAATAACATGTCCAGGGAGAGATTTCCAGACTCCCCTCACCACCCCTCTGCCTTTGGTCACCAGCTCTAACATCAGGTGTACGGCACGCTGCAACACTTATGCGAGTGACAGGAGAGGCACATAAGCAAACAGAAATGAAATAGTGTGAAAACAACCTGCAAGGGGTGCAAGGGGACTGTCACAGAATGAAATGGCTTGACTGGGACACCAGCTCTCAGGACTTACCCACAGTGCAGACTTTCTTGAAATCAGGGCAGCACTCCATGTAGTGTTGACAGTTATAATCACAGTTGCAGGAGGCATCTCTAGAATACCCTTCCCCACATCTCCCTGCACAGCTTGATACATCTAAAATTATACAATACTAGCGTAAACATGGCCAAACCACTTTACAGAAATGAAAAGATCAAAAAAGGACAAAGACACTGGGGCCAGCGAGAAATTTATCAATTAGAAAAGGTGGGGAATGATGGTTAACAATGGATCCAGGTATGTTTGCCTGATGTTTTGTGTGACCTTGATCATGCCATTTTATTCTTTACTAGACCAAGGAGGTAAATACACTTTTGATAACCGGGCAAAGTAATGATTTTGCATAAAGAGGTGATATTCCTGGGAACGGGGTCTACTCATCCTGCTACTCTGATGATAACCAGTTACCTTTTTTTTAGCATCTCTGTGCTGGGCACCGAGTCATCCAGTATCTCTAGTGCTTATGAAAATGTTGCCAGGAGAATATTAGTAACCCCTCTTTAGAGATAAGGAAGTGGAGACATAGAAATTCCAATAACCCTCTCCAGTGCACCCAGCTAGTTAAGAATTCCATTGTGTATGTATTACAGGTCAATGAATACCTATTAAGTATTTGTATTGACCTCTTTCACTCTTGGAAGTGTCCTGATTTAGATAATAATGTATATGGTCATCTTAAGTAAAGATCCACCTAGAATTTGAAATCTGATATATCTGATTACAAAGCCCAAACTTTTCCTACCCTATCACATTGCCTCTCATCCAGCACAAAATTTCCTAGAATTCCTCCCCCTTTTATTGGTGGGGATAACTGGGCTCTTTAAATATTGGGGAATTCACATGCTTAGAACATCTACAGCTGGAGTACAAAATAGATAACTCTTGAAATAGCATCTGTGCATCAATATAAAAGTCATGAACAGAGTTACTATGGGCAAAACAAAACAAAAACAAGAATGAAACATGATTACCCTGAAATATATTATTTTTTAAATCATTTGGAAAACACCTTGAGAAACTCCCTGAGCAATAACCACAGAAACATTAACAATTAAATCCATCTCTGGAATAGAAATTGGCAGATGCAATGTCCTAAATCCATAGAGGAATGTTGAAACACTGAAAAAAAAAATCTCAACATAGTGAATCCAGGAAAGCTAAACTCTTAACATGTAAAGATAACAGTAAATATTAGGATGACTTTCAGAATTTTTTCCATACATATGTGCACAATACATACAAAAATGCATATATAGTGTATGTATATAAATACATATATTATATATAAAGAAAAAAGAATGGGAAGCAGTAGAGAAGGCAAGAAAAGCAGACTGGACAACATCAAAAGGTCATTCTTTTACAGTTACCAGATTTCTGAAACAGGAAATCAATTATTTTTGTAGGAAAAGTTTATTTTCATAGATTAAATGACCATCCTACTTTTATTACTATTAATTTTAACATCTAATTTTAAATTCATTTATTTAAAGGAAAGGGAAACTCTTTTAGTGAACAATTGATTTTATTACATAGGAAGGTAGATTAAGAAATGTACCCAATGTTGTGAATCTTGTAATACTATGAGGAGAGAGCAGAAGGGTCTGGATGTAGCAGAGCCATCATCATTCCTTATTAAATATTTATATTTGCTTTCATGTGTTTTCCATCTTTTCTTATCTAAGTGATTCTGAAACTATGTCCAGAGCAGGCAGTTATCTCTCATGCTCAGGTTCCTAAGAATTTCAATTATTTGACTGGACATTTCTATTTTATCAGTGTAATTTCACCATAACAAGCACACACCTTGATTTTTCACCTCTCAGATTTTGCTTATCAAAGAAAATAAAAGAAAGAAACAAAAATCTAAAGCCTAGTAATATTATCACTAGTCAACTTTGATCACATGCTAGAGACTTTTGGTAAGGTGATTACATTTAATGTACCTTAATTCTCTAAAAATTAATAGCAAGAACTGTTCATCCAGGACTGACTCTGTTTTTGAAGGACTGTGAATAGTTCAATATTATAATATAAAATGACATTCATGTCTGTATAAGTCCGTATCTGAATGAATAGTTCTTGTAAGAGAGAACACTTTCAAGATTAATATAATGCCATTTGAAACAGTATACATGTTCATTGTAATATGATATCTATATTTATATGCCAAAATAAGCTATTTATCAATAATTTATGTAGTGTAAAAAACTAGTTAAATTTCCTTGTAAATATGTATGCAAAAATTACATGCTGTTTAAAAATTGTTCTCTTTAGTTCATCTCATGATATTGTATTGCCCTAGCAGAGTTTTATCTTGTAAACCTCTGTATTTTTTTTAACTTTTGGAAAAACCATAAGAACAATAATTACAAAGCTTATTCTGTAGAAACACCCAAAACATCTTGAAAGATTTCCTGATGCATGAGAAACAAGTGTGAATCCTAAAATGCTTATAAATATGCTACCTTTGCTTTACATAAATTAAAGGTTTTGCTATGCATTAAATTCAAATATATGTTTATAGAAATCTATTTCTTTTGCTGTCGTAAAAGTTAGAACTGAATGATTAGCAATAATTGTTAAATGAAAGTACTTTCGGTGGTTAAGATACCTTGAGTAGAAACTTGCTGAATCAAGAAAACAGAAAGAAACAGCAAGTGAATGAGAAGTATTTTCCACTCCATGATTGTTTTCAGGTATGGAGCCCTTTGCTGAAAAGAAAAGAAAAGTATCAGAAAACTATTCTTTAATCTCATCACTAATTTATACCTGTGTCACATAACAATGTTACTTTAAAAATGATATTTAGTGATAAACCATTCATATTTTTGAAATAAGACTTTTAAAAGCAATCAGCCTTAATTCTATAGTATATGTTTGACCATTAAATCTAATCTTATGAAGAAGAAGCCATCAAATCACCATCTCAGCCATGTTACTGACCATCTTAATATTTTAGAACTCCCCAAAATAGAAAACAGACTTATCTTAAAATTCTATTCAAATTATAGCATGTACTCACAGTGCAAAGTTTAAATCCTGTCTTTGGGAAACAAAAATAACCAGCCTCAGTAAAATTTAATTTAACAAACAGAAGAGTTGTCCCAACTTTCCCTTAACTCTCGATAGAAATTTCTCAGCTTCCAGCAGCAGGTGTATTGCATAATGTGATCCTTTTCAAAAACTCCCTACTATCCTTATAAATCTCTTTCAAACACCTTTAATAAATCATATCCCTATTAACTGAAAACTCATTTAATTCCATGAAGCAAGTTAACTTTGACACTTACCCAGTGAAAGGATAGATGAATTTCTCCAATGTCCTGGGAGTCTTATATATGAGCACAAATATTTGGGGATGCAATTAGTCCAAAGGTTAGACAAAATCAACAGTGACAACCTATGAAATCAAACTTTCCTCATTTATTGGAAGAGGGCCCAGACGACTAGACTTAGGCAACATCTGGAAAACACTTCCATTAAGAAAAATGACTACTACAAAATAAATTTAGGTTTATTGGCCAAAACACACTTCTGATTTCTAAGTGAAATGGACAAATTGTTCTGAGATGGTAAATCACCCTGGCAGGCTTTCACTAATGTATCAAAGCAGCAACTTAAAGAAGTAGTCAAATCTTGTATCATTTCTTTCTTGCTTTTTTTTTTTTTCTGGTTTAATCTAGCATAGAGTGCTTTTGAAACTTATCTAGTATTAGTTTGTGGCATAAATTTTCTGAACCTGTACTATTAAATCAAATGTACATTTCTTTTCTTGAGTATTTTCATGTGCACTCTGAGCACAGAAAATATGTTGTCACTCACCTAAACATGGATGATCTACACTGAACTCTTTAGTTCCCTTTACCATGTAAAAACCTACTTCAAAACTGTATGGATATCGCCCTTAGAACCCTTTATTTAAGCACAGCAATGTTTGGAAAACATCTTTTTAATTACTAATCTAGCTTCCTTGCTGCAGAAAATGTGAGCTCTAAACCTGGCAGAGGCAACTCAGCTCAGCTCAAGGTTCTACTCCGGTTTGGTGTGGCGTGTTGCTGTTCAAATTCTACCTACCTACCTAAGGCTTAGCTGTGTGCCAGCACCTCGACACCTTCTCAGATCCATGCACCAAAATCATAGCCAACCAACGTACTATGTTTATGGAAATAATCTGTTCATCTGTATCCTTACCATCCCCACCCCCACCCCAACAGACTACGCTTTCCCCCGGGACGACCAACACCTGAGGATGAACCCCACTGCCAGCTAGGCAGGTGCTCCACCAAGGCTGTGTGTTCAACACACGCTCGTTGAACCGAACTGTAGTGACCCGGATTCCTCTGTGTAGAGGGTATTTTTGGTAGGTGCTGCATTTAATTATCACAAAAGGCCTTTAAATTAGCTATCATCCACATTTTATAGATAAGATAAAGACCCACAAATGAAGAATCTGTGATCCGTTTCAGGATATATAAGGAGTGAGTGCCAGAGCCAAGATCTGAACCATCCTTTCACTCTAAGTCCCATCACATTTTCACTATATCCAGCTCCCTTTTGATCAAAGCCATCGCTTCAGGGCTTGATCATATTACTAAATTTTACCCCTTAGTGTGTATATGCACGTTTATGAGTTCGTGACCTTCCTAAAGACAGGAAATATAAGCATCTCTTTTGTTCTCATAATTCTTCTCTTGGGCTAAATACATAAAGAATAAGGACAATTTAGAGATTACCTGCCCTCTTCTAAATAATCTCCTTTCTCTGGCAACTATCTCTCCATCCTTAGGGGTATTTCCCTTCAGCCACTTCTATATATATGATCTGACCACATCACAGCTGATGGAATTAGGAGTAGAAACCTGAGACAGACTGGGCTAATATGTTTCCCTAACCTGGAAATTTGGAATTGCGATTCGAAGATTACAAATCTATCCATGCAGATGTATAACATGCAAATTTCTGTCCATAGTTTAGAGAAGTAGAGAAAGTCCTTCAGAATAAACAGATGCAAGTGAATGCAGCAGTCATGCACAGCAAGTCAGAGAAAGTTCTGGTAGCTTTCTAGTTCTTGGTTATTTCTTGTCCCTGATACCCAGATGCCTTCTTGCTCTCTTATCTTCATGGCAGATTCCCTAGTTGGGGATGAAGCTGGCCGAAGATGCTTTCTGTTTCTTAAAATCACTAATCAATACAACACATAAAAGATCCTGTTGGATGGAATGGAATAAAATTTTCTTAATTCTTAGCTTTACTGAGGTCCAGAAGGGGAAGCTAGAAGCTTTATAACTTTTCAAAGTCAGATCTTCACAGCATTCCTTTATTATTATTTGTTTGAAATGCTGGGAATACCAAGAATATCAGATACAGATATGCACACAGACACACATTCTTAAAACAAATATAAAATGTTTTCCGATTATTGCCTTTTAGAACTGTCTGTACTATCATTTTCCTCCTTCGAACAAATTCATTATAATGATGGCAAATGACATTATTAAACTGATTGAAAAATCTGCTCTAGTAACACTTTTTCTAAAGTCCAAGTTCTAGGCGTGGAAAGCTGACAAGTAAAACAAAACACACACACTATTATGGCCAACAATAACTTTAAACATGCCCATTAACACATTCTTATTGCCATGCAGTATGTTTTCTCTGCACAGTAAAGTATGAAAAAAAGTGATAAACTTCATTTAATGCCAAGTTCATGACATTATTTGTAAATACCTTATTTGCATAATTCTGTTGGATAATGAGGCTGTCTGGGTAAATAAGGTTTGCCCTTAAAGCATGGAAGCATTTTAATTTATCTACTAAATATATCTTTATATGCTAAATGCTTCATTCTGTGAATAGTGTGCCACGTGACCATCAGTGTTGATCTTCACTTAGCAATTGTTCCATTAGGGTATAGTTTCCCCCTTTGAGATTTCTTTTATTAAATATTTTTAAATGTTCACTTAAATCTCATTTAATTAGGATAAAAATTATCCTAGGACTGGATTTTGGTAGAGGGGGATAGGGAAAGGAAAGTAAAGAAAGATGGAGATTACTTGGGGTCCTACCCTCATCTTCTAGGGATGATGTCACCCAGCTCGCCCTCATGGACATCAGTTTCTGTGCTTGGCATCAACACCGTGAGGCCTTCAGAGAACATTGAAGTGTGTTCAGGGATATCTTGTCTGCATTAAATTGTCCCAGACTGTCGTGCCCTTCTGCTTGGTGTGCTCTGTCTCCATCTCTGATGTTAGCTGTCACTTTGCCCTGAGCCAGTGTGTCTGCACCTAGTGGCTTCTCTCCATCTTTCCACATCTTTGATGTGCTTCATTTTCTTATGGGCAGCAGCCTTGGAAAAACTGAAGCATACCACGGGAAAACCACAGATGCAAGCTTGCTCTCTGTTGCCCTAATTTTGCTCACAGTGCTGAGTTAGTGTGCTTGAGAAGTGGAATAACCCCTCTCCTGTTGTACAGAATAGAGACCAGGAGCTGGGAATGCCTCTCTCTGCTCTGTTCGTGGTGGTCATACACACTGGAGAGCGTTGTGGCTTCTTTTCTGGATGTTGATCAAAAGTCTGACCATTGGATAAGAAAAGCATTATTGCAAGTGCTTTTGCACATTGTGTTACTCTGATAATTGCTCCTGATCCTTTCTGCCTTTTCCAGTTGCCCAGCTAGAGGTTACGTTGCCCATCTTCTCCTTTGGTTATGTGTGCCAGATGACTGTATTCTCTCAATGAAATGTGAATAGAAGAAATATGTACATCTTGCACTCTACTTTCCTAACAGGAAATTGATTGACCTGAACTTTCTTTTCCTTCCGTTCTTGCAGACTGGAAGGCAGACATCAGAAAGCAGCATAGGTCATGCAGATACAGATGGCAGCCTAGGGAATAGTATCCTCTTTAGAACATGCATCCACTCCCTCTCCCTGGATTAATCAGAGAGTTGCATAAAAGGAAATTAATCTCCATTTTACTTGAACAACTCTAATTTGGGGTCTTTTTGTTACACTAACTTTGATAATACCCTAACATAGAAATCCTAGGAAATTCCCAAATATTTAAAGGAATTATATTCTAAAAATTGATTTGTGTACTGTGTAACAATGGAAAAAAATATCATTGATCTTGGAAAGGGAGAGGTAAACTATTTTTATTTGTGGATGACATGATTGCATATGTAGAAAATCTTAAGGAATCCACAGGAAGTTGCAAAAAAGAATGATCACAACAAGATCACAGGACGCACTAACAAGATCCATGTTGAGATGCCCTTTAATGCATGAATTCAGATGTGCTGCCTCTACTGAATGCTCTGAGAATGAGTTCGTTTATTCATTTATTCACTTGTTCATTCATTCAATTCTTTTGGTAAGCAATCGTGCTCACTGCATGCCAGCCTGAGTCTGAATTGCCAGGAATCCATATATATGCAACATAGACTGGTCCCTAAGATTTCTTTGTGCAGTCAGGAGCCAGACATTTAAATCAGTAGCTCAAATAGCATGTGAAAAGGAGGAGGCAAAGTGGTGAATAGTAAGAACTAGGCTTTGGCAGCAGTCAGACCACTGTTCAAATCTCAGCCTCAAAATTTTTTGCCTAGTGGGCTTATGCAATTCTCATGACCTATCTACTCCTCAGTTTCCTTATCTGCAAAGTGGGAGCAATAATTCCCATTATTATCTGACCTTGCAGAGATGCATCAAAGAGTTTATACTGCACATTAGCGACATGTGCTCAATGAATTGTAGGTATTATGATTTGGGTAATGATTATGATTCTAAAGCTGTACACAAACTGCTATGGCAACCTGGATGAGGAGGTTCCAACTCCACCTGAGAAGTCCTTCACCAAATGACCTAGGAGTCTGCAGGCTCCTATAGCTAGGAACAGGGGTAGTTCCTCTTTTTTCATTCTTTTTGCCTATTTGTTCTTTAGCTCTTGATAGTCTGACTTATTCTTCCTGTGGGGAACTGAACTGTAGAAGATTAAAAAGTGACCTCATAATCATTCTAATACATGCTTTTTCCAATGGACCATTTTAGTAACCTAAAAATAATAGGAAACGTGTTGAGCATTTACTCTGTTACATGGCACATGTGCGTGACTTTTTTGAGTGTCACAGTGACCTTATGAGATAATTAGTATGATTTAACCCATTTTACCTTTGACGTAGCATAGGCACAGAAAGATTAAGTAACTTGACTAAGATATAAAGCTAGAAATCTAGTAAATGGTAGAGCTGGTATTTAACCCAGGCCTGTCTGACTGCAAAGGCCATGAATTTAATCAGTTCTATGACCCACATGTTATAATATCCAGGGTTAATAACTACTTTCTTTGTGTTCCTATCTAACCTTATTTGGATTTCTAAAATAGCATTTCACACTTATCAACATCCATCTTGCCCACTAGGTCATAACTTTCTTAAGGTTCCAGAATGAGTACATCTTGTTCATTTTGTAGCCTTTTGCACAGCTAGTAGCATTGTTTCTTTTCGTAGGATGGGCACTCTGTATCTGCTTGTTGAATTCACCTTGAGTTTACTGTCTTTGTTCTAATGGCCACTTGGCCATCCTATCCCTGTTTCTAGCTCTTATCCCTGTAGCACTGTGATCATTCCAGTCTCCTTCACTCGGATTCCAGATGGGAAGGAAGTGTGCTCTGTGACAGCTCAGACGAATCATCACCAACTTGTTTTCCAGTGGCCAGCACCAGGAGTAATCTGCACTTAACTATCTAAATGAGTGAAAAGGAACTCAGTGTGACAAATCCTTGAGAATTAGGAAATTCAGAGAGTGGGAGCAAAGTTTGGGTGTGGCTGAAGGACCACAGAGAGGTGGAACCGAGAAAATTCTCCTGAGACCCAGTGGAGAACATTTCCTTGAGTCATCGCAAAGCAGGAATGCCAGGCTCTTTAAAGATGTTGAGTATAATGCAGTTTCGGCTGATTGTATGACATTGTGTAATTCTTGTGGAATTCCTTTTCCCTGCGATGGTAGCTAATTTCTGTCAAAAGGATTAAGAAGCAAGACATTTGTGTATTGTCTTGAATTTTCCCAATGAAGGTTTCGTTAAGCTTGACAAAGAAAACCCAATCAGAAGCTTAAAATAAAACTCAATATTTACCTCCTCTAATTGATCCCTTTTGATGTTCCCATATGAAACTAGACACCACAGGATCCTTACACCTCTGGGGGGCTCAGTAGATGCTGGTTGGGTGAATTAATGAGTAATAGTTAAATAACTAATGAGCATTAGCTAATATTGCTAATATTAGCACTTGCTCTGCCTCTCTCTTGGACTGGGAAGGAGGGCCTTGTTATTTATAAGCCCCTAGATTCATCTGTGTGTCAATTAGACCTCAGGATGGGATGGGAAAGGGAGAGGAAACAAGTAGTTATTTATTTACCCTTTTATTTGTACTCTGCTCTTTGCATAAAGGGAATATTTATGTCAGGGGCATTGATGGAGGTGAGCTTCTGCTCCCCCAAAACCCCTTTGAAGTAGGATAGTGAGGAGCTGTGCCCTTTATGGAGGCAAAGTCAAGGTCACGGTCATGCCCCCTGGGGTCCTGTCAGGATCTGGACAACATTCTCACTGACTATCCCTATTCACTGAGTACCAAGTAAGTACTAGGCACTTACTCTCATTAAAGTAAAACAAGCATAAACAAAAGCAAAATGAGATAAAATAGCAAAGTTTTTTATTATTATTCTCTTTACATATAAGGAAATTTTAAGCTCCTTTTCCTGTGAAAATGGCAGGAGCAGGATTCTAGCCTACATTTGTCTGAAAATTATAGAAGTAGATTTCTTTTAATAGTACATTCCAAGTTCCAACACTTAATTATTTTGTATCTTTGAAAATTTTCTGAATTAAAAGATAAATGTGCTCCTTAATAGATGGGCTGTCATGATGAATTCAGCAGACTATGACAAGTAACACTAATCCCCTAATTTTCTTTTTTATGTAATTGTAAAAATATTTTAATCAATAAAAGAAAAAACCTTCCCCTGTAATTTTACCACCTCTTTTCTCAGTGGCCAGTGTACAATTCTAATTTGTTTCAAAGAAATAGTCCCTCCTTTTCCTAATTTCTGTAAACTCCCTGACCCTATAAATCTACTTCTTAGGATATATTTGTCCTTAAATGTGTTTGATTAACTATAAAAATGAGAGATTGAGGATGTCTTCCTAATGAAATTGAATTTAATAAATATCAGTGGTATATCCTCATGATTAGTCTTTTTGTCTTATCTTCAAAATTATTATTTTAAATGGTGACATTTTATTTTTGTCCTTACTTAACTAGACTGTTATTGATCTTTATATAAGCTGTTTCAAGTTCTTTTGTTTATTATTAATGCTGCAATAAGCTCTTTTTTATTATGCACTTCTTACTGAACTTTACCTTTAAAATATACTAGTAGGAGTGGGGACATCTTAAGACTCTTAATGACTATTGTCAAATTATCTTGCTGTCTAGACTGTAAATTCATCAAAGACAAGAATTGTCTCATACACATTTGTATTCTCAGCACATGGCAAAGGACTTGCACATGAGAAGCGTTTGGTGAAATATCCAGTTGAACTCAATGTAACTGTAGACTTGTCCTCAGTGTGACAGACATTTTAAAAATCCTTGTTTTTCCTGTCCCCACAATGGAAATTAGTACTCAGACACATGCTCTTCATTTATTCTTCCAACTGACGGCAGGCCTTTGTAGAAGTGGGCCTTAACTGATGGAAGTGACCTCTGGCCTTGAAAAACAGGTCATAAAAACCAGTAAGGTAAGGAACCGTGCTGGGAAACAAGGGACTTCTGAAGGAACCTTCCTTTGAGTGAACCCAGAGCTCAGAAAATGTATAATCAGCCCTCCATAGTACTGAAAACAGAAACTGCTTTCTGCTTTGGTCCTCTTTTATTTTCCTTATCTTAAAGTATATTGCTAGGTAGGAATGTTAGCAGGTGAACACAAGAGGTCAAAGTTAAGGTAAGTAGCCAAAAACTAATTTATTTCCCCACACCTCTTATCTCTCCCATGCTTGAAGCATGTGGGAGACTTAAGGAGAAAGAAGTGAAAGCCCAAACAAGATAAGCCATGATGTAAATAGACGACATAGTCTGGCACAGAACCATCTCTTCTATCTGGTAGAAGGCAGGCAGGAACACCATAAGGGAGAAAAGCATAGTAATTGATGTGAATGCCCATAAAACTAAAATTGGGATGTTTAAAACTTTTGAGAAGCTAGTTGAAATATTTGTGGCTCTGTGTTTGGATCTAAAAATCAGTTGAACATGGGGAAGTAAAGAACTATGTATTGTGTAATATAATGATTCGGAAAAATCATTATTTTCTTTTAAGCACCAGCTCATTTTGCACCCCCATCTTGCCTTCCTGAGAGAGATTGGTTTGTTGAAATAAGATTTGAATGAGCTCTTAGCAAAGTAAAAGCTGGTCCCTGCTCAGGCTTTCCGTGTAATAAAGAAAGGTAAAGGAAGCCGGGCGAGGGAGTGAGCTCCAGGTGGAGTGGGGAGAGCAAGAGGAAGGGGTCTCTGGGGGCTGATAGTGGGGCTGAATGGGGAATCTAGATAAACAATGACTGACTAATGGAGATTTATTGGGTTCTGTGCTGTGTGGTATGCGATGTAAGTCCTCCTTTTCCTGTTCCTTACACTATCTTTAATGAATCCTGCAATGTCCACAAAAGCTTTTGATATCAATACGTCCGGTGCACAGATTCTTTTTCAGACATAGATAAATAGTTATGGTTGACACTGGGCAAAGCCAGAAGCTGCATGTGGACTAATAAGACTTCACCTCTAAGGAACCTGAGTAATGAGATGACTTCTAATATGCAAAAAATTTTATGAAAAGGCGCATCCTCACCAGCGCTGCTTTCAGAGGCTCACAGTTTTAGTTACAAGGAGGGGTGTTGGCAGACAATATGAATAGCTCCAGTAAATTAAGGAATAAATCGAGGTAGTCGAAGAGTTTGGCAGAACACCTCTGACCTGGGAGACTGGTGTGGAAGACAGGGTGCAGGTGCCTGTCATGCCCCCTGAGCCTCTGTCAGGCAGAGTCCTGGCTGGGCTGCTTGTTGGTCTGTCCCATGCTGCCCTTCTAGAGTCCGAGGTGGAATATCAACACAACACAATCATAGTTAATCATGATATAAAGAAGACAATTCCCACAGCAAGTGAAAGCTTTGACATAGGAAAGGGAACAGGTAAGAGAGCTGCTTGTTATTCATGCATTATCGCCATCTCTTTCTTCCCTGACAGTCATTCTTATCAGTGATGCACTGTATTAAACTGAAATGAAGTCTTACAGCCAAAGTGACTCACTGAAGTGATAGTGGGAAATGGGTCAACAAACTACAGCAACATTTGAGTAATAGGTTACTTTATATCTTCTGGCTTGTGCTACTATTCCTCTTGCTGTTGAAATTTCACTTGAACACCCTTTACTGTTTCATGGCATCAAGGAAAATTGACTTCAACTCTAATTCTTTATTTCCTTGGGTAAAATTGGCATATATCATATAGGTTTCAGGTGTATAACATTTTAATTTGACATCTGTATGCACCACAAAATGATCACCACTAAAAGTCTAGGTACTGTCCATCACCATAAAATTGACACCCTTCACTCATTTCACACACACACCCCAATCCCCTTCTCCTCTGCTACGGATTGTTCTCTGTATCTATGAGTCTGTTTTTGATTCCACATATATGTGAAATCATACAGTATTTGTCTTTTTTCTACCTGATTTATTTCACCTAGCATAATATCTTCAAGGTCCATCCATGTTGTTGCAAGTGGCAATATTTCATTCTTTCTTATGGCCTTTTTATGACTGAATAGTGTGTGTGTGTGTATATATAGATATATATATATGCGTGTGTATGTGTATCACATTTATATTATCCATTCATCCATCAATGTACATTTAGGTTGTTTCCATTTCTTGGCTCTTATAAATAATGCTGCAATAAACATAGGGGTGCATATACTTTTCTGAATCAGTGTTCTTATATCCTTTGGGTGCATGTACAGAAGTGTCAGAGCTGGATCACTTGATAATTCGAGTCTTAGTTTCCTTGAGAAATCTTTATACTGTTTTCCATTATGGCTGCATCAATTTACATTTCCACCAACAGTATAGGAGGGTTCCTTTTTCTCCACATCCTCTCCAACATTTGTTATTTCTTGTCTTTTTGATATTAGCCATTCTGACTGGTATGAGGTGATATCTCATTGTGGTTTTGATTTATGTTTCTCTAATAATTAGTGATGTTGAACGGCTTTTCATGTGCCTATTGGTTATCTATAGGTCTTTGGAAAAATGTTATTTAGATCCTCTGCCCATTTTTTAATTGGGTTATTTGTTTTGTTGTTTAGTTGTATGAATTCTTCATCTATTTTGGATATTAACCCCTTGTCTGATATATATTTGCAAAAATCTTCTCCCATTCAGTAGGTTGCCTTCTCATTTTGATGGCTCTTTTGCTGTGCTGAGCTTTGTAGCTTGATATAATCCCATTTTTTAATTATTGCTTTTATTTCCTTTGCCTCTAAAGTCAGATCTACAAAAATATCACTAAGACTTATGTTGAGGAGATTACTACCCATGTTTGTTTTAGGAGTTTTTTGCTTTCAGGTCTTAGATTTGAGTCTTTAATCCATTTTGAATAAATTTTTGTTTATGGTTTAAGATAATGGTCATAATGGTCTAGTTTCGTTCTTTTGCATGTGGCTGTCCAGTTTTATCACCATTTATTGTAGAGGCAGTCTTTTTTCCATTTTATGTTCTTGGCTCCTTTGTTACAAATTTATTGTTCATATATGTGTATATTTAATTCTGGACTCTCAGTTCTGTTCCATTGATCTGTTTTTATGACAATAACATGCTGTTTTGATTATTACAGCTTTGTAGTATAGTCTGAAATCAGGGAGCTTGTTATCTCCAGCTTTGTTCTTCTTTCTCGAGATTGTTTTGGCTATTTGTAATCTTTTGTGGTTCCATACAAATATACAAACTATTTATTTTAGTTCTGTGAAAAAATGCCATTGCAATTTTGATAGATTTATTGAATCTATAGATTGATTTGGACAGTATGAACATTTTAACAATATTAATTCTTCCAATCCAGGAAAACATGGAATCTCTTTCTATTTATTTGTGTATTCCTCAGTGTCTGTCATCAATGTCTTGTAATTTTCAGTGTATGGGTCTTTCATAAATTGGTTAAGTTTATTCCTAAGTATTTTATTATTTTTGACACAATTGAAAATGGGAATGTTTTCTTAATTTCTCTTTCTGATAATTTGTTATTACTGTATAGAAATGGAACCAAATTTTGTATATTGATTTTGTATCCTGCTACTTTACTGAATTAATTTATTAGTTCTAGCAGTTTGTTGACAGAATCTTTTTTATGTTTTCTATATATAGTATGTTGTCTGCAAATAGTGACAGTTTTACTTCTTTTATTCCAATATAGATGCCTTTTCTTTCTTTTTCTTGCCTAACTGCTGTGTTTAGGACTTCCAATACTATGTTGAATAAAAATGGTGAGAGTGGGCATCCTGTCTTGTTCATCATCTTAGATGAAACGATTTCACACTTTTCACCATTGAGTATGATGTTTGCTGTGTGTTTGTTATATATGGCCTTCATCTTGCTTAGGTACATTTCCTTCATACCCACTTTGTTGAGAGTTTTTATCATAAGTGAATGTTGAATTTTGTCAAATATTCTTCTGCATTTATTGAGACAATCATATGATTTGTATCCTTCATTTTATTAATTGGTAGGTTAATCCGTCAAGGTTAATGTGGTATGTCATGTTGATAGATTTGCAAAACTGTCCTCGTATCTCTGGAGTAAATCCCACTTCATCATAGTGTATGATCCTTTTAATGTATTGTTAAGTTCAGTCTGCTCATGTTTTGTTGAGGATTTTTGCGTCAATGTTCATCAATGAAACTGGCCTGTAGTTTTCTTTTCTTGTGGTGTCCTTGCCTGGTTTTGTTTTGAGGGTAATGCTGGATTCATAAAATGCAACTCTAATTTACTAAAGCCCCTTACAGGAAGCAAACGTCTGAATCAAAGGATCAGTGACCTAATCACTAATACAGGCTTTCTGCCATGGGCTATGTGCCAAATCATTTACTCCTTTGGTTTTCTTCTTAGAAGCTGTTAGTACCAATTATCTGCAGCTGTCACTGAGGTTTTTGTGGCTACAGATGGGCTTGCCCTAGGGGCCTGACAGACTGACCAGCGAATATGGGGTTACTGACTGAATCTTATGAAAACTAAAGGCAGGGGGAGTAGAAAACTCTATGGTGGGAATCCTAAGAGAAATGTCAGAAAAATCTCAGTGAAAAAGTACGTTTTGCCTAAAAGCAGCTAATTCCAGAACTGCTAGTTAGTGGAAAGTACTAGCAGGAAATTATAGGACATAATAAAAAGTAATGATCAGTGAGGGAGGTTTAAGGAAGGAAAGCGTGAGTCACCATTCTGACTTGGGTCTGGGAAGGTGATTGCTTTCCAGGGTGGCAGGCTGACAGTGGGGGGACAACCCAGCCCCTTTGGTAGTTCCAGAACAACAGTCATGAGTGGACATTTTAGATCTGGTAGCTACCTTGGTGTAAGGATGGGACACAGCGGACCAAGGAAAAGGCAAGGACCTCCTGAGACCTGACTAGATGGAGCGCCATCTGGTGGATATTTGGGCAACCCTCTGCCCCCACCCCACCCCACCCCACCCTCACGCAGCAATATATATTATTAGATCTTTCTCAACAAACAAAAGGGCTATGTTTGAAGAACCAGGCAATCCAAAAAGTGTCTTTTTTTACTTTAAGCTTTCTGAGTCAAACCTACTTGACTGAACATTGCCTTCAAAGGAACATGTTTTAATTAATACATTTTTATGAAATTAATGAGTTTTCTTGTATTTTAAAAAAATCTATGTATTTTCAAAAATACAAATTTTATAGTTCATGTCAAAAGAGGCTAGGCAACTTTCTCCCAGTCATTCAGGGAGCATATGTTAGAGTTAAATCATTCTTCTTAGTCAGTTCTTGTATGGTCATGGGGAGTTAGCAAATAATAACCTGAAATAAATGATGCACAGGGAAATTTACATTTTGTTTTCAAAAGTTAAGTAACACTAAATAAGTCATCTTCCATGATGGAATCTTTAACAATGTATCTTTGGCTTTTAGGGTTTACAGTCACAAAGCGGAAAGGGCCTGTTCTTTGTGATACACCAAATTGTGTATCAGGTTTCTGTTGGTTTTCTAATTACACTGACTTCTGAATCTCATACTTTCTTGCTTTAGGAGACCCCTGCCCCTCAATCCCCTCCCCTCAGTCATCAATGTCCTAAGGCTCTGGACTCCTATCAAAATCTTGTCTTCATAAAGGAAAAGGGTGAAGTCAACAATGCAGCTGATAAAGACTTAAAAGTGTTGCCTCCCTCAGTTGAATTTTAATTTTAATAAATCACCGAGTTGCATTAAAAATATCTCTAAAGCAATTTCTCAGACAAAATCATTAGAAGGAGTCAAATTTCTACGTCCAGTCTGCTGCAAGGGAGAAGTTCTCTGAGAAAACCAATTGAATGATGAATCTCCTGGTAGAGAAATTTAATATAAAAGTAGAGAGATTAAACTCTTATAGTTAGATTATGTCAGAAAATAAAGGACTATACTCTAAGGTCCCTAGACTTTGAGGAACTAAAGATCACAGGTTATTAGCTTCCTCCCATGACTGAGAGATGAGGGGTGTGGTTCACAGAAGTGGCTCTTAAACTCATTAAAATCTGTCAAGTAGAATTCTAATTTTTTCTCAGAAGGAACAGTTAATCACATCAGATCATAAACTTCTGCCCCAGCTCAGGATGAGGACTATTTTCTCTCTCACTTTTTTTTCATACTTTGCCTTGACTTGCTTTTTTAGACACTAACAAATGTCCAATTACAGAAGAGAAAATTATATTTTAAAAAAGCATGGAAACTCATAACTGCAATTACAGTGTCAGCCTTCATTTGAGTGACATACTAAGCTAAGCTTCACACCTTGATTGTAAACTTTGGGAGAAGCACCATGTCTAGCTTCTGATAATTCAACATTAAGCATTAGAAGGAGACTTTCTTATTGGTTGAGTGCATTGTGTTTTCTTGATCTTTGTCTACTCAAATGAAAGAATTAAATCAAGAGACAGACTTGGAACAGTCTTAAGTGGCAGCAGTTTAAGCAAAACAAAAGTACACTCTTGGGAAGGATGAAGGGTGGGCTGTCTGGAAACCAGAAGCAGCCCCACTTAGGGTTAGGGTTGGTTTATAAAATGGTGCAAAGTTCTTCCCTACGTGTTATATCATTCAATCGGCATGTTGATTGACAGTTTCAGGTTCTATTACCTTCTTGTTAGTTCCAGGTGTTTACCCATAATTACCTGAGTAAAACCCATGGGGGTGGGGACCCAAAACCACAATATAAGTTTATTATTATTGTGGCATAATGAACCCCAAGGTAGCTCCAGGTCACCTTCTGGATCTCAGTGTCCCTGCAGTCAACCTGTGTTGGTGCTCTGGAAGCTCCATTGGGCTTTTTACATCTTGTTTGGCCCTAATAAGTCAGGAAACTGAACCATAAATAGGAGGGGTTTGGGGTGTGTTCGGCCCTTGGTGACAGCAGTGTAGGTGAAGAGGGGGAAGACCCTGTTCAGAACAGGGAGGACCTGCTCACATCTGCCCAGCTACCTGACAACTTGAGCAAGTTTTCTGCCTATCAGAGCTGTTAACTTATAGTATCATAAAATATGACACACAATGTAAAGTTTGTAATATTTTAATAAATTTAAATAAATTCAAATAAACTACATTGTACCTACTATGCAGGCATATTTTGTAAAAATAGAGTAAATAAAATGTTAACATGTAGATTAATATGTAGAGGAGGTAATATAAATGAGGTGTTTGTTCCACATAAGCCTTAAAAAGGTATTTTGTTATTCTATAAACTAACATGGAAATATGAATTCCTAATCTAAATGGTGATCTATTGTAAGCTTTTGTAAAGCTGTTGAAAACTATCCCTGTGGATAGGTATCATAGCATATGAAAATTCCTGTAATAAAGTAACTCAGATCTAGCTTCTGCCAAGCACTAGCTGTGTGAACTTGGGTAAATTATCTAACCTCTTTGTGCAAATACTTATTTAGAAGGACATTGTAGTGATCCACACAGGTTAATGCATATGAAACATTTAGAATAATATTAGCTACAGATTAAACACTTGATGAGTTACCTTTCATTATCACTGCTGTTTTTGTTACATGAGTTTGAGTTACTTGAAATGAAATCCAATTCCATGGTAAAAAGACTATCTTCAGAGACTTAATTTACGATCTTCAGATGATCCTATGGAAGCATGTGTCATTTTCCAACAGAAAAATGGGCTTAAAGTAAGAGAGAGAGGAAAAGGAAATGTGAATCAGAAGAGTCCACTGGTACATTATGAAATTTTGTCACGGAACCTTGCCTAGATCTCCCCATTCCTGAATCCCACTCACCTGGGTTCAAACCCTGATATAAGGCTGTACTCCTTCACTGGTTTTCGACAAAAAATCTGTACATAAAGCATTTGTATAAGTTTGTGCATTTTTGTGACAATTTCAGAAGTAGAAAAGTGGATCCTTTGTAGGTAGGTCCTATCAATTCACTGGTTCTCTTCTCCATTCTCCATAACCTTCCAAAATATTTTATGGAATGATTATGATAATAAATAATTAGGATCATAATATGATCAAAATAACACTTAAGTGTTCATATCAGTTGCTAGAAAGCTTAAGGCTAAATTGATGGTTTAACTGTAACAGTCTTTTGAGTCATGTAAGTGTTCCCATAAAGTAGCATGTAATTCAAATGCTTCAATGAAATAAACTCTCTGTTAAGAAATAGAAAAAGACATAGGAGATAAGCTCAAAAAGATTTTATGAACCCCCACATTTTGTTGTCTGCTGTACTAAGTTAATGTGAATGGTAAATACGATATGAGGAAAATATATTTTTACAATGTTTATATGAATGTAAAAGACTGACACTGTCTACTCAATATCCCAATGATAGCCTACAACCAGCACTGGGAAGGGAAGACTATTACAATGACTGTCACAAAACATTACTGCAGGAAGTCAGGAAGGTGAGTAAAAGAAACTGGGCACACAGCTAGACTGCATTTACCCATATCCTTTACAATCAGGTGGAGCCGTGTGACTATAATGGATCACGGGCAGAAGTGATGCTTACCATGCTCATCTGGTCCAAAGCAGAGGACTCCAAGCAAGGCCCTGGATGACGGCAAGCCAGCACACGGGAGAAGGCTGGCTTCCTGAATGGCTACGGATTGGAGGCCCCTTCTCCTGTGCCATGAATAAGAAATAAACTTTGTGTCACAGAGATTTGGGAGACGGCTGGGTATTTGTTTTTGTTCTTACTTTTTAATAACACCATACATGATTAATACAGAAATTTTACAAAACGGGTCAAATGTATTCAGATTTTCCTTCCAGTGAAGTAGAGCACATCCTTGAGATAAAATAGAAAAACACTCCCATCTCTGGTGGAGTGATTCTATGAAGTGCCCTTGGCAACTGGTAAAAAGAGACTGAATGGAAAAGCCCCTTGTATCAAACTGTGAGTGATTTTATGTCTTTTTAGCTTGCACACACAAAATTGATCCTGAACTTCACCTCGAAATATTATGGTGGGCAGTTTAAATCACACCATTCCACAATGCGTGTTTTCTCTCAACATTTTAAAGCACATTCTCATTTACACAATTTCTGAGAAGTCAGATATAATTCTTATCTTTGTTCTTCTATTAAGAAGGGTTACCCCTGACCCAACCCCATCTCTGGCTTCTTTCAGGATTAAAAAAATATATATTTATATATACCTCTGTAGCTTTTTTTGGCATTTATCCTGCTTGGTGTTCCCTAGCTTCCTGAATCTGCAGATTGGTGTCTGACATTAATTTGGGGGTGCTTTTCATCATTTTTAGCTCAAATATTTCTTCTGTTCCTTCCTCAATTTCTTCTCCTTCTGGTATTGCCATGACAGGCATGTTATATCTTTTGTAATTGCCCCACACTTCTTGAGTATGTTCTATTTTTTTCAGGTTTCTTTCTCCCTGCTTTTCACTTCTGAAGGTTTCTATTGCTATATCCTCAAGCCCAAAGATTCTTTCCTCAGCCATGTCCAGTCACACTAAGTCCATCATAGGCATTTCTCATGTCTATTACAGTGTTTTTAATCTCCAACATTTCTTTTTGGATCTTTCTCAGGATTTTAATTCTCAGCTTACATTGCACACCTGTTTTTGCACGCTTTCTACTTGATACATTAGAGCCCTAAACTTATAAAAATCATAGTTGTTTTCATTCCCAGTCTGATACTTGCCAATGTCCACCCAATAACCCAGTGATAGCCTACATCCTTGCTGTATCTGGTTCTGCGTGCTTTGTCTCTTCAAACTGTGTTTTTGCCTTTTATTGTATCTTATATGTTTCACTTATAGGCAGATATGATGTACTTGGGAAAAGGCAAGGCTGTGCAATGGTAAGGTGTGGGGGGAGCCTTCTTTGGTTCCGTGATTATGTCTTTGTCTTCTAGGAACTGTTCGTTGCCCCTGGGCTGTGAACCTCCCCAACCCCCCTCATTCCCCCAACACACACCGACGTGGAAAAGGATGGCTAGGACGGGCTGGAGCTGGGTGGTTTCCTTTCCCTGGGTCAGTTTGCCTCTGATAAAACCCCAGCTGGTTCGGATCTGGTAAAACAGTTTCTCCCGAGGGCAGACCTTGTTGAGGACTACAGAGGGCTCTGGCGTATTTCAGAAGGCTTCCTTCTCCCCTCCCACTGCTGGACGCACGAGATTTTTCTCCAGCACTCTTTGCGAGTACCTGGTCAAGCTCCCGGAGGTAAAACTCACAAAAGTGTGAGAGTGCCTGCACTGTGCACGCATGTGTCCCTTGCTTTTTTCTCTCAGACTTGTCTATTCTGAGCCTCCAGTCGTCAGCTACAGCCCTGGTTTTCCTGCCCTGGCTGTGGTTCCTACACAGGTGTCAAGTCCCTGGGCTGCTTCTCTGGTAAGTTGCCATTCTCTGTATTTACCTGTTGGTCTGTCTGATTTTGAGGGTAGCTGTTTGCCTGTGATCTCACTTCTCTTATGGATCCAGTAAGAGTTGATTTTTCAGTATGTTAGGGTTTTTACTTGTTACGATGAAGTGGTGATTTCCAAGCTCCTTACAGGTAGAACCACAATCTGAAAATCCCATTACATTTCAAGAAAGTATTAATACCACTGTTTTTGTGAGGATATGGAGGATATTTGCTTGCCATAAATCCCTGGATTCTAAGAAGAAGCCAGTTCCTAGCACAGAGTCTTTGAGTGCTAGTGTGCTAAGCAGAAGAATCTTCCCCAAGACAGTCTCCTTCGGTCTCCCATCTATGAATATATCATCTAATCACTGGAGCTTAACACAGGGTCCAGCAAGTTGGGATGATCTGTTATTTTGGGGGCAGAAGTTAGGCATTTTCAAGTTAGGCCTTTTTGTTAAAATACTACATTAATGATGTTGTATTCTTCTCAATATATTGCATCAGCACATTTTATCTATTTGATCACTTGGTTAAGGTGATATCTGCCAGGTTTCTCCATTGTTAAGTTACTTTTATTTTTAAACCTTTGCAGTTACTAAATATCTTTGATGACATCATTTAAGACTACATATGCTAATTCTCACTTTACTATCATCTACTCATGTTTGCATCCATTGGTTATCTCTGCCTAACAGTTATTACAATAGTGCTTGACAAATAGTGATTTTCAGTATCTTTATTCCTTCTACATTTATTAGTTGCAATTCTACTGAAAGGGAGAGTTTTCCTATTTATTTATTCAGAATGGACCCATGGGTTTTATGAAATGGGTTATAATTCATTGCATCATTATTTATTTTATTGTTCAAATTTTTCTAGATTTGACCATTGGGTATCCTTCCAAGTTGTTTCCCATGTCCTTTAGATATATCACCATCATTTCTTAGATTGTATTTTTCCTGCAGCCCTGCAATCAGCCACTTCTCCCAGGAACCTTAGTTCCTTTTTTTTTTTATCCCCAAATGTTGTTTAGAAACCAAAATCTGAGCACTAGGAGTGCCCCTTGGTGCTGGGATGTCTGTCCTTGCTTCTGGGCCCTCTCAGAGGACAGAACCAGACAAGCCCCTATATCTCTCTGTATATCTGTCCATCTGCAGGTATAATCAAACCAGAAACTCATACTTATGCCTCCATTTCAATCAAACAGCACATTATTCATTCTATTCTTTACCTTTATTTTTATTAATAGCTCCTACTCCAACAGTGAAAAACCTGGCTCTCATTATTATGGTATATTTGCTTGTGCTTAGTCCTGAATACACATAAAATAGTTTCAAATGCTAAACTATTTTCCTGTGAGAAACAAATCTGCTAACTGAATTCTGTATTTGTGCATACTTCTTTTTGTCTTCAGCCTTGGAGTATACAATTTAAATATACTATTATGCAATATATAATAGTATATTTACATTAATTTGGTTTATTCCCCATACCATGTCATTGGGTTATGTTATTCATTGTGTCATTTCCCTTTTCTCAGTCCCTTTTTCCCATTTTCCCACCATATTTACCCCCATTCCTTAAAGGTAACTAATCTTATGGATTGTTGATTTATCCTCCCTGTGTGTTTCGTTTGTTTTGTACAGTGTATCAGACACATCCATTTTCTTATTTCCCCCTCCTTCATATTATAGGTACTCATTTGCACTTTGATTTTTTACTTAACAATTATTTTGGAAAATATTCCATGCTGCTCATAGAGATTTTACTTATTCTTTTCATTTATTTGTTTTTTTACAGTTGTGTGTTACTCCATTGTGTAAATGTACCACAGTTTACCCAACTCTGTGTAAACATTCAGAGCACTTCAGCTATTTTTCAATTAGGGGCAATACTGCAGTGAAAAACCTTACGAATAATACTTCCGTATCGTTGGAGGTATATCTTCAGGGTTATCTTCCAGAAGTGGGATTGCTAGATCAGAAATTAAGAGCAAATGTTGTTTTGTTAGAATTTGCCTAATTTCCCTCAAAACAATCATCACCAATATATGACAGTGTTTATTTCCCCACAGTCCACTACCAGAATGCATTATCATCCTTTTAAATTTTTTGCCAGTACATAAAAGACCAACAGTATGTAAGTGTAGTTTTAATTTGCACTTCTCCAATAAGTGAGGTTGAACAACATTCTCTGTTTAAAAGCCATTATTACATCTCTTTGTGTGTGTGTGTGAATTGTCTGTTCCTATATTAAAATTTTTTTTCAATCAAGTTTTCTATTCTTTTCTCCTTGATTGTTAAAGAGTTACTTATATATCATAGATACTATGCTTTTATTTGAATGGCACTAATTTTGAGCCACTAAAATATTAAATTTAAAGAGAGTATCTAAATCTTTCATCTTACCTTACATAGAGACAAAATGAAATGTAAGCAGGTTTCCAAATTTGTCTGTGACATCTTGTTGCAAGTTATTTTGATAATATTGTTCATCACATTTTTTTTTCTTTACTTCACTATTGTCTGGGGCTGTTGCTTGAATTGTTCTATAATTGCATGGTTTATCTGCCTAATTGTTTTATTGGTACTTATTTATTAGTACAGGGCAAGCACGTGGATGCTCAAAAAGTAATTGCTAAGGTGTAAAGGATGCTAAAGGAAAAAATGAACGTGGTTATTCTTTGTATGTAAGAATGAAAGACAGAATACAAATTAACTGTTAGAGATTATTTCTAGAAAATTTAAAGCAGCATGGTAAAAAAACATGATCAAAATATCATGCAAATAAGAAGAGAAGTTTGGTGCAAACAAAAAATGAACATAGGAATATATACTAGAGAAGAATAAGGTTAGTGCACAAAATGTATACCTTGATGATCCCTTCATTTGCTGAGAATGGAAAGTACACCCTCTTGCTTAATGGGAGCACAATCATGTCGACAGTACTGAGACCAGGATTACTTACCTCTTCAAGATCACCTTGAGACTGAAGTCTCAACCCTGGAGGTGAAGGAGTCTGTGTGCTTTTTTAAACAAAGGCAGTATGACTATCAGATTCTTCAATAAAAAATTACTTTCTTAATTTGAAACAGATGTTCAAAGAGCAAAGGTTGAATTTGATATACAACATAAAAGAATATCATACAAAAGAATGCGAGAGAACAAGAGAATGTTCCACTCTTGGCTTCCTTTGGTGGTTTTAAAATATTGCTAATGAGCCCCGTCTGTGTCAGCTTCTGAGTCTGTAACTTGTCTCTGGTGAGACTCACATCGCTGCTTTTCTTTTACGGAAAATAGTCCAAAACCAAGCCCTCCCACAGGGAGAGGTTGCTAAGCCACATGGGGTCCCCCGGGGGGCCAGAGCAGTTTCCCATACACCATTGCAGGCAGGCAGATGTGTCCCTACATAAGAACCAAGAACTGCCTAGCAAGGCAAAAAGAGAACACAAATCTCGTTAAAAATAATTTTTACTGCAGTGCTTAAAGGAAAAACAGATTTGGTCTTTGCACCCAGAAGTTATATCTCCAAGAAAACAACAACCTGCCACTGAGGGCCTGGTGCCCTGCCTGAGTCCTCCCGGGCTCCCATGCTTTCATGTTTCCTTTACTGCAGGCCTACTCAGCGCCTTTAATAGGCAGTTAATGTGCAGAATGATTTTCTAAAAAGGAAGTGTTACACGGGCATTTTTCAAAAGTATCTTGGAATATGAGGGGAAAATGGCATTGGCCAATAATTCTCAAACTTAAGATGCAAGAGAATCACCTGGCAGGCTTGTTAAAACATGGTGTTGCCCCATACTGCCTGGAGTTTGGAATTCAGTAAGTCTGCAGTGGGGCCCAGGTATTTGCATTTCAAACAAGTATGGTAATGATGAGGCCCATGGTGCAGGTCTGGGCACCGCTCTGGGGACCCAAACCATTTTCATTTAAATATATTATCAAGGGTCCTTTATAACTTGCAAGTACCAACAAGAAGTAACTAAGAAATAGGTCTCACTTCACTGTAATTTTTGTTGCCATTAAACCTCTATCTAATGGATTCAGAAGTGTAGACCAAGAACTAATATTAATCCACTGACGGTCTCCAGGGACCCACAGGTCGCTTTATTATAGCACTGACAGATATGAAATGGTAGTGCTGTGTTTCGAACAGGAAAGAAACATTGACATATGTTATTTCATTGTTTCTGCTTCATCCTACTGGTGATTCATTAAGAGAGACCTTAGTCTTCTTACAGATGGTGGTGGAGAAATTTGCATCAGAAAGTACACATTGTAGTGGTGTTTTCTTGTCTGAGTTTATTTTTGTTTTTCTTTTATGTTTTTGGTCCTGATTAAAAAAAAAGTGTTTAGGAAATAAAAGCACGTTTCAGCACTTTACAGAGGTCCTAATGTTTCTGTGTGGCCATGATTGAAAATGGGAAGTAGAGGGTCTATCAACAAAACTCTGAGAGTTGTGAATCCTGTGAATTAAGTACCAAATCTAGTTTACAGACCCAACTTCAGATCATAGGTATCTGCCTAGATCATAGTCTCTTTTGGCTCTAAGTGTCCAGAAGGGCTTTCAGGGCCAAGTGATACCAAGGCGTTTCTTTGCCCTAGTCTTTTGGGTGCAAGGGAGAATGTAAACTGAAGTTCCATATTTACTATTATGCAAGTGATTATCAATAATAACCCAGGATCCTATCTGTTAATCAAAAATCTCTGTAACCTGATGTGTTTCAGCATTAAGAATTCAGAATTTGTAGCACTTTAGAATGGCAAACAGCAAACATGTTTTGTAACATGACACTTCTAAGGGAGTCCAGGACATCGAGTGACAAATGCATTAATATTTCTGCAGAAAAAACATGTAGTCATAATAAGTGGCATTAAGTAAAGACAATGAACAATTTTATAATATATTTGGCCATCAAATGAGTTCAAATCATGTCTTTTTTCTTTTTAAAAATGGCTTTACTGAGATATAATTCACATACCATAAAATCCACCAGTTTAAAGTATACAATTCAAAGGTTTCTAATATTTTCATACAGCTGTGCAACCATCACCATTATTTATTTTAAGATTCATTTATTACTCCCCATTTCTCCCTCCCCCTGCCTTTGGCAACCATGACTCTACTTTCTGTCTCTATGAATTTACCTATACCAGACACTTCATATAATCAGTATTATCCAACCTGTGGCCTTTTGTGTCTGCCTTCCTTAAATTACAATGAAGCTTTCAAGGTTCATCCATGTTGTAGCATATATCAGTACTTCATTCCTTTGCATTGCTGAATAATATTCCACTGCGTGGGCATATCACATTTTGTTTATATATTCATCACTTGATGGACATTTGGGCTCTCTGCTTTTTGGTTAATATGAACAATGCTGCTATAAACAATCACAGACAAGTTTTTGTGTGAATATATGGGTATATACCCAGGAGTGGAATTAACAGGTCACATGGTAAATATGTGCAAATTTTTGAGGAATTAAAAAACTTCTCTAAAATGGCAGCACCATTTTACATTTCCATCAACCACATATGATGGTGTCAATTTCTCCTCATTTTGACAATACCTGTTATTGACAATACTTGAATTGTAAGAGGTTTTGCTCTGAATATAAATCATGCCTTTTTTAAAAATGTTAACTCCCCTTTACAGTGTACATATGACTTGAATAAAGGAGATAACAAAATCGTATGACTGAAAATAAAATTTTTCAACATATAGTAAGAAAGTACTAATGAGGAGGTGGTAAACATGAGTACTAAATTTTTATGTTGATATTATATAGTATCATTATGTCATTTATAATAAGGAGAAAAAATACTCTCAGTGCTGACTTAAACTTATTTTATATTAAGAAACACTTGTTAGTTTTTCATCAAAACAAGCCAAACCTAAATGTTTTGGTTTTTATTGGCAGAAAGTAAAGCCAATATAAAAATTTAATTAAAGTTGTAACTCTTATGAATTTACAAGTTTCACTGACAACTAATCACTCTGTTTTGATATTTTCTGTCCTTTAAATATAAGATTTTTAAAAATATGGCTTAATTATAAAAATGCAGTGGAAGGACAGCAGATCTTAAATACTAAGCTGGCTTTCATGGCCATGTTTTGCTGGTAGATTTTTAGATGGCAGAAAAGGATGCCAGATTAGGCTTGCTGACCAAGTAGAAAACTCAGGAGCCCTAGAAACTGGTGTTCATTGAGCATATAATATGCCCTGCTATATATATATACTTGACAATACTTGAATTGTGAGAGGTTTTGCTCTGAATATAAATCGTGCCTATTTTAAAAATGTTAACTCACTTTTACAATGTACATATAACTTATCTCTTAATTGTTCATCTATCTCACAAACGTGTTTGTACTGAGCTGGGTGGATGGGAATAGTGAAAAAAATAGACTAAGTTCCTACCCTTGGAAATATATGCCACAATGTCAGGTAAGTACTAGGACCTAAAAGAAAAAAGCAGAAAGAACAGAGAAATGTGGTGTATGTGTTTGGGGGGTGCTTTTCATGATAGGGTGCCTCAGTGAAGACATCTCCGAGTAGATGACATTTTAGAGATTTCTGTAAAGTGAGGGAGTGAGTCATAGGTACACCTGGGGAAAGATTATTCTGGGAAGGGTTAACAACAAGAACAAAGGTTCTGAGGTTGGAATATATTTATCTCCTCACATGACACCTCTTATTCTCCAATACCAGGAAAAACAGATGCACTTAATGAAAACGGTGGGTGTGTGGTGCTTAGCCTGAACACCCTCCTACACTCATAGCAAACAGACAAGACACTTGCAGATACCTTTTGATCTAAAGTTGGCTTATAAAGTAACTCTCCAGTCTGGTACTTACTGCATTCACATCTC
This sequence comes from Manis pentadactyla, assembly GCF_030020395.1. Taxonomy (NCBI): domain Eukaryota; kingdom Metazoa; phylum Chordata; class Mammalia; order Pholidota; family Manidae; genus Manis; species Manis pentadactyla. The sequence continues at coordinate 113,626,997 of NC_080027.1, read as the reverse complement.
TGAGTTCTTTAGTGATATTTCCACCATTCCTCATCTCAGTCATGGTCACAAAGTAATTTTAGCACCTCCAAGGAAATGCATAGAAGTCTTCATTTGGTTTTGTTGTACTAAAGACTTTTTTCAGTCGGAACAAGAATTTGAAAAACAACTATAACATTTAAGACATAAAGGGAGATTTAAGATCAACAGGGAGCAAAATTTTGTCTGATTATAAATCCCATCTTTTATATTCTAAAAAATTGTGTTTTTGAAAAATTAGAGGCTTCAATAAATTTCACCCTTAGGGAATATTCTGACTTTTTGCTTATGCAATCTATGGTGTCATCTAGGGGTATTCATTCAAATTTCAACCAAACATCCCAGAGGGCTATAGGCTAAGTCATTAGACAATATGACTAAGCAAAGCTCCTCCAAACTAAATAGCTGCCAAATTACAGTCATCACTTTTTTGAAATAATTACAGACTCAGAAGAAGTTACAAAGATTATACAGGAAGGACTGTATATCCTACATGTAGTTTCCCCTATGGTTACATTTGATGCCATACGTTTGATGGTGGGCATATGTTTAATTTTTTAAGAAACTGCCAAACTGTATTTGAGTGATTGTGATATTTAAGTTCCTTCAACAGTGTAGGAGTGATCCAGTTTCTCTGCATTTTCATCAGCATTTGGTGTTTTAAAATTTTAGCTTTGATGATAGGTATATACTACTAACAGCTCACGTTGGTTACAATTTGTATTTCCTTAATGTCTAATGATGTTGAACACCTTTCCATGTGTTTACTTGCGATAATGTATATCCTCTTCTATGAAATCACTTCAAGTTTTTTGTCCATTTGCTAATGGATTGTTTACTGTCTGCTGTTGAATTTTGAGATTTCTTTATATGTTCCAGATAAGAATCTGCTGTAGCACATATGGTTTGCAGATGTTTTCACCCCATCTTCAGCTTTTTATCTTCTTAACTGGATTTTTTTCACCAAGCAAACAGTCTAAATGCTGATTAAATCCAATTTACCAATAATTTCTTTTATGGATCATGTTTTTGGCATCATGTCTAATGACTTCACCAAGTTCTATGTACTGAACACATTCAACTTTCCTCAATTTCATGGACCTGTAAGTTAATGTCTTTTGCTTAATTGGGGGGAAATTCAGCCATTATTTCTCCAGAAAACTTTTCAGCCCCTTCTCTTTCTCTTCTCCATCTGGGACTCTGATTGTAGCAATGTTAGATCCTTCGTTACAGTACATAGGCCCTCAGGTCCCTGAGGCTCTGCTGATTTTTTTGTTGGTCTGTTTTCTCTGTTGTTCAGATTGGGTAATTTCTATTGTTCTGTCTTCAAGTTTGCTTTCCTCTACCCCTCCATTCTGTCTTATCCATTAAGTTTTTCTTTTTTTAATTGAGGTTATTGTATTTTCCAGTTTTAAAATTTCCATTTGTTTTAAAATCCTCATTTTAAATGAGGTTGCCTTAAAATCCTTGTCATAGAATTCTGACATCTGACGCACCTTGGTGTTGGTGTCTGTTGATTCAAGCTGAGATTCTTCCTGCTTTTCGTATGACAAGGGGTTGTTTATTTGAGCTGGGACATTTTGACATTCTATCACGAGACTCTGAATCTTACTTAAATCTGTTCAGCAGGCTTTCCATGACACCGCTCTGTGGAGGCAGGGGGGTACAGCTTTATTACAGCTCAGGAGGGGGAAGCCCAGATCCCACTGGCATATGGGGTGGGGGAAGGACTCCTCTTTTTTTTAAAATTAAAGGATCATTGATATACAATCTTATGAAGGTTTCACATGAACAACATTGTGGTTTCAACACTCACCCATATTATCAAGTCCCCCCAACACCTCACTGCAGTCACTGTCTGTCAGCCTAGTAAGATGCTATAGAGTCATTATTTGTCCTCTCTGTGCTGTACTGCCTTCCCTGTGGCCTACCTATGTTGCTATTGCAAATCGTAATGCCCCGCAATCCCCTTCTCCCTCCATCCCCACCTATCCTCGCCAACCCCTCCCCTTTGGTGACCACTAGTCCCTTCTCGGAGTCTGAGTCTGCTGCTTAGGTTGGAAGGAATCTTCTTCACAGCTGCATGGGGGTGAGTGTTCCAGCCACACTAGGCTTCCACTGACTGACGCCACCTGGGCTGGGGTGGGCAGGGGTGTCTCACTGTGTCCCCACATGGTCTCCACTGACACTTCAAGGGTGGCCTTGTTACCACCACGCGGTAGTAGAAGTCCCGACTCTCCACTAGGCCGCCTGTGACCCTGCCCCCACAGGGAGGGGAGGGGGTCCTCTTCACTGCTGGGAGTGGGAATCTAGGCTCCCTACTCAGCCCTTGTTAATGGGGGTCATTGTAGGAGTTGTCATTTTTCTTCTGTGATTTGTGGCTGGAGTAGGACGTAGGGCAATTACTGTTGAAAAGCTTATGTCTCATTAGACTGTCCATTTCCTGGTCCTATGTCTGGAGAGAGGGGGCATTTCATTGGGCTTTTTTTCGCTTACACTGTTGGGGTTTCTGAGTTTCTGGCTTCTCTATTACCCAGTTCAAGATAGCAAGCAAAAAAGACAACTCATGGAACATACTGCCACGTAGTTTGTCAGACCCCAAGTTCCCTAGACAGACTGACTTCTTTCTACCTTTCAGAGTCTCATTGTGTTTAGTTTACATGTAATATCCAGGGGTTTCAACTGTAGTTAGTGGGAGAGGTGGGAGATGAAGTTCACATAAAATTAACCATTTTAAAGTGAACAGTTCAGTGACATTTAGTACATTCACAGTATTGTATATAACCACCACTTTTATCTGGTTCCAAAATATTTCCATTAGTTCAAAGTCAAGCCCCTACCTATTCAGTAGTACTTCCTTATTCTCCACTGTCCTTAGCCCCTGGCAACTACCAATCTTTGTTTTGTCTCTATAGATTTGAATCTATTTTGTGTATCTCATCTAAATGAAATCACAATATGTGATCTTTTGTGTGTGCCTTCTTTCACTTAACAGAGTTTTTGAGGTTCATCCATATTGTAGTATATATCAGTACTTCATTCCTGAATAATCTTCCATTTTATGTATATATCACAATTTGATTATCCAATTATCTGTTGATGGATCTTTGGGCTGTTTCCTCCACCTTTTGGCTCTTATGAACATGTATGTGCACGTACCTGTTTGTCTATTTTCAATTCTTTTCGATACCTACTCAGGAATAGAATTACAGGATCATGTGGCAATTATAAGTTTAACTTTTTGAAGAACTGACCAACTGTTTTTTACAGAGGCTAAACTGTTTTACATTCCTAGCAGTTATGTGTGAGGGTTCTAATTTCTCCATATCCTCACCAGCACTTGTTATTTGCCATTACTTTTCAATGAGAGTCATCCTAGTGGATGTGAATTGGCACCTCATTGTGCTTTTTTTTTTTTTGAAGTTTTAGAATGCCCAATTTTCACAAGCACTTGTTTTTAAATCAATTTTTATTAATACTGATGCCGGGGTTCTTGTTTGCGGAGCCAAAGAATGAGCTTCACAAACAGTCAAGGTAGGAGAGCAAGGTACAGGCTTTTATTTAGAGATACAGTGAAAGGACAGAGCTCCGGGCTCACACCAGGAGGGGACAAGAGAGTCCCCACCTCATTGTGCTTTTGATTTGCATTTCCCTAATGGCTAATGATGTTGAGCATCTTTTCATGTGCTCGTTGGCTATTTGTATGTATCCTATGGAGAAATATCTATTCAAATCCTTAGTTCTTTAAAAAAATTGAGTTGTTTGCCTTTTATTGTTGAATTACAGGGTTTCTTATATACTTTGTACACTAGACCCTAATCAGATATATGATTTACAAATATTTTTCCTATTCTGTAGTTGTTTTTTTTTTACTTTCTTGATAATGACTTTTTGTGCACAAAATTTTGTCATTTTGATTCAGTATTATTGATCTACTTTTCGAATTGCTGCTCATGATTTTGGTGTCATGTCGAAGAACTCATAGCTAAATCCAAATTAAGATTTACTTCTGTTTTCTTATAAGAGTTTTATGATTTTAGCTCTTATATTTAGCTCACTGATCCATTTTGAGTTCATTTTTGTATATTGTGTGAAGTAGGGTTCCAACTTCATTCTTTTGCATCTTGTTATCTAGTTGTCTCAGCACTATTTGTTGAGGAAACTACTCTTTCCCCATTAAATGGTCTTAGAACTCTTGTCAAAACTCGTTTGGTCTACCAGCAGTTATAAGCTGAACAAGAACTGCATCTTGAACAGGACTGCATGCTCCAGTTCTGACCAGCCAGAATAAAGGGACCTTGTTAAACACCTGGGACATTCCATAAGGACCCCAGAAAGTATATGCCCTAAAATATGGTTAAGCCAGAGTACTAAAAGTAAAGGTTCGTCCAGATATTCTGTAAAAATACTTAAGGACAAGCTTCAAAAGGATGTCTGATTAGCAAGTAAATTAACTGTCTGCCACAACAAAAGTCAACACTTTTAAAGAAAGATAACATCCACAGATTCAAGTATAAAATGTTGACAGTGTTCAACATCCAATAAAAAATAACTAGACATGATTATAGGAAAACTGTAATTACAACAAAAGAAAAATAAATCAACAGGAACAGGTCCAGAAATGGCAGATGATAACGACTATAAATATATTCAAAGATTTAAAGAAAAACATGTATATAATGAAGAGAGAAATATTAACTATAAAAAAAACCAAATGGAATTTTTAATACTGAAAAATAAATCAAATGAGAAATCTACTTAAGATCAGATTAGATGTCACAGAAGAAAAGATTAAGGGAGCTGAATATTCACAATAGGAATTATTGAAATGAAGTACAGAGAAAAAAAAGAGCCTTATTGATTTCTGGGACAATATCAAATGGCTTAACATATGTGTAATTTCAGTCTCAGAAGGAGAGGGATGGAACAGAAAATGTATTGGAAGAAATAGTGGCCAAAACTTTCTTGATTTTGTAAAAAATATCTATCAGCAAATTAAAGTAGTTCAATAGACAGCATGCAGAGTAACCTTCCAACCCCTCTCCCCCAAAAAAACACACACAAAAGGCCCATCATAATAAAATTTCTAAAGATCAGTAAATAAAAAATAATAAAAGAAATCAGAGATAAAGACACAAGTGTAAGAGATCAAAGACAAGAAATATTGCTGCCTTCTCCTCAGAAATAAAACAGTCCAGAAGTCAATGAAACAATATGTTTTAAAAGGAAGTTCACATTAAGAAGAAAAAAACATCCATGTCTATCTGGAATTCTGTATCCACTGAAGATATCCTTCAAAAATAAGGTTGAAACAAAGACATTTTCAAACAAACAAAAGGTGAGACAATCTATCATCAGCATTCCTGTACAATAAATAATATAAAGGAAGTTATTTATAATAGAGGAAAATGATACCAGATGAAAACTTGAATTTACACAGAGTTGAAGAGTACTGGAAATGATAACTATATTCTGGGATTTTGTTTTCATTGTTGTTGAAGTTATTCTCCTTGCATTTTTAATGATAAAGTTAATATACAATCATATTTCAGAGTTGGATGTAAACTTAGAAGTAATCTGGTTCAATTTAATGCCTAATTTAGGACTCATTTAGTTTCTTTAACCATTTCCAGTGAATTGGCCACAGGGAAGTTAGGTTAGTGTCCATGAAGGGCTTCTATAACAAGGTACCACAAATTCAGTGGCTTAACCCAACAGATATTTATTCCCTCATGGTTCTGGAGGTTAGAAGTCTAAAATGAGGGTATCAGCTTGGCCATGCTGGCTCTCTGGAGGTGCTGGGAAGGCTCCTTTCTTGCCTCTTTCTAGTTTCTGCTGGTTGCCAGCAATCATTTAGAAAACACACACCATTCAAAAATCATATTCCATGGTCCTTCTCTTAAGTTATCATGTCTGCAATTGCTGGAGTTGTGTATCAGAGCTTTCTCATCCTTCACGGACAGAAATGACCCTAACTCTTTCACTGAACTGCATCAAAGCCACCAGCCAAACTACAAGAAATACACTTTTAGTTAAATTTAGGTTTATTTACTTAGTCCGCTGCAAGGAACAAGGGTGTGTGTGTCAGCAAGCAGGAGCAGGAGGGAGGGGCTTCAAATAAAGTTTGGACTTTTGGAGACTGATTCTTAGGAGAAATTAGAGTAGAGGGAACAAGTTCTGAATTGGCTCTCTGGAAGCATAGATGCTTCAGCAATTTAGTATTTCACAAGTACTTTCCCTTTCTCACCTGAATTACCCAAGATCAAACCTTTGTTTTCTCTTTTTTTTTTAACACTTAGGAGGAGTCTGTGTGGGTAAACCCCAGTATCTGAAGGCACCAAGAAGTCTGTTTTTTCTTCTAGTTTTCATTCATGTCATGTGGTTCATGTATGTGCATGCTTATTCTTGGTCATGCTAGACTTAGCATCTGCAACATTAATTGAAGCAATCAGAGTCCTAGGAAGATGTAATTTTCTTCCAGAATGGTTTTACACTCGCTTCTTCATATTATCCCTGTTTTAGGCATTGAGATCATTAGAAGCTGAGCTTCAGTTTGTGTGAAGGCAATTTACTTTTAGTTCACCCCTACTCCAAGGATGCTATTCTCTCTTCCTCAAACTGAAGAAAGAAGGTTCATCAGACACACATTTGGAAGGTTCTAGATCTCATTCTCTGTTTCCCAGGTCCTGTAAAGTTGTTAAAAGCACCATCCAACCTTAGCCTCCTCCTCTGGGATTAGCAAATTACCCCTCCAGGATAGGCAAATATTGTTCTTTATACAATATGTCCTCTACTGGCTTCTGGCTCAGTAATTCTTCACTATTTTATTAGCTCTCAGACTCCACCAAAGATTTTTTTTAAATTGTCCAGATTTTCTAGTTGTCTGCCATGGAGGGCTTGGTCTGCCATTCCTAGGATCATAAACCATACCATTTAATTTTAAAAGATTAATTATATTTTATTATTATTAACGTTCCTGCATAAAATTTGCTATTTAAGTGTAACATATTTGCAGACTTTTTCTTAGTAAGAATAAGTGATTATCCAGGGCCTCACTCCCAAGCCACGATGGATAACCAAACTAATTTGACTCTAGAGGTGCCGTTTGCATTTCTTTACAGGCAGAGTCAGTTTTATGAGATTTAACTTCTAGAGATTTGTTGTTTCATCCTAAGGCTTCATAATTACATTAGCCAATTCTGTTTCCCCACCTGGGTCCTTTATAATTAATTTAGAATGCAGCCCTCAATTAATGAAACATTAAGGCACTCATGAGGGGAAGTAAAAGTTACAAGCCTCCACAAGTTGAAGTAACACATTTATTTAACTGTTGCTTTTTCAAGACTTGCCTCCAAGGAAGGTAGAATGGCGATGGGAATTTTAGAGACATTACTTCATTACGAATGGATCTCAGACTGTCATTGCCTTTCTTCTTCTAAACCATGTGTATCATGCACATCTGTTAAAAGAAGGGTTGTTCACAGTCAGTGCAATTTTGCCATTACAAAATCCTCCAAGGGGCACAACAGAATCCCTTCCAAACTTACAGTTGAAACATAATATTTTTCTTTACCCACTTTCCTACTGAAGTTATTTAAATTTAAAGTAAACTAAAGTGAGTTTATAGTTTAAAGGGAAAATGCCCAGTTGGAGCTACAGGGTCAATGTAGCAGAGATGGACTCTTTCCAATCTGAAACCATTTCATAGTATGATTTAATGGTGACAACACAGGAGTTCCCAGAAAAATATCATTTCCATTTCCCTTGCTGCAAGTGCTCATCCAGTCTGAATTGTTAATAACCCTGAACCTAGACTAACATCAGGAACTGGTCTTAATAAAATAAGTAATTTTCCAGTTATTTTCCCCCAGATGTGGCAGGCAAACAGGCAATAGATAGAAAAGGACACAGTCTGTTTGTATTAGGTGTGTCTTGGGGAAATTGCTTTGTGGGATGTCAGAAGTATTATTAGCAGTTGTAAAGTATACATTTATGAGTATTAGAGAAATAGCAGCTGAATGAGAATATTAGTTGGCTATCTCGGACTAGGCAAACTTGGACCACCTGCTTATTCCAAATAATATTAATGAAAAAGGCATTATGAAAATTTATCAAATCAGTAAGTTAGAAAAATATGAAAGAAACTGATGGTGATTATATTTTTTGCCCCTTTCAGGGTTAAAAACCAACAAACAACAGCACCTGGAAATAGAAGTGTCTTTAGTCACTCTGAACTCCAAAGAGGGCAAATGAATTCCCAAATAGAAATCCCATGGGGAGGATGGGTGGGAAGGGAGGGATAAGGGTGGGGAAAAAGAAAGGGGGCATTATGATTAGCATATATAGTGTGGGGGGGGCATGGGGAGGGCTGTGCAACACAGAGAAGACAAGTAGTGATTTTACAGCATCTTACTACGCTGATGGACAGTGACTGTGAAGGGGTATGTGGGGGGGACTTGGTGAAGGGGGGAGCCTAGTAAACAATGTCCTTCATGTAATTGTAGATTAATGACACCAAAATAAACAAATAAATAAACAAATAAATAAATATCAAAAATAAATAAATAAGAAATCCCATTTGGCCTCCAACTGACCATTGCCTGGTCTCTCTGCACTGTTTTTGGGAGAATAGTCCATCATGCTTTCTCTTCTATAGGCAAACACATCAAACAGACACAGCCAGCCCTTTAACGGCTTCACAGGAAACTGGTATGGGGCCTATAGTATATAATTTTATTACATTGCTTCTATGAGTAGAGCTAACTAAGAGTGCATTATAAGTCAAAATTTTCCCTTAGAAATTATGAAGTGAATCAACTTCAGTAAAGATGATTCAGCCTTGTTAAAAGTACTGGGGGAAACGATCACGATTTAACATTTAAATGTTTGGCAAAAAGTTCTACTCAGTCTTTTTGCAAAAGCTCTGGTTTTTGGTATACATGTTCCCAAAGGAAGATAATTTGATTTTGAATACTTAAAAATGTGTTGATGTCAGTCTGTTACAACTTCATGATCTTCCATGGTCACCAAAATCTGGATGGCTGACTTAGTAACTATCTCGGGTGGTTATACGAGATCAATATTCTTCCATTGGGCTGATCATGTAGCATGGATAGTATATTAATTTCCTATTGCTGTTGTAACAAATTATCAGACTTAGTGGCTTAAAATAAGACACATTTATCTTACGTTTTGGAGGTCAGAGTCTGAAAAGGATCTTAGGGACTAAAATCAAGGGGTTAGCAGGATTGCACTCTTTCTCAAGGCTCTTGGGGGAGAATCCATCCATTCCCTGCCTTTCCAGAGTGCAGAGGCTGCCTGCAATCCCTGGCTCATGGCTGCATCACTACCTCTGCTTCTATTGTCACATCTCCTTCAATGTCTGATTTTCCTCCCTCCCAGATTATTCAGTGACTACTGACCAGAGGAGAAAGAGCTGAGCTCTGTTCCAATTTGTGCGAAGGCGACTGGATGTTGTCAAGGGAGAATGAGGGAGTAGGGAGGCGGAATAGGAGTGCTCCTAACCCCAGTCGGGGGAAAAGGGCTCAGGGAGGGCCATCAGATGAGGGCATCTCCTAAACTGTGCTGTAAAAGATCAGTAACGATAGAAAGAGAGTAAGTATAGACCAGATGGGGGTGGGGAAGGGCATACCAAGGGAAGACACTCCTGTAACTTTGGTTGTCACATAAAATGATATTAAAATTTGTCTCTGTTTGAATTTAAGTAGTTCAGGCTATTTCCTTAGGTGTGAGAATGCATAAAAGTAATTTGGCTAGTCAATGCTTGGTGAGTCACAATAACGTAGGTTGACATTTAAGAACGTTGTATGAATCTACTAATAACAGACAAAAGTGTGAGGCATGTGTGATATTGTAATACTTAGAGATGGCCTCATAATTCTTAAATTGAAGTATGCTCTTGCCTTCAGAACAAAAAGGAGATTGATTAACCTGTATCACTGGAATGCAAATAAAATGTTTATAATTACTAGAGGAGGCTTGGAACCCTTGTAAAAAATTAAGCAGGTAGTAAATTTGATTAAAGGATCCAAAAACTGCTTCTCAGAACCTTCCACACCCAATTCTTTCAGCATCTCAGGCAAATTTAGATAATCAAACCTGACATGGAAAAGAACTACAGAGTCTAGAAATCCTTTAATTTTTAGTTTTTTTCTCTCTGATAATACTTGGCTCATTAGACTAAAAAAGTCATAATAAAACATTTTCATTTTTTATGACCTGGGGAGAAATGGGGAGTTAAACAGTTTTTCAATGTCATCAGCCAAGTGTTAGCCTCAATGACACTTGTCCTTCGTATGTGTATTTCACATGTATTACTTGATTGATAACGTCTCTATGCATTTGACACACTTAAAACTCTTCCTCTTTCAGTAAATGACCACATATTCTCAGTTGCTCAGACCATCTTGAGTCCTGTCTTCCCATTGCGCCCCACCTCCAAACCAGCAGGGCTGTCTTTCTTGTTTATTTTCTGTCTCCTCTCCTTGAATGTAAGCTCTGAGTGAACAAGCATAATCTCAGTCCTATTCATGAAAATATCATCAGTGTCTAGACGAGCAGATATTAAATGCATATTTGTTGAATGAATTAATAAAAAACAATAACATCTCTTTATATAAAATATGCATTTTTTAGGTGAGATTTTTGAAAGGTACAAAAAACTGATTAAAAGCCCTTACAATTTTTGTATCCAGAGATAATCGCTGCTCATATTATAACATACTCTCTCCAAAAATGTAAAAGTTAATCTTTTCAGACACTTTGCAATAGATGCCCAACAGATGAAGTAAAGCACCAAAGAGAATCAATTTTTAAGGTTTTTAAGACATATCTGGATATTGTAGAAGCTGTTTAGAATCCTGATTTTTGCTTCTTACAGCTTTGTATAAGTGTTTGGTCACACTATTAAAATTTGAAAATATATTTTTAATATTTGCATGGCATTTCATTCGATGAGTGTACCAAAATTTAACTTGTCTATATTTTGACATTGATAGTTAGAAGAGGAATTATACCAAATGTTGAAAACATTTTTAAGGTTCTTGATGTACACTGCCAAATTACTTTCTAGGAAAATAATAGTTTATAGCTAATAAAATGAACATGGGTACCTGATTCTGCATTCTTTTAGGTAAGATTTTTGAAAGGTACAAAAAACTGTAAAGAATAAAATAAGAGCCCTTACAATTTTTGTATCCAGAGATAATCACTGTTAATATTATAATATATTCCCTCCATATACAACATATAACATATTATAACATTGCCCTTTTATTATATACATATAAGTATATATTTAATTTTTTATTAGTTAGTTCAATACATTTTTATTCATTGTTATAATTTTCAGTTACTTCATTATTTGTGTGGCTGAATATTCTTTTTAAATTTTTATTGATACATATGTACATCTAATTAAAATATTAAACATATACACATACAAAATATATACATAATTTAAATGTGCACTCTAAAGAATAATCACAAATAGTGATAATAAAATAATACTAAAATAACAATACATTAGGCACAATTCAGTTTATGTAGTAGAACTCCTAAGACTTTTAAAGTTACCCCACCTGTTTACTTTCCTCCCTCTATCCTGAATTTCTTTCGTTTGTGGTGTTACCTAAATGAATTTTTCCCTAAACATAACTTGCTTAACTTATCTTTTAAAAACTACTTAATAAAAAAGATCAGATTCTATACCTACTTCTGTGGCTTATTTTTATCATTTAGCAGTCTCTTTGGAAATCTATCTGTCTTGGGATATGTTGCTATTATTTACTTATTACTTTAGATCTATGTAATGTTTCATCATACTAGTACCTCAAAACTTATTCCTTATAATTTTTATGGAAAATTAAATTACTTCCATTTTTTAGTTATTTCAATGAATGCAGTTTTAGAAATTCTTTTATATATATGTATTCTTTTATATAGGAGCAAGAGAGGGCTGTATTTAGGATGAAAGAGCTGGGTGTGGGATTTATATACCTTTAGTTTTATTGGGTGATATCAAATTGTTTTCCATTGTGTATCTGGACCAATGTGAATATTTTCATTTCTTTACAACCCTGTCAACAGTTGGCATTCTCAGACTTAATTTTTTGCTGATCTGGTGGATAGGAAATGATAAATTATAGTAACTTTACTCTTCATTTCCCTGAGTACTAATGAAATTCGGTAGCTGTTTATATTTTTCCTCATCTGTGCAAAAAAATTTTTTGGAGGCTCTATTTGACTTCTGGGATTTTTCTGTTTTTTTTATTGATTCAAATATATTTTGAATACAAATCCTTTTCTGTCATATCTACTGTGTGTTCCTTTTCTATGTTTAGGTTAACTTTTAAGTGTATGATATCTTTGACCATTGTGTAGAAATTTCTACTTTTAATGAATTAGAATATATATTTCCCTATTTCTTGTTTGTGTTTTTGTACACTTTAGAGATATTTCCCTTTCTTGAGGTCTTAAATGTATTATTTTAAGTTTTCTTCCAAATAATTTAAATTTTTGCCTTTTCACATGTAAATCCATAGTCCATTTGGCATTTATTTTTATGTGTGGTATGAGGTGTGAATTTTTCCCTGTATGATTAACAATTTACTTCAGTACCATTTACTGATTAATTCCTTCTTTTCTCTTTGACCTACAAAGCTATCTATAATCATTAAATTTCTATAATTCCTGGAAGAAAACTTATTTGAAAAAATAATGGCTGAAAACTTCCTTAACTTGGGGAAGGAAACAGACATCCGTATCCAGGAAGCCCAGAGAGTTCCAAATAAGAGGAACTCAGACAGATACACATCAAAGCACATTATACTTAAAATATCAAAGTTTAAAGACAAGGAGGGAATATTAAAATCAGCAAGAGTAAAAACTTGTTACATGCAAGGGAACCCCCCAAAAGATTACCAGCAGAAACTCTGTGGGCTTGAAGGAAGTCACCTGATATAATTCAAAGTTCTGAAAGGAAAGAAAACCTTCCAACCAAGAATACTCTACCCAGCTAAATTATCTTGCAGAACTTAAGGAGTGATAAAGAGTTTTCCAGACAAGCAAAAGCTAAAGAAGTTCATCACCACTAAACTGGTCCTAAAGAAATCTTAAAGGGACTTTAAAATCTTTAAGCTGGAGAGAAAGGACACTAATTAGTAACAAGAACACATGAAAAACTAAATTTCACTGGAAGGGAAATATATAGCTAAGGTAGCAAATTAATCACTATGAGCTAATACAAAGGTTAAAAGACAAAAGTCTTTATTCAGAAGTTTTTGAATAAAGTTTTTTTTTCTTTCTCTTCCAGAAAGATCTTGCACATATTTTATTGAACTAATTACTGGATTTTAGTTTATTTGTGTTGCTATCTGGGATTCATGCTGAAACAAGAAATCATGCCTCAATTAAAAAAAAACTGAATATAAAGAATAATTAACTAGTAAAAGTGATTAACATCTAAAAAGGGTAAAAGAGAACTCAAAATAATAAAGAAATAGCAAATGTAGGCAGTAGTTATGACCTCTTGGACTTAGGAAAAATTTCAAGGGGAAGGATACATTTAGGAAAGCTCTCTACCTAAGGCTGGGATTAAGATCTTACTGGAGAGAGAGCATCTGAACTCACTGGTGGTAAAGTTCAAAGAGGACTAATGCTTAAGCTGGTGAGGAAGCCATTAGGGTACAAAACCTAGAATCCATCTGCTTATTTGAAGCAACACTCGTACCAACCCTGATCATCATCACACGATGAGGAAATCAAGCAGAATGTTTAAATGCAGAGTTGCCAGATAAACTTTTTGTGTGTTGATAAATTCTCTTAATAATTCTAACTTATTTGCATATTAGTTGCCAGATAAACTTTTTGTGTGTTGATAAATTCTCTTAATAATTCTAACTTATTTGCATATTCTTCTGGTTGTCTATGTTGACTCTTAAATTACCTGTGAATAATGATCCTTTTGTATTCTTCTTTATAATCCTTACACAGTTTTCTTGTTCTTACCTTACTGAGCTGAATTCAGGACTTGCAGGACAATGATAAGTAGAATTGGTGATAGTGGCACTCTTAACATACTTCTGAATTTTAAAGGAATATTTTTAATGTTTCACCATTGAATATATTTATTATAGATTTCTCTCTTTTTTGTAGATATATATTATAGGTTTAAGAAGGCTCCTCTGTATTCCAAAATTTAGGAAATTCTCATCACTGGAGTGATTTTTTTAAAGTGCTACGTTCAAGAAGACTTTTATTAAACTTACAGGAAGCCATTACTTAATTTTTTGTGTTAAATGTATTAGTGTTTATTAGAAAGATTATAAATAATAATAATGTTTCACATTTAATATCTTACAGTTTGTGAAAATCCTTCATATTTGCTGCCTATTTGAGCCATATAACAACCATTTGAAGTAGGGAGAGAAGATGTAGCAAGAAATTGCACCTTGCTTTCTAAAGTTTTTCTCTCCTTTTTTCCTTTTTCTTTGCCTGGGGACTGTGGCCACTCAAAACTAAGATGCCTTTGTCTTTGCAGTGGGGGTGGCTATCTTACTTTGTTTTGGCTGATAGGATACAGGTTGAAGTGTCATGTAGCATTTTCATAGGAATCTTTTTAAAGAGATAGTTAATGTGTACCCTTGGCCTCTTTTTTTTACCCAGCCTGTTTTTTTTTTCCTACCCTTCTTTCCAACTTGCTGCTTGGAACATGGCTAACACCATCTTATGCCATAAACATGAAGCTCACACCCTCATGATTGAAGAGGAGCAAGATAGAAGGAGTGGAATCCCTGTGGCCTCTGTGGAACAGAGCAACTATGCTAAGTCATTTATGAACTTTCACATGAGAGAGAGAGAAAGCTACTCTAGGCTTATGTAAGCTATTTTTACTTGTACTTTCTCATATTTGCTCCATATATTCAAGAAAGAGAAGAAATATGAATATAGGTATATATATATATTTGCTAATATTAAATATATGGTAGGATAAGCCATTATAGTTAAAAAATATAATAACTAATTGAGAGCTGTAGGGAGGAAAGAGTGTGAATGGAAGAGGAGTAGAACTTAGACTTATGTGAATATATTTAGTTGTGTAGATTTAACCTTGGAAACATGTAAATATTTTATATACTTAAAACATAAATTAAAATATCAATCACTTAATATAAAAAAATAAGTGAAAACAGTTGAGTATTGTACATTGAGTTAATAGTGTAACCAAACAGGGAAAGGCAATTGCAAGCAGATTTGTAGCACAGTCCAACAGTTTGTCTATGGATCCCTAGTGTGATCTACCTTAAGAAAAAAAAGAGTTGCAAAAATATCTTAAAATGTATTCGATAATTGTACCATTGTTGGTAGTGCCGGTATTGCTATAGATGCAATTGTATGTAATTGCGGGATAAATTTAGTTATTTATGTTGGTGTTTTTTAGAATAAGGATTTTTTTTCCCGGAGAGAAAGAAGATATAAGTTAAGATTGATGAAGTTAAATAAATATCCTGTAGTTTTAATTGGAATGAGAGTTAAATATATGAAATCATGATGAATTTTACCTTAAAAATAATTATGATTCAGTTCTGTTCACTGAAAAGTCCTGAAACAAAGACCAATCCAATAATATTGAACAGCTCTAGTGCTAAAAGTCTTCTAAATACCCTTTCCTTTAAAAAAAAAAAGGCTGCTTCCAGATCTGGGGCAGAAAATGTACAAAATGAGACTGGAAAGTCTTATTCTGGAAAGCAAGATAGTACTGCTATGAAATTCTTCTAGGGACATATCAAAAAAAGGCATGAACTAACCTGAAGATGATATAATTATCCATGAAGACCATAGTCACAGTGTATTAAAGCACATCAAATATGTTTACATCTACAACCTAATAATAATGTCAAAAGATAAAACAGAGCCCTTTAATGGTCACCTATGGAAGTTGTTAGTGAAACAACTCTTTATTTTGAAGGAAGTAAATAAAGGCAAAGAAGGATTTTACTTGCTTTTCTTGTATGAAATATTCCTCAAAGTTACTACACAGTTAATGAGGGCAATTTTTCTTTATAAAAATATTCCAGCTAGTGAACGTGGAAGGAATGATAAAGTCAGCCTATTACCAATTTTGCAACCCCAAGTGAATTAGTGGATCTAAGCAGTGGTTATGAGCTTAGAATTGTAACCATGAACTTCGGGTTCTGCTGCCCCCGGATTCAGCCAATGCGTGGAGACACACAGAGTGAGAGAGTCGAGTAGAGAAAGAGCTTTATTCAACAGGCTGATGGGTTGGAAGATGGGAGGACTATTGTCCTAAAGCCGCATCTTAACTTAGGGTTGATTTCAAGCTCCTTATATGCTAGGGAAAGAGGGAGAAAGGTGACAGATAACTGGGGCACTGCACATCAGCGAGGGTCTGACAAGGGTCGTCAAACTCCCCATCCTTGTAGCTGACTCCTATCAGCACAGGTCCAGTCATGACCTTCCTACAAACTCTTCATAAGACAATTATTAATTTATCACTCAAGCTGTAAGCAAAATTATTAACCAGCCTCCGTGCAGAGCTGTAGTATTTTGGCAAATCAAAGAGAAAGTGTTGGAAGTGTTGATTAAGGGTCTTGTAACTTTCAGTTCCTCTCCTTGCTTTGTCTTTGGATTATTTCTATCTCTAAACTCCAGGAATAAGATAGACAACAGTGTCCCATCCATCTGGGTATCATTATCTTGCTCCTGGTGGCCTGCAAGTGGCTAGAGAACAGCTTTTAACTCCTTCAGGCCCAGTTACAGAATCACAGTAAGAGACATCCAAACCTGAAATGTGCACCAGTACCTATGAAATATGCTTGCAAAGAATTGAAGCTGAAGCCAAATAAAGTTATTAATCTAACTTTTCTTTGTTGTTAGAAAAGGATTTTTGTCCTTGCAGAATCTGTGACTCTTATGTGCAGTGTTATGCAACCATAAATGCTATCCAGTGAGTTAAATGTGTAACATGTAGAATGCATGGATATTTACATCAGTGGAGAGGTATCAGAGGTTTGTCAACAAAGAAGTGACAAGTGCATTTCTGAGTATTTGAAATATCTTTGTAGCAGTTGTGCAAAGTGATGTTAACAGAGAGGCAGCCCAGTGTGGTGGTGAAAATGGATCCTTGAATGCTCTACTTTTGTGCTTGAAAGTAGCTCTGCTGCTTATTAGCTGGTGACTAGGGCAGGATATTTAACCTCTCTTTGCTTCAAATCCCTCATGTGTATGATGGAGATCAGTATAGTACCCTTTTCATGGGGCTGTTCTGAGGACTGAATGAATTAATGAATGTAAAGCCTGTAGAAGAGTGCCTGTATAACATTTTTTATTAAGAGTAAGCACTATATTTTATGTAACATATACTAACAATCTGCTATTATTATTCATTTACTTTGTGGAATAAAAATACCTCCACTAGTGTCAATTTTTAGAAGACTCACTCCTGAAGATGATAGTTCGATTGTCATCGTTCTGCTACGTATAACACAAAACTATAGAAGGGGCCTAAAATATACCTCCTCACTTATTAAGAAGTATAAAACAGGGAGAATGTGCAAAGAAAAATGATTCTGAGAAAAAAGTGAAACAAATGTAGACAATTATAAAAATGTGTCTGAAGGGAATCCACATTAGGTTGAAAATTATGGCCAGTAATTTGACACATTATAAATCCTGAGTTAGAGGCACGGCTAAATATAGGCTAAATATACACACGATGACATCTTAACTGGAAATACAGAAACATGCTATCATAGAGAAACATGCATTTGTTTTTATTTTTTTATTAAGGTATCATTGATATACACTCTTATGAAAGTTTCACGTGAAAAACAATGTGATTGCTACATTCACCCGTATTATCGAGACCCCCCCACCCCATACCCCATTGCAGTCACTGTTTATCAGTGTAGTAAGAACATGCATTTGTTCTTATTTTCAAAAACAGATGTCCTGGGGTTTGGAAATTTTTATCTGTGCCCATATATCACTCAAGGATATTAAAATCACCCCCTTCTTACATGAATCGAAATCTTTCACTAAAAGAATTCTGGTTTCCCTGGTTTATGTTTGTGAAGGTGTGCTCAGATGGTCCAATCTTAAAATCATGAGCCACATCTTCTTTCAGGAGGTTCAATCTTGCCCAAATTAAAGACTGCTCATCACAATCTCAGCCAGTTATAGCAAAAACATGTGGCAAAATATTTGTGATGGACAGAAAATATATTCCCAGCGGGCCTGTTGGACCTTTTGAGGTTACAATAAAGGCCTTTTAGAGGAAAGCAAATGTTCTTTGGCTTGTAGGGGATAATTGGAGCCTTTACTATATCAAATAAATCAGTGGCTGGGTTTGTGGTAGGGGTGAAAACTATTAATGTCTTTGGCCTTCTACTTACAGGATGCTTTTCTTTTAGAGAAACATCTCAGAGACACGTGTAATTGACTTCTTAAAGGATGACGTGGAAAACATGCAGCCACCTAATTCATGAAGGTAAAGTGAGTGTCAAAGAAAAGTCCATTCGCCTAGTCCACACTTGGTTCTTTTACTGACTCATTCTTTAGAATTTATGCTTCCTTTTCACTTTTTCTTTTCTTTTTATCTTCTCTTTCATGAAGCATAGGGAATATGAAGTCAGGATTTTATTGACTATTTGGAATAGAGACTTTGATCGTGGAGGCTTCCCTTATTTACGTATGGTTTTTTAAAGACTTGAACTTTAGTGGCTTGTTTTGTGAAAATTCAGGCTCCCTTCCCAGCCCCTCCCTAATCTCTAGAGTTATCCAGAGAATTTCAGCACATTGAGGAATATTTTGTATTTTATTACTGAAGAGGAAAATGATTTAAAACATACACATATTTATTTACATATTTAAAAGTGTCCCATCTTCGTTAGGCTGTGATTGTGCAGTCCGGTCCTAAAGGTACAGGACTGAGTGTGGAAGCTCTGCTCCAGGTGTTCACCAGTTCTTCTTGTTTCCTGTTAAGCCATGTGGACTCCCTGACCCAGAAACTTGGGAAATAGATACCAGTATCCATAGTAATGATGGTAAAAAATAATAGCAATAATATAATAATAACTGATACCTATCATGGGAGGATTTGCGGGCCAGCTCAAGAACTGACGTAGGTGTCTTCTACTCTCGTTCCATTGGCTAGACTCAGTCATGTGGCAACGCGTTACTACAAAGGCATCTGGGAAACGTCATCTATTCATCTGTTTTCTGAGAAATGTTAGTGATTGACAAGCAGTCTCTGATGCATCAGTACAAGTAGGTTGTGGTGAATATTGATTTGGTAACATGCAATATAATATTTTCCCCAAAGATTTTGTTTTTGCATAATTTCTTTAAATCTTTGCTTGGATGTTTATAAGAATTCTCTTTATTGCCATTCAACAGTTTATTTTTCTGTTTCTTTCACTGAATCTTCCCCATCAGAAAACTTCATTTTTTGCTTTTTGGTTTTTTGTTTGTTTTTTAAATCAAGGAGTACTCAGTGTTCATCAGGCAGAAGTAGGTGGAGCAGTTGTAGCTCGGGGATTGACAAGGGAGTATTCAGCTTTAGGTAATTTCTGCTGGTCTGGGTACCGTGAGGAAGGTCAGCCATCCCATTTTTGGGACACGTGGGGGGCAGTTTTCAGCAGTTGATTTATCTCCAATCCTTTACCCCAGACCAGAGGGGGAAAGGGGGTACTCCTGCAGCAGTATCTCTCAGAAAGGGTCAGGATAACATACTGGACATGATGGGACACCTCAAACAATTGAGGATAATTATCAGGAACATATTATAAGACAAAAAAAAAGATAATAAAAATCCCCCAAAAAGACTGATGAGAAAGTAAATGTAATTATATTATGCTTCTTGGCTGTTGGGTGGACCACACATAAATAACCATAGTACGAGTATAAACACCAATGATGAAATTACATTAGCAACATGTGGCAAGGGAAAGTTGAAGTTGATGCAAAAAGTTCATATCTTCATTTAGTATAACTGTATATAGACAATGACTAAAGCTGATAAATCAGGAAGTAGAAATTTAGGCATATATTTAGCTATAGGAGATAATTGCTGAACAGTTTTGTTAAGAGAGTTCAAAGTATTTCAAATATGAGATTCCCAAGAGAAGGGAAGGCACAAATGTTTCATAGCTGGTTTCTTAGTTGTTTTTAATTATAATCCTTTTGATGCTTTTTAATTTTTATAACTGTATGTATAGGGCACTGCTAAAAAATAAATGTTTATTTAAAAATGAACAATACACTGTTGAGCGAATCTCAGCCTATTGGGATTGATGTTCTTGGTCAGGATGCCTGAGGCATGGCCTGGCCTGTCTCGTACATTCATAGCCACATTCTCACCCCACTGCTGGGGCAATGCTGGGGCTGCAGCAGCCTTTGGGGTCTTATTATAATTGCAGGACACATCTCAGCAAAACGATCCGGGAACTTAACAAGATTTATTCCTCATAGCTCCTGGAGGGTTCACAGCACTACTGGAGCCACACAGTGAGGTTGGGGTGGAAAGAGGGAGAGAGAGCCCCCTACTGGGGTCTCTGCCTTTATGGGGGTCAAGGGTGGGGTGCCCAGGGTTTCAGGGGTCACCTTTTATTGGTGAGTTTAAAGTATAAGAGGAGTTAGGGCACGGGCAGTGAAAAGTGGGGTCACCCGACAAGTCAATTACCCAGGTTACCCAGGGCTTTCTACAAAGGGGACTTCATGGATGGAGGGGGCAGCCTGGCTCCTTATCTAGTTGTTAAGCTAGTAGCTGTGTTGTAGGTTGGGAATTTGTTAAGATGGATATCTTTGAAATAGATGCTTCAGCCATCAAAAGCTTAATGTAAGGCACTCATATTACATACATCTTTGTGGATTTTTATAAATGTTGTGCCAAAGAATATAAAATATTATTGAGGTGCCATGATATTTGGCATAATTGTTTTTCTTGAATTCAGGAATGAAATGAAACAAAAAGTAGATAAGCAAGAATGTTTATCTACTAAATGTTAACCAGAGCACATTGACTGGGCTGCTTAGTATCAGGGCATATACGAAATTGTATCTATTATAAAGCAGTAAATATAGAGTGAAATGTATAGATTCCCAGCTATACCAAAGTGGGTTTTTTTTCCTGCATTAGGAAGTAGTGAGTTGATGGAGATAAACTTTCAGGAAAATGCCACAGGTACATAATTAAACAAGATAGAAAATAGAATTATGTGGGCAAACTCAAGACAATGCAGTGAGAGAAACAAAGATTTTCTTTTTGATTAGAGACAGTTACCTACTCACATCATAGGGAAGGGCTTGGGGTTTGTTACTCATTGCATCTTTAAAAAAAACCTGCCAACTACCTTATTTTATTTCAGTTCTTTCAGGTTTTAAGGAAAAGACAAGGCAAAGTTAACTTAGAGGATGGGGGTTTATACAAGTGTGGCAGGGAATTCACTGAAAAATATATTTGCCTGTTTGTTTTTTCTGACAGTGTTTTCTTTTGACCCTTTCTCCCAAGGAGGTAACCCTTGCTGTTTTAGGATGAAATGCAGCTGTTGCTTAACTCCAGAAAGTTAACTCCTCTTTCCCTTCCTAGATGTTGCTTCATGAAAGTTTAGATTTCTTGAGGGAAATTAATCTGGGTTGTTCTAAGGAAAGTTCCTGGAGTTGAAGGAAGAAAGCATGTGAAGTCTTGTAGGAGGAAAAGCTTTGTGATCTCAGATGCTGGGAAGAGTAATGGGTATTAAGAGGTCCTAGAAACTTGGATTTGGGGTCAACACATATCTTGTTCCCTCGTAGTCTCCCAAGAAGATGCCAAACTCTCAAGAAATGGTGGCACCTAGTGTTTTAGTTAAGCGAATGTTAGCTGCAGTATCAAAGAAGCCCAACTGTGCAATGATTCAAACACAAGAGGAGTTTATTCTTAACCCACCAAATGAAGCTTTAAAAAGACTGGTGACTTGGTGTCCCGGGCTCGTAGCCCACGGCTCTGCTGTCTTCACCAGGTGGCTCCTGAGGCATCATGCCCATCTGCATCCACCTAGTGGGGAGGGGGGAGCCGCACGGAGGATCCTGCTGGGGGAGTTGTCATCAGCCAGTCCTGAATGTGGTATGTGTCACTTCCACTTGGCCGGAACTCATCATATGGCTACACATAAATTAACAGGTGTCTGCAAGACAATAATCTTATTTGTGTTCCTAGAAAGAAAAGGAGAATAGCTAGCCATTCTCTGCCATACCTAATGAGGACCCCAGGAGCCAGGGTTTCTGCTTTGATGAAGATCCGTGGAGCAGTGCCAAGTCACTGGCCTTTAGGGACCATGCTTTTATAGGCAGTTATTTACTAACTTGACTTACGTACTCTAGAATGATAGGGTCTCCACTAACGCTCTGTGTCTTATGTCAGACTCCTGAGATATTTGTGAAGATAACATAAAAAATGATCCAGTTCAACATTTCCTCCATTCTGGAAGAAGGATCATTTCATCAAAGCTATCAGTATTACATTGTAATCTTGGCTAAATTGTTACATTGGTAACACAGCCTGTGGTTGGAATTTTAATTTAAATCCAGAATTTTTACTTGAAGTTTAAAAAAAAACTTACCTATAGTGCAATATTAAAAAGAGAAAGCATTGTATATCCAGATTTCCCACTGGAAGTCAAAATATTTAATGATTAAAAGTAGAATTTATAAATCTCTTAGAATAGATTAAAAATCACACAAGATGAGGAAGATCTGGTGTGACCAGTTGATGTACATACAGTGAAGAACTATCATTCAGGAGCTCATCTTTATCAAATTCTTCTACTTTACTTTCAGCAGAAGCTTTAAGATGCCCATGGTATTTAATTCATTAAAAAAGAGAATTATAAATTTAGTCAGTAGGAAATGTAGGCGAAATCATGTTCTTTGATAAACCTCAAAGGAATGATGTCATCCCTAAACATGCTGATGAAGTAAAGGTCATGAACACAAACTGTGGAAGCTGAATCACTGTGATGAGATCCCTGACTACCAATGGCCAAAGGTGGTTTTGGAGAAATTCTAGATTTTTGAGTGAAGGAGATTTAAATTCAATTTTCAAAGGGGAATCAGGGAAGGCTACTAGGAAGCAATGTGATCTAAATTGAATTTTAGGGATGAATAGCAGTTAGCTAAATAAATAACAAATGCAAGGACATTCTCTGCAGTGGTAATAGAATATGCAAAGGAATGGAGATGGAATAAAGGGACTGGTGTTCAGTAAACTAGTTCTGTTTTACCAAAACATATGCAAGTGAAACAATGGAGTGAGACAAACAGAGGCAGACAGGAAGGGGGAAGACCAAGAGACATCTTTGAAAATAATTTATTTTTATGGAATATAGTTTATATACAATTTTATATTTGTTTCAGATGCACAACTTAATGATTTATCAATTACATACATTATTAAATGCTCACCATGATAAATGTAGTTACCATCTGTCACTATACAAAGATACTGTAATATTCAGAGCTATACTCCCTATGCTATTCTTACATCCCAGTGAGTAAACTATTTTATAATTTGAAGTGTGTATCTCTTTAAATAAAAGCAAAAATAAACAAGTGGGACTACATCAAATTAAAAAGCTTCTGTACAGCAAAGGAAACTATCAACAAAATGAAAAGGCAAATGACTAATGAAGGTAGAGAGCCATTTAAAGCTTTATATCAGGGAAGTGATCAGATCTGCTTAGAAAGACCACTTAGGAAAGAGTGTAGATAATGGATAGGGCTTGACCTCTCAGACTGGAGGCAAAAAGCTCAGTCAGGGATTATAAGTGGGGACCTATCCCAGGGCAGTGGTAATGCAAAGGGATGGATGAGATATATTAAGGAGAGAGTGTAACCTATATATGCTGGTGATATGGTAAGACAGGGAAGACTCCAGGGTAACTTGGTAACTGGGTGGGTGGTGGGGCCAGTTCCCCAAAATAGGGAGAAAAGGAAGTGGATCTGGGAGAGGTAGGAAGCAGTGAAGGTGAGTTTATATGGATGGCCCCATTGACAGTGTCTGTAAGACATTAAAGGAGACATATCCCACATAATAAAGACATAAGAGAGTGTGTTATTCTTGTCTGCTTTGTGACTTAGCATATTTCAGTTGTAGTTGCCATCTCCCCTATGTAGCTCATACCGAAAACTTTGTTTTCTCAAGGAAATCTAGAGGCTGGTCATGATGAAAAGATCACATGTTAGGGACCAGGAATTTTCTGTGTGAATGCAACTGGAACATCATCATGAGTTAGGGCAAAAACATAAAGCCCAAACCTATAGTATTTTAATGAAACTAGATGAAATGAATTTTGGCTTTTTTAGCAAATCTCCATATGATAGTTCTAGGTGAACTGAGATCTCAAAACTTGAAAAAAGTGGGCTTAAGATGAAAAGAACAAAGTATTCTTACCCTAGAGGATAGTTGACTTATAGACATAGGGTTGCAAAGCTAAAATACAGGATGCCCAATTCAATGAATTTCTGATTAAAAAAATGTTTTTGGGTTGTCCCAAATGTTGCACGAGACATACTTAAACTGAGAGATTGCATATTGTTTATCTGAAATTTAAATTAAACACTGTGCTTTGTATTTTTATTTGCTAAATTTGACAACCCTATATAGCGATTCATTTTACGTTGAAAATATAAAATCTAGTAGCTGTGTTAGTTTCTATTGGTGCTGTAACAAATCGCCACAAATTCAGTGGCTTAAAACGACACAAACTTACTATCATGTTACAGTTCTGGGGGTCAGAATTCTGAAATGGGTTTCCCTGGGCTGTAAGCAACGTGTCCCCAGGCCTCCATTTGTTCTGGAGGCTCTAGGCGAGAATCCGTTCCCTTGCCTTTTCCGTCTTCCAGGAACTTCCTACCTTCCTTGGCTTTTGGCCTGTTCCTCCATCTTCAGTGTCATCAGTGTTGTCTGTTCCAATCTCTATTTCTGACCCTTCTGTCTCCATCTTATATAGACTGTGTTTACAGTGAGCCTCCCTAAATAATGCAGAATAATATCCCCCTCTCGTGATCCTTTAAGTAATCATAGCTGCAACATTCCTTTTGCCGTATAAGGTAACATATTCACAAGTTCCAGGGATTAGGATATGGGCACCTTTGGATCTATTATTCTGTCTACCACAGCAGCTTTCCAAAAATATTAGACTCGTGGATGTCAAGTCTGTACTGGACTAAATTCTGGTACCCTGTGCAATATGTCACCCCCAGTTTTCTGAGAGTTTTCATCAGTTTTGTCTGCCAGCTTTGGGATGGATTCTGTAGAGTAGCTGGTCTGCTAGCATGGTAGTAACATACTTCAAATCCTCCTGGGCTGAGTGTGAGGCAATGCAGCTGCATTAGGGCACAAGACTGTCTTGCATTATGATGGGGCATTGGGATGGGGGTGAGGCTGATGGAGAGCGCATTATTTTAAAGATGCGCTGAAGCTCCATCTTGGATGCTGCCAAAGCTAAGCATGTGAGAAGGCAGAGAGATGTGACTGGAAGTGATTTTGAAGAACAATTTTATTATTTTTACTTAACCTTTTCTTTAAAGTAGAAGCATCAAGAATGTATGTGGACCAAGTAACTAAAAGGCTAGTCCATTTGGGCTGTTAGAACAAAGTACCACAGACTGGGTGAGCTTATAAACAACAGAAATGTATTTCTCACAGTTCTGGGAGCTGGAAATCTGAGATCAGGCTGCTACCATGGTTGAGCGAAGGCTGTCGTCTGGGTCTCAGACTTCTTACGGTGTCCTCACATGGTAGGAAGGGCTGGAGAGCTCTCAAGAGCCTCTTTTATAAGAGCACTAATCCTATTCATGAGGGCTCTATGCTCAGGACCAAATCACTTCCCGAAGGTTCCTAATGCCATCATACTGGTGTTAAGATTTCAACTATGAATTTTGGGGAGACACAAGCATTCAAACCATAGTGGCTGCATCAGAATGATAACAAGGCAACTGATGATTCTGGCAATTTCCATCAACTGGACAGTTTCTCCCTTTTGCTGAAAATACACCTAACATCATTTATTGTCCAACAGAAAAGAAAAAATAGTTATTTTCTTTTACTTTATCATTGATTATGATCATATACATGTTCTATGAAATGCCTATTATTTCGTAGGTATTGTGTCAGGTAATTTTACCTGCATTATTTTCCTTACTCCTAGTAACAATCCTTCAAGGTAGGTATTACATTCACCTTTTCTATCAGCAGAAACTGAGGAACAGAGATTAGCTTGTCTGTCCACGGTGCAGCAGGGTTCATGTCAGAGTCAGATTCGGTGCTGGTAAGTCCTTACCTCAAGTCACTTTTGTCATGCACTGTTTTAAGGGCTGTAGAAAGGAGCAATGAAATACTGATTAGGAATGTTTTAATTGTTCTTTTTACCTTCACTGAGGGAAAGTCCTGTCGGCCACATACAAATTCCCTTCAGCTACATAAACACAGCCACGCAGCAATTATGTAACAAGGAAAACTGTGTCTCTGGAAGAGTACAGCATCTTGTTTTCCATTCTCATTGTCACCCATCCCTTCCTTCCCCCATGTAGCTTAGTATTTTTTTTCATAAGAAGATTATACTGAGGGAACACATTCTGAATGGTGAGGCATATTTTTGTCTTCTCTGGAGGAGACCTAAATTTCTGGCTCTCCTTAATGTTCCTCTTTTGTTCTTTGTACAGTGAAATTCCAGGAGAGCTTTCTCTTTTTTTCCACCAGGATTTCACTGTCCTGAGGTATTCAGGGATTGGAAACTCAAAACACTAGTGAGCCACGAGAGGCGTTGGCCTAAGGGCAGACCCAACCCAGTGACATAAACTGAGACAATCTCACTCTGCCACAAGTCTGTTTTTCTGAGCACACCCGTATCCCAAAGAGTTTCATCTTCTCTGGGCTCCCCAACATCCGCTTTGGCAAATAACAAGCCATTAGACAGAAATAAACCCAGTCTGGATTCCCCGCCGATTTGAGAAATACCGGGGACAGCATTTCTCCTTGTAAGAGAATATCAAGAAGCAATGGATTTCAGAATCACCTTTGAACATTTTATTGGCCAAAGATTTTCAGAATCATTTGTTTGTGTCAAATGATCCAGAGAAATGGAGCCAGGTGCAGTGCTCTCTAGTTTGGCAGTTGTGCAAGGATCCTTTAGCAGCAAACGACTTAACAGAAATATAAGGAGTGTTTTGCAACCCATGCAGTGATGTCTTTTCCATTCTTGATTTGCAGTTTTCTTTTATAAGTAGCTGTGTGATTTACTGACAGGGAGGGTCTGAAAACTGGGTGTAAGCATCTATCAACATGGAAAGCAGCACCATGTGGGCCCGGCGGGCCAGCCTGGGGTTCAGTACCATCTCTATCACCTACTAAGAGTGTCCCCCTAGGTACATGATTGAACTCCTCAAATCTTTAACTTTCTCTACTGTGCTTAATAATCTTCTTTTGGGATGCTTATATGAGGATATAGTAAAATAATATAGGTAAAGTGCCTAATATACAAAATATAACTCAATAAACCATAGCTACTATTATTTTTTTTCTTTTGTGCTCATCAGCACCTTGAACCTAGTTGGTCTTCTATCAATTTTGGAGGGAAAGAAGGAAAGAAGGAAGAAGGGAGAAATGCCTAAGTCCCAGGGGCTTTTTTCTCTTCTTCTAAGTGCCTGTCTTCCTTCCCCAGCAATCACTCCACTCTTCACTTGCTCCTTCTTGCTGTGCACCTGCTGATACTGTTTGTCAACCACCAGGTTTTTTATGTCTTGAATATAACAAATTAACATTCACTGAACTTCCTCTGTGTGCCAGTCCCTCAACTTGGTGTGTGGAGAACATCAAAATAAATAAGATGAAGATTTTTCTCTTCAAATCATTTTCTGCTTCCTGTTCAATAAAATATAGAAGACATAAAACTATAAGACAAAGGAGAAAATCCTCACATAATACAAGAGTCTACTAAAGTGCTTCAGGAGAAACACAGGGAAAGGGTTTAAATAGGCAGCAGCATTTCTGCTGGTCCTAAGCAGGATTTGGACTTGCAGAAAAGGACTAATCATGTCCAGAAAAGGAACCAGCAAAAGGAAATGATTCCAGATGAAAAGGATACGTAAATCCTCATAATTACTTTGAGCCACTGAGCACCAATTCCATATCAGATGCTCTTCTCAATTCTTTACATGTACGATTTCACTTAATTATGAAAACAAACTGCAGACATAAGTAGTTAAAGGCTCAAATTATCTTTGTGTTGATTTAGCTTAAAAATTAATATATGCTTGAAGGGCCCAAGTTCCCACAGAAGGATCCCTAGAAACCATTAGACATTTGAGCTATGAACACAGAGCTTTGAGAGTACAGAGCACTAAATAATCAGCCTTTTTTTTATTTAATAAATATGACAAGGAAGCAAGAATATTCCCCAGTCAGGTAGTTTAAATGGAAAGGGAAGGAATGAAGAACATTTATCAAATCTATACTTATTCTGTATCTTGCCAATATAGAATTGGGTGGTTTGTTTATAAGAAGCTCCCTGTGGGAATCCTCCACTCTCATAACCATTAACTTTGAGTCTATGATAATTTTAATTAGGAAATTCATTGTCTGTGGTTAGAAGAAACTGAATTTATTTACGAATCTTATAATAACAATAGTAACAACTTTTTCTTATACTCAACCTGTGTGAAAATCAGTCATATTCTCTCAGGATTAGGAAAAATATGTTTTTTTCCTGCCAAATTATGCAGTTAAAAACTAAAAGGCAATTACAACAGAATTGTCTCTAACAGAAAATGTGTGTATTTGGGGATTTTACTGACACATGATTTTGGTACTATATTTTCCCCGTTTTAGGGATAAGGAAACAGATTTAGAGAGGATCAGTGTAGAAGCCGCAAGAAGGTGCCTGGTAGAACTCTAACCCCAGCTTTGCTCCAGAAAACCGTTTCTGCGTTTGCCTGCACCGAGGCCATGCTTCTCAGTCTGATCCCCACCAGTGACTGAGCGAAGCAGGGCTACTCAGGCAGACCCATTCCTGGGACGCACAGGCCTCTTCTGACAGCCAGCTTTGGCTTGACGGTGCCTGGTAGCCTTGCTGAACTTTCCTTAGACCTCCTGTCACTTCCTTCCCTCCCTCATCGGTCATTAAGGGTCAGATTTGTATCGTGGTCGGATGGCCTTTCCAGCCTTCCCCATTTCCCTAATGTAATCTTTGCTCATTTAATCCCGTGTAGGCACCTGCTTCTCAGGGGACCTGGGCTAACACTTCCAATGACCTACCCAAAATCACACCGTGATAAAGTGGCAAAGCCTGTGTTTGTACCAGAACAGGGAAGTGAGTAGTGGGAAATAAGGCCCAAAGTGTGGTTACTGATAACTCAAATGCTATTGAAATCTTGGTGAAGAAGTTGGTTGGATTGCAGTCAGTAATCCCCATCGGACTTTATTTTAGAGATAGGAGAGTGAAACACCATTTTGAGTTTTCTGTCTTCATGAATTCTCTTTTGGAAGGTAAATGCTGCTTTAGTATTTCTTCGTCTTCTCACACAATGTAGCTGACGTTTTAGTTGACAGGTAGGTGTGAGCAACTCTCTGCTGTAGTCAATTAGAGAAATTGACATTACGGGGGTTGGAAGTTTGGCCACCGGGAGAGGAAGGGTCAGGTCTGCTATGGGTGAGAAGAACTTCTCAAAATAGGAGGAGCCGTTCTTCACAGTTGTGCCTCAAGGCAGCCCAGGGAGGCTCACAAGAGCTGGGAACTGAATCCTGGAGAAGCACTAAGGGTTTATGAGCAAGAGGTTCTGTAACAGATAGAAATATGCCTCCATACTGTATTGGTCTTCTTTGATGCTTTGACCTTGGGGCCAAAAGGGGAAAAAAAAAAGGAAAGGTCTTCTGCTCAGCCTGCAGCCCTTCATGGAGGCTTGTTAACCATTAAAAGGAACTTTGCTTCCAGCTGGAGATTTCTACAAACAGCCCCTTACCTGAAGCTTGCCTCCCCCAAGGAGATAGAGGAATATGCATGAAAATAATGAGTGACTGCCCTGTCAGAGATTGATAGGAACTTTGTGACCAGACCCAGGTCGACGAGAGTCAGCTAAGCAAGGACACGGAGTTTCTCTGCTCTCCTTGGACCCTCTCTGGCGCCCAGCTGTCTGCAGCCATCTGTCCCTTCCTAACCTCTTTCCTCTCCTGCTCCCCCTTCCCCGAGCAGAAGAGAAGCTTGAACTCAACCCTGAGTTAAGATGATGCTTTTGGACCTTAGTCCCCCATCTTCTCAGTCTTCTAGCTTTCTGAATACAGTCGCTTTCCTTACCCCAACACCTCGTCTCTTGACTTATTGACATATCTTGTGGTGAATGACATGAGTTTGGACTTGGTCCTTTTTTATTATAAGCTGTTAAAGCCAATCCTTAACATTGGCTTAAAGTCTAAACAATGGAGTCCGAGAGCCCAAGTCATAAATTGTGATGCACACGGGTTCTCCTGAGAATGACAGGCCTGGGACCCCTTCAGCTTCTGGCAGGAGCGTGGAGTCGGCAGAGCTGCTCTCAGGCGGGCTGCCCCCGTCTTTCCGTGTTCCTTCTGATTGGTGGTGATAGAATGACCTGCAGTCACATTGCGGTTCTGCCCTTACTCACTGTGTGTGTGACCCCTAAGAAAGACACGAAATTTTTACTATTCGCAGGTTCTCCTGCACCCTATGTAAAGTGGGTGATTATGAGAATTAAAAGAAACAAGGCAGAAATACAAAAAAAGAAAAGGAAAAAGACACCGACTTGTTCCCCTTCCACACGCTGGTCCGCCTACTCGTGCTCCGATTGCCCAGCCCGCTGGTGCCTCAGCGCTTTACACGCGTCCATTACTGTGCTTAGAACTATATTCCCCAAATCTTTGCATGGCTTCCTCTTCCCCACCACTGAGGTCTCTGTTAAAATTTCTCACTGGAATAGCCTTCCTGGACATTTCTACATAAAATAGGGATCATTCACCCACTGCTGTCTATTTTTGTAGCCTAATTCCATTTTCTTCATGACTCTCATCATGAAAATAAATTATGTAGTTTACATATATATGTACTTACTTGGCAAGCTCTCCCGCTAGCTGAAATCTCTAAGGGGGTAGGGTGGGTTTTTGTTATTGTTATTTCTCATGGCTGAATCCCATGGTGTAAGGGAGCACCTGGCACATGATAGAGGGTCATAAATATTGCTGCATGAATGAATAAAATAATGTGCTTAGCTTCAAGTAGCTTGGTGAAAATATTAGCCTCTTTCCTTCTTGGCATCCTGTTAAAGACTGTCAAGAGTTATAGTTCAACAGCTTTCTAAGAATATGTGCATTTAGAAGGGGGTGTACAGAGGCAGTGTCAAATATAACCCAGTAGAATGGCTGTCAAATGCTAGCAGTTCAGAACCTGTGCCTAGTAGATATTTTGAGAAGGGGATTAATCTTTGTCCTCATGTATGAGCTGATTGCTCAGCTATGTCAATACTAAACATGATAAAAGATGAAAGTGTTGAATTTCAGCTGATTCTGAAAAACAGTGAAATTTAAGAAATCCCCCCTATCCTTTGTATCCTGGAAAATGGCTTACTGTAGAAACAACCCTTTCTCATGTGACCTAGATCCTGGATGCGCCCCTTGTTTACCTATGACAACACCAGACACCCTCCCTTCAAATTCCCATTCTTTGCCTCATAAATAATCGGCTGAACTACTTGTCCCCCATTAACCAATGTGAACAAAATGCTTGTTAGCCAAACTTTGATCCTGTGCTTCTCTCCTTCCTCCAAGTGCCTGCACTGTGCCCCTCCCTCGGGCCAGCACACAGCTCCCCTGAGAATAAGCCTGGCTCACGGTAAGTCTTCTGTGATCATGCTGTTCTTTCAGCTCACTTCCCCACAAGAGGTGATTTCCAGCCCTGTTCATGACTCTTCAAAAACCTGCTTTACCCAACTTGAGAGACTTTGGCAGACCTTAGGGTCCTAACACTCTCCTGACTGCAAGCCCTCCTGCCCCCTTGCAATTCCTTTTAGAAGAATGTCTTTCCTTTCTAAGTCTGGATTTGTTGTTATTTAGCAAAGAACAAAAACACTGCTTTTTGATGACAAGCTATGGGGGAAGGGGTTGTGGCCGAACACCAACTCACTCAGAACTTATAGTGCTTTATTATAACACCGCTCATACACCTTCTCTAGGTTCTATAGTTCACTTGAATAGTATCTACATCCCAGGCTTGCTGTATTAAAGACCTGTTCTCACCCACAGATGGAAGGAGTGTTGTTGACAGACCCCCACCAGTCTTTAATCATCCTGGGTTTTACCTTTCAGGTGCATTTGCTGTTTCTCCATCACCACCCCGGCTGCTCCTGAGAACCATCTCTCTGCTCGCACCTGGATTACCACAACGACCTGCTCGCTCATCGCCTCCTCTCCGTTTTTGCCCTACCCTGGGCTCCGTCCTGCAGATGAGAGCAGCCGTCCTCAGGAGCAAATCTGAGTGGGTCACTGCCCTGTGGGCAGCACTCCGGTGGCAGCATCGTTTTTTGTGAGCGTGATTTAGATTTTTTTTTCTCTTAGTATTTGTCTGTTTCCTTTTCTCCATTTGATTAAGAAGCCAGCTCTGGGCTACTGTGCGTCAGGCGAGGTTTGTGGTATGGCTCCCTGTATTTTTGTGTTTGCTTTTCTAAAAGACCCATAGAAGAGATTCTGTGACATATTCTGGCAGCTTCTGAGGGTCAGGGGAGTGTCTATGAGAGAAGCTTGGTGAGGCATCCTCTACTGCTCCCACCCCAGGCAAAGGAGAATGTAATAAAAGACTCCAGGAGAGGTGACAGAGGTCCAGGGACTGCAAAATCCCCAGGGCACTTGAGCTGGGCTCTGTGGCAGAGAGCTCATATCAAAGGGTTCAGGTCAAAGCCAGGCCAAGGCCAGTGGGCAGGGCATCGCAGTGTAGTTAAGGGAAAAACAGTGCTCCACAGGCAGGACGCGGATCCAGAGTCAGAGTAGCTTGGGTTCCAGTCCAGCTCTTCCAAATAGTTAATTCCAAAAAACAGTTAATTTTACCTCTGTGAGCTTAGCTTCCTCACAAGTATTAGAGACAATGATTAAAAGAGAAAAAAAAAGAAATTAACTTTGTTATAAGAAAGTTATGAGAAAAATACACAATTAGTGCATGGCACAGACTAGGCACATAATAAGTAAGTTTTGCTTCTTCTGTGAAGAATACAAACTGTAGTTTAAATGTGAGCATACCTGTGTCCCACTGAGTGTGTTAGAGGGAAGTCTTGTTGGTACAGATATTTCTCAGCAGAGATAAGCAATATGGCCCTCCTTAGATCTTTGCTATTTGTGAGCAATTTTGTATTCAACCTCCCAAGGGAAGATAGGGCTCCCACCAGTTAAATGAATCTACAAGGACACTTACAGCACTGACTCCTCTTGATGTGGACTCTCCCACAATGTCATTTCTCTGGGCTCCTCTCTCATATCTCCCAATCTTTGGGGTTAGGTGCCCATTTATTTTAGGCCTTTATTGTTGCGTCTGCATTCGAATGCCTTTTAGACATGTAGACATGAGTTTTGATTGATGCTGTAGCATTATTCATGCAATACGGTGTCTTTTTATTATGATTTCAATCAGAACGCAGCTCTATCTGTCATGCAAGCACAGACTTGCTGTACAGAAATGTCTATTAATACAGCAATGCCTTGTATTTTCATGATCAGAATTCTAGTGTTTAATAATCCTTTCATACTAAGCGTCTTATGTTATGCAATAAATTTTCTTTGAAGAATTCATTTTCCATCAACAATGGTTTTCAATATGGAACACAAAATATTGATTTATTTAGTCTCCTGATTGTGAATGCACTCTCTAGTTGTATTCTAAAGAAAAAGTGAACTCAATACTCTGATCAAATTCCAAAGCAATCATAATTAGCTCATA
The DNA here is from genome assembly GCF_030020395.1 of Manis pentadactyla. NCBI lineage: Eukaryota > Metazoa > Chordata > Mammalia > Pholidota > Manidae > Manis > Manis pentadactyla. The sequence goes on along the minus strand of NC_080027.1, from coordinate 113,592,978 downwards.
AGGGTTGAATATCCAGAGAGTCTCAACTTGGAGTATGCAAAAGGCAACTATGCCATCAGCCTAATTAAATCATGATAATTCACCAATGTATGGTGGGTGTCAATGTACATGATGAGATTTAGCAGAGCTTTTCCCTGTCCCTTCATAGGCCCTACCTACTTTATGTATAGGGTAGAAAAGTGTGATTATACGGTAATCTTAGAAAAATCACGTATTTGCAAATGGAGACCGTTTTTGGTCTGTCATGTGCTTCATTCTGAAAGCTGGCATTGTAAATAGAATATAACAGAAAGAATTAGGTAGATGAAGATTTTTAATGAGGTTCTACTTAGGGAGCAGAAGACTATAGCTAGCATTTAATTCTATGTCAAAATTGCACTGAAAGGGTATGTAGATGAGCATTATTTTTATAAAAATTAAGGTGCTTTTGATTAATCAATTAAGAGTTGCTGTTCGATCCACTCTATCTGTGAAGAGATTTTGGAAACGGTTGCATGCAGAAGAATGCATTGGAAGGACAAGAGATGCATTCCGCTGTTGTTAGATTCCTGTCTTAAATGCAACCCTGTCAAGGAGTGTCTTCTTGAAGGACTTATGCCTCTAGATCATTTGCTGTAGTTGCCTCAGTAATGCCAAAGAGGGGTGGGTGGGAGGCCCTGTAAGTAGCCATGGTGTATTCAGAATCATGCTACGTATAATTGGAGGGTGTGGTCTCAGATTCCAGCTTCATAAAGTCATGAGCAGACTGAATCTCATGTAAATAGTTGTATTCAAAAAGCTTGAGTCTTCTCCATTGATCTCCTGCTGCTCTAGCTAGAATGATACATGCTTTCTGGGGAGGATGACACGGAAGGTGGATATTGAGATTACTGAAGAAATTTGTGTTTTCTCAGAATGCTTGTGGCTTTTGGGTCCATTTTCCTTTTTCCTTATTCCCTACCAGATATCTTCATTGGGTAAAACAAAGTGTTCATGCTGTTATTACTCATGACTGAGGCCATTGTTTTCTTAGTTAATTATCTGGAATTAACATATTAATTTAGCTAAATAAGCCACAGATTGACCTTAGCAATGATTTAGAGGTAAAAGTAACTCAAATTTAAATAAAACATTGGGAAAAGTAATTCTGTTTGTGTCTTGTGTCAACTTATCCAATATGGGACTATTTCCCAGAATTTCTTTTACTACATAGTTCCAGGCTAGTGTGGGTCATATGAGACATTTCACATGATTTGGAAGGTAGAATAAGCAGCATCTGTATTATTCTCAGACTCATCCGATTGGTGCAGCTTAAACACATGGTCCTGAATCTGCTGGCTCATCTTGTTGGCGTGGGACAGCAGCTGGACACCTCCAGCTCGCACCAGACTCATCCTGCCACTTCTACTCCTGGACCAATTGCATTTTGAGGCGCATCTTTATTGTTGATATAGCATGTCTAGGCCTGGTGTTTATTATATCTTCTCTTCTGAGGTTCAGAGTAAGTAAAGCTGGTCACTGTGTTTAGAAATTTAGGGGTATCGTGTGGATGTAGGGGTATTGAATGTCTGAGAATCACTATGCCTGGTATGATGTTTAAGTTAAGGATTTCTCATTGTCCGATCTTAAAAGGCCTGGCACGTGCAGTTTTGACTGGACACCAGTGGATGTCACCCTAAGAACACACAAATGTGCTCTTTCTCAGGCCCTCCCTGGGAAGGCAAGGCAGACATTCCACAGATGTTTGCTTTCTACCAAGAGGGTAGGGTGGGAGGTGTGGCTGGTGTCCAGATGTCACCCATCATGGTGGAGCCCTGCTGTATCTTCATCCCAGGGTAGAAGGAGGAATTGTGGAATGCTTTGCAAAGCATGCTTTTATCTACAGGAATGGTGTTCTTTGATTGATGGAATTTGGGGAATGCCTCTTAATGAATTAACATAATTAAAAAAATGTTGTTCGACTGCTATAGTACTTACCCCTTGGAAGGGACATAGGAGATTCAGGCCTAGGAATGGGAAGATTACTTTTCACTTCTATTTTCTTGCTTGTAGTTTTGTTTATACTTTGTTAGTAAATCACTCATTCAAAAGTAAAGGTTAAAGAATAATAAAATAATATTTGGCAAAATCTTGATAGTATACTCTTTCTTCTTTGAATTGTTTGTCCTGTTACTGAGAAAATTTCTATTTTGAGAAATAAAGAAACCACAGTAGTCTTTGCAATATTGATTTCCATTCTTTAAACTGGTCTCTCATTCAGACATTAATTCATATTTATTTATTTAAATTTTTGTTGTGCACATAACTATATGTTATTTATTGTATAGGTGCTGGGGTACACTGGCAAATAAGGAAACCCACAAGTTTTTAAAATAGAACTCTAATAAGAGTTAAAGAAACCCTTTGGCTTCAAAATTATCCTTGTCTGACATACAGTTTGTAGGTATATTTATGAGTATGTGAGATTACAATAAAATGTATATGGTTTGTAATTTTAGAAGCATGAACAGGTATTATGAAGTTGACAAAATCAAGTGTTTTCCATTTGGGAGTATAAATTGGTCCAACCTAGTAGTCACAGAGCAATTTGGAAATACCTCTCATAAACCTGAGGAGTCATGAGGAGTTTTGACTTTGACCCAGCAATTCCACTTCCAGAAATCTTTCTAGGGTGACACACATATACTTCAAAAGTATGTATAAGAAACAACTATTTCTGTTGAAGAAAAATCAAAAACAAAAAAGAGTTAAGTATAGTAATCATCTCTTAGCATAACAATGTGGCCAAGATGTGGCAGTTCACAAAACACTGATTCAAAGGTGCCTCAGATAATCCAACCACCCTTTCACCTTTGAGTTGCTTTGTGTCACTTGTGTCCTATACCAAGTCCCAGGCAAGAGGACAGCAAGAGGTGGGTGCTCTTTATTTGGACTTTTGTGGGAGAGACTGGATGAGGCTCTGTGGACCAGCAATGCTATTCACAATGCAAAATATCCCCCCACTCAGGCAGAGAGTTGTGTGTTAGACAAGAACAGACCCCAGTCTACTATGATTAGCATGGGGGAAATGGAACTTCTCCAAATCTAACTGGTTTCAGTTCTATTGACAAGATTAGACTTGCAGTTGAAAAAAACAGAACAATGTCTAGATGAAACTACAGTGTAAAGATGGGTTGAGATTCATCTGGCTGCCTTAAATGAATTTGAAATCTCTAGGACTTGGACAGATTAAACCCTAGGTTACCAACAGAACTGGCAGATGCATTCATTCAGCCTCGGAGATCTGGGTACCATTGTGAAGAAATGGAAAGATGCCTGAAAGCTCAGCGTTAGTTAAGATGGGTTTGGTTTTTGAAAGGGTAAAGAAGATTCTGGCCATGTCAGGCCCTTGAGCTTCTGGGGGAAGCCCTTCAAGTCTACTGCGCACCGGGGGACAGTGGGATGATCTCAGGTGCGGGCTCCACTTCGTGCTCCCGGTATTAGCTTCCCAGGGCTGCTGCCACAGATTGCCATGAATTGGCAGCTCAGAACAACAGAAATAATGGCTCTGGAGGCCTGACAGCCCCAGATCAAGCTGTCAGCAGGGCCAGACTCCCTCTGAAGCCTATAAGGTGGAGGCCTTCCTTGTCTCTTCCCTGCTTCTGGCGGCGGCCGCCAATCCTTGACGTTTGCTGGCTTACCGCTGCGTCACTCCCGTCTCTGCCTCTGGCATCGCCTGGCATTCTCCCCATGTGTCTATCTGTTCACGTGATACTTTCTTCTTCTTAGAAGGACACCAGTCATGTTAGATTAGCAATTTTAAGTTGATTGCATTTGCAAGGACCCTGTTATCAAATAAGATAACTTTTACAAGTCCTAAGAATTAGGACTTCAACATATCTTTTTGGGGGACACAATTCAACCCGTAACAAGCAACTTTTGTTTTCCTTTGTCTTTTTATTATCTCATTCTGTTCATATCCTAGAGTCTATTCTGTACATATGTCCACACTCACAATGCTTATCACCTCCAAACTCTTTCCAACATTTATTTTTATTAGGATTATTTCTATTATCCACACTCAGGTGACCAAGGTAAAAATTGAAATTTATAAAATAACCCCAGTGAAAAGATTGGGAAATACTCTGAATGGCATCTAGCTTAAGGTGGAAACTAAACTGAGTTTGACCTTATCCATACCATGCATCCTTTCTGGACCTCAACTTCCTCATGTGTAAAATGACCTCTACATTTCCCAGTAATAATTTGTGTGAACAAACTGGAGTAGACAACATTTCTGAAACGGAGGTCTTTGATTAGGGATAGTGATTAGGACTGTCGGAAACAAGCCCTACTGTTTGGCATACTGGGATCTGTAGATACTGTGCTCATATCCTCATCTCTCTCCTGGAGCAGGCATATCAACACTCTATCTCTCTTGCATTTGGTTCACACTTCAAGATTTCCTCAAACCCAACATCCGAAGCAACCTCCAAAGAATGAAGGCACTGTGGAAACAGCAGTTTGGAAGAGCCTACCAGGCAAACAGTCAACAAATTCAATCTGCAGGTCTGGTCATTGTTTCTGCTGCATATCAAAGGATGCTTATTTTTCATCTCCATACCATGTTGCCAAAGAGGTAATAATAACGAAGTGTTATGCTGTAAAGGGACAGCCCTACATCAAATGCATGTCCTTCTTTGATCCAGCTGAACCAGATGATAGTTATTTTGCTGTCAAGAGAGCAAATGACAAAAGGCCAGCCAATGCTGCAACATTTTAGCTGGGCGTGTGTCAATTGAGGACAGATGCTGGAGCCGGTTCTAACTGGAGGCTAAGAAAGCTGTTTCATTTGTTTGGAATCCAGATGTAGCAATTGGTACTCAAGTCAGTTTATAGGAATGAAGCTCCTGAGGTGTGAGAAAGATTAAAGTGTCCCCATTTTTTTACCTTTAGTTTGTGGAATAATACCCTGAAGGCAGGAAGTTGAGTGGATGGATAGAAGCGCTATTTCTTGTTCATTCTCAACGGAATGAAAACTAATTTTTGTGCTACCTGGCAATCTGGGGAAAAAAAGTGCTCACTTTCTTTTCTTTCTTTCTCTTTTTTCTTCCTTCCTTCCTTCCTTCCTTCCTTCCTTCCTTCCTTCCTTCCTTCCTTCCTTCCTTCCTTCCTTCCTTCCTTCCTTCCTTCCTTCCTTCCTTCCTTCCTTCCTTCCTTCCTTCCTTCCTTCCTTCCTTCCTTCCTTCCTTCCTTCCTTCCTTCCTTCCTTCCTTCCTTCCTTCCTTCCTTCCTTCCTTCCTTCCTTCCTTCCTTCCTTCCTTCCTTCCTTCCTTCCTTCCTTCCTTCCTTCCTTCCTTCCTTCCTTTCTTTCATTCTTCCTTCCTTTCTTTCTTTCTTTCATTCATTCATTCTTTCTTTCCTTCTTTCCTTCCTTCCTTCCTTCCTTCTTTCTTTCTTTCTTTCTTTCTTTCTCTCTATCCTTTCTTTCTTTTCTACCTCCCACCCTTCCACCCTCCCTCCCTCTCTCTCTTTCCCTCTCTCTTTCTTTCTTTCTTTTCTTTTCTTTTCTTTCTTTCTTTCTTTCTTTCTTTCTTTCTTTCTTTCTTTCTTTCTTTTCTTTCTTTCTTTCTTTCCTTTTCTTTTCTTTCCTTTCCTTTCCTTTTTCTTTTCTTTCTCTCTCTCTCTAAATTTCTATTTCTTTTTTAAGAAACATTTCCCTAGCATGCAATCAGATCATTTGAGTTGTGGGGTTTATTTCAAAGTGAAATTAAAAATTGCAGATAAGATGGAACAGCACTGAGCTTGATAATGTCTACATTTATTAAATTGTAAATTTTATCCTTGCTTTTAATCTTACTTGGTAACAAGTACTTAGGAATTTTGCTTGCCTGTGGTAATGGTTTTCCCAAGGCTTCCAAGTGCTGTATTTCCTAATACAATTCCATGACTGTTGGTACCTTTGACCTCAGACCAGGAATGAGAATTACCGCAAAGAGAAACACACCATGTAGCTGCAGCAGACCCCTCTTTACTTTTCCGTGGCCACATTCAAGCTTTGTCAGAGAGGTAATGGCTGGCCTATTTCAAGTTTTTGAGAGAATAACATATCTAAGACAGATACCCTGGTTTTCTGGTGCCCAGTGAGTCCGCCTCCGACTGACTCCCTGGACTCCGTGCTAAGTGGCTGGTACATTTTCATATAAGAGGGATGAGACTGAACTCATTTGACTTTGCCATCTAGAATAAAGGCATTCACTTATGGAAGGCACACTATGGAAAAGTAAATGAACATTAGCAAACTAAAATCAATCCATCCCCAAGTTTCCTGTAACATTCCTTGGCTTGGGGTCAGGACCAACTTTCCAGGACTAGGCTTGTTGAGTCCAGCCCTTCTGGGCCTCTCAAAATAAATTCTGTTCCACATTTCTCTGGAAATAAAATCAAAACTCCAGAAAAGGATATAAGGGACCTTCATATTTTGGCATCTGGTTAATTCTCCAGCCTTTCAGCCACATTGAACTACTTAACTCACCTTGGAGCCTCTTTGCGTTAGAGAATGGCCTTTCCACACTGACTCTTTGCCCCTGCCTCCTCCATCCAGGCTACCTGAGCAGCCCTGGGCCGTGTGTGACACAGGGGAGCACAGAAAAGTCGAAGGGGACCTGCTTTCACATCATGGCTCTGCCACTTGCTATCCATATTCAGTGTGGGCAGGTTACCTCATGTTTTATGCCTCTGGCTTCACTATAAGCTAGGGATAAATTATAAATTACAGTACCTACCTCAAGGGGTTGGTAAAGTATTTGTTAACTCATTTAGATAGTATGTGTAAAGCACATAGAACTGAGTCTGGTTTGGTAAGGGCTAACTAAAATGGGATTCACATTTTAGCTTAGCTGTCCTTTTACTTGGGGACCCTTAGTCCTGGTTTAATGGTGCTACATGGTCCCTAATTGTTCCCTGGGCTTCTCCTGATCATATCACTTGTCGCGCAGTATTAGGACGTGGGAGAGAAGCCGATGCTGAGGTGTAAGCGAGAGCAGCCATGTCTGCAGGTTTTTAATACTGTAGCTGCAGAGTCATTATACCAGATCTCTCTTTACTCTGCCCTGTATTGAATATGCAATCCACTCAAGGAATACCCTGTACATCCCCAAACCACTACCCCTCAAAGTCAGCACATCAGAAGCTGAGTGTTCAAAGGAGGACAAGATGAAAGCCGTGTCTGGGAAACATCCCTTCCTCTGCTCTCTGGAACACAGGGCTTCTTTCACATGTTAATTCACAGAGTCTGGGAAGCTGTTTCCTGTCTTTGGCAGTTACACATGCCTTTGACCAAGTCTCTCTACACCAGAAGGGTGCGACACTTGGCGGAGCTCTTTACGATGGGATCGTACCTCTGTCATAGATCTGTTTCCAGCTCTGTCTCACAATTTAGGGATTAATAGGTATATATAAGCACAGACAGACACATATGCCTCATCACACAGTTGTCATTACTGCTTCCAGTACTATGGTCCATCTGGGGCATTCCAGAGGACACACACATCACGCCCTGTTGGCAGCTGTGGCAGTTTGGCACTAGTAAGTCACTATTCTCAGGCCCTGAACTTACAGGGAGTCAAGAGAATGAGAAGCTTCATGTTGCCTGAACGTGCAAGAGAGACCTGGGTGAGAGAAGCAGCATTCAACCACTCTTCTGAATAGTTTCAGGTATTTAGGAGTGAAGTTTTATGTAGACCAAACATCTGGGAAAATTGCCTGCATGTTTTCATTTGCCCTGTTTCCAGATGTGTCTATGCACCACCCTGATGTCTTTAATCTCATTTTGTCACCTTGACACCAGAACAGCTGATCCCTTTAGCGACTGCTCTTCTTCTCTCACTGAATTTCTCATTTCTTCTTCCTCTGTGCTCCCCAACTCCTGCCCCTTCCCCTGAATTGTTAACTCTAAACAGCCCTGATACTGCAATCTACATATAGAAGCAGTGAATGAGTATAATACAGCATGACAATAAACTGGTAGTTTTAATCCCATCAGTCATGATTTCAGGGATCTTTGATTTTGAGACCAAGACGCCATCATGAAGAACTTCTGAGCAACTTTCAAGTGTCTGTAAGTTAATACTTAATATGGAGAGTTTTTTTCCTCTCAGCTAAAGCCAGGCAAATCACTAAAATTCTCCCCACCACAACTGTGTTAGACATACGTATAGTCACCCATATATTTATCATTCATTCAGTTTTACTATAAGCCAGGCACTGTGCCAAGGGCAGGAGATACATCATAAGCAAATGCACTGGTGTAGACTTAGAAGAACCATGGAAATAGAATTGCCATATTCTATTATTATGCATTGGACTGTGTCTGCCCCCATTAGTTCATTTATTGACGTCCTAATCTGCAGTACCTCAGAATGGGACTGTATCTGGAGATAGGGCTTTAAAAAAGGTGTTTGTTAAAATGAGGCCATTAGGGCAGGTCTTAATCCAATGTGGCTGGTGTCCTTGTAAGAAGAATTCTGAACACACAAAGAAACACCAGGGACCACTGTGTACAAAGGTCCTGTGTGGATGACCACATAAAGAGGCCAGGATGGTAATTCTTTTTACACTGAAAAATGTACACTTTAATAAGTATAAATTATAAACAATTAGGTCAGCTGGTGGATAAGTTGACCAAGATACATAAAATAAGAGATATGAGTCCATCTACATTTTCTATACTTCATTTTTTTTTTTTTACAGAATATTTATCAGTTTTATTTAATGTACAATTTTTCATTCCCTTTTTGGAAGTTCTTTATCATAAAGAGAATTCTTTTGTCTGACTACAAATAGGAGCCACACCGGTAGTGATCAGCCCGGACCTCCGCCCTGGTGTAAGGAGTGGTGCATCTAGTGGAATGAACAGAAAGGTTAAAAGTTGAGGCTTCTGCCTGCTGTGTTCTCTTTGGTTCTCTGAGTTTCGTCCCTTGAGATTCACGATCTCTCATGAATTCTATAGTCCATGTCTCAGGCAACGATGGAAGACACACTTTCCCTGGAAAGACACAGGAAAAAGAAGCCCCAAGCAGCCCTTCGTCTGATTTTGGTGAGGTCGTTGGTCCTACTCGTAGTGTGAGCTGGTGACGCTGCTCAAGGCGAGCCTGTACTGATGCCCCAACGTGGTGTATCTTTCTATGTAAACCGGTTGAGACTTGGCAGCAAAAGGTGGAGGATCTTGGTTGTTGCTGAATATCATCATCTCTACATCACCAGTAAGTGTTACTGCAGGTTCCGAGGAGAGCGATAAATCCTAAGAGATGGTTCTGCTCGTGAGCACAGGCTGTCGTGGAAGGAGGGAGGGCCGAGAAGAGGAAAGGCCGCAGACGCAGCCCAGATGTGTGGAGGCCAGCATGAGGGAAACGGGGAAGGCGGAGCTCGCCCCTGTGAAGAACTGTCAAGCTCCCAGGCTGTTCCTCTGGGGATTGGGGAATGGGAAACAGGGCTTTGGCAGGGGCTGGTGATTAGAAACTACCATCATTCGGACCAGTTCCATGTTCTGCGGCTGCTCCGGCTTGGCGGTGAGTTTTCTGATTCCATGGAGAGGTGATTGCACCCCGAAAGCTTGGGTGTAATCAGCTTCTTCTCTCCGAGGACCCCTGAAAAGCTGCAGTTAATTATCAGGCTGGTCATTAAGGGTCACTTGACGTTTTGAAAACGTGGTTTAGATACCTGGGCAAGTCTGTAGATACATGCTTTCGGCGTCTGCAGGGCCGGAGCGTTCCGTGGCCTGCAGGATGCGCCAGGCTCGGCTCGCACACATGGAGCTGCTTATTCGGGAGTCGAGGCCAGTGCACCGTGAGTTCTTCTCTGTTCTCCTGTCCGACACGGAGGTGGAGGACACCGCAAACATCAAAACAGCGTGGACTGCAAGCTTGGGACAGACTCTCTGGGAGCCTGAAAACCTACAGGATGAGAACAAGGGGGCTCCCAAGGGCAGCCTCCTTGTGCCAGAAAATCATGGTATCAGCCAAAGACATTCTGTTTGTTCCTATTGGGTCAAATGCATTATTAGCTTTAGGAACAGGCTTAGGATGGCTAGAACACAGGGCTTCTCCTTGGGCTTCCCCTTACACACACACACACACACACACACACACACACACACACACACACACACACTATAAGCACACTAGTGCTCTGTGAAATCAATTAAGAAATGGACTTAAGTCTTGAAGAGAAAAACAAGTCTTAGCAGAAGAGGGAGATAGAAGAACAAGGCCTTCTTTACCGGCTTTTCCTTGTGAATTGTGAGTAGGGAATTTGGGTGTTGGTTGAATGAATATAAAACCATGGGGAGTTCTTTTCCTTTTTAAAGGCAGCTTGTGGAGTCAGTCTTTTTTCCCTTTTGCATCTCTTCCTGCCAGGATACATCCTCCCTGTCCGCCAGATCACACCAGGGCAGCCTTACCCCAGCCACCCAGAAGAAGCAATGAAAACACAGGACCCAGAGCAACCCCACGCTTTCACAGAGACTTCTTCAGCTTGTAACTCTTGGATCTCTGGTGCGTATGTCGTTCCTGCCATAGAATAAGAAAGGACAACACGATACAAATCGCTAACAAGAAGCACTGGGCTGTGGGCTCATAGGGAATGTGTCTGTTGATTCCCAGTAAGTAGAAGCAGGTATTATTAACACCCCAAATTTAAAGATAGGGAAACTGAGGTTTGGAGAGATCAGCTTGCCCAGTATTATGCTGTGGAAATAGAACATTGCAAAGGTGACTTGGGGTCCAAATCTGAGGAAATCTGGATTCACCTCCAGGGACGCAGGAAGCCACTGCAGGGGATCTTTTGTGAGGGTAAAGATGTCTAGTTCTGGAGACCTCTCAGATAAATAACCAATCAGTGAAATCGCCCTTTTAAAAATTTTAGTTGACCTAATCATGATTTTAAAACCTCAACTTCCCACACAGGAAAGGTGGAGTACTGAGCTTTCTTAGTGACGTGAACTCTCATTCTTTCCGTTCATGGGAGGAGGTCAGCTGGTGTTGATGAAATGTCAGGCCAGAACCCCAGAATGCTTGCTCACAGCGGAATTCCAATGGATGATTCTCAAGGCCGAGTAAAAGCTACAACTGCACTAGTCTCCAGAGATGAGGTGGTGGTTTGGTGGGAGACTTGAAGAGACGTTGTGAAAGCAGTGAGCTGAGAAATTAGGGTTCATGTGGACATGATAACTGTCCACACTGCAATTATAATGCCTGGAGGTGGGCAGACTTTTCTGAAGAGGGTGAGAGTAGAGTCCTTATTCAGAATATTGGCAAGTAGGATGGCTTTGCAGTTAGGTGGACGTGGGTCCAGCCTGTAGCTCTGTATCTCCCGCTAGTGATGTGGCTGTGCAGCAAGTTATGAAGGTTTTTGAGCTTCAGCTCCATTCTCTGTGAAATAGTGGCTTATAGTTTGTGTTCGTGGTGTTGTGCACAGCTCCTCAGACTACCTGTGGGAAAGGACTGTTATTTTGTTTTATGTTTAATTTTAATCTGTTACAGATGATTACTTAAAAAAATACAATAAAATTGAGCTACTAGGCAAAAAGAAATGAAAAAGTATATATAAAATACAAACTTTATTTTTCTTTGTTATTGGATTCCATAGACATATTTGGGTTGCAGGTTTAAAAGCAATGAAAGGTGATGGCAGTAGGTCCTGAGAAGGAGCAGAGTCTCACGCAAGGGCTTCAGGAGAGGCTATTATAGGCTATTTAGACAAAGAGGACCAGCTTCCTCAGGCAGAGAGGAAGGGCCATTTCTGCTGGCAAAGAGGGCTCGTCGGATTTGAGGTTCAAGATTTCTAGCTTCATCAAAATCTGCTCCTATGTCTCTATCCAAGTTTTAGGGCCACACTTCTTTTGCAGTCAGTGCTCTGACTTTAACATAAGAGAACATGTGAGATTGGAAACTAAATTTGTGTTGTAATTCAGCTCCTCTCACAATAAACCCTTTAGTTTGGTTTTCAAAAAACTTGGCTTTGCGGATACAGGAGACAAGGGTTTCTTTTGAGTCATCATCCGGCTTTATATCCTTTCTGCAGAATTTTAGTTGGACATTTAAAGCCCTGAACTCCTTATTTTCTTCCTCCACATTCTCCACTGAACCTAGCAGCAAGCAAGCAACCCGCTCTCCATTTTCACTAACGTGGTCTGTGGGAGCGAATGCTTGACTGCTCAGAGCCTTACCTTCCACGGGCACTTGATTAGCTGTGTCTGTGATAATTTAAGCACTATTTTGGTACTGCGTCCATGGACTGTCAGTGTCCAGTTTACCACTTGAGAAAGGTTATTAATGCCATTAAATCTAACTACATCATAGCACAAATTAAAGACAACTCAGAACCAATTCAGAGAGTCCATTTAAAGTCTGTTTTGGTCAGGTTCTATCACAGAAATGAAACACTAGGCAATTTTGTGTGTGCATGTGTCTGTGTGTGTGTATATGTACATTTGACCTTGTACAATTTGGGGAGTGAAATAATATCACTACAAAGTCTCTCCAAAGCATTACCTCTGAGGTGGGTGTTTCATGGTAGCAGAGCAGGCTGTTTGGAGGGTGGGTGTGCCGTGGGGAAGAGCAGGACAACAGAAAGCTACGAATACGGAACCATATGGGGCAGACTGGAGCCTGTGCTGGACTTCAAGGGTGTGGGTCTCCTGCAGGAAAAGCTGGGGCTCTTCAGCAGAGAGGTAAACACATGTCTGGCCCAGCGGGTTGCAGGAAAAGTTTCCACTGGGAGATGGAATAGCTGTCCCACACCACGGACTGTCCCACACCGCAAGGGAAGCCAGACTACAGCGACAAGATCCATGAGCTGCCACAGAACCCGGTGCCCCCGCACAGACCTTCCGAGTGTAAAAGCAATACAGCTGCAGCTTCCCTCGTGCCTTCCAAGTCTTGTGCAGAATGTTTCTGTGGCCCACACTCTGAACTGTGCAGAGAAAGGATATGGGAATCCAGTTCCCATCTAAACTCACACAGCAGGGAAAAATCAGGTCATGTAAGACCTTAAGGTCATGAAAAAAAAGAGGAATGGAAAGTCGTTGATGTTTTTAAAAGATGAGTCTGGTAGGGAATGGGGTAGAGCACAGCAGCAGTGGAGAAGGGACAGTTGGGAGTGTATTGCATGAGGCAGTGGTAGCCCTGCTTAGTGTCTCAGTTCTGGCTTTTTTAATAGAATACCATAGCCTGGGCGGCTTATAAACAACAGAAATTTGTTTCTCATAGTTCTGGAGTCTGAGAACTCCAAGATCAAGGTGCTAGCAAGTTGTGTATATTTGGTTCTGGTGAGGACCTGCTTCTTGGTTCATAGATGGCTTTTTGCTGGGTCCTTACATGGTGGAATGAGTAAGAGAGCAATCTGGGGTCTCTTTTATAGAGGGGCACAAATCCTATCCCTTAAGACCCTATCACCTCCCCAAATCCCATTTCCAAATTCCATCACACCGAGGATTAGGTTTCAACATACTAATTTTGGGGAGACACCTTCAGTCTACATAGCACCTTGGGTGATAGGAGTAGGGAGAGAGCCATAGTTTCATGAGCTGAATTTGGGGAGTTTGGGTGAGTGCGAAGTCATCAGTGAATCCCCGGGGTTCAGCTGGAGTGACTGGTTGAATGGTTATCATTAACTAGTTGGGAAACAGTAAGGAATGATAAGGCTTGGAAGGTCATACCCAAGGTAAAAATGTATTCAGCTGTAAATAAAGACAATCTAACAAATAAGGGCTTGAATAAGTCAGGAGTTTATTGGTATCATACAACCAGAAGTTTTCCCAGTGTTTACGGTGGTTCAGCGATATCTCATAAGGTCCAGGGCTTTTCTTTTTTCTCCAACCTGAGTATATAGGTCTTCATCCTCAGAGTCGTTGCCTCATTGTTGGGAGGTGGTTGCCACATCTCTGTCCATGTTCTGAGCATGGAAAGACGGAAAAGGGCAAAAAACCAAACTGACATTCCATCAAGACCTTCCCTTTTAAAACAATTTTCCAAAAATCCCAATTTTCCACTGGACAGAATGGAGCCCCATGACCACTATAATCAGCAAGTTGCTAGGGGATATGTGGAAATATGTGGACAAGGTTTGGGTTAACCTTACCTTGGATTTTAAGTTTGAGTTGGCTGTGAGACAGCCAAGAGAACATATCAAGTAGGTAGTTGGATAAATGGCTCCATGTCTTGGAAGGGAGTGTCGTATCTTTGCCTACATGGCTCACCCAGATGGACTGAAATGTAAAATGGTAAGTTCTGGCAGGAGTGCTGTTATCTAACCCCACAAAGCATGTTCCTGTGTGCATGGGTGTGTTTACGAATGGAGAGCAGGGCTTAAACATGATTGATGATATAACAACATCTGTGTCTGCATAGTCTAATATTACCTATTAGATTCCTCATTTGGTTCCCTTACTTTGGAGACCTTCCCTTTTCCGCTAGTCATCCTACCTACGGTATTTGTGGAATTTGCACAGGGGACTCTAATAGCAGCGCACAGATATGGGCTTGCTCCTCACAGCTTTACTAGATGCTGTGGAGGGATTCAGCACCCTGCCCCATTAATCTCAGGGGAAAATTCAGACTTGATAATTGATATCACTGCCTAACTTTGTTCAACCACAAGGCTGATCATGAGACATTTTAAGGAAATTTTGTCGAAAGTACTTAAATTCAAGATTCTGGCTCCACATAGGAATTTCCACATCAAATATAATAATAACCAGAACTCTATTCCTACTAAAGACTGTGTAGTAGTTCACTGATGGTCACTGCCTTGACATTCTCTATGCTTGCAGAATATTGGACAGAGGAAATGAGCAAAGTTGATGTGGTTTAATTTTAGAGAGAAACTCAATGATCGGGGTCATGTGCTGGCATTGTTTACCAAAGTAGACTGTAACGTGTCCTTTATAGGGACTGAGGGGTCAAGCAGATGTCTTGACTGTATTAAACCAGCATTTCTTCAAGTGTCAGTTAAGTGATATTACAATGTATTAGAGCAAAAATGTTTGTGATTAAATATTTTGGAAAATGTTGACTTGAACAAATTAAATCCGCTTACTTCTGACTTCTAAGATCCATTAAGTGTCAGTGCTCATAGCAATTATTTAATAGGAGGACGTGTTGTACAATGTTTCCCAAACTTGATTAACTGTGGAACCCAGTTGACACAAAGCACCTTAACTGGACTATTGTTCTAAAGAATATAATTTGGCAAACACTGATTTAGAATAATCACTGCCTGACTGACAGGCTGTGAGCTGAATGATTTTTTTTCTGGTTTCTTTGTGTGATTCCAGGTGAAAATCCTTCAGTCATTGGTCATGATTAAACTTTCACTATTTCATGACCTATTGTAGGTTGGAGATGAATTCACTTAAGATGAGATATAAACCATTTAGGTGTAACTACAGGGGGAAAAATGTATTCCCAGCCGAGGGCAAATAAACCTATGAAACAGAAATCAGTCAAAGGGAAAAATAAGCAGGAGAAACCCATTTATTCCTTACAAGACACACAAACCACTCCGCCCCTTGTAATCCCCTATTCACATGGAGATGCACTACTTCTCTCTACCCCTTGTAAACACCTATTGATATGGACATGGACTATGGCCTGGAGGGAGATTCTGGAAGCATTGCAATTTTACTCACACTAGGTAAGTGAGAAAACTGTCACGCAATGGTGATATCTTTGGAGTTGGAGTCATAAAAGATAAAAGGTATGACATTTCTGCCACTAATTTGCTGTGTCATCTTAGGGAAGTTACATAATCTGAGTCCCAGGATCCTGACCTATAAAATGTGAATAATAATACTATGTATCTAAGAACTATGATGATTAAATTATTATATGTATGACATGCACGTGTGTGTGTGACAATAAATTTTAATAACTACTATAGTTGTAAGGAAACAAATTTTCGGTTTTCAAAAAAGTTAAAAGAATGTGAATATTTTATTTAGGTTGGTTTTACTATAACATTGGTTTTTGTTTTATAAAATAATTTTATAAAAGAGCCCATCAAGATGGTAGATAGAAAATACATACTAAGGTAGTATATATACACGTCATAAAAATAGAATACATCTTGGCAATTGCTTCCAGGGTCTGTTACCACCACGTACAGTGTATTGACGTTTAACATTTATGCTAATTTGAATATATGAGATTTTCAAGAAAAACAAAGAAAACTGTCCCACTGGTATTTATAAAAAATGTTTCCAATTAACAGGAAGATAAAAAAGTTCTGGAATGTAAAAGTTATGGAGCTCATTGAATGAAAAGTTATATCAAAATATTAGAGCCAACATCAGTGCCATGAACAGTCATCTGAGGACAAAGTCATATTTTTTCTACTACCACAAATGGTTCAACTGATTTCACAAAATCACTGAAAATAATACCCTTCTTTTGAATGTTCGATCAAGGTGAGCACCATTAGGTATCATAAAAAACCTTCTAGAAGCTGTACTATATTTCCAAAAAAAGTGTCATTTCTTTTTTTCCTTTAAGTGAAAATAGGTGTATACATCCTATTATAAAGTATCAATACTTAAAAAAAAGCATCTTCATAAATTACTTAATACGCTTTGATCAAACACATAGCAACCAGCTTTAATATTGTAAAAATGGTCAAATACTCAAAAATCCACTTGGCTTTGAATTAATTTTCCTTTTTTAAGGAAAACGATCTTAGCTACTATGTTATTATAAAACATCACCAATATGTCCTGCTAGATGTTCAGAATAATCTTTGGAAAGTAACTGCTCCAGTGTAATAAATAAAGAAAACAACAAGGGACTTTTCTAGACCTTACCAAAAGACATGAGCATGGTGGGATCAGGCAAATACATCAGCAGTACCAAGGAAGGCACAAAACACAGAGCATAGCACCATTTTCAAGCTGCCAAGACTGCAACTGTTCAGCAGAAGGCAATCTGCAAGGGGACTTGATTCCCATGATTAATGCAGTTTAAACATGTGGATTAGACTTTGGAGAACTTCTCAGTATGGATAGGCAGACACAGCTATATAAACTATGAATGTGGTCTGATACTCAATGGTCCTGTTGGCACTGTAGGATAAGGCTCGGACCCTCATGCGGTAGGTCTCTGGTTCTCGGAGTGGTCGCGTTGTGTACACCACTCCTTTCAGGTTTTCATCCCTTAAGGCAAAAGGAACAGTCTGTTCTTCGTCTACCATGAGGAAAGTTGTCCTGGGGTGCATCACTCCATCCTGTGTATATGCAACCAGCCGGATTAAATCTTGATTGGCAGCTATTCCAAATGGGAGGGAGACAAATTTGTATTCCAAGGCATAGGGGCTCAAGGCACATTCCAAATCATTGGGTGGACAGTTCTTGAGGCAGAACCTGGGGATAACAAGCACATGAAATGCATGTAGGTATCTGGCTTGAAGGCATAAGAAAGCACGATGCAGGTGCTCACGATCCTTGACACCTTCTAGGCATTAGGGTGGGAAACAGCATGGGCTGTAAGAGCAGTAAGGCTCACCCCACATTCTAGGTCATAACTCAAACCAGATGCCAGAGGCTATGAGCGTATGCTGGTCTAGCGTTCAATCTCTCTCTCAGTTCTATTACTATCAGGAGTTTTTGAACCTCTGAAGTCAGTAGGAGCACCACAAGAGTGTCTTTAAAATGAAAACTTGGTTTCGGAATAGAAGCATCTGTCCATATATTGGAAACAAGCACTTCTTAAAGACAGGAATACAGGCTGTTTGAAAATTTCTATATTTACCCTAAGACCATGTGAAAGCTGAAATAGAACACAGTGATATTTGGTTTATTTCTCTAAAAATAACAAATTGATCAGTTAGGATTCCTGGGAGAAAAAAACTTCCTTTCGTATTTTGTCTTCTATGTTATTTTAGATTAAGGATATTGTATTTTCTTTTGCCAGAGCCCCCATTGGCTATTTTTAAGTCATCATGACTTTTAAATTCTCTATCAGAACGCCCTGGTAATAAAGAGTAAAAAACAATAAGTGCACAAAGGGACATTTTCTGAAGATATGGATTCTTCAGCCATAATATTTTTAGAAGTTTCATGTCTGTATTTTTAATTTTCTCCCTCCCCTTCCCCTTCCCCTCAGACCAGTTCTGAATAGAATAGGTATTTGGTGGACCCTGGCAGCCAGCCCACACCTGACCATGTTATAGTAACACGGTAGTCACTGCTGAGAGGAAGAACACGCGGTGGGCGCCAGCCAGCATTAGGTTTCATAGCCACCTTCTTATTAGCAGGTCCCGTTCATGGTGACCATTATCTCTGTTTTCGAGCACACCCTTAACTTGGTGCCTGGACAGGGTATAACATTTCTGGAAGGGGAGGGAGAAAAATAGAAGAGTTGTTTATTCAGAACCCAGAAAAGACAGACAGCAGGGAATGTAAGCAAGACGGCATAGGAACGGCAGACTGTTGACTCATCATTGCTCAACTCCTTTCTCCCAGGGAGTCAACGGTGAGTCAGCACGACAGCATCCAAGGCGCTTTCCTCCTGTGAGCCCTTAAGACCCTGAGACAACACCCACAGAAACCAGAACATTTCAAAGAAGGGCAGGCTTTAGCACCCTGTAAACGCCCACTGCTGAGGCCGCGTCCTAGATGTCGCAGGGCGGAGTACATGCTGGGGAGACTGCCCTGGGAACCCTGGGCCCCAGCGTGGCGGTGCAGGCTGCAGTGGCTGTCGGGATGAGCTCATTTCTTGCCTGTTCATCGAGGAAGGAACACACTGTAACCCTGCAGCCCCCTGGGGCTACTGACTTCCTGTGAGTTAAACATGACCACAGACAGGGCTTGTTGGTCAAGGAGAGAGAGGAAGACGGGCTTCTCAAAAGCATGTCTGGGAAGAGAAGGCAGGACATACCCAGAGACAGGATCCCGCTGGTAGTTGGGTGGACAGGGCGTGTCCACGCACTGGTAGCTTCCTCTCACGTTGAAGCACATGCGATTCGGCCCACAGCGCACAGTCAGCCCCAGACATTCGTCAACATCTAGCAACAGTACGGGGAACATGCAGGTCAGGTCAGAAAAGTCCATCAGAGCAGGCATGTGGGCATTTGATGGGCATAGAGGGCTAGCTTCTCCTCCCCATGAATGAACTTGGTAGCCATACCCAAACTTCTTCAACCACAAAGATACCTGGTGTGCTGTTTCCCAGGCTGCTTTGAGGATAATTATTATTTTGTAACATGTGAAAGGACATCAAAAAATAAGAGCTATGAAAGTAGAAAGGAGACTATGAAGAACTCTGTGTTTTTTATGTTTGGATATAGAGTGCATTTGAGTTTTGTAAAGGAAGTAATACTTTGAATACACTGAAAACAAGCTAATAATCTAAAGGACATTTGTGAACCTTTCTGCAAAGTGAAGAGTCCCTTTAAAACGTGAGTGGACCTTCTCTAGTATCTTGTTTAAGTTCAAATTGCCAAGTGAGAGGTAGGGTAGCAGAAATTAAAGGAGTCAAGTTATAAATTCCAGGGAAATTGTCCAGGGCAGTCAGATCTTGTGGAGAGACAGCATGAAGAAAAAAGACAGGATCAAATGGATAACCCAAGACCTACAGTCCAAGTTTGATAAAATCTGAACTACAGAGAATCTGCCCTCAGTTGTTATGGAGGTGGGATGCTCTCCCTAGGGGAATGGGGAAAATGCAGATGAATTTTGCTGTTTCATTTTGTTGTTTTCTACACACAGTGGTTAAAACAAAACAACACACATAAATCACTAAAATTAAGAAATACCAAGATGGAGCTAAAGGAAACTATTTTGAGCTTTCTGAAAATGAGTGTTCCTGAGCCATCATCCTTAACTTGAGGTCCATATTTGAGCATCAGGGAATCTGTGAATGAAAATGGGGTGTGTGTGTGTGTGTGTATGTATGTATGAGAGAGAGAGAGAAGAAAAAACAGGAACAGAGAGAGCACAAGACTGAGATTGATTGATGGATTTTCTGGAAAGAGGGTCCACAGAGTTAAAAAAAAAATACTTAAGGGATTTTTGAGATCCTGAAGTTAAGAACCCTATTTTAGAGCAATGGTTTCAACCCGTGTTATCTGCATTCCCCTGGCAGTGCACGAAAACTTTCCAGCAGTAGGAGAGCAGGCAAGCATTTCAGAGAATCAGTTTCCATCCTGATCCTCATTTTCCACAAGTTCTCCTTTCTAAAAGCAAGCTTTTCCTGGGGCCTGGAGTTCTCCTTTCTTCCCCTTCTATATACTTCTTCTGCTTCATCAAAGAAAGATTTCCACTAATCCTTAGTCTCTTTATGATAGGGTGGGGTGCTTCAAGGGACAGTGAGAGCATTGGTTATACATATTGAGGATGACAGGCCGTATTTCATCATGACTACAAACCAGTGACCTTAGCTCTCTATTTTGAATTAGATTTCAGAAGGGAGCTGGTTGTCATGGGAATACCAGAACACTTGAACAGAAAAGTGACCTTAGACTTTTTCTGACAGTCATTCAGGCTGGTTTCACAGTGAGTACAGACACTACATTATATAGTGGTCATCCTCCATCAACTGGGTGAGTTAAGCCTTCAGTGCCAAAGGTTTGATAAAAAGATATTTAAAGCATATGCACATCAAACAACAGTGCCAGAACTCACATCGTTTGCAACTATTTAAACATGATACACTTTAGAGGTCAATTTTTAAAAGTGTGAATCAAGTATAAGGTTTTCAAATTTCTTTCTTGGAGTAGGGAAATAAAAATTTGAAGACTACTTACTTTAGAGGGAGTCTAGGTCTTGGAACACTCTTTTAACATTTGATCAAACATAGGTTCTGATTCACAGGAGGGAATAATTATACTGAACTGGACCCACATCAGTTCCCTGGAGAGGTAGGTTTTAAAGGCCAAATGCACTTCTACCATATGGAATCGGTGCAAAGGCCAGTGGGCATGTAAAGCTATTATATCATTTCATAATAATAAGTAATGACATATTGCCTGTAAAATGGTATTTATAATGGACTTAGGTTAGAGTTTCTTGTCTCAAAAATGAGCATTTTAGAATTGGTTCCAGAGACATCCTGTTTTTTAGGGAAATAACAGACAATGTAATTATTTACTTTACGCTTAATAATAGTTTGCATAAAGTAAAATGACACTGAGCTACAAGGACATGGAGTCAGATCACTTACTTGACTTCTTAATTACTTCGATGTACTGACAATGACATAATGGGCTCTCTTTCACTAGTTTTGTATTAGGACCAGTTTTCCTAAAGGAATGGAACACAGTGTGAAACAAGTTTCTATTTCAGTAAAACCTTGCCTGTTGTCTCTGTGAACTAATTTTTAATTATGATTTTATCTGTCCAAAATGCTTCATCTCCTTGAAAAAATGAGATTGCCTCAGAATGAAGTGAAAGCCCTTTAGGAAAATGTGAAAGAAATTCAATTAGCCTTATCTTCTTTCATAAAAATTTAAAAAAGAATTCCCTGCACACCCATTCTCCAAATTTCATTTTAGCTCTAATTTTTGTGTTGAACTTGTGCAGAGACCTGGAGGCTAGTGGGCTGCAGAGGCCCATGAAAATGGGGGCATGGAGACCAGAATCTGTACACACATCTGTGTGCGTGAACATGAGTCGCTATCTTACCATAGTTTTTCACTGGCTGAATATGAATCCATAAAGAAAGATCAAAACCTAATATACAAAGTGTTCATCCTTAACTCTATAATAATGTAACCTTCCCATAGAAAAGCTTTCTTAAGTATTTGGGATTCTGGGAAGGTGACTGTCCTCGATTTCTTGTCTGTTCCTGTCTCTTCAGGTTTTAGCACTTGATACATACTTACTTACTCAGAGGGCTCATTCTCTCTACTCACTGGTCTAAAAAGAGAAGCCCAAAGAGATGGCAAAATCATGTTGTCTACTGTTAACTGGAAGTGTGGTGATCTCTGGTATTTATGAACTATTATAAGAAAATTATTCCAATAGAAATTGAAGTATAAGCACTTTATAACATAAATATTATTGCTATGAGAAAGAATACCAAAATGAGCTGAAAACTTTTATACTAATAGCTTTAAAACATACAAATGCATTTAACCATTGGTTCTGGATATATTAAGAAATAATTTAGGATATATATACTTGAAACATTTTTCTTATAGAAGAAATTGAGTGATTCAGATTCTTGATAAATATTATGGATTACTTTTTGAAAACGTGGATCAATTAGAACAATCATTTAAAATGCAGTGCCAATATAGTGTTTCTAAATTTTTAGAATTAGATTAGTTGTGCTTAAAATTAGCATAAGCAATCTTTTAGTTTCTTCTCTCCACTTTTTGGGCAAATTATAATCAGTTGCATTTTTTATTTTTCATTTTACAGTCTGGTGACTTCCACTTTTCACTAGAGTCTCTGTCCTTGTTCAATGTCAAATTTATTTTAATTTCCCTTTTATTACTGACATTTTATCACTGTTATATAAAGCTTCAAAAATGCACATGTGAATGAAAATCAATCTTTAGTTCCTCTAACACTTTCTAAAGCAATAGAAAGACTAAGTCATTCTTTCAAGACTTCTTTAAGGAACATAATTATTTTCTCTTGTGTTTTTAAAACCACAGAAACATGTAACTCATTTAAATTGGAAGCATTCCAAATGACACCTGTTTCTGATCCGTTCACATTATTTTCCACTCCCTGGAACACAAATGAAAGTTGAACAATGTTTTGAACTGAATGAACAACGAGGAGAATTTAAAAACAAACTAGCATAATTTAGAAAAGAAGAAAAATCCTCTAATGAGAATATGTCATAACATAACCCTTAAAAATCTGGCTAAGGGGTTTTGTGGTCCAGCTGGTTATTCCAAATGCTTCAGTATCTACCCTGCTTTCTTCCTTGGTGCTTCATGCACCTACACAGAATGTAGTTTAGTTTTGGGCACAGACACCTCTTCAGAAGAATTCTTGGATTGAAGGGCTGGGGAAAGTTATAAAACACAGACTATATAAATGCTCTCGCCGCACCCTGCTGCCAGAGGACAGTGAGTTCACAGCAACACAGGAGAGAGACAAGGGACCATTCTAGACATGAGACCTACGATCAAATCCTACCCTTATTTTTGGTTATTCTAGGACCCTGAGGCTCACATCATCACTCTGAGAATGAGTTTTATTATCTGTAGAATGGGTACAAATTATTGCCCTTGACATATCTGTGCAACTGATTAAAATGGGGTTAACAGTTGCTTTGGAAAAGTGTAAGACTATCATGTAAGTAGGTTATTCCAGTATTCTTTATTTCAGTAAGATGTTCTGAATATGGTAAATTCTTAATAAATGTTGGTGTCTGGGAGCAAAGGTTATTACAGTGTTTACCTTCCTTCTTCAGCCCACACCATCCAGTGGGACTCTCAGGGAGTGAATGGGTGAAGGAGTGGAGTAAAGGTAGGGAAGCTTATGAGGTGACTCAGGTGAAGCTGTTGTCTAATCTGGTCTTGCCTCCTGGAACACATTTCCCATGAGTTGCATCTTAGCAAGTCTTTTGTATTTCACAGGGAGAGAAAATTCCATCTAAATTTGACTGCTACTGATAAAACACTCTTTGGAGATTTTATACTTTAGAAAAATATACAGTTTGTACATGGCAGAAAAGAGGCGTATTAAGACTTATAATACTCCTAGATTTTGTCTACCTAATTGAGGGGAGTTCTCAGAAGGTTTTCAAAATTTATACAAGTTCTTATTTCCTTTTGATCTAAGTACACATTGCAATATAATACATCTTATCAAAGCAAAATGATCCTTTCACATTTTTGTGTAGTGAGGGTAATATTGAGATTGACAGTTTCTTCTTTTTACCATCACTATACATTGTCCAAAACTCTGTTAGAGCACCTATAACCTTGTATGTTGATTATGTACTTGTTTGCATATCTCCACTGGATTCTAATATCTTAAAGGGAAGAGACTGTATATTGTTTATTTGGTTAAACTTGCAATGCTAGCACATGATCATTCTATTCATTTGTGCACTCAAAGAATGAATGGATTATTTAATCAATTACCCAACATTTGCCAAGACAAAATATAAAATGATGCCTAATAATGAAGTAAATTTACTGAGCACTCTGCCTGTTTTCCTTCCTACCTTAGCTAATTTGTTTAAAAAAATGTTTGAAGAGATCTATTTCCATTTAGTTTAAAAAATCTATGATATGAAGTGGTTTAGGCATTCTCCTCCTGGTAAGACCATACCAAAAATGTTTCTCAACTATTTTCCTTCTCTGAATTGCTTTCTCATTGCTCCTCCTACTTATGCAATGCTTAAAGATACATCATACCAATGGGAATGAGAAAGAAGAGGAAGCAACTAAGAGAATAATTATTCAAAAAAAATACATTTAATTTCTCATACTCCCCTATGTCGGCTCTGAGTCAAGTTGTGGCATCAAACATCCCAGAATTTTCTCACCTTGACATGTCTTCCCATTGAGCATGAGTTGGTAGCCAGGTGGACAGGTGCACTGGTAGCTTCCAAAGGTATTTTTACACTCATGCTGGCAGGCATCTCTATTTTCACATTCATCAATATCTGTGCAGAAAGAAAGGAGAGTGTAGAACATGAGAAACAAAGGCTGAAACAGACAGAACCAACTATAAACAAGTTGTTGATGTACGATAGAAAAAATTCTCGGTGATTTTATGCCCATGTGTTTAAAAAGTGCTCAGAGCTGTTTTATATCAGGGTCTGTTTTAAATGGACTCTAGCAGAAACTGTCCTATTTTATAAAATATGAACAACTCTTCTGTGCATAAGCATATATAACCTGAAGCCCCAAAGTGGCCAAATTCTGTATTATCTACATAAGTAAGACTGGAATGGCAGATGAAACAGATTTTTCCAAGATCCTAAAGCACCAAGGTACTAAACTCTTGACAGAATAGTAAATTTACCTAAAAAATAAACTTGGAAAAGGAATATTGTTATTTTATTTAAACTTGTACTGCCCCTCTCTCTCCCTGCACCTGTCTCAACACCCCTGCATAGCTTTCCCATACTTGGGTACCAAGTGTTTGTTTTTGTAATAGGAATATCCATCCAACTTCATAGAATTACCGATGGCAAAAAGGACCAATGGCAACTACATGTGTATAACTGCTGTGATACCTTGGACAGGCCACTTCTCAAGGTCTCAGGTGATTTTTCTGCCAAAAGGAGTCATTGATATAAGCTTCCAACTTCATAGTTTCATTGGAAGGTTCATATACACTAATACATGGGAAAGCATTTGATAAACTATGAAGAGCTATCAATCTGCTATTATTAAACAAAGCCAAGAGAATAGTGGTAAAAAGGAGAGTGAGAATAGCTGATAATTAAACATTAATTGATATTTGCTTTCAGGAAAAGGGATGACATTTGGGAGGCTTCAGATTTCTTGCCCAATTATGCTTTGCTTTGACTAGTATTAAAGTTTGCTCCCATTTTCTGAGCACACACCAATCGGTGGAAGAATGAAATGGGAGCAGGAATGCTGTAGGTGGAAGTAAAGAAAAGACAAAAGTGAGAACTGGGAGATGACTCAAGAGCAAACGGATCTGTTCATATTTTGCAAAAGCACAGAATAGAATTGCAATGATTCAAAATTTGCTAATGAAAACTCATCAAATATTTGTTCATGTTTTTTGCCCCATTTTAGATAATCAAAGCATTCCTTCTAGAACTTGTGTGGCTTTTAACATTTTTCACTTTATAATCTGCTTTAACCTAAAATAACAGCAGAAATGTAAATGATGCCAAACTCCAAGTAGTCAACATTGCACTTGCCAGAGTATGAATGTTAAAGTGGCCCTAAGTGTAGTTTGCTATCTGCATTGAGAAACATGCAATGTTCAATTTTCCTGTTAAGCTTTTGATTCTCTAAAAAAGCTAAAATTTTGCCCAAATCTAGCAAGATTCCCTAGAGTTAATTTGAATCTTTTTAAGATCCCAGATGCTTAATTTAAAAAGCATTTGGTGTTCATTACAAGTTTCTTATTACATAATTCCAAAGCTGTCTGCAATCTTAGTGTAAATTTGTTTATTAGTACTAACACTATCAAATACTCACCATATTTTAATAAATACTTCCAAATGCCTAAGGCTATTAATTTTTCCAAAACACAAAACTTAAATATCTAGTAACTGGCTAATTATATAAATTTACATTAGATTCTCCATGATTGGTCCTCACTCTGAAATAGTAGGTAGCTACCTCAAAGAGAAGATGGCTTTGGGAAGATAATTCTTATGAACACAGTATTAGTGGAATACAAACACAAAGATATAGAAACCATTTATAAGACTCTACTGTGATGAAATTATAGGGCATAGATAGTGATGAAGGAATAGAGAATTTGGTTATTACTCAGGGACACTTTCTTAAGTGACTTGGGCCTTCATATGATTTAGAATCAGCTAGATGGTATATGATGGGGAGGTGTAGTTAAATTCATTTATCACAGCACAAAGATTTGGGGGCAGGAGCTTGTCTAGAGGGAAAAAAGCTTTGTCTGAGGTAAAGGTGGACAGTGGGATGATAATAGGATATGAAGACTCCTCAGGAGAAATGACTACTTGGAAGAAACTTTGAAGGACAAAAGAGCTGATGTGAATTCTGTCAGTAAAAGAATAGTGAAAAGTTTTTTAAAAAACATTTTTTATTGAAATATAGTTTATATACAATATCAGTTTCAGAGGAACAACTTGATTCATCAATTATGTACATTATTGAATGAAAAATATTAACTAACAAAGTCAGGTCAAAATTCAGGGCATGAAAAATTAGCAATATTCAGAATAGTTTGGAGCAGGCTGAAAGTGGTGTCTGACCTACTGGCAAGAATATAGTGGTATCCACAGGTTGAGTAATTAAGCTGTGTTTGAACTGAATGGGACAAATTTTAGAGATTTGTTAATGAATGTAGCCATGGTTGATGTTTAAGGGGTAAAAGAAGTTATCATTCTCTGCTGTTCTAGGAAGCTGATTGTAGGGAGAAGTTTCCATATGTATCATAATAAGCTTCAGGTACATTAGGACATTGAAAAGGTTTTGGGGAAATAAGGACCTAAAGAAAAAAGATTAAAGTTTAAGTATCTGGAGGGTTCGAGGGTCCAGCTGGGTAGACGTGATATAAGAAGCTGGGTCCACCTACATGTGACTAAGGACTTCTGAGAAAATAATCATGCAGGAATAGGGCTTAAAGAAGGTTAAGGAAAGAAATGACAAAAACTGAAATCAGAAGGAGAAGACAATTTAAAAGCATTTAAAAGAAAGCATATTTAGGAGAGAAGTAAAATGTAGAATACTTAAGGAAAATGCAAGAAAATGAGGTTGGCCTAGGGGTCTTTAAACAGCATTTTTCTCCCTCCACTGCTTGCTCCTCCTACTTTTTTTCCTAGCTTTGTTTTGTCATCTAACAAATAGCGGGGCTAATCCGTGTTTGCTGATTTCTCTTGGTGCATGGCTTCATGACATGCAAACTGTGGATACGCACAGCAATTGGAATTAAAGGGATGATGGATGGTAATGTTTGCAACTTAACTGAAAACAAAGCCCCCATTCTTGGGCTATAAATTTCACTTCACTTTTCAAAACAAATACATAACAGACTTGTGAGTTTAGGGAAAGATACTAAAAGCATGTATTTTAGAGAAAGATGAGCAACTTAATTTTGTCCCGGCTCACACAATCTTTTCAGTGACTTGCGTATGTACAAAATAATTGAACTGAGGAATTCCCTGGGGAGTGTGGGATGGCAGTCTGCACAGTGTGGATTGTGAGAGAGAACAAACAGGACTAGGAGCTGAAGGTTTACTCTGAATCCACTGCTTTGGCATCAACCAGATGTAGCCATAATTTGACAGTATTCTATTAGGTGGTGATATGCATAGCCTCTTTTTTTAAAAAAAAAAACATATTGTGATGCCACCAAAATTTATTTCTATAGACCATTAAATCTGGCAACCCTTGCAGGGATGATAAAAGAAGAGAAACATTAAGGTAACATAGATATGTTAAACAATGTCAATATAAAACATTGAATTATCAGAACGCACACATGGAAACACATCATTTCTTATATAAAATTGTAATAGTTTCAGGTGCCAGAGTAAAATGGCTTGGAACTTTGAGTCCTCCCAGATTTGAGATCAGATGTAGGTCACTGCACCCGAAGTACCACAAGGGGCTGTACATATGCTTAGACTCTGGTGATCAGGGAGCCCACAGAGAGGAAATGTACTATGGCTGACATTTACCTACACATGTGTCACGGCTTGCCTTAGAGCCTTCAGGGCAAGTTTTCCTAATAGTCCTTCTAGTCCTGGAGAGAGATGTTCTGCTGTTTCTATACTCTGAGTAGGAGCTGTAGAGATGTGAATACTGTCTGTAATGCTGCTGAGGTTGATAGTTGTTTCTCACAGGGGAGAACCGAGCAAGGTTATAGCTATTGAACTGAGTGCCATACTGCGGCAGCCTCTCCAGTCCAGCGCAAGATTTCCCGTCCCCTAATAAATGTTGTCCTGGTGGACAGATACACTTGAAGCTGCCGGGGGTGTTGGAGCACTGATATGCACAAGGCTTAGGCACTTGTTCACATTCATTAATGTCTGCTCGTGTGCCATGATACATAAAAAAGAGAAAAAAAAAACATACACATACACACAGAAAACACAGGAATAAAGAATCAGTCCGTGAAACAAACTTGAAGGCATTACGTTACCCTCCAAAGCCAGGAACACAATAATTTCTCAACTGTTGTGAACTCCTAAGAAAGCTTTAATCATTCAGTTATGAATATGTAGAAAGATTCTGTGACTCTCCCTAAAGACTGCTTCACTCATACAGTAGTAACCTCAAGGGTCATGTGGGAAAATGTGATCCTGAAAGACTAGAGTTCAAAGCTAATATAGATCTTAATCCTGTAGGTGGAGAGAAGAATGGATAACCCAAGAATTATATCTCTTTATGCATTTAATTATAATATTGATCACTAGGGGCTCTAGTTCTTCATAGAATTATACATTTCAAATGCATAAATATTGGCACAACACACTTTCATTTTCTTTTGTCTCTTTTGAATTAATAATTATTAATCAACCCAAGCCTTTTTTCTTATAAAAAATTATAAATAAGGAAATGAAGGCACAGAATCATTTCTTACTAAGGTATAAATTCATAAAGTCTATAAGATTAAAGAAAGTTACTTTTTTTTCTATTCCTAGGTCAACAGTGCATACTTACAACTCCTCCTGTAAATTGGAAAAGTGAGTAAAAATCAAAGATCAAAACCAAATTCTTTAATTCATGACCATGGTGATATGCTATCTGTCCACTAAGGCATGAAAGAAACTAACATGAAAAGCAAAATAAAAGCAGAAAATTTTTCTTTAACAATTACTTTAAAAGGCAAAAGTTAAAATGAACATTTTTAATCTTTTTAAGGTGATGGCCCTACATTCTTCATTGATTTATTCCCTAGTCCAATGCCTGCCATTCAACTTCAAGTCAACTTAGAAAGCAAATAAACACATTTCATTCTACTAGGTCACAGTTATGACTGCTCAAGATGTTAAATCACAATATCTAAATGGAGAATTAAAGTGATATGTTACATATTTCTGCTATTTAAGAGCATTTATTTTAAAAGAGTTTCTAGTAATGGTATTTGAACATTTACTATGTTCAAAGTGCTATGCTGGGGTCTGCATAAAGACTAAATTAAGTATGTGTGGGAGAATTTGCTATAAATAATTAAGTAGAGAATCAAGGGCAGCCATTTTTAAAAGCATAGCATACAAACCAGTAGTCAGTATTTAAAAGCCCACACAATTTTTTTTGCTGCACTTATATGTTCTGAGGAGGAATATAATTTGATAGGCCAGTTTCTTGATTATAAATGCATTAATTTTTTTAAGAAAGCATATGGTTTTACCTTCTTACAGGTATTGTCTGTATCTGCCTTACTTTGTATTCAATTACAGCTAAGATGGAAACAAATAGGCAATTGGGAGAATTAGAGATTCTTAGAACAGGAAATGGCACATAGTAAGCATTAAATATATGGAAGATAAAGTAATAATTACCAATTCATTTAATTGTGTGTTCACATTTTAATCCCTCATACACGAACCTTTATAACACAAGTACACTTCACAGTCAAGAAAAATGTATCTATGCAAACATTTATCATGGCAATTAAGTTGCCATGATAATTACATATCTATCAGAACCTCACTTTGATATGTGTAATGTGTAGTTAGCACTCTGTAAGTAGTTATTATTATCACTGAAAATGTCAGTGTAACTTGAACTCAACATAATGTCTCTAAGAAGTAACTTGAATTATATTATGAATTACTTAAACAACTTGGAAATCTTCAAATTGTAGCAAGAAAGCATTCGAAGATAGAGAGTGGTCCTAGTCAAGTTGGTAAGACTAGATAACTATATTAGTAGCTTTATTACTCAACAAGAGTTCCTGTTGACTTACCCATACAGGGTCTCCCAACTCCTTGAGACCGGTAACCTCTGGGACATACACAACGATAGCTGCCTCTTGTATTGTCACATATCTGGTTGTATCTGCACTGATGGGTCCCATCTTTACATTCATCAATATCTACAGAGATGGAGACAATGAAAAGTAATAGCAGTTTCTCTTTCAAGACCTAAAGTCATTATATTTAAAGTGAACATTCTTCAGAATTGCCAAAGGTTGCATTTTTCACCATGTGGTTGAGATGTGGAGTCAAATGACCTGGTTCAAGTCTCAGCCCTGCCACTTATTCACTGGTTCCCTTTTGTCATCTTGCTCCCTACCATGTTAAAAGTTTTATTCCTAGCTTCCTCTACTCCCCCTTCTTTATAATCCCCACTTCTTTATAATTCCCACTCCTTTGGCCATTTTATTTATACTGGTGACCCTAGTAAGCTTGTTCATGTAGATTTACAGCAGTTGTAGGATGTAATTTCTTGCCTACAATCTCACATTTCTAGCTGCTAGCTGGTCCTCTCCATCTCCATGTTTTCTCAGTATTTCACACTCAACACATCCCCAGTGTCTCATCATTGCCCCTTTATTTATGAGAACAGCATTCTTTCGCCCCCAGTCAACCAGGCTGCAAATATCAGAGTTAATTCTCAGAGTTATTCAGCATCAGAGCTATTGGGTAATTCTACTGCCTTCCGTCCAACCCATATATCCCTGCTTTCCATTTTCACTTATCCATATTTTTGCTATAGCTTCTTAAACAGTCTTCTGGTCTTTCAGCTCATTTAATTTCAAATTAATCTTACACATAATTACAGAGTCAACATTCTTAAAAAAACTTAATAGTTGCACAACACTGCATCTGACTAATTGGCTACGACCCTTAGAAGTTAAAATGTTTACCTATGTCTACATTGCTGAAATGAGTCTGAAATCTGACAATACACTATCCCCCGTTTCCCGAGTTTTTTTTTTTTTAAACATGGCCTTTATTAATACTGCCCACTGAGCTTCATTTTTATTTTACATTAAAATATTTCTGCTTTGCAAAGAAAAGACAGGAAAGAGCATTTTACAAGAGTACTTTTTTGTTTTTAATTGTCCGTGAAAATGGAAGAATCTGAATCACAAGTTCACCATGTGGTAAATGAAATTAAGAAACAATGATTTTCGTGATGCTGTGCCATCACTAGTATTTGGCTCTGACTTTGTTCTTGTAAATCAGATCCTGATATACAGACTAGAGCATCTAGGTTATTGCACCGCAGCATATTAAACACAGAAATGGTAGTTAAAAAAAAAAACCCTTTTAATGTACAAACATGAATTTAAAAACTGATTTTTAAAAATCACCTTTTTACATAATGTATATGGCAAGACTGCTTTATTGATAGGTGATTTTGGAAGAGTTATTTACAAAATGTATTAGTCTGTGGAACAATTCACAGACAGAGCATACATAGTTGCCTTACTGAGTTGTTGCATCTCAACTTTGGGAGGTATAAATTTATTTGGCAGTAAAGCAAACATAAAAACCGTGACAAAGTATCTTAAGGCAACCAAAAATTTGATCGTCAAAACAGTTTAAATACTAGGACTGCCAAAGTTTCTAAATGAGGACATACTTTAATGATCTGGATGCCATTTATAGTTTTGTACTGTTGGAAGGACTGAGACAGACTCCCTTCAATACAGGTGAAGCTGTCGGGTGCGACCTCCCGTAAAGGCAGCAGCCAAGAGTTACTGTCGCCCAAGCCGTGCATCAACCTAGAATTTTCTTTTATTCAATTCCATTAATATTTTTAAAAATACATAAAAATACAACATCCAATGTCTGAAAAAATATATTTAACAAGTTGCAAGATAATACCTTATTTTACACAAAATTTTCGGCTTTAGAAATCTTGTTAAATATTCGCAGTTTCTTTTTAAAAAAGTATGCTAAACCTTCATGTACCTCAACAAGTATCAACAAGTGGTCATTATTCCTTACTTACATCTATACCCTTGTCCCCCTCTTACATTATTTTGAAACAAATCTGACACACTGTGACTTTATTAATAAATATTTCAGAATGAAATAAAAATGTCACATTTTTAAAATGAGAAACTTAAACTCAAGTTTCTGTGTCATCTTAAGACTTGTTCAAGTTCAGGTAGCTATCAAGAAGGAAGGGTGAATTTTAGTACGTTATCTTTAAGTCCAGTTCTTTCCCCTCGTACAAGGCTTTCTTGCCTTTTTTTTTAAACACTTCCATCTGTTAACATTCCATTCAAAGCTACATTTAAATGTTATCACTTCCAAGACACTTCTGATAGTCACTCCTTTTTGATATGATCACTCTTTTGAGTACTTTTCTGTATAATTTTTTATTTGTTCTTCTTTTATGGTATTTCATTCTGCCTTGTATCATAGTTTTTTTTTTTTCTTTTGAGAAGGGGAGTGGAGTTGGCCAATCTCAGTAGATTGTAAAGAGATGAGATCAGGAATGTTGTCTGTTTCATTTTTGTAAATCATGCAGCTCAAATTCTGCTAACTGAGGCAGACTAGTACAGAACAGGCACACAAAAATGAACTTAGGGAGAAACACAATTTGCTTTATTGTCTGGCCATGGATTTGATATTCAAAGAATATGTAGTTCTAAAATAGCTATATTTTGAACTTTGAATAATCCCCTGCAAATATAATTTTTCCTATCCCCCCTATGAAATTCTCAACATATAGGCTAAATTACATATTGGAAATGATGCAGAATAATATTAATTTATGTGGATCTTTAACTATGTCAACCAAGTGTGTAAATGACAGGGGCTCACAATGGTCATAAGTCTCCATGGTGAGCTTCCATTTCCTGGTAAAGCCATGACCCTGTGACCCCAGAGTTCAACCATCTTAGAAGTTCAACCATACATAGAGTTAAAAATCTGTGGAAAA
Source organism: Manis pentadactyla (assembly GCF_030020395.1). NCBI lineage: Eukaryota > Metazoa > Chordata > Mammalia > Pholidota > Manidae > Manis > Manis pentadactyla. Next base: position 113,559,519 of record NC_080027.1, on the reverse strand, counting down.
AGAAGATTTCCTGGTTTGATTAAATTTACCCTAATCATTAGTTTTAAGAAGAAATGCCTTACTTGGCTTGTTGATGGTAAATGGCTCTTAGTCATGGAAACAGTCACTCACTCACCAATGCACGTTCCATTTTCCACCTTGGTCATTCCGTTTGGACAAAGATCAACGCATTTATAGCCGCCACGGGTGTTCTTGCAGTGCTGTTCCGGTCTGCATACATTCTGTCTGCACTCGTTCACATCTCGATAAAAGAACAAAGGTAATGCAGATTGAGAAAATGATTTCTTCCACTTTGCCACAGAAATTATACCTGTGGATATTAAGAATATCATAAACTATTATAGATGTTGATTGTATAAGGTAACAGTGTTTAAATCCATTGTTAAGAAAAAAGAGCTATATAATTAGACTGGATTAGATCGGACACCACTAAGAAGTTACAGAAATGCCACTGCTTTGAATTCAAAGCCCTTTTCTTACCCATGCACTTCCTGCCTTTGAGCTGATACCCAGGTTCACATCCACAGTGAAAACTGCCTATGGTATTGAAACAACGGTGGTGACAGGGGCTGGATTCTTGACACTCATTAATATCTGTTAAACAAAACAAAACTTTCATTATATGCTGTTAGAAAACTTGGGTTACTTTATCCCAAATGTTTAACATTTTAATGATTGTTGATCATGTTCATGTGTAAGATCTTCCCTAAAAGCAATCTAATTGCACTCCTATGATCAGTTAGGTATAGATAGAATTCTCAACTACTGAAGACGGTATTTTTCTTTACTCAAAGGTAAACATTTCCAGTGACACAAAATTCTGTTGATGCAAGACTTCGCTACTTTAAGTATTTTACCATATTGCTCCCACTCCCGTTTCTAGGGAGTTTCACCCCAGGAATGTTGTTGACAGACTGGAACACTGAAGATAGGAAAAAAAAAAAGCTAAGGTCTTCTGCAATATCTTGCGAAATTGACCTTTGTTTCCCCTGTTTGCTGCTATTAGCCTGATGGAGGTCTTTATCACCTTGTGCCTAATTGACTACAGCAACTTTGCATTTCTCCTTGCCTGTAGTCCTTGCCAAATTAAACTTCCCAAACACTGTCTGGGTCATGGTGTAATAAGGTGCAGGCATGGACACCTCAGACCCATGTGCAATTGCCTGTGTTCTGTACCTTCCCCCCTCTTCTTCCTTCCAGTCCCAGAGGAAGAGACACCTCTTCTCTCATTTAAGAAAAATCCCTTTTTTTAAGCTTTTGAGCTCTGCAGCCCATCTTCCTCCAAGATGAGGACTTTGATCTATTGAACATCCCCTCCTCCTGTGTGTTTTTCAAGTCTTCCCTCCTTACTGTCACTCTCTCCCATATCCCTATAGACATGATCAAATCTTTCCTATTCTAATGAAATCCCTCCCTCAGGTCTATACTCATCTTGAGTTTCTCTATTATAGAGAAGTTGTTCTCTAAGAGACTTTCTCTATTGTTCTATTCCAAATCATTCAAAAGAACAATCACAATATTTAGGTTCTTCTCATCCTTACCTTACATTCCTAAACTCAAGATTGCCAATGTCTTATTTTGTACTTGTTCTCTATTTAAGATCCTTTAACTGAATCTTTTAAAATATGTACATATTAATATAAATGCATAAATGTGATCATATACTTCTAAAAGATTTTTAGTGCAGTTTTTCCTCTCCCTCTTTTGCTTAGCCTCCCTTATCCCTTTTTACCCTCCTTGCATACAAAAGCCAATCTACATTAACAATTTACTATAAATAACAGCATAACTCTTCTATGTAGAGTATATATCTTTACCTAAATACATACATCCATTTTCTTTGGTTATTGTTTGTTCTACAGCCACATACTCTTTTCTACACAAGTTGCATATACTTTCCTACATCTTTGTGTGTTCTCTTAACAACACCTCATGGAAATTCCTTTAAGCCAAACAGTTGAGCTCCATTCCTCTTTATAATGGTTGCACAATTGTTCATGGTATGGATGTACCATAATTCATTCATTCTACCAATGATAGGCATTCAGTTTTGTATCTACTGTTCTGCCCCTATGAAAAATCCTGGTAGCAGATTTTATTCATTGTTGCTAAAAAATGAAGCACCAAGATGTCCTTTAATAGGTGAAGATAAACAAACTGTGGCACATTCATATAATGGAATATTATTTAGCGCTAGATAGAAATGAGCTATCAAACCATGAAAAGACATGGAGGAAATGTAAATGCATATTACTAAGTGAAAGAAGCCCATCTGAAAAGGCTATATCCCATATAATATCCAATTATATGACATTCTGGAAAATGTAAAATCTATGGAGACAATAAAAGGATTGGTGGTTGCCAGAGGTTGGGGAGGGGAGAGATGAATAGGTGGAGCACAGATTTTTAGAAACTATTCTGTAGGATACTATAATGGAGGATACATGTCATTATTTATTTGTCAAAAGCCATAGAATGTTCAACACCAAGAGTGTGAATCCTAATATCCTAAAAACTATGGACTTTGGGTGATAATCATGTGTCATGTAGGTTCATCCTCAGTAAATAGTGTACCACCTCGGTGCAAGATGCTGATGTGGGGGAGGGTATGCATGAGTTGGGGCAGGGGGTATGTGGGAAGTCTCTCTAGCCTCCACTCGGGTTTTCTGTGAGCCTAAAACTGCTCTAGCCTATTAAAAAAGCCCTGCAAATAAATATCATGGTAGTCTTATGCAATGGAGTTTCCTGAAATAGATTCTATTAGGTTGTCCTGTATAATTTTCTTTCACAAACATAACAGGCAAAACTTTTTTTCAAAACCACTGTGTTACAAATATTTTAAATAGCTATTGAATATTGTATCCCAATATCAAGTTTACTTTAAATGATTCAAGTGGTGGGGAAAGGGGGGCGAGGCCTTAATTCCTAGTATAATGAAGATGATACAAGGGCTTCCATTTTTATACCTTGACAACTCAGCCCATCAGAGGTTCTCCGAAAGCCAGTTCTACAAGGGACCACACAGCGATAGGATCCTATGGTGTTGTCACAGTCCTGGTCGGCATGGCAGGTATATCCACCCAGATCACACTCATCAATATCTACAAAAAAGTGAGTCATTCACCGAAGGCAAGTCGATGAAAACCAACCTAAAATCAACCTGCTATGAAATGAGGATAAGAAAAGCAGTGAACAGCACTTGAAAAATATACACGAGCAAGGGTGCTCGAGTGTTGTGGTTGAGTCACTTCAGGTGGGCTCAGCCGCTGAGAAGCTCACAGAACCATAGCGTGTTATCTCCATGGGCCACCTCGTCCATTAGACCACTGACAAATGACATGTCTCTAAAAAATACAGTTTTTGCATCTGTAAAACAATGATAACGGTATTTATCTCTGAAAATTAAAGCGAATAATGTATACATGGTGCCCAATGCATCCTGGAAATTCCAGAAAAATCATTCTTCTCCCTTGCGTACCCCTAATTCCTTTCTGTTTTGCACTTAGAAGGGGCTTTCTTGGGCCCAGAGAGAGAGATTCTTTCCTCTTTTCATCAGATTTCATTAAAAAAAATAAAATAAAACTAGATTCTTACACATTTCTAACTTTGAAGCATATCTGGACTCTGATAAAATAGTGTTTTTTTTTTTAATGTTCCCAAAGCATTGCCAGGATTGTGCTGTTTACTTGAATTCTTTGTAACCTCTTTAATCACTCATTTTGTCATTATAAAATGAGTCTGGTCACAGTCCTGCCTGCCTCTCCTCACTGTGTTGTGGAGACTGGATCACTATGGGTATCCTTGTCCATGGTGTGGCCCATATGAAGGTACTGTGAGCAGTATCCCTTTTACTTACTCTGCAAACCTAATGAAGCCCTCTTCTGTTACCAAGATAAGGGCAGAAAGAGTAGGGAAGAAGGGCATTGGTCAACCCCATGTTTTCCTTGGCCAGAGAGTGACATGACCATTGCTTAAGAGTGTCTATTAGATTCAGCTTTGTGACTACCTTGACAAGTCCGCCCATCTGCGGCTATGGTGAGGCCCTTTGGGCAGGAGCAGTAATAGGTGCCCATGGCATTATGGCAGATGTGGGAGCAGGGGCTCCCTGCTGTGCATTCATCTTCATCTGAAAGATGGAACGAAAAGGCCCAATTAGTAAGGGAAGTCCCTACTTTCCAGGAGTTACTAAAATTGGTGAAAATAGTTGCTTAAATAGGTCAATGAATTGAATAAAATGTAATAGAAAATGCACCACGTGCCACAAAATGGGAACACGAAATAAAACTTTGAGTCCCCAAATTATCTTTATAGTGAAAAGATGTTTAGATGAATTCTAAAACAACCGGGATGATACAATGACCATGTGCTGTGCTTGAAATCCTTCCTTTCTTACCTGAATTCATTACTCACTACATACCTGGGAGATAGGTATTTTTATTATCATCCTCACTTTGCAAGATAACCGATGAACAAAGAGGTTAAGTAAATTGCCCAACATCACACAGGCTGTTATTGACAGAACTGGACTTTGAATCTGGGCAGCATACTGTCTAAAGACCACCTTTTACGGACTACATTACATTACCTACTAGTAGAAATAAAGGCACTGTGGATGCATTCCTGAGTTCGTCAACCATTTACTTAGCTGTTTACTCGTCTGTGTCTTGTACCGGTACTTGAATGAGACAAGGCCGGTTTAGCCATTAGTCCGTGACCCCCCAATCCTACCCTATCTTATGACTGAGCAATTCTAGGGTTAGGTGGCTTAGAGTTGGACTGTTTCTGTTTCACACTCATGGCAATCAAGTGGCCAGATGGATTCCAGTGTTTTGTCCCTGTGCTCCCTGCACCTCTGGACTCGATGATCCTCGACAGACTTGAGGGTGGCCAAATCCAAAGAGTGTGGGCTCTGTGTGTATCTTAAATTTAATCCAGTTCTGCCACTTGATAGCCGAGTGATCTCAGGCACTCAACCTCTTCACATCTCAATGTCCTCCCCTGTGAAATGGGACACTTACAGAATTGTTGTGATGATGGCAATTGATGTCCATTAAATGGTATCCATTATTCGCATTTTTTAAAGAATAAAAATGCATGATTTATTCTCGTACTTACCAGCACAAAAGGGTCCAAGTGAGTCTAAAGCAAATCCAGAGGGACACTGATTACTGCGTTCTCCTGCCATAGAGAAAAAAGGAAATTAACTAGCTGTTAGAATGATATATTTCTTGCTTCTTTCTACTATAATCTTCCTTGGCAAGGGTGTGACCCAGATGTAACGACATGGTGCAACAAATGAAATAGGCAAAACAGGCAGGATGGAAAAGGTTTCCTGTTTCTCAACTAAGAGCTAAATGAATCATAGTCCAGAGATTGTTGGCAAGCAGCCACTGGAAACATATCTTCTTTTTAAGTTGTTTACATTAATCAATAGAAAATTACATAACATTCTGCGATAATGAAAAAGGATCCAAGATCAATGTGTATGCAACGCATAACCACAGGAAAATCCTATTCTTCCAGCTGCTGCTTACCCTGGTTCTAGGAATGCCACTTAAAATAATCTATGCCAGTGAAAAATAGAAACTAATGAAGAAACTCTCTCCTCCTGCGGATCCCCTCCATTTGCAATCTGGAGCATTTGGGTCAAAGTCTCCCATGTGTCACCAAGTGTTTTCCTTTTCCATACAGTCAAAGTAAGGAGAAACAGTCATATTGTGATAGATAGAATAGATTCAAGGTCAATGTCAGAAAAAAGATATATTAATAAGAATAAACAGGTTAATAGGAAATTTCTTCCCTTCGAAAGTAATTCTGTCTTGACTGCTGTAAGCAGTTTAGCAAATATTTTTCAAATATTACTGACCTGCAAAAACTTGAAACTATCTTTCAAGTTGCCAAAGTAATGTTTGTCCGTGGGCATGTGTGAGTGCATGCACATACACAGAGAACTTGAAAGACAATCGTTTAATTCATATCATATGTTTATTTTTATTATTGCTTTATGTGCTCTTCATAGAGGGAGTCCGGGCATTAGTTAATTTTACAGATTTATTCTACTTTGGAGAGTCCCCAAGTATAATATTGCTCGAGTCCTACTGAGGACATGAACCTGTTCAAAACTTTTAAATACTTATATATTTGGACAGTGTAAGAAATACTACTCCAGTGAAAATATTTCCTTGACTGGACAACTAGCGCCCTATTTGCCATTTCTAGGCAACCAATTTAGCTTGTAACGTTGAAGAGAAATCAGAGGTTCATGATGCATTTCTACCCTGAGTGCACAAACAACCCGGAGGGCATCCAAATCTTCCTGCTTCTACAGGGAATGGGGATAGAAGGATGGGACAGAACACCCTGACCATATTGCTAAGGGATTATTGAATGGTTGCTGGTCATGCAGTACTGTGAACTTCATGTGCTGTTTCTCATTGAAACCTCACAACTCCCCTCTTCCCATCATAACCAATTTTCAGATGAGGAATTTGACTTGGAGGTTATGTAGCTTGCCTGAAGTCAGAGAACTAATGTAAGCTGGACCAAGAATTTAGATGCAAGTCTTTTTGAAAAACCACTGAGCTCAAGAATACAACTCAGATGGTGATTAATTCCTACTTCATTTTTATTTACTCATTTATACATACATTCTTTCACCCAACCAGTTTGTTGTGAAGGGCACTGTGTGGGGGTGTATAACTGTGGAAAAAAATGTGTCATATACACTTAAGTTATTATCAGATCAGAGCTATAGGTTTTGGTTCCATGATGTCTTCCATTAGGTGGCATTTGGGAAGTTTGTTGTAGATTCCCTTTATTTATTCTTTATAGTATAAAGTATGTTATTTTGAATTATTTAGTTACGATTTTCACTTTGACAGAGTAGGGAGGCAATACAAAAAAATTTGCTTGTTGGTGTGACAATATATAACTGCAGAGACTTTGAAAAATATAAATATCCCCATAACCTTGTCTCTTGGAATAATCTACTGTCACCATTTTGATGTTTTTCTCTCTAGTCACTTAAGTACATACATCAAAAAATTAAGCTGAGATCTTTTACTCTACAGATTAATAATGGCCAGACTTTACTGATCATAAAATTATATTTCTTGGAGAGCTTATTACATTATCCCTTGGTCCTATCCTAGGCAGAACTACCAAGGAGGAAGTCCACGAATCTGTGTTTTTAATCCGTGTAACAGCTGCCTTATAATCACTGCACTGGGCAGCCATGTTTGGATCATATTCGTGCACTGCTTTCCAATTAGTATTAAGTTGTGTACATTCCCCTTTCTCACTTGTTTACAATTACATTGTCGATACCTAGAACAGCGCCTGGTACACAGTAGGTATGCACCAAATATTTTTACATGAATAAATAAGCTAAATATTTCTTTAAATTTATTTTAATGATTGGTTAAGAGTTTATCATACTGCTGTGCCATCACTTACATATTTACTTCTTACAGGACATTTATTATGGATCATTTCTGTGACTGTCTTACTGCAGACTCCTAGAATGAGGGAACTAAAGAGATAATGAACATTTGAAAGGCTACTGATACACACAGCTTTCCAGAAATGTTAAACAAATTTATAATTACTACCCACAGTGTATGAAGCATTCATTTCCTAATACCTCTCCAATACTGGGTGGTTATCATATTTTTTAATCTCTAACAATGATAATTGGAAAATGGTACCCCATTGTTTTAATTTGCATTTCTTTATTGATTAGGTTAAGCAGTTTTTCATATTTGCTTTGTCATTGCTTCTTTGTGAATTTCCAGTTCACAAGCCTTTATGTATTTTTCTGTTGGGGTGTTAGCCTTTTCCTTACTGATTTTTTAAGAGCCTCATATATATTAAGGTCAATCATAGTTGTCCATAATATGTAATGCAAATATCTTTCTTGGTGTGTATTTTACCTTCTCAAATTTCTTTTTTCCCCATGAAGAACACTTAAAAATTTTATTTGTAGTTAAATTTATTCACCTTTTCCTTTATCATTTTGGTATCTTCTTCTGATTAACTTGCAAAATATAAATATATTTTATAATTATATTTAAAAAATAAGTCCACCTGATTTTAAAGATATAAAAATTTTTTCAAATTATATTGAATTATGTTTGTGTGTTGTCTTGACCAGTAGTTTCCAAATGCCAGTGTGCAGACCAGACACATTGGCATCATTTAGGGGCTGTGTTAAAAATACAGACTTCCAGGGCCTACCTTAGATAAGCTAAGCCAAAATCTTTGTGCCTAGAAACTTGAACTTTCGTTAAGCTCCCTTGCTGATTGTAATTGAATTGTAACCATAGATCTAGAGTAGAATAAACAGCAGAGAAAGAACATGCTGCTTAAGTATCCAAGAAGGCAAGCTTTCCCCCTGGTGGTCACTTAAAAAATTGCAGATACACAATTGCAATTTGCAGGAACCATGTTAACAACAAATGGGCACATATATGAAAAGTATTAATAGAATCACAGTCTTTAAGGATAGTAAGGTGTTTTAAAGATCAGTTAGTGTGTTTCCTTATACTGTGGGACTCAATGCCCCCAACAGCACCCTTAAGGATACCACAAAAACCTTCAAATAGTTTCAGGCTTAGAAGATTTACATAATTGTAAATAATTGGTAGAAAGTATACATGATTTTTCAAAAATTATTTTGATTCCTCTAGTTCCATATGGTATAAATTCACCTTTAACCAAAGTTGTGTATCAAGTTATCTTTTAAAAATTTTATGGAATACTAGGAAAAGTAGAGACAGAGGTTAGATTTGAAAAGTAGGTAATATTGGGGAGAGAAAACATAATTCTTTATTCCAGCAGCTCTTTTATTCTGCCCAAATAACCTGAACATGTATGAAAATAGTTAAATGAGGTGGTGGTGTTGATATCTGTGTGGAGGGGGTGTGAACTCCACTGGCTTACAGGTTTCATGAATCTGCTGGTATCTCAAAAGAAGTGAAAAAGTACTCCTGAATTACTATGACCCCAAATTGAATGAAATCGTTTTGATGGATGTTGAAGAAGAAAATAGTCATATTCACAACTGATGAAAGCAAGATTAAATAGAGAAAATGAGGTTTTAGTGTATTTACTGAACACGATAAAACAAAATGATGCTGTTTAAAATCTACCTGGATATGTTTTAGGGAAGCTATCACACAGCAAAACACACAAGCAAGGCCCATAAGAATCATTTAAAATGTATTCATGGGAGCCTAAAGTTCAAAATTAAAGCTCAAACAGTATCTATAACATAACTACATGCAACTATCTCCTAGCATCAAAACCCTATGGAATTTGACTGCTAATTGTTGTGGTGCCTCTTGTGACCAAAAAGGACATCTCAGGATATAAACACTGCAAACTACAGGCAGACTGCTGAGATTAAGAGTTGTACACTTTGCTTGAAAACTGGAAAATAATTTGAGTATCATAATTTTCAAGAATAAGAAATGAAAACTGGAATCTTGATTATTGCTGTATAGTGTTTAGAAGATGCGTTTAACATATGGAAACTTTTTTTTGACTAGTTTAGGTTAAAATACACTTTTATATTATGAGTTACGAGTTAAAAATATTCCTTGACAAATAAGAGATTCAGAACAAGTGGGCCCAAAGAAAAATCATCTGACAGAATATATATTTTTAAACTTCTCTGCTTTTATGGACTAGAATAATCACAACACCATTAGGCTAGATGAAGAAGCATTTTAGCAAACCAAATGTACTAGCACTCCAGGAGGACTGGCTTTACCACGGCTTTACCCATCATAAAACATAGGCAACACATGTGAAAAACCCGATGTCATTGTGTTCGGTCTACGCCTTAATATCTTTATTTTGCATGGTATCAATAAAATTCCTTTATCCTTTTAGAAAAGGCTGGACTTTCCTTTAACCAAATTACCTTTGGAAATTGAAGCGTGGATTTTAAACCCCAGCGTCTCTTCTAACTGGTTGTAGTCAGATTCCACAGAGGATGCATGAAGCGTCTCTACCAAGAAAGGCATTCTTCCCCGTGCATGATCATAGAAAACCGTGTGGTTCCATGTGTATGGGACACTGATGCCATCAACGGTGAAAAGACGTGTTGAGTAGGCATACAGCTGCCCAGGACCTGTTTGAATGTAGTCCTCTGTATAGTCCTAAGGAGGACGATATGCATTTGAGGATCAGCATGATTCATCCTAGTTGGGTTTTTTTTTTTTTTTTGAGGCTATTACAAGATACAGAATGAAGGGGAAAAAAGGCTTAGGGGCTAAAAATATATAGCTCTAAATAAAATTGTAGTTGTATAGTAGTGTTCAGGAAATGAAGTTTGAACCTGTTAATTGTTTAAAACTATATTAGTTTTATAATTCAATTGTCATAAATTATAGTTTCATAAGGGACTTAGTTGCTGGTCAAGAGCAAAGAAAATATGTGAAAGAGTGATTGTTCTCATTCTTAAATTCCTAAAATACTTTCATGGATGATATAAAAAACTTATGCAAGGCACTATTCTGTTTTTAGGAAATTAAACAAATGGCTTAAATCAACATAGGAATGATCTTGGTCCTGGTAGGCAGGGTAATACAACCAAAGACTTGTCCCTGAAGATTTTTAAACAATGACAGGATAGCCTTTTCTAATCTTAGTGGTTCAGACACTGACTCTCTAAAGGGAGCAAGGGAAACTATACACGTTCTCTGCACTCTCCCTATGGATCTTTGACTCCCACTCTTACTGCTACTCTAATAATAGTGAAGGCAAGTTATCCTGTCATATTTACCTTCACAGTGACTTCAGCAGGTGTCGGAAGCTGCAGGACATAGCCACTCACGACAATGTCTAGCAGTAACACACCATCAGAATCCACGCCCCGGACGTTATGAATTATCCGCAAGATTTCTCCTGGGAAATATAATTCATGCATTTAACAGCAACACATACAGGATTTATGTAAGCAGAGTCACCTCATAAACCAGCTTAGCTGTTATTTTACTTCAAACTTGAATAAAATTTCTTTTTCTATGGCAAAAATGTAGCATGTCATTATGTGAGGTAATCACACTTTGGACTCATAAGCATTAGCAAGGCAGTTCTGCAAAACAGATTGCCTGAGAAGGGACAAACAGCTTCACCAGGCAGACTGGCGATGGCCACAAGTCTGGTCCCAAGACTTTGTTCTTTCTGGTGCTTCAAGAAGAAGCAAAGGGGCATCTTAATAAGCAGAAGGCCATGAAAAGACCCACTTGTTTTCCAGACTGATTAAAGCTACGTTCTCCTTCAACCACTCTTCCTTTAAGAGCATTGCCCCAGAGGCTGACCATCTTTGAAAAGGCTTGAAATGAGGCCTATAAAAACCTGTCTGTACTTGAAAAAGCCATGAGTATCTAATGTGTATTCATCGAGACAAAGGAAAAAAGTGAAAGTCTTTAGATTTATGGGTTTTATTTCCATTGTTTTGATAAAGAAACCCCATAAGGCATCCTAATTAAATCTCAGGTTCAAAGACAAAAGCCTTGAGTTAATAGCAATGACTCATTTTCCTGCTCTGTTCTGGCCTTTAAAACCCTCTCTAAGGATTTAAGAAGAAATGATACAGAAAAGATGAGAAAAAGCTTTTGGAGTACAAAAATCACTATACTGTCTGAAACACATGGCCCCCTATTGTCCCATGTCCATAAAAGTCTACAGAGGTATATAAAACTGCTGTTATATCATTTGTGATAAGATCGCATCAAAAACTTTGACATTATTCTCTGTGGGAACACAAAACTTATTTTCATTAACCACAACTTTTAAGGCAATCATAACTTTTTTTAATAGTAATAGAATACTAAGTTCAGTTGGCACTAACCAGTTGCAAATTCTACTTGGGTTTCTCTCTTGAAGACGGCATTGGTGAGAGTAAAGCCATTGACTGCTTCTCCTATTTCCTTTGCTGTTGTCCAATAAATGGGATTTAGAATAGAAACTATCTTTCTCATTGTTGGGCCTAAAGAAGAAAGGACAAATGAGGTGACAAAGAAAAATATTTATAATCCATTGCTATTACTGTCTCCATAGCATGTTATTCAAAAGGATGGATCCTAAATAATCTTGAATAACATAAAAATAAATATCTGTATCAGTACCTCTTAGATTTGTGTCTTTAAGAGTTTGCCATGGGGATACAACTAGCTAAAGACTAGCATACCAACTAGCTAAAGCAGCAACCTCTAGAAATTTGTAAGTGGAAATAATCAGATGAAGAATAGTATATCAGTTTCTAAAACAGAGGCTTATTAACAACTTTACATGCAGAGACTTACCAAGCCTGCGAGGTACATTGGTAATTTGGGCATGTATTATTCTAGTATCAGAGGTAAGGCTATCTCTTACTGTGGCGTTAAGAAAAGCAATTCCAAATTCAACATCATTAATATTTCCAATAACACTTCCTCTGGCTCGCTGGGGCCCACCTGTTGGGGGAAGAAGAAACATTCTTGGAGAAGGAAACCATTTCATCAACATTACAGGGGGGAAGAGAAGGCCAGTATTCAAAGATGTTATAAATCTTCCCCCAGACATTTAATAGATCATATGACATATGAATTTAAGGGTAAAATAAATAAGCTTTCAAAACATTGTAATGCTTATGTAACGCTCATCATCACACATAAATCTAGGATCCTTCCAATCTGTGCACATCATAGCATTCTTTCACAATCCAAAGAATACAATCAGCACCTGGTCCCAAAGCCAAAATAAAGTATGTGTTGTCGATGGTGATGAAATGATGATAATAATAAGAGCTTATGGAACGTGTCAGGCACTATAGTGAGCACTTAGTATGTAACTCTTCCTCCTATCAACAATCCTATAAGGCAGTTTTAAATAGCCACAGTTTGCAGACTAGAAAAACAAAGCACAGAGAAATCAACTGTCTTTCCTATCACTGCATAGCTTGGAAGTGGTAGAATGAGATCTGAACCCAGATGTACTTGGCATTAAAATCCATGTTTTTTCAATTGCTTCCTTCATGAGAACACAGAGAGAAGTGAGGAAACCTTAGCCTTCTTACAGGTCACTGTCAACATACACATAGAGTATCTAAGGGGTATTGTTTAGTCATAGGTTTCAGATCAAGAACTTATCAAGTTTTTCTTGGTACACGTATCAGAAAATGCGTGAGCAAATTTGAGAAGGATGTCGTACTTTTAATAGTCCTATATATCAAGACAATAGGTTGAGAACAATTGTACATTTTCTAAAAAGTATTTCTGCAGTAATAGTATGTCTTCTTTCTATTGTTCAGCTAAGTTATAAGGTACTAACACAGAATTGGTGGTTACCAAATGGTTTTTTTAAATAAATTGCATGGTTTGACAAGAAAGGGAAACATTGGGAAGAAGCGGATAGTGAAACTTGTGAATATTCATTATTTGATGACTTTTAATTGAATATATATCAAAATTATCACAAGGCATTTCAGATATTATTATATACTGGAGAGAAATAGAATTGTATGCAATCTCAGAAAATCAGTAAGTATAGTATTTCTCCATTTTTTTCACATTCATCCAGCCTTCATGTTCTGGGCTACATTCATTGTTCATCAAGTATTGAGGATACAAGGGTAAGAAAGAAGAATAAAAAGACACGAGGCCCATCTTCACAGAGCCTCTGTCAGAAAAGGGGAGACAGACAATAATTAGAATTCCACAAATAAATGTAACATTGACATGTACCATGTATATCTATAAGAGTAGGAAGTAAAAGTAGAATGGAGACCGGAAGAAAGCTTAGGGATCTAAGCCGAAGGGAAAGCGGATCCGGGGGGGGTAGAGGGAAAAGCATGTGTCACACTTTCAGGAGGTGGTGGTTTGTCACGTCTGAGAAATCAGAGGAGCTGAGAGTCTGGCATGTGATGGGGAGCCAGGCTGTAAGATGAGGCAGGAAAGTAGATGGTAGGGTCACTCAGGTTCTTATCTTTCGGTTCTTCTGTTTAGTCCTAAGTAGGAGAAGAGTTGGGTAGAAGGACCACTAATGCACTTAGCTCTCTGGGTCATCACTAATAAGCGTGGCCTCTTATTTTGCCAAGGAACTTGAATCCCAGGGTTCCACAGACATCTCCTAGTTCTGGCTACCACATCTGGATTCCCTGCCAGACTCTGTAATCTAAATTGTCTGCCTATTTGGCCTTCCTCTGCCACCAGAGGCTGAGCTACAAAATGCCTCTATTGAAACTATGACTGCCACCATGTTAGCCTGTTAGAGCCTCAGAATCCTTGGCAATTAGTTGACATGTTGAGCAGTTGACTCATAGACCCCTGTTCTTTTAGTTTGTCTAGAAGCTATAAATCTTCTCATGTAACTCCTCTCTCTCACTCTGCCAAATGGGTCTTCTAGATTTTTAGAGACGTATTAGTTCTAAAGCAACTTTCAGGCTTTGTGTATCTCAACATTTCAATAATGTGAAACTGTCCTTCTTGGTCTTCTTACAGCCCTTAAAAAGTCTGTTCTCAATACATTAAATCAGATGGACCTAACAGATACCCACAGAACATTCCACCCAAAAGCAGTAGGATACACATTTCCCCTCAAGTGTACATGGAATGATTTCCAGAACAGACCACCTATTAGGCCACAGAAAGAGCCTCAATAAATTTAAAAACATTGCAATTGTATCAAGCAGCTTCTCAGACCACAATGGTATGAAACTAGAAATACACAAAGAAAACAAAAAAACCTACAAACACATGGAGAATAAAGAACATGCTTCTGAATAATCAATGACCATATTTAAATAGAGATCAAGCAGTACATGGAGATAAATGAAAACAAAAATTCAACAGCCCAAGACCTATCGGATGCAGCAAAGACAGTTCCAAGAGGAAAGTACATAGCAGTAAAGGCTTACCTCAAAAAACAAGAACAATCCCAAATAAACAGTCTAAACTCACAATTAAAGAAACCAGAAAAAGAACAAATGAAGCTCAAAGTTAGTAGAAGGAGGGACATATTAAAGATCAGAGCAGAAATAAATAAAATAGAGAAGAATAAAACAATAGAAAAAATCAATGAAACCAGGAGTTAGGTTCTTAGAGAAAAATAAACAAAATAGATAACCCCCTAGCCAGACTTACCAAGAAAAAAAGAGAGTCTACATACACAAACAAAATCATAAATGAAGAAGGAATAATCACAACAGACACCACAGAAATACAAAGAATTATTAGAGAATACTATGAAAAATTATATGCCAACAAACTAGATAACCTAGAAGAAATAGACAACTTTCTAGAAAAATACAACCTTCCAAGACAGACCCAAGAAGAAACAGGAAATCAGAACAGACCTATTACAAGCAATGAAATCAAACTGATAATCAAAAACTAAATAAAAATAAAATCTCTGGACCAGATGGCTTCACAGCTGAATTCTACCAAACATTTACAATGAGTAGAAGAGGAGGGAATACTTACAAACTCATTCTATGAGATCAGCATCATTTTAATACCAAAACCAGACAAAGACTCCACAAAGAAAGAAAATTATAGACCAATGTCCTGGTGACCATAGAAGCAAAAGTCCTCAATAAAATGTTAGCAAACCAAATTCAAAAATACACCAAAAAGATCATCCATCATGACCAAGTGGTATTTATTCCCGGAATCCAAGGATGGTATAATATTTGTAAATCAATCATTATCATATATCACATTAATAAAAAGAAGGACAAAAACCACATGATCATCTCAGTAGATGCTGAAAAAGCATTTGACAAAATTTAACATCCATTCATGATAAAAGCTCTCAACAAAATGGGTATAGAGGGTACGTACCTCAACATAATAAAGGCCATATATGACAAACCCACAGCCAACATCATATTTAATAGTGAAAAAGCTAAAAGATTTCCTCTAAGATCGGGAACAAGACAAGGATGCCCACTCTCCTCACTTTTATTCAACATAGTACTAGAGGTCCTAGCCACAGTAATCAGACAACACAAAGAAATAAAAGGCATCCAGGTTGGTAAGGAAGAAGTTAAACTGTCACTGTTTTCAGATGACATAATATTATATATATAAAACCAAAAAAACTCCACCAAAAAATTGTTTAGAACTAATAACTGAATTCAGTGAAGTTACAGGATATAAAATTAACACACAGAAATCTGTTGCATTACTATATACTCACGATGAACTAGAAGAAAGAGAAATTAGGAAAACAACTCCATTTATAATTGCATCAAAAAGAATAAAATATCTAGGAATAAACTTAACCAAGGAGGTGAAAGAGCTATACTCTGAAAACTACAAGACACTCATGAGAGAAATTAAAGAAGACACTAATAAATGGGAATATATCCCGTGCTTATGGACAAGAAGAATTAATATTGTCAAAATGGCTATCCTGCCTAAAGCAATCAATAGATTCAATGCAACTCCTATCAAAATACTGATAGCATTCTTAAATGAACTAGAACAAATAGTTCTACAATTCATATGGAACCATAAAAGACCCCAAATAGCCAAAGCAATCCTGAGAAAGAAGAACACAGCTGGGGGGATTATGTTCCCTGACTTCAAACTGCAGTAATGAAACAATTTGGTACTGGCACAAGAACAGTCCCATAGACCAGTGGAACAGACTAGAGAGCTCTGATATAAACCCAAGCATATATGGTCAATTAATATACAATAAAGGAATCATGGATATACAATGGGGAAAAGAAAGTCTCTTCAACAATTAGTGTTGGAAAAACTGGACAACTATATGCAAGGGAATAAAACTGGATTATTGTCTAACTCTATACACAAAAGTAAATTTGAAATGGATCAAAGTCCTGAATGTAAGTCATGAAACCATAAAACTCTCAGAAAAAAAACATAGGCAAAAATCTCTTCAATATAAGCATGAGCAATTTTTCCTAGACACATCTCCTCAGGCAAGGGAAACAAAATAAAAAATGAATAAACAGAGCTATATTAAACTAAAAAGCTTTTGTACAGCAAAGGACACCATCAGCAGAATGAAAAGGCATCCTATGGAAGAATAAATTTGTAAATGACATATTCGATAAGGGGTTAGCATCCAAAATATATAAAGAACTCATATGCCTCAACACCCAAAAAGCAAATAATCCAATTAAAAAATGGGTGGAGGATCTGAAAAGACAGACATTTCTCCAAAGAAGAAATTCAGATGAACAACAGGTACATGAAAAGATGCTTCCCATCGCTAATCATCAGGGAAATGCAAATTAAAACCACAATGAGGTATCACCTCACACCAGTAAGGATGGCCAGTATCCAAAAGACAAGAAACAGCAAATGGGAACCTTCCTACACTTTTGATGGGAATGTAAGTTGGTGCAATCAAATACCATTTGACCCAGTAATTCCATTCCTAGGAATTTACCCAAAGAAAACAAGATCCCTGATTCAAAAAGACATATGCATCCCTATGTTTATCACTGCACTACTTCCAATAGCCGAGATATGGAAGCAACCTAAGTGTCCATTAATAGATGAATGGATAAAGAAGATGTGGTACATATACACAATGGATATTATTCAGTCATAAAAAGAAAAGAAATCTTCCCTTTGCAGCAAGATGGTTAGATCTAGAGAGTATTATGCTCAGTGAAATGAGCCAGAAAGAGAAAGACAAATACCATTTGGTTTCACTTATTTGTGGAGTATAAAAACAAGGCAAAACAGAACGAACACACTAGCAGTGGACTCATAGACACCAAGAAGGGTCTAGTGGTTCCAAGGGGGACAGGTTGGGGCAGGTGGTGGGGGAAGGGTGAGGGAATAAAGAGGGCACAATAATTCACTATCGCCATATAAGTTGGTCATGGGGATAGTTGTACAGCATGGAGAATATAGTCAGTGATTCTGTAATATCTTACTATATTAAGAGATAGTAATGCAGAGGGGGTGAGGATTTAATAATATGGGTAACTGTTGAACTACTGTGTTGTATATTTGAAACCAACATAAGACTGTATATCAATGATACTTTAATTTTAAAAAGTTCTGTTCTTTGAGACAAGAACCCTTAGTATTGTCCACTATTTCTCAGGACTCCAACAACTCTAATGTTCATTAAGTTCTAGAGTTCTGGCTTTGTTCCTTCTGAATTTTTATGTCCAATATCTAGCTATGTTGCATGACTTGGGTTATGGCAGTTGTACTTTCCCTACTCTTTTTCCTTGAACTGAATTAGCCCCTATTTTTCTTTCCACACATGTTCTCCATATTCCACCCATGGAAGAACAGTCTCTAATTATGCATTTCTGTTAGGTAGTCAGTTTCTCTCCCACCCTCATTATTCAGCCCAGAGTCTCAGCTTGGCTTTCTCCACTCTTCCACACCCTTGTATAACCCCTACACCTGGGCTACTATTTATGTTGGTGTAGACCATATCCTTTTACAAGGGAGCTGGAAGGGGCTGGCAGAGGCTAAAATCTCACCATGAGCTTGGTGCCAAGGTGTATTAACTAGAGGGACAAAAGAACATTTCTCCTAATTCTTCCTCCCAGAGTTGGCACTCTTTTATAATTTGTGTTGTATAATATAACATTAAAATTTTATATTTTCTAATTTGGCTCAGAATGACATGCTTTTTTAATATGCAGAAAGGCTGTAAATGTGCTAGCAATGGTTCTGCCAAAGTCTAACTTAGCCGCTTACCTGGGCAGGCTTGTATATTGCACCTGGATACCTGAGTAGGGTCTCCAGGACAGGGACGACCACTTTTAGATGGCACCGGATTGTTGCACATACGTTTTCGAGTCTTTTCACCTCCTCCGCAGGAGACAGAACATCGGCCCCAACTATGCCAGTTTCCCCAACGTCCATCCACTGTGAACCAAAAAGCACTGGTCAGTATTAACAAACTGGTTTTAAAATCTGCACTTAAGGTGACCCTGCCTTTATGACTTACATTTTAAGATCTGAAATGATGGGGATGCTACAATGAGCACTAAATGAAATGCTTTACTTATTTCACGGCCGGAAGTCGGTTTGCTCACCAGGACACAGGCCAGTGTTGCACCTCTGGGTCTGGGAGTCTGGCCCCCCACAGGCTCTTCCCCCATTGGAGGGATGAGGGTCATCGCACGCGCGGTACCGCCGCATCTGCCCTCCATCACATGTCCGGCTGCATGTGCCCCAGCCGCTCCAAGGACTCCAGTTCCCATGAACTGCAACACAGAACCACTGGAAAAGTACTAAACAATGGCATTCATCTAAAAAGCAGGGAAAGACTCTCTCCAGGAACTGGAAGGAAGCGTATAAGTCTATTAAGAGGTAACTTCCAAAGGCAGATGGTTCAGCTATTGTTTGGACTAGAAGTTGGGTGTACATCAGGGTGACTGTGCACTCCATTTTATTTGCATTTATTGAGTCTTACAGTATCCCAGAAGCTGAAGGGTATGAATGAGAGATGATCTCTGTTATTGGTTAATAAAGGCTGTGATGCTCAAGATACAGTGGACTTGGGGTGGGGAGATGGGTGAAGTAGGTGAGGTGATTACGAACTTTAATTATAAATCAGTCAGGGGCATGGAAGTACAGAGTAGGGAATATAGCCAATAACATTGTGATCCCTTTGTCAGATGGTAAGTACACTCAGTGTGATGAGCATTTAGGAATGGATATAACTGTTGAATCACTATGTAGCATATCTGAAACCAGTATGATATTCTTTATCCACTATATTTCAATTAAAAAAAGAGAAAAAAAGGAGAAGTAGATTCAGATGCTGCCAGGGTCTAAAAATATAGTTTGGTGACTGAATTAAGGCAAAGAGCTACCTGCTTGCATACATAAATGAATCATGAACATCATGAACAGCATGTGAGGGTGTCCCCGTCCCTGAACTCTGCAGCTAGTCCTATAGAGCAAATGGAACAGGACACAACCCCTGCCCAGGTAATCAATTACAGCGATGGTACTACACAGACAGAATAGCAATCATCTAACATTTTGATATCCCAAAACAAGGGGAGACAGATCATGCAATGGCATATTATAACATTAAGGACTTTAGGTTATAATGAAACTTTAAGAAAGTATAATGTTGACTCACTATTTCCAACACTCACTTGGACAAGGGTCACTATTGCAAAAATCACTCTGGACATCACTGCCTTCGCATTTGCTTCCTCCATACTGGGGAACAGGGTCAGAGCAGGCCCTTGTTCTCTGTCTGGCCCCTCCGCCACAGGACACAGAACAGGCACTCCACATGGTCCAAGAGGCCCACTTGCCATCAACTGCATTAAGGAAAAACAGGAGCTCTGTTACCCCTTAAAAACGATCAGGTTAAACCCTGGCCTCATTAGGCCAGCTGACGTCCTTACTGACAATGATTCTTTCTGACATGCTATCTAGATAAGAGGTAGCTGTCAGTTTAGTAAGGGTATAAACATTGTATTTCTCCCACCTGGACAGTGTCTTTCATTGCAAACTTGCATCTGTGTTTCCACTCCGTGACAGTAGGAGCCGTCAAACAAGGGTGGTGGGTTATTGCACAGTCTTGATCTTGTCTGGGTACCTTTCCCACAACTTCTGCTGCATGTACCCCAAGGCTGCCAAGTGCTCCATGCTCCGTGAACTACAAAAATCCCAAGAGATAGCATTTCAAGTTACAGAACTGTGTTTGTTAAAGTAACAAAATCACACAGGTAAATAAACTCAGTAATGATTAAATCAGCCCAGAACTTAAAATAATTGAAATTGAACCAAAGGAAACATAAATGATGTTCTTCCTTTCTCATTCTGGTTAGATTTTCATGAGAATTAGCATCTATAGGGAATTCAGAAGCCTACCTAGTGCCAGAATAAATGCTTAAGATTATCTAAAGGGTCTATTTTATTAAAGCTTAGTCAAACTATCATATGTAAATACAATCTGAGTTTTTAAGTCCTGGCTAAGTATTTTTCTGTGTTCTGGGGAAAGTACTAGGAATGAGAAGCTAAGGAGGAAGGCTATGTAACAGATCTAGATGAGGTTCCAGACAATACAAATGTTTCTTCCTACAATGATAACTGGATGCTAGACTGCAAGGCCACATCTGTCAGCCTGATTCAGCTTCATGTTTAAAAATGTACTTGGATCTTTCAATGACATGATGATTTGCACAGTTGTAAATCCTTGAAAACTTTTCTCCATTACATAATGCTCATGAATTAAAAGTTCTGAATTACACACTCACCTGCTTCCCAAACAACAGAAAAAACTGACCAGCAGTTTCCAAGAAGTGATACTAAGGCCTTCCTTTGGGTCACTAACGTAGTACACCACCTGACCTCAAGACAGCAACAGCCTTATGTTTCCTACCAGGTGCATGGGCTGAGAATCAACATGAGGGTTTCTCTTATGTGTAAGTCAGTATCAGGTCATATTTTTGTTTTAAGGGTACTTTCTAGATCTGGAGCTCATAAAGTTTGTGGTCACCCAGTTTAACTAAGATATCAGCCAAAATAGGACCTGAAGGTTGGTGTCTAAGTATTCTCTTCACAACCTATAAGACATCAAAAAAATAAGTTGAAAACCAAGTAATGAAATTATCTTTCAGCTGCGTTGTTTAGAAAATATTTTGAAACACATCTTGCATTTTCTTCTAATTGATTTGTTTTCTAATTGAGCTGACTACTCATCTTTGTACTTTGTAGACAAGCAAACACAGTCACTCACATTTATTTTAGACAAAGTCTGACAAGAATTTATACTGAAAAGTATTTGACTAGATCTAAAAGAAAAGAAGAAAGCCTTTAAATAAATGGCAGATACTATCCAAAACTACTTTATTAGTTCAGATTGCTGATATTCATAGTCCTATGTATGTACTATGTGATTTTAAAAAATTCTGCTGTTCCAAGTATTTTAATATGTTCTATTTTCAAGATTGTTGGTTAACAAAGACCCATACCTCCTACCATATAAATCAGACATTTTACCTAACATTGATTAGTGTCATACCTCTACGTGTTTATCCACGAGAGAGAGCTAACAACACAGGGAATGAATGTATTCCAGGGGAGAGGCCATAACATCTTTTCACCAAGAAGAAAAGATAATTATAACCCCTTTATAGAAGTTAAAAATATAAAAGTTTTGCTTATCAGTGGATTCTCACCTGGACAAGGTCTACTGTTGCACATGATTATTTCCACAGCATTCCCTTCACACGGCCGGCCGCCATACTGAGCTGATGGATTATTACAACTTCTGGTCCTGGTTCGGTTGCCACGTCCGCAGCTCCTAGTGCATTCTTCCCAAGGGCTCCATTCCGACCAACTACCGTCCACTAAACAAAGGTGAAACATTACACCATAGAATATATTGCCTTGGAAAGTATTAACACTGAGACAATCTATAGCTAGGGGAAAAAAAATAGCTACCTGTTGAAGACATGCCTATCTGCTGAATAAAGTGGTGTACCTGGGCACAGCTCATGTTGACAGTTTCGTGTTTCTGAATCTGATCCTTGGCAAAGCTTCCCACCGTTGGCTGGAAAGGGGTTACTGCACAGACGACTCCTCTTTTGGATGCCTTTTCCACAGGTGACACTGCAGGGTCGCCAGGCAGACCATGGGGAAAATCCACCATGAACTGCAAATAAAACATGGTACCTTGTCTTGCTTTATGTGAATAAAAAAAATTGTAAACTGAGTTTCATTTAAGATGGGCACTGGGTCTAGAGGCAAATCTATAATTGCTGAGAAATTACTTATGGAAGCTCTCCTTTATGGTAAAGTTAAAATCTAAGCACAACAGAACATTAAATAGAGCTTCTCCCCAGCTCCAGTTCTGACTCACCTGGACATGACTACCAGATGAATCAGCAACTATGAAGTTTCTGTACTGTTTCCCTTTTGGATTAAGTCATTCTTTTAAGTAACATGTATACATTGAGTTCAAATAATAAATCTGACCTGGTTTTGAATCAAAAAGTCAATTTAGGATTTTGAATTATGAACTTGGTATTTTACAACTCTAATCTGTATTGTTTTAGCCTATTCAGTCCATAAATTGTGATATAACTTTTGTCTTATCTCCATAATCTAGAAGTATGTTAAGGCTAAAGGGGACATGGGCTCAGATGCTTAATATATTGTATGAGTTGGGGCTGTTTAATATGAGTTATCCCTGTAATCACACCCACCCTGGACTGTGACAGGCACTCTGACAAGGACAGAACCCATCAGGTTTCGAGCAACACATTCATATTCAGATGTATCTTCTTTCTGAGCGGCAGCGATGTATAACGAGTTGTTGGACAGAACATTGACTCGGTCATCCCAGGGGATGGCGTGCCCTTGACGGGACCATGTGATGGTCGGATGAGGCTCTCCAGTCGCCTGGCAATTCAGTAAGACTTTGCCACCAGCATTAATAACCATTTCTACTGGCTCAAGAGTGACAACAGGAGGGCCTTTGGAGAAAAGTACACACACAGTGTTTCTTAGTTTTTGTGGAGTTACAGTAATATTTTATCAATATTAGATATTTATCAGTGTGATACAGTAACATTATTTTGAAAAAGATGAGGCAATTAGGCTGTTTGGGTTATAAAACACTGTAGCTTCTCAACTGCTAAGGTTTTAATTACCATTGATAGAATTTTCATAGTTCTGCTTTATTTAGTAAATGTCAATAATTTTAAATCCCTAAGAAGATTAGCCTAGAGTGTGGGCTCTTCCACCATACGTTCTGGATTTAAGTTTGGTCTCCTTAACTAATTCTCTGAACCTCTGTGTCCTTATGAAGTAGGATTCTTGTTAGACTCCACTAATGATGTGAGCGCAGCTCTCTGACAGGATAAACACACCATATAATTAGTGCTATTGTTATCATTGCTGTTGTCTGTGTTTTACATGGTGAACGTTCTTCTTTCCCTTATGTCATTTTGAGATAAAGAGTCATTATTAGCTTCTTTCATTACTGGCTATCTTCATTTATTCAGTAAACAGTATTGAGAGCCTACTATTTGCTGGGCATTGTGCTAGATGCCAAGGGTACAGGAAAACAGGTAGAACTCCTAGTCTCAAGAGAGACATGCAAATAATTATCTGGCTGTGCTATAGCTATAGCATTTAGTAATAGAAGAGATAGAATAGAATTTAGTATAGAGTAGGTAAATGTGTGCTAATATGGGAACATAATCAACCATAATTTAATAAGTCAAATAAAAGCATATCACTAGAATGGAGAGGAACAGGCTTTTATGAATATTAAGAAAGTAGGAATAATAGGACTCTGTCATTGAATCTTATTGAGTAAATGGAGGAATTGATGACTACAGGGTTTTGACTTGGGCGACAGAGTGTATGTTTGGGCAATTCAATAGAACACAGGAGGAAGAACAGACTTGTTTGGAGGTTATAAGGAATGAGCGTTTGAATCCATTTATAACTGTTCATCTTGAGGTATCTGTGGCACCTTCAGGTAGAGATGTATAGACAGCAATCAATATTCATATCTGGAGCCCAGAACAGAGATAGGGGCTAGAAATATAGATTTATGAGTCTTTCATGAGTGGATAAGATTGCTTGAGAAGTGAGTCTAAAATGAGAGAAAGAGGAACAAAGAAATAAAATATTGCAACATCATTTTTTAAGAAATGGTCAGAAGACAAGCCTGCAATTGATAGTGTGAACTGATCCCTGAGGTAGAAGAAAATCAGAAGAAAATAGTATCCTGGCAAGCAAAGGGAAGAGATTCAAGAAGGACAGGTTAACAGGACTGATGGTGGATGACAACTGCTCAAGTGAAGTCATTGGAAAAAATGTAAAAGGAGTTGTATATAGCTACTGACAAGGTTTATTTATACTAATCTACAATGTCAAGGTAGAATATGAAAGACTTCATGGAGGGGGAAGCCTGAACTTCATTTTCAAAAAGGAGTAAGATTCTATATAGTAGAAGAGGGCCATCTTGGAGAGAAGGAAATAGCATGGAGATGGATTTAGCTGTGAAAGGATGACTCACTTTGGAGAGCAGAGGCAATGCAAGATTTTAAACATTGGGTTAAAATCCTAAAAGAACACCTGAAGGGTTTACATTTGAAGAGGTAAGCAACAGGGAGCATGTACATCTTGAACATGAAGGAATGAAGGCAGTGTTTTAGTGGAACTGAACTGAATGGTGGAATGACTTAGTGAGATGTAATGAGTATCAGATAATTCAGGGCAGTGACTGCATACTTTAGATTGAGGTGTGTATGTGGAATAAGAGACCATAAAACAAAAATAGAAGTAAAATGTGTTTTTTTGTGATATTAGTATGCAAGTATTTTATATAAATATATTACTGAAATGTATTTTACAAAAGTAATTTTCATATGAGGTTTGAATCTCTCAGGGTCACTAATGTGTTATTCATATATACACCCACACCATTCTACACAATTGCCTCAACTGATGTTTATATTAACCTCATTCTAGGAACTTTCGGTGCTGGTGTTTTTATTTCCCTCCCAGTGTTCAGATTACATTATGTATTTAATAAACTGTTGCTGAATAAAGTAAATGCTTTAGATTAATCACTGAACACTAAATGACAAGATAATGACTAAATGAGCTCATCCACTCCTATTATTATAGTCAAAGAAAGTGTCAAAACTTAGTCTTAATTTAGATACCATATTTGAACATTTCCATTTGCACAGAAGGCTGTAAATTAATTCAACAATAGCATTCCATATTTACATCTTTTAAGGTTGAATGAATTCCACACAATGATCAGTGAAATATGAGCATTTTATCTAAATGAAGGCATTTCTTCTGGTGCTTTCATTCTAATTTTAAACAAATTATATATATATTTTTTATATGCCTCATTTATTTAAATGAATTTATTGTCAGTATGTGTAATGAGCTAATCTAATGCAGTCTTTCTTAAAAGGGGTTGATGGGACGTTTTACCAGTAGAGATTAATTATGTCATGCTCTACCTACCCAAAGAAGAAGGGAGAAAGGTTTCATGGAAATAACATTTATGTAGGAAATGTGCCTTATTATATCCTTCTCTTACTGGTTATAACCCACATCAGCACATCAATATTTCTGGAAAGATCTGCAGTAAGGAAACTTGGAACACCTAAGCAGGGCTTGGCTTATAGTGGGTGCTCTTTCTATACTTAACAAATGAATGAAGTGTTTAATGTTTTTTTCTTTTTTCTCAGACTTATTCAATCATAACTCTACTTTTTTCCTAATAATATCCCACAAGGTATTCATTTAATAAATTTGTACTTAAATAAGACTCTGCCTTAGCAAGATATGGAAACAATCTGAGCATCTATCAATGGAATAATGGAATGTTAGCCTTAAAAAAGAAGGAAATCCTGCCATTTGTGATAACGTGAGTGGAACTGGAGAGCATTATGTTAAGTGAAATAAGTCAGATAGAGAAAGACAAATAGTGTATGGTATCATTTACATGTGAACTCTAAAAAGTCAAACTTACAGAAACAGAGACTAGAATGGTGGTTGGCAGGAGCTGAGGGGTGGAAGAAATAGGGAGATGTTAGTCAAAGGATACAGACTTTGTTATATAATGCATAAGTTCTGGGGATCTAATGTATAACATGGTGGCTATCATTAAAAATACTGTATTGTACATTTGAAATTTGCTGAGTAGATCTTAAATGTTCTTACATGAAAAATTCAAACCTAAACAAAATGATAACTGTATGAGGTGATGCATGTGTTAATCAACTTGACTGTGGTAATCATTTCACAATGTATACATATATCAAATTATCACATTGTACACTTGAAATACATACAATTTTATTTGTCAATTATACCTCAGTAAACCAGGGGGAAAACACTGTCTTAGACACCTATGAAATGTTCAAATGTTAAAAAGATAAAAAAATAAAAATCTTACAGAATAGCAGTTTGACAAATAGCTGTTAGTAAATGTTAATCCGAAGACTCTTTCAATAGTGAATAAGGAAAATGTAAATTCATTCCATTAAATACTGAGCCCATTCACAAAGTGGGTTGATTTGCTTAAATTCTCAACCCAATGATGTTGGCCTCAGGTCAGTCTCTGAAGTGGTTCCAATATGTTATTGGAGTCTTTCATCTTTTTCTAATTATAGAAGCTCTGTCTTCTGATGCTTATAATGAGCGGCTTCATGACGAGTATGATAATCCTGCCCAGAACACCCAATTATTTCATGGAAGATTGACAGCAATTTACCTGGAGCATTTTTGAGTTTATTTTCATTAGTCTTTATTTCTAATACAAATTTTTTAGGTGCCATAAAATGACATCTTTGTAAGCACTTTACAAGAACTGTGGTGAACTATAAGAAGGGACCTTGACTGAATATATTGCAAACAAATAAACAAAAAAGCCACCAAGTAATTGCAATCCTGAACTGCATGTGTTAGATAAAACAGAGAAAAGTATCTGTGCAAAACTGTACCAGTCTTTTGCTTGACAACAATTGTTCCATCAACAGCAGAAAATGGAATTAGACACACTCTGAAAACTGCCATTAATGTATTTGCTCTGAAGTTAAGGAAAATTAATGTTTTTTTATTAAGCAACATTTCTTTAACATTTCTTTAATTGAGTTATAAACAGAATTGAATCAAGCAGCTTACTCTGCAGAGTCAGGCTCATGCTGCGTTGCACCACCCCGGCATCATTGGTAGCTACACACGTATAGTCACCAGCATCTTCATTCTATGAAAATAAGCCGTGTTTCATAAAAACATGAGCCCACAGAGCAGGGTAAATAACCTTTTTCACCATGATGCCAGTTTATATCACATTTCATTTTTGAGAAGGCATTGAATTGGAAACACAAAAACCTACATACATTTACTCTTATAATTAGGTAAAGAAAATAAAAAAGAGAAAGAGGATGAAAAAGAAGTTCTCAGCCTACATTTTTTAAAAAACAGCCTATTGTTGCTCTCTGGGAAAAATAATAGCTGGGAAACCAAAACAAAAATTACACTTTCAATAACCATTTACCTAAAATTACATTACTAAATAAAAATGCCAACACTATTCTTACAGAAAGCTCAGAAGATATAAAATTAATCAGTAAAAATGAACAAATATTGAGTCCTTTCTAATGGGAATTAATTTTTTAAAATGTCGAGCTTGGCCTCTAGAAAGCTTGAAATTTAGGAAAATGAGTAACTAATTTACTGGTAATGATAAATCACAGAATGTAAGGCACAAATTTATCCATATATAGTATAAAAACTAAGTACTATATGAGTTTGGGTTTGGTGACTCATTAGAATCATAGATTTTGCTAAAGGTCTTGTAATAGGGGTGTTCATTAGTGGAAAACTAAATCAGTTAAAGGAGACCTGAATTTCATGAAGTTGAGGAGGGTGGGAGAAGGAAGACAGATGTGATTTAGATGTACATTTGGGGGTATCAATGTAGTATCTAGATAGACATTTCTAGTAGCAAACTGTAAAAAGAATTTGGGGTTAGAGAGAGATATTTACAAATCTGAAATTGTATTGGGAAAATAATATTAGTGTTAACATTGCTATTAGAAGAAGTACCAAGAACTTCAGAAGTAGTACTTGTTTCCAGGAAAAGGTGGAAAATGGTAGCGAAGAAGCCTGAGACTTAACAGCGTTACAGAGGCTAATGATTAGCAGACATCATCTCAAAATGGAAGAGACAATTAGTACTTAACCCTGAAATAAAATGAAGGAGAATAAAAGTCTGAGAGCTGTCCATTGGATTAGGTGATTAGGTAGTATATTTTAATTATTATTTCAATTAATTCAACAATGGGTTAACAGATTACCCATATGGAGTCTACTTGATAAATTTTTAGATAAAATATCACATTCACTTAACCCCAAAATTAAAATAACCCAAAGTACCAGTCATTTTCCAAATCACTGAAACTTTTAGAAGGTCGAATGTAGTTATTGGCTTAGTGACAAAAGCTACCCTGTAAGTTATTTGTAATTGTGTTTGTAATTCTTCAATTGCCTTGTTCTAAAACTGATGCTAAATTATAGATCAATTGGGAACAAATGGCTAAATTATTTTATTGCTCATACTTTTTTGAAAGGACTAACAGTCATCAATTTGAACCACTGTTTCAGCTTTTTTTAAGAACCCATTGTTTCAAACTTTATTATTTAAATAGGAATGCAAGAGAAATGTTCCCATCGATTGCACCTGTAGAGTGGCATTAATCATGGCCATAAAAGTGCCCATCAGCAATCCCAATGTGACTTACTAAAGTGCCGTAAATGGCCAGGGAACCATTGCCGAGCTGACGGATCCTGCGGTTGATTCCAATGTCCACCCCCTTTCTACTCCACTGAATTGTTGGGACAGGATCTCCTTTCACCTCGCAGTTCAGGATGGCATTCCCACCAAGGGGTTCAATCCAGTTAGAAGGGTGATCGCCTTTGAAGACTGGAGGTTCTGGGAAATAACAAAAGACATGTATAAGTAAAAGGAAGCCCTGATAGTTTCATTGAGATTTTGACCTATTTAGGAGATAATTCAGTGGAGAAGGGAAAAGCTACTTTTGAACCCCCCTGAATTTTCCAGAATCAACTGCTCATGTTAATCAACCATATAATCTTGTCAGTTTCAGTAATCTAAGCAGAGGAATGCATTTTGTGCCAAAGGATCTCTTCACCTACTGCTTACCTACTTTTGAAATGAATGCTCATAATTTTTTATTTCTTAGGAATTTGTGCATTTGTGAAATAGGACAAAATAGATCAATATGCTGAAGTTATAGTGTATTACTACATAATAAGGAAGCAAGAAAAAAAACTATTACAGTTTTATAAAAAGAGTGCTTTTATTACCTTTCACATAAACAAATCCAATTGCTTTCACAAAACCAACGCTGTTCTCCGCAGTGCAAACATAAGTGCCTGAATCCTCTTTCGACACCCTTTCAATAATAAGTTCACTGTGTCCATTGGCGCTGTCAAAGCGAGCTGAGAAACAAGTTAGGAAACAACACAAATACCTCTCAGTGACCTAAGAAAATAATCACAACAGCTCAGTATTTTGCAGGTGAGATTTATGAGTCGGTCAGCAATTGCACCAGAGATCTCAGCGTGACATTGGAGAAGGGACTTTTCCACAGATTTCCTCTTCTGAGCTATTGGCAGTGTCTATAGACACTTGTTTGAAGAATGAAAAACAGCAGAAGGAACAGGAAGACAGAATGAAAACAAACATCTTTGAAAATTATTTCAGATATAAAGTACACCTTTCATCTCAAAATGTTGCCTAAATCTGGCTCACAGTCTCTCTGGGTTTCAAAATCTCTCCTTCAGAAATATGACATTTTCCATTTCATTTATCTCACCACCACTTTTCCTCCCAAACAATTTACATCAAAAACATGAAAACCTTTTCAGTTATAATTCAACTGACTTGGCAGGTCAGAGGGGAAATAATGAAAACGTAGTCTAGTTAGGTAATAATGACAACATGATTAAATCTGTAATAATTTAGGCTTCTCTACAAATGGTGATGATATAAATATTTACAAAGGTAGTGATAATATTTGGAACAATGTATATGGTAAACATGCTAATCCTAAAACAACTGATAATAAATAAGACTCTGATTAGACCAGCCATTCTCTAATTATATTAGGTATGTTTATGATGCGTGCTTTCCCCCATTCAAATGATCTTTTAAAATGTCACACTGTTGAATAGGAAGTGGAAAATGAAGCTTTAAAAAATTTAAAGAGCTAAATTAGCACTACACTTTCAGAAAGCAGAACTGATTAGATTTTCCAGACTATTTTTTCTTAGTGAGGTGTACTGTTATTATTAAGGTTATATAGTTGACGAATTACAGTCACTAACATAAATCTTTATAACAGAAAAAACTCAAGCTTATTACTCCTTTTCAAGACATTTATTAAATGCTAATTTGCAGTACTTCAGGACTCAGTCTTGGGATACAGTTACTTCTCATTACTGACAAAGTCTGTATGCTGATGACAAATAGGAGACACCTGCCTTCCCAGGGATGAGCCCTCTTGGGTTCCAGGTACTACCTATCATGCAATGCACCTAGTAACTAGAAATGTTCTACAGAACTGATTTACACTCTAATAGAGGTTAATCCATGCAGTGAGAGGCAGAGCTCTCCACTGTAAAACTAGGAGAGTCTTCAGGACTCCAACAGCAGCCACTTTAAGCCATTTATTAAAGATGAAGGAGGCCGAGCGGGTACGTTTAGGTGCCTGTATATACAATATTGTCTTTTCATGCGGGAAGGAGATTATTTTTAGGTTAAAAACTCTTTTTATATCCTTCAGTATAGGGTCTTGTGATCAACTTACCCTTTTGAAGAAATGAGAAGAACATATATACTGGGTATAGGATAAAATCCAGGCAAAGAACTCAAAACAATCAATTACTCATGTAACCTGTCAATTCCCATGGCTAAAGGAAATGGGTATTAGTTTAGAGCTCTTTATGGGAGCATTTATCCAGTTCTTAAGAATTAAATTACTAACCTGGGATAATATTGTTATTGAAGGTCCATGTTAACTTGGGCAATGGAATACCAGCGGCTTTACAGCTTAATTGTAGCTGCTCCCCTTTATTTAAGGATACATCTCCAGGAAGTTCAGTAAAAGTGGGGAGAACATGTACAGTCAGGCTGACGGTATGTGTGTCTTCACCGGCAGCATTTTTAGCAACACAGGTATAGGTGCCAGAATCCTCCAGCTTCAGTAAAGAAAAGCAATAGTGCTTAAAATTACAAAGTCTTACATCATATTACCTAAAACATTTAAGATAGCTGGGTCTCCAAAGGAGCGCTTTTATATAAGACAGTTTACATTTCCATCTTGCAATCTGAACCATCTGGCCAGCTTTTGCATACCATAATCTAAAATGTGTAAGACATTAAAGAAAAACCCACACCTTACAGAAATAGAGCATCATTTATGGTAATAAGACCTCAGAAAACTTAAGATTCTCAAGTTTACTCAACATCCAGGGAATCGCTGCTCTGCAATGTACAAATAATTTCAAGCATTTTGATAGCACACTTGGTCCTCAGGATGATGTGGCAACAAAGACTTCCAAAATTATCAAAGGAAATGGCAAGAATAAGGGCAATATTACCGGCCATTCTGGTTTCACTCGCTAAATCCAATGGCCAGCTCTCAGCACTCACAACTAGATGTGTGGGTGACATTTAAAACAATCAGGACTCTCTTCTCGTTGAAACCACGTCTTTACTTGGCTTCCAGGACTTCCCACTTCCCTAGTGTTCTTCCAGCCTCACTGTTTGCTCCTTTTCCAACTCCTTTTGCTGGCTTCCCCTCATCGTTAACGTCTTAACGTCGTCATGTAAGAGGGATCGATCTTTGGTCCTCTTCTCCTTTATCTCTGCTCAATGTGGTGATCTCATCCAATCCTATGGCTTTAAATACCATTTCTATGCTGATATTCAGGATATCCAGCCCAGATCTTTCTTCTAAACTCCAATTATATTGAACTTTTCATTCCAATTCTCTGCCTGGATGCCTAAAAGACATCTCAAACTCCTGTCCAAAACTATGTTCCCTTTCATCTTCCTTGTCTATCTGTAGCCTTCACCATTGCAGTTGATGGCTACTTTGTCCCTGTTAATTAATGTTGTTAATGCTTTTGTTCTCAGAGACTTGAGTGTCATCCTTTCCTCTTTTCTTTTTCACACCCTACTTGCCAACTAGCTAGGAAATCCTAGCTTCAGTGTATATGCAGAATCCAACCATTTCTCAGCCCTTCTCTGCTAACATTCTGTTTTGAGTCCAGTGATCTCTCATCTGCCTCCAGACCTTCCCAACAGGTCTTTCTGTTTCTACCCTTGCCATCCTACCATCTGCTCACATCACAATAGCCAATGTAATATTGTAAAATCATAAGACAGATAGCATTGCTCTCATGTTCACAATTTGCAGTGGATTCTGATTTTACTTAGAGTAAAAGGCAAAATTGTTAAAATGACCTACAAGACACTATATAATCTGGCCTCCATTTTTCTCTAAATTCTTTCTTTCTCTTTCCATTATTTTTCTATGCCTTCACTGGCCTTCTGCTACTCAGATACATCAGGCATGTTCCCATCTTGAGTTCTTAAATTTTTTGCTCCCAGCTTAAATTCTTTGCCCCAGATATTTGCTTGGCTAATTCACTTCCTTCAGGTTTCGCTCAAATGTCGCCTTCCCAAAGGGGACTTACTTTGTCTTCCTATTAAAAATGCAACCTGTCTCCCTCTGCATTCTGATCCCCTTTACCCTGATCTTTTATTTTTTATATCACTCATTTTCTTCTGATATATTATATACATTGTTTCTTGTTTTTATTTTCTTATCTATCTCCCTCCTCTAGAAATAAATTCCTTGAAGGTAAGAATCTTTGATGATTTTGCCCCCTGATGTATTATTCTCAGTGTCTAAATCAGTGCCGGTCACAGACAATGTACTCAATAAATACTTGTTAAATTAATGGTTGAATGCTTCAGAATGCATTCAGGCCCATATTACAGACTTCCTTCACTTTAAAAAAGTTTAAGAATAACTTCTTTTTTATTTTGCATTGAAACATCAAAGAACTGATTGGAAATGTAGCATAATTTTTTTTTCATTCATTTTAGGGAGAATCTAAATTTGGTTTGTTTAATACTAGTTTTTTTTAAGGTAAAACAGAAATAAATCATATTCCCAGTAAAGGCCTCTCCACCCCTATATCACTTAACTGTTCTTAAATTCCCAGTTAATGACAACTTAAGCTTAAAATCAAGGATTTTATGAAAGTGAAGCATTTGAAAATTTGGATTGTACATATTATTTATTGACTTCTACTTACCGTTTACATCCTCATCTGTTATTTACAAGCTACTCTAGTCTTGATTATTTTTTTAAATGTATCTGAGTCATTGTCCCACTAAAAGCCTAAACTTTTTTTTCTCATTTATTTCCTTCAAGTCTCTAAGAGGGATTGAGGGGCCAAGTTTAACAATCCTGAACCCAGGGGTAATTCCCAGTAGAGATATTTACTCACTTAAACAAATTTATCTTTTTATCAATTCTAAAATTCACATTTTTAGCTTATCATATCTCTGAAATTGGGATATGACTTAAAAATTGACAGTCTTCTCTAGTTTACTTGACTGTATTTTTGTCTTACTTAGTGGTACATAAAATAACAATCCTACAATTGATGGAAACAAGATTTGAATAAATACAGTTTTTGCCGGCACACGTGACTGAGTTAGGGCCTTGTTACATAGCCCATCACATGAGCTATTCACATGGCAATCTAAGGAGTGTGGCTAATGGATTTAATGATACTCTAATGTGGATGTGATCAATTTTATCATTTTAATCTGTTTAAATTTAATTCCATGAAGATTTTGTAATGAAAATCAGGCATTGTGAAGGATAATGGAAAGGAATATGATATTAACAAATGCTCTAAAAGTGGTTAATAATTTAGTCATTTAACATTTAGTGCCAAGTGTTGGAATCTTGAACCATGCAACACTTTTTTAAAAGTTGTGTGGTATTCTAGATAGAGATTCCCTTTCAAGTGGGCTACCATTGAAAACCAGATGCTTCTGATAGTTGCTATTCTGCAGACTGGAGAAGAACCACCTAAGAATAGTCAAAAACCTCAGCTTGCCTATATACCTAAGTCCCCAGTTTCCTTGTCAGTGATTAGAAAGGGTTATTTGAAAACCTGAAAAGAGCAAAAAACTGTATATTTGTGTTTTCTCAAAAATACATTAGGCATTCTTACATCTCCACTCTCCTAATTCGTATACATACTTTAAAATACAAGAGGCACTTTTAACTTTTCCTGATAAACACAGATTTCTACAAAAATAAACTAACTTTAGAAGGAGGCTGATTATGAGTAACTATTTGTTAAATATTCTCAGACTTGGACCATAAATGTGTAAAATTAATTTTTGACCTGAATGTTTAAGAGTATTTTTCATTCATTATTAAAGAATATACTTCCAAGCTAAATTACTAGAAATAAAAAGGTAAATGAAAAATCTGGCTTAATGTGTCTATTCGTATCTGTTAAACTTACCACAACATTTTCCAGAATGAGTTCTCCATAGGGTTCTACAGTATATTTTCCTAACAAGTCCGTTAAAAGAACACTGTCTTTTTTCCAGTTAATTGCTGGTGTGGGGATTCCATCAGCCACGCATGGAAGGACAGCTTGTGAATTCTCATTGACCATGTAGTGTACATCTGTACTTCGGATTCTAGGTGGTACTGTGAATAATTAAAAAAAAGTCATTCAGTCTATTGAGTTCAATAATATCTTTATTCACATTAAAAATTAACTTAAAAAATCTATTAAGATATTGATCTGTTACTATGAAAGCAATCACTATTTTTGGTGTCTGGCAAGAATTCTAACAGATTTGAGCTTGTTGAATGTAACTTACAATCAGTTTCTGAGCAAATGACATAGAATTGGGTTGGAAATACTTAGATTTTATTTGGCTTCCTAACTTTCTATTTGAGGTTCTTCAGCTGATTATGGTGAAGTAAAACAAACCAACCAAGAGCAACAACAAAAAAAACAAAAACACTTCGATGGTTGCATAATTTCTGGATTTGTATCATAGACATATTGTGAGGACAAACTAATAAAAGTCAGTAGTTTAAAACACTGCAAAATCTCTTATTGAATAACACAAAATGCTAAGGAAAAACATACTGCAGTATTTCATGTGTTAGGACAAATGCTCATAAAACCAAGTCAAAACATTCAATTCAGTTTTTATATTGTCACAGAGGAAGTGTTTATAGTGATTTCGTAACTGTGCAAATACTATGCTTTTAATTCTTTTGACATGGAATTTAGGTAATACAGAAAGACCAATCTAATATTTTTGCATACTAAGAAATACCCTACGGGACTTGGAACTAAGATATTTACTTCTAAAAGATAGGCTTAAAAATAATACTTGGCTCAGAAAGTAAAAACATACTCTCCTCCCAAAACAATGAATTTTGGAATTATTCAAATGTATCTGTGAGAAATGGGTCAATCTTAAAAACATTTAAAAAGTGACAACAGTGAGTTTCAGCAAAATGTATTATTTTTTATTATATGAGTAAATGTACCAACATTATATAAATGATTATATGCATAAACATTATAGATCATAAGGAAACACAAAAACATATTTTGCTAAATGTTATATCATATTTGATTTTCATTCATTTATGTTTTATTTTCATTATCTCCTTTACCCTAATTTCCCCGGACTTGATATTTTAATTTTGCTAGTGGTTACTAAGTTGAAACATTCACTCTTTTTCAAAATGACAATTTTTAGGGCTATGACTTTATATTTGACTATAGCTTTGGCCACACACTTTATATTTTGATTTGTAATGTTCTTATTTTTATTATTTTCCAAATTATCTGAAAGGAAAAACATATTGACTTACTTGTTAGCCAGAATCGTATTTTTTAATTTGCCTAGAGTTCGGATTTTGGCATTGAAAGTTCATTACACATTCCTAGGTTTACTGCACTGTGGGCAGGAAAAGTGGCCTGTATTTTTAAATCCTACTAATGATTAATTTGTTGTTTAGTATAAGGTCAATTTTGGTAAATTTTCTACATATACTTGAGAGGAAGGAAGGACTATTATTTATTTGAAGCCAACAGACTAATGTGTGTTGATTAGTTTAATTATATTATCTTTAACTGAAAGCAGGCATAAATAAGCCTGGGAAGGAATTTAGAGAACTCATAAATGGTGATTTAAAATTTGGCTTAATTATTTATTTCTTATTTATTCAACTGAAGGTGTTTCCACTTACTTTTATCACTTTAGCTATGAAGTTGTAGAGAATTCAAATATATCAGAAAGGTTAAAAACAGCTTTCACAAATTTTTAAAAAAGGAAAGCAGAAACTCATCATTAAAATGAGACTTACCTCTGGAAACAGTAGCTGGAAGGAGTTTAATTTCCTTATTGTTCCTACCACAGATACTAATACATAATTCTATCTGTAGTCTTAAAATATACATTAACAACCAAAACATATCCATGCTGACCTTTAGATATTTTGTTAGTTGTCTAACAAAGAAAAAAAGGGCATTTTTTTCTGTTATAAAAATACACCTATAAATATTTTGGTACTTTAAAATAATGAATCAAATAGATAACCAATTCTCATTAAGTTCACACTGTATTTATCGTGTAGCTCATATGGTGATTCATTCTGAGTCAAGATGATTTGCAACTTGAGAAGTAAGACAGAGTAGTTTCTTGTTGGTCTTTTCTCTTTGCCGTGGTCATGGAGGAGATTGAAATGATGAATTGTTTATGTTAAACAACCTACCATGGACAGTGAGCTTCGTGCTTGTGCTACTTGATCCTGCCACGTTAGCTGCCATGCAGATGTACTGGCCAGAGTCACCAGGCTGAGCAAATGCTATCTGCAGAGCCCCAGAGCTGAGGATGTGCTCACGGATTGATCCCATAATTTCATGCCCATCTTTATGCCACGTAATCTCGGGGGGTGGGAGGCCGTCTGCTTCACATGGTAGCATGATGGGCTTATCAACAGCAATGATATATTCCTTCGGATGGGGGCTAATGACTGGAGGAACTAAAACATACAAAATTTAAACCTCATCTTAAAAGCATGAATGCACCATTTACACATTACAGTATTACTCTGGCAAAGTGAAGTCACATTGATAAGAAATAAAATCCTGAGTTTGCCATATCAGCATCAAAGGACCACTATAGTTTATTTTCATTAGGAAAGAAAACTCACTGAGCCCATTTCAGAAAATTATTCTCAGTATAGTTAACATATGGATTATATAATCAATTGTAACTGAGGCTATAAATGTGTATTCTTAAGGGACTGCACATTGAGAAAATTTAGGCTGTGTTGAAAGAGGCATTTTCTGTAATATACATGTATTATGTGATTCATGTTAGTTACTTAAACTTTCAGAATAGACCCCTTCAAGGTTTGGAAATTATTCAAAAGCTCAGAGATAGTTTTACTCATGCATTTCCAACAGTGCTTGGTGTCTCATATATAGTGGCCATATCTAACAAGTATTATTTATATGAATGAATAAACAAATGAATAAATCTTGCAAAAGAATTACACAGATATAACTCTTCCCACTTCTTCAGGAAGCTCTGGACAGGCTTCTGACAATGATTTCTCTTCCTAGTGTTTACAATAGGAAGATTACCACTTAGGTATTGGCCTGGATATTCTTTTGAGTCATAAAGACATATTAAATAACTATGAGAGAAAAATCAAACACAAGCAAGGAACAACCAACTATAAGCACCCCCAAAATAGGAAGAGAGGATGACCAACCCCTGTCAATGAAAGTCCAGAGATAGTGACTAGGTACTGAAGACAGCGGCAACAGTAAAAATGCCCCTTAAAGCATGTGCAGGCAAAAAAAAAAAAAAAATCCTCTGAAATGTCTACCACCCATTCAGGAAAGCCTAAGAGAGAAACATATAAGGCCAACAATATTCACTGTTACCGTGTGCCAACTAATAAGCAGAGTCATCAATAAGAGACCTCTGAGAACTCCACTGATCCAAGTAATGCCCTGTGCATAGCAAGTCCCAGGAGCCTAGAACTCTGCTTCATCTCCGAAGGAGGCTTTGAAGAAATGGTCAACCACATAGGCACTGAATTTTAGGGTACACTAACATTAATGAGTAAAATAAAACCAAAAAGTTATGACAAAATATGAATAACCATGTTAAAGTTATTTCTACCAACCCAAATCATCTGGTTGGAATTGTGCTTGCCACGACGCGCCATATCTACAAGGGGAAATTCTATTCAGAATCTTACATGCCTCTCGAGTATGCAGTTATCTGTGGTTGCTTTTGTAATGTCAAACTGCTATTAGGTTTAAAGTATTTCCTTTGTCCCATAATTGCTCATATTGATACTTGTGATCAGTTAGTGAAGGAAGATCCCCTCTTTATAAGGTCCACGTAAGTTGGCTTTACTATACACATTAGTTCTCCAAAGAAAAATCATACTATAAGGAAATTCAAAATCAGCAAATACAAATTCAGTAGCTCAGAGCCTATTTCCAGATCACTTCTTTATTCACAAAAGCAATGCAGGCAAGATATGGACATTATGTGAAGAAAATAACAGTTAAATGTGAAAAAACCCTGCTTAGTCTTGAGAATAATTTTTCCCATCAGGTTGACTTAAGTGCAATTACAATTTTTTTGTTTGTTTCTTGACTTTTTATTTATGATTTAAATATATTTATGATTTGTTTTTTTAAGCAGCTATTACAATCTAGGGATGTCAGGATGTATCCAAAGTAGTAGTACAGAGAGAATGGTTTTAATCATCACCTTAAAAATGTGCTATAATGACATTGAGTACTCAGTGGAGGTTCACAAAAACTCAAAATACTAGGATATGTCTTGGGTTTTTTTTTTTGTACAATGCCCCAAACCCCCAAACATCAATTTTTATTTCTCATCAGGGTAATAAAAAAACAAATAGGATAATATAAGCTAAGAATGTTGAGAATTAAGGCAGCATTATTATTTTAGACATATGAATTTTAGTGTATGTTGTCAAAGGCATCTTTGCAATAAAGACATAGAGATTTATTACCTTGAACATTTAACTTGATTTTGCCCAAGGCTGTACCAGCTGGATTCTGAGCCACACACATGTAAGTACCACCATCCTCTCTGGCAGCTCTGGAGATCTGCAAGCTGCCACTAGGAAGAACTGCATGGCTTCTGCCTACATCACAGTTGCCAAAGCAGAGTTAGAAGAATTTTTATTTTCATTAAAAAAATATTATACTGACTTCTGACTTTAAAAACACTGATTTGTTGTGATTTTCCTATAGAAACAGTGGTAGGTACCTGAAGTGATGACATTGATGCCTTCTTTTTGCCAGGTAATGAAAGGACTGGGTGTCCCTGTTGCATCACATGGTAAGAAAATGGGATTGTTCAGAATGACATCTAGTTCACTTGGCTGAGGCTGAATGACTGGCTGCTCTGTAAGAACCAATCAATGGAAATAAGCCAATGGCAATAGCACAGAAATGTCTGTAGTAGCCATGAAATTAAACGTGCCCAGATTCATGATTCCAAAACCTTAGTGATTTGATTATCTCAGGGGAACGTAAATATTGGGCAGGTTACATTTTTTTGAGTCTTACTACTATAGCCAGTTTCCATTAGGAGAACTCCATCAGAAGACTAGAAGCAGGAACAGATGACAGAAATTCAAGAAGAAAAATACTTCAGGAGTTATTCTGTGTAGTTTGTCATCTCTATGTTTTCTTTAGTCTACTGAAGAATAGCTATCAGGTTTTCAGATCCCTAAGATACCACTGTGGTTCATAACTCTAGATAGTATGCCCTTTCAAGAATGAACACAACTTAAAGAAAAAGAAAAGCAGCTTTTCATGAATTAATAACCTTCCATACCTTGGACATGTAGGGTCACATGTCGATGTGCAGAACCAGCTGCATTCCTGGCAACACAGGTATATTTTCCAGCATGGTTTAATTGAGTGGCAAATATTTCAATTGCTCCTAAAAACGAAAAAACATAGTTTTCATGCATAGTGGATCCCTGTTTCTCTGGCTGGATAATTCAAGTGTTTCTGATTTTTATGTTGTTGTCCCTGTTAACACTTGGCTAATGGAGCTTGTCTTATATTCCTATCTGTACCCTCTGAAGTGCCCAGCACAGTACTTTTTAATCATTAATAGTTTTATGTAGGCAAAAATGACATGACATAAAATTAATCCATTTAAATGTACAATTCAACGACTTGTAGTGTATTTACAGAGTTGTGCATCTATTACAACCTAACATGAAGAACATTTCTATTACCCCTCCCCCCGCAAAATCTTATCCCACTTTTACAGTCATTCTTCATTTCCAATCCCAGCCTTAGGAAATCCCTAATCTATTTTCTGTCTCTCTATATTTTCCTTTCCTGAACATTTCATACCGATGGAATCACAGAATTCTTTTCTGTCTGATTTCTTTCACTATAAGCATAGTTTTTGAGTTTCATCTATTGCGGCATGTGTCAATGTTTTGGGTCTATTGTTTTTTTTATTGGCAAAAAGAATTCCATTGTGTGGATGACCCTCATTTCGTTTGTCTGTTTACCAGTTGATGGACATTTGAACTGTTTCTACTTTTTGGCTCTTGTGAAAAATGCTGTATGAACATTTGTATACAAGCCTTTGTTTGAACATCTGTTTTCATTTTTCTAGGTAGATAACTATAGGAATGGCATTGCCAGGTCAGGTGGTAACTCTGTTTAACATCTGAGGAAGTTCCAAAGTGTTTTCTTATCACAATATTTTATGTTGAAGAGCAGTTAATTTATATTTTATGGTTTTAATGGCTACCAATCTGTATAGGTTTCTGAGATAACCAAAATACTTTGCTTTGAAAGTTAAGTTCCATCCTGAGAACAAATCCTCCCTTACTTCCTTTCTATTGAAAAAATAAACACATTCTCTTAGAATAATATGCACATATTCATAAGCCCCAGGATATTAATTGCTACTTTAGTTTATCTCTGGCGTACCTCCTCATTGCAGGATGAGTTTTCAGAAACACCAATGTGAATCACCTATACTTTCATTTAGGTAAAATATTTTTTTTCTACAATACTATAAATTTTTTAATATTTAAATTTTATAAATGCTTAAAAACTTATAAATTTTATAAAAATTACTACCACCATAAAAAATTACCTATCATAGCCTTACCTGCTAAATTATAAAAAACCTTGAAAACAAGAATGCTGTCTAAAGTTTTATGTCCTCAGAAATTTAGTGGAGTGTGTTTCAGGCAATAAATGTTGGTTAAATGAATGGACATTGTGTTTGGCCCATGGAAGAAGTGTGGTTCACTCAAAGGCAACCAGTAAATTCATTAAACCTTGGGTTTAGTCAAGACATAAAGTCCCAGTGATTGTGCTTATTCTGTTCAGATCAGTCTTAGATATTATTTTATTTCTAGATCTGTCTTTCCCTTCTTCTTTTCCTAGATCCCTTTCCCACTCTAACTGCACTTTTCCTAGTTGCATAGGTCCAGGAATGCAGATGCATTTTATTCTTTAATTTTGGTGTAACAAACGGCCAGGTAAAGCCATCCATTAATAATTACTCCAATCAATAAACATGTAATCACCGAATTTGGTCTTACCTGAAGATAGAATTCTATAGCCATCTCCCCTGGGAAGCAGTCTTATACCATTTTTCATCCAGTGAATTGAGGGAAATGGAACGCCTGAAGCAGTGCAGGTAATTACCGTGGGGGCGTGTGTGGTTACTACGAAGTTGGTAGGCTCATCAGCTATGGAAGGT
The DNA here is from genome assembly GCF_030020395.1 of Manis pentadactyla. Lineage (NCBI taxonomy): Eukaryota > Metazoa > Chordata > Mammalia > Pholidota > Manidae > Manis > Manis pentadactyla. The sequence continues at coordinate 113,517,099 of NC_080027.1, read as the reverse complement.
GGAACTAAAACAACAACAAAATGAAAGAAAACTACACGCTTCCAGCCCTTAGAGATTTCCAAAGCCCCGTCACACATCTTCCTCTTTGTACAATGAAAGTGGATGTTAGGTAAGTGGAAGGGAAGCTCTCTTGTCAAGTAGTGGAATGATGAGCAAATGATATCATTATAATAACTTTTCAATCCACATACTAAGCCAGTTCTACCTTGGACAGTGAGATCCATGGTTCTCTTATCCTCTCCGGCATCATTTGTCACCATGCACTCATAGGTTGCGGAGTCGTCCACAGAAGGGGAAATAATTACTAGTGAACCTGAAGAAAGGAGTCTAGAAGAGAGATTGCAAAGCAGTGAGGTCCTATATACTCATTCACATGAATGTGTCCAGTTGGTTCAACATGGTACCATGCTGTGAACTGAGTGAGGGAGACTGAATTCCCCTCATGTTCAAATGAACATTGTCTTTCTAATACTTCATATAACAGACTTGTTTATAAGATAGTGGGTTAATAGGGCCTCAAGCCCAACATTTCTGGGAAGCAGATGGGTGGAAGGATTGTCTGAAGAGGGAATGCTGCATTTGTGAATGCTTCTGTCATGATCAGCCATGCTTTCCTAGGTGAAATACAGTGAAATGAGCATACTGATGATAGCCACTGTTTATTGAGCATTGAACAGATTCCTGGCACTATCTCAAACGCTTCACACAGATGATTTCTAAATTTTCACAATAACTTAGCAGGTTGATGTTTGCTTATTTCCATTGGCAGATGGGTGACTACAAGTCTGTTTTATTCCTTTCCCTACTTCACACGCCTCCTTATGTGGTCTGGATACCTTGGGGACGCACTGTACGTATATCAGTAAGTTTTTTCTTAATTCCTAACAATTCACAACTAAAGTGATCTGGATCACTTCAAATGTTTAGGAGGTTTAGTAAATGCACATACACTATTCAAAGTACATCTAAATAAAAATATCTATTTTCTGACTTCAAACTGTGCGCTGATAGAATGGAAATGATTTAATGAGAACAAATTTAACATGCTTTTTTGTTCAAGGGCATTGTACATTTTCTACATAATTTACATCTTCAAGTCACTAAACTTCCAATGCCAGAAGATTAAAAGGGTGAGACAAAGATTGAAGCAATAAGATTTTAAGTGAAACACTCTTAGTTTCTTATTTCCTGGTATATGACAGTTGATTTTTTTCAAAGCAGATCTAGAACATTTGTTTTTAGTATTATGGAAAAACCTTTGATAAGACGTCTATTAACCTAATTGAGGTGGGAGAAACGATGCTTATACAAAGCATCAGAAATCCCTGGTGACTTAAAGGTTAGTCTTTAAAAACTTAGATTGTCATGTTATAAACTATGCCAGTAAAGCTGGAGGAATGTAAAAAATTGGTGAATGTGTTTTTCCTCCCCACACATGGTGCCAAATACCTCAGTTGTATTTCAAGGTATAAAATTTTATTTTTACTCTACAACTGAAGTTTGTAATAGCTTTACAGAATCATTTTATTTTATACCAAAATGATGTTTTCATCTTTTGTCTTTATACAATTCCAAGAGGTGCTAAATAATATAAAGCAGAATAGGAATCTCATCCTGTGGATCTCACTGACAGTCATCCACAGGGTTTATAGGGAGAAAACGTGCACCTATAATTCAGAGAAGATTTTAGGTTGAAAAATGAATTCCATATTAAGAAAAAAATATATTCTTTACATACTAGATAATTCTTAATACTTTATATATTTGCTGTCCCCATGGATAGAGTTAAAATGCTGATTGCTTTGAAAAACTTGTTTCTAAATTTTAAGTGGGAATTTTTAATTAAATTATTGCCTTACCTGTATGAATTCTGATTTTGATCCACATTAAGAAGTTGCCCATTTTTTCTCCAGCTGATTGATGGTTTGGGTATCCCAGTAGCCTCACAAGCCAGAGTAGTTTGGACATTTACTGTTACAGTTACATTGGTGGGACCCAGAGCAATAGATGGAGGGACTAAATGAAAGTTAACAAATAAGAGGGAAACATAGTCAGCAAATAGTATGTTCTTTGAAGCACTTCTGCCAAATTGAAATTAATCATTGGTAATATGCCACGTAGTTAGGAATACAATAAGGTTCTGTGTATTAAATAGTGTTGTGTTAAATAGTGTGTTCTCATCTATAATAAGAAAAAAACATGGGTCTTGACTGTTTATAATATAGGGTGATACATTTAAATAGCCCTGGATACCAAGGTCTTTCTGACCTAACTGGTTTAGGCTATTAAAGAAGATTTGACCCAAAGATTAGATGTTGTTTCTAAAAGTATATTTACCATGGACCTCTAAGTCTATTCGCCTGCGGTCTGTTCCAGCAGCATTGGTAGCCATGCACAAATACCGCCCTGCGTCAGTGACGCGCGCCGACTGAATGTGAAGGAATCCGTTTTCCAAGATGGAGTATCTACAGGAAGGATCACAAGTGAAGTCCCTGAATCAGCTTTTTCTGAGTATTCACATTTAGACTGAAAGCATTTTTAAAGACTTAGCTAAATTCATTTTTAGTATCTTTACTGCTTTAGAAATTTACAATACCCTTGGTGGAGAAAAAGGATATTCTGACAAAGGTATGTTGCACATGGGCTTGGATGGATTATCATCATTACTCTTTGGACATAAACCTTGACAATTATCCTTTTAAAATACTATATTTTGCTTCTTATATTAAGATGGAGAGACTCCTTCTAAATATAACCAGGCCAAAATAATGCATTGGAAAAAAGATTTAGGGATTTGTATTTCAGTTCTTACAGTATTTTTCATCCTTTTCCAGAATTGTTACCTTGCATGATTCCCAGATAGAACAGCTCCATCCTTTCTCCATGTTATCCTTGGGGTTGGCACGCCTTCAGCAAAACATTCCAATACCGTTGACTTATTTAAGTGAATGACAAGACCCTGGGGGCCATTCTTTATATTTGGAGGAACTGCACAAGAGATGCATGTGGACAACTTTATTTATATTAATAACATAGCCTGAACTGACTCCAATGAGGTAATACAAGGTGAGCTTTGAGTCTGACATATAGCTTTGTCTACAGCCAGTTCAAGTTAGTATAAATAGAATTGTGGTTTAATTCCTAAAGTCTTACTCAAGATATTTTGTGTTTAAAAAGAAACAGTACATAGGGGGAAGGGATTTTAAATTCCTGATGTGGTGTGTGAAATCTGGCTTTCTATGAGATGCTTGACTAAAAATGAGCTCTGGTCTGATGCAAATTAAAGATGATATTTCTTATTTCTCTTTGGCCAAATAACGGTCAAAGAATGTTAACACTGGAACAACTTCACTTTAAATAAAGAACAGAAAGTGGGCTGTTTTAACGAGAAGCACATCTGTGATTAATCATGCAAGTCTCAGAGCATGTATTTTATTAATCATTGAGGTCATATGGGAATAGAAAACTTTAATTTTAATTTTAGTATTAGAGGTATTAGTTTTGTGGGTCACCCAATATCCTGTAAGGTTTCATATATTAAAAAGCCAAAGAGACTGTTTAGGGGAAAAGTCTGTATTATCTTTCTGAAATTTGGCAAAATTTTAGTGTTTAGTTTTGTCTGAAAAAATTATAGTCCCATGGAAGTCCCTTTCCAGCACAAATACACTCAAACACTAATATCAATAAAGGTGAATTAAATAATGGATTACTGGTCATCTGGAGATTTAGTGTTTTAACTTCCTCAGTGGCTCTGATCTGAGTGGCACAAAACATCAATATGCTGATAATGATTAGACATATATTATCCTTTAAGGTAGAATAATGTATCTTTAATTACTTCTTTTCACATCAAGTTAGTTTGAATATAGCTGTAATACAAGTACTACATGCTGTCTCTTTCAAAGGAAATAAGATAACCAGAACAATTAATTTAGTCTGCTCATAAAAAATAAAAATACTATCACCTCTTTGAATGACCCTGGCTAAATTTTTACATTGTGAAACAATAATTCATTTTTCTTACCATTCACAGTGAGAATAAATTCTCTTGTCATCTTTCCTGCAATGTTGCTGGCAACACAGGTATAATTGGCTGTATCGCTTAGATCTGCATTATTAATTTGCAAGTATCTCCCTCCAGATAGGATTCGGACTCGAGGTGTTGGCTGGATTCAACAAGCACAACATACCATTAAAATGTCAGGAAAAAAAGAATAAAATAAAATACTATTTTAGTACATCAAAAAGGAACTTTAGTGACCTGTGTGTGTGGGCCTGTCTCCCAGAATGATTTGTCTGCTCCCCCCACTGTTATCCTGATATTTAACCCTTGGGAACTATTTCCAAGAGTGTGGTTAAGGCAAAGGCAAAATCAGTCTCTCTAGTTCTGGCCACATGACCCACTCAAGGATGGGCAGTGACTCAAACTGGGTCCAGCAGAGCCCCCTACAGGTCTATGTTGGAAGCACGGGGGAGTAAGGCATGCTCTTTTTATTGGAGTCACAGGTAGTAAGGATGACATAAGCTTGGTGGGCAGTCTTATCACAATGTGGGGACAGCTTGTTCTGGATCTAAACCAAAGCAAGCAGAGCTGAGATTCAAAGAAAGGATACAGATGCTTGACTACATGATTAGAGCCTCAGAATGTAGCATGCCTAAGTTTACCAATTATCGTAGGTAATAAACACTTTTTTGTTTTCCCACTTAGGTTGGTTTGAGTTTGAATTCTGTCACTTAGAGCTGAAGGCTTCCTGACTAATAAATTAACTTTGGCTAACTTATAGGAAACAATTATCTTTAAATATTTTAAAAATAAGTAAATAAATGATTTTAGACTACAAATATTTGTTGAGCATTTACTTTGTGTCCAGCCATGGGACCAGAATTATTAAAATATTGAGACAATGAAACCTCATCTCTGTTATTAAATCCAAATAGATGTAAACAAATAATTTTTAAAAATTTTATTATCATTAATCCACAATTACATGAAGAACATTATGTTTACTAGGCTCTCCCCTACACCAAGTCCCCCCCACAAACCCCATTACAGTCACTGTCCATCAGCATAGTAAGATGTTGTAGAATCACTACTTGTCTTCTCTGTGTTGCAAAGCCCTCCCCTTTCCCCCAACCCCCACATTATACATGCTAATCATAATACCCCCTTTCTTCTTCCCTGCCCTTATCCCTTCCTACCCTCCCGTAAACAAATAATTTTGTATATATTAAAATACATGATGTTCATAATCATTAAAAAATGTCAGGTAGCATCAAAAACTGATATTTCTGGTTGCATCTAAAATGAACCCATTACTGGAAGAGACCACAAAAAATTTTTTCTACCATATGGGTTCTGCCCTACATAAGTATATTTCTAATGAAAATTTCGCATATTTTCTCCAGGGCTTTCATTGCTATAGGTGATAAAACGTATTAGTGATAAAATGTTTTACATCTGATGAGAATATGTCTTTTCTTGAGCATATATGGTAAGTTCTATAAGACATATTTTAATTTTTGATTTTATATGGGTACAGCAGAGTTTTAGGCTAATAAAATATTTCAGTTGATTCTTATTCATCCATGAACATTAGTAAGTCCTGCTAACTTACTCTCACTACAATTTTCTCTGGTTCTCTTCCCATTTGCACCCCCAAGGGATTTTTCCAAATTTGACTTCTTTCTTCAGATAGAAAATCATTCTCAGTGCATGACTTTGCTTCCTGCTCCACCAAGAAAATCAAAGCCCTGTGCCTTCAGTTCTCTCCTCCTAACACCTTAAGCATAAATGCAACCCTCCTGTCTATTTTCCCATCTCGGTGGAAAAAGGTCAGCCCTTCTGTCCAAAGCTAATCTCTCCACCTGTGACCAGGGTCTTGCTCCTTCCCCATCCAACATACTTTGTTCTATGGACTTTTCTTTATCTCTCCTGTATCTTCTCTTTCAGTAAATAAATATACACAAATCACTATTATATTTAAAGAATAGTCATAAGTACTTCCACTTCCTCCTCTTAAGACTTCCCCACAAAATGTAACCTATTCTCTACTTTTGATCACTCTATTGAAGGACCATTACTCAGATCTTCAGACACTTCTGTGTATTGCTAAAGCCAATGGACACAACTTGACTTGTATCTTAACATGGACTCTTAACCGTTCCCTTTCTTCTCCTTGGTTTTCAGTACACGGGGGTCTCCTGTTTCATCCTAACTCTCTGAGTCCTCCCTCTCAGTCTCATCCTACTTCTCTTTTCCCTTCATGCACATTGTAATCATCAGTAGGTGTTATTTTTATTTACAGGTTTTCTCACACTGTGTGCTTTCTAGGTCAACCTCACACAGACCAATGGATTCAACAACAGGTTATAGGTAAATAACTAAGGATGATAAAATTAAAGATGTTTTTGATGAAATATGGACCCAAATTTCTTAGTGCTTTTTAGAATCTCCACTTGGATAATATAGAGGTAATTCTTAACTCAAAATATCTAAAGCTGAACTCATCTTTATGTCATAACTTTTAAACTTACCCTGTCCAGGTACTGATGTTTCTTGGTCATATCAGGAATTAGCCTGAACTTCTCCATCATCAACATTCATTTAGTCCCTGTCTGAACACCTAATGGTCTAGAGTGAAATACACATGGGAGAGGAGACTACGGAGGAGAAGTCAGAGTATGAAGGACACCTTGTGAGCTAAGATGGAAGGTTTAACCTGAATCCTGAAATCTGTTGGAATCATCAAAGGATTTTAATCAAGGTCTACGCCAACCATACCAAGCTACGCTCACTTGCTCGAATGGCAGCACGTCTTTCCCTATAATGGCTTTGTATGTGCCATTACCAATGACTGGCATCCTTCTCTTCTTTCTCACCCAACATCTACCCATCATTTAAAACTAAACGCACCTTTTCCAGGAGGCTCCCTGGTTGTTCCTTACCCTTCAGTCTAGGTTTCTTGCTTCTCCCCTCTATTTCCATAAAATGCTAGATGTTTACGAGTAGTAGCTATTCTGTAATCTTTGATTTACTTCTGTGTCTTTTCAAATAATCTGGGAGCATCCTGAGGGTCAAGACTACACTCAGTAGCAATCATACGGCCTAGCATTATAGCAGGCATACAGTAAATAGAGAAATTGAGGCCCAGGAGGGTTAAGTGATACGCATGATGATTAAGCATGTAAGTAACAGAGTTCAGTCTCTCTGTCTGTAGTGGTCAGTGTGGTTTTGTAGTGGTGGAAGTCTCTCTGCCTTAAGTGTTAGGGACTACAGTCTCCTTTTTAATTAGGCACAGTGAACCACTGTTATACTAACAGGATGAAGATGAATAAAGGAAGAAGAAAAAAGGATAAGTAACTACTAGGATAAGAACAATCAGAATGTCGAAAGTCAAGGCTTTGCGCCAACCACTAAAGGCTGCTTAAGATCCTGGGCGGTGACACTCTATGATAGCAGATAGGTAACCACCTGAGCAAGGGAAGGTTTAGAGAGCCAGTAACTGTGTTCAAGGATTCTAGTTTTAGATTCATGGTGTCCTAGACTCTTGGTATCCAAGGATATTGCACAGATGCTTGGGGTCACTCCTGAGGTCTAAACTGGGACCAGGAAAAGTCAATAGGTTTGACTTAGAGTCTTGGCAGGGAAGGTTAGTTCCTTTGAGACTGTGATGGTTTCTTACCTCCCAAGTAAAGAAATAGCTGTGTTTCAAATCCAACTTTAATTCACGGGCTTCAGGAGGTACCTACTTGGGCCAATTTACAGAGTGTCTGAATCAAAATACCTGTCTTTTGACCCCAGCAAAGGTTGATGAAAGAAGGTGGCTTGATTAAAGGACCTTGTGCCCACCCCTGCAATGCTACATAATTGCAACCTGATGTTGTTTGGTTTTGTCTACTTACAAAGAGGCCACAGCTGATTTGTTATATATATTTTTTTCTTAAAATGAATCTGTGGAACTTAGCAAGATTTACCTGTAACCGTTCTTCATTTTTGAGCCAAGTGATGACAGGTGGGGGTACAGCATCTGATTTGCATTCCAATGTCAGCTGTCTGTTCTGTAACACAGTGAAATCCTGGGACTCACCAGTTCCCGCAATATTAGGGGGCACTAGGTATGAGAACAAATACACCGAAGCCTTTCAGTAAATGAGATGTAAAGTGATCTGAATTATCATAGGTGTTCAATAAATATTGCTTCTGCTTTATGAAATAAGAGGCATAAATTTAAAACATTATTCATTCAATTTACAGTACAAATGATTATAAACAGTGGATTTTTTTTAACCTACTCAGTACTTTCACATACTTTAAGCAATGAAATTCTTCCAATAGTTATATGAGAGATAGGATAAGTAATATTGTCACATTATTATCAGCATTTCACCTGTAGAGAAACAAAGGCACACAAAAAAGGGATTTCTTGTCTACGGTCTGTACTTGGTAATGGTTTTCTCTGAACATCAGATTTTAAAATTACTAAATCAGAGTCTCAACAGCATAATATACAGATGTATACATTGTTCTTAATATTCAGAAGTGTATCTTTTTTTCTGTGACTCATATACAGAATTTGCATGTCAATTAATGGCAGGTCTAATTTGTGTGTAGGGCTGGTGTTGGGAGGGGTCACATAAATCCCAGACAATTTTCACTGCCTAGTCATTTAGGCTGTAAGGATAAAATAAGTACCTTCTGTTTGGTTTTTGAAAGATTCCTCTCAATAAAGAGTAATTCCCATTTCTATGTCAAAATAGTATTGACTAGAGTTTTCTAGAAGGTAATTTGGCAGTAAATTTCAAAAGCCTTTAATATGTAATCAAACAGGTACATTTACAGAAATTTATGAAAATAAAATGATTAAGGGAATTAGGTTTGCTATATTGTTAAGTGATATGAAAAACAAGTTTAATACTACATGCTGTATGATCACATTTCTGTAACAAAACACATTTATATGAAAAAAAGTCTTATGTTTATGTGGTAAGATCATGGATGACTTTTATTTTATCACACTTTATACTCTATGATTTTTAAAACAATGAATATGAATTATTTGTGCAGGAGCAAAACAAATAACTTGAAAACTCCACTGAATTATTTCCGAAAAGCACCTGGTTAATCAAATGTAAATATCAGATTTTCAAAATACATATTTCCTACAGCATAAACATATCTTAAGATGTGCTACTGAATTGCCCCATGTTCCACAAATCATTGCTTTTAATAAGGTCTTAGTGTATGATAGACTGCAGGATGTTCTGCGAAATTTACCGAGCACTCTCACTAAATATTCTTTATCATCATCTCCTGCAGGACTGGATGCCAGACATGTATATCTTCCTGTATCTTCTACCTACAAAATCCAAAAAAGTGAATTATGCAATGTTAACATGGTGGTTTTGGCAAAAAAAAATAACTATCCACTAGAATGAATAGCAAAGTCTCACAAGAAGCAAGATATCATTAAGATAGCACAATAATTAAAATTTAATAAACTTTTAATGTTTATGGTTATTACTTTGATATTAAGCATTGCTTGGCATCTCTATTCTTCATACATCTATGCTTTGACAGGGTTTGGTATTTGATCTCAAAATCTTTGCATGTTAGGTATATTTAATGATCTCAGAAAAGACAGGTATGTATAGGACTTAACACCTTCCATGGCAGATTAGATACTCAAAGTTTATTGAAGAAATAAGTATTTATGGGTTTATTGTGGACTGGAAAGTTCAGTTGGCATCCACATGAAGAAAATTAAATACATTTATTAAAAAATAAAATATCAGGTTATTTAATAAAGTACGTTAATACCACATTTTGAATCTCACCTTTGATATAGTGAAACAAAAGGATATACTCTGTAATTTGGTTATAAATAGGGTCAGACTGACAGCAATAACTACCGTTATGTGGCTCAAACCAGAAACATTTCTTTAATGTTAATTTCCACTGGAGGTGTTAGTCTTCATTCACATGTGTGACTTAGTATATACATAGCCATGCTTTTGTATGCATAAAGTATACTCTGAGATGATCTTAATTCTGTGGAAAATGTACTTTAAGAAAGTAGAAAAATCCTGTTTCATTCATTTTACTACCAGAATATTGGGAATTTTTTAATTCTTACATTCAAAACTGACTTTATAAGTAATGGAAAAATTTCTTGGTAGGTTGCACAAACTCCTTTGAAAAAATTTAAGACAAGGATGTTTGGAAAAATACTTATATACAACTTCAGAAAAATTGTCCCTCAATTAAGTGCCTAATTAATATTCACACAGTCCCTCAATTAAGAATTCAAAATGATGTACCATTGTCTAGAGAACAATTGCTGAATTTCTCATCATATAAACCTCTACATGTCAACTGTTTAAGACCACCTCAGTTTACTCCCAATTAATATTGCCCTCTCCATGTGTCTTGACTTAGCCAGACTCAAACCATCATTCATGACTACTCTTAAATCTTGCCTCTTCCAATAATTATTTCTGACAATTTGTGCCCTTCTGGATACCCATAGCTATTACTTGTAGAGACTTTTTCTAATGTGTTTTCTATTAATAGGATGTTTGAAAAATTATAGTGAATCAGATTTCTTTAGAGGAAGATTTTTGTGTTGTGGACATGCATTATGGCTCACACAGAAGAGGAATGTACAGTATTTAAAGTTTTCCAAATGTACTTGGTCATAGAATTTTCCTCCTTTGGAAAAAAAATCACAGAATTAGCATTTGAGGGGAGATATTTTAGGATCTCTACCACACAATTTGGAATTTCAAAGCATCTTTTATGTGCCCGGCATAATAAGTTAGAGGTGCATGCACAAATAGACAAAGTTCAGGTAAATAAAATACAATGTAGTATGTGGTATAATAGAGGTAGGTACAAAATGCTATGAAAACAGAGCAGCAGAGGAATCAAGATCAGTCTTGAGACTTGATGATATTTAGTTTTCCACTTTTATAATGTCTTAATTGGTTTTCTTGTTTCTTTTCCTAATTTTATCGTATGTGCAGTTTTATTTTCCCCAGACAGCTGGAAACTTCTTGAAGGTTGAGACATACATGTTTTATGCATTATGCTTCATTCTCCAAAATAACTAGAACATGCGGGTCATCATTTAGCATTCTATGGGCTTTTGTCTTATTTTATTATAACCCCACTTTTCATGCTTCCATTTAAGACCTACTGTGATGTGGTCTTATACATAATCTCCCTTTTAAGCTTTATTGACTGCTATTCTTTCATATTTATGATTCTATCCCACACATTTCCTGTCTTTTTGGGTTACACAATTCTTTTTCTTCCTTTTTTGTCTGTTGATATCATAATATTGAGGGTTCTGATTCAGTAAGTGGCTTGATAGTTTAACCCGAGTTCTCTCTGAGTTACTGCAATGTTTGCTGGAGAGACATGAGCGGAATGGAAGGTGTGCTCTCCTTGATGTTAGAAACAAAAGTGTGCCAAGTTCCACCAGTTAGATTTTGAGCCAGACGCAGGATGGAGATCTGGCTCCATCACTGAGCAGTGGAAAACACTTGGCATGTGAGTCCTTAATCTCTCTATGCCTGTTCAGGATGTGTAGCCTGGAATAAGGGCAATGCTCCACGGGTGTGACAGAGCCCGGAGTTCTATCACATTTCCATGTTTGAAATTGTTTCAGCTCTTCAGATTTTCATGTTTTCTAGTTCATTCTGGAGGACTGACAAAGTGAACAGGTTATAATCCTTAGCTCTCTTTGTGAAGCTCTCTTTCCTCAGGGAAAATGCACACTAACTATAATGAAATAAGTTGTTACTCTATTTTTAAAGGAATGATGATTAATTATAACAATAGCAATAGCAGTAGTGACAACAGTTCTATCAACTTTATTTAAGCATCACTACCTATAGCACCAATCCAAGCACATCACGTTAGATGATTTCATTAAATCCCCAAGTGCAGGAATTAGGTTGTAGTACCATTTTTATCCCCAGTTTACAGATGAGGGCATTAGGCACAGGCAGAGAATATCTGTAATATCAGGTTTGCCTTGTTAGTAGGACAGAAGATTGTGCAGGAAGACATCCCAGACATACTTCTTTTTAATATATTCACATTTCAGATGAATTTCCCTAAATGCCAACTAAAGGAAGTCATTTTTATGGAACTGATTAGTGTTTAAAAAATTGTGTCTCTTAAAATTTTCATGTTTGCTCATTCATTTTGGAGACTAAAGTGCTCTTTGAGGCATCACACATGTGTATATTGGTTTGTTTTTGGCCAGTTCTGTAAACAAATTAAGTATCCTACGAGAGCACTAGGAAAACTCGCGAACATTCATATGAAGGGCTCTTCTGAGTCTAATATGGGGCTTCTGCGTCTTCCCTTTAGTCATGTTACCTTGTGCCAACCCCATTATGCATATCAGAGCCCATCTGCAGGTTCTTCTGCAGGTAATTTGCTAAAGTTACAGAGATCTGGGATACATTTGGATTCAAAGACGTAATTTCTCCAACATTACTCATATATTAGCAAGTGAGTTTAACCTAGTGTAGAATAAGTGCATGAACTTGGACACTTACCTGAGCGCTAGATATTTGAAGAACCTCTCCTCCTCCGAGAGTTTGCACCTGATTCATCTGTGGAAGGGGCCGGCCGTCTTTCATCCAGGTAATTTTAGGAGCTGGGATTCCAGAAGCAATGCAGTTAAGTTCAAGTGGATTGTTTACAATCACTGATATCTCTACAGGTTCTTCAGATCCATTGATGTGAGGTGGTTCTATTTAAAGGGGGTTAAAAGCAACAACAAACTAAACTTGTTATTTCATAAAAGACTGCTGATTAGAAATACTTTAAAAGAAAATTCAACTCAGATATATGTTCATAAGATATAAATTGATTAGAACAAGGATATTAAAATGATAATTCCTAAATGTTACTGCCTTTTATCACTGGCACTATTCTAAAAGGAATGGATCATGCCTGTAATAGATGATGAAGTAAATGGCAAGCTGTTATAAGTAACTATAGCTTAGCAATTAGGCCAGTCTAATTAACTATTTTCAAACAGTAAAGATTTGAAATCAATAAACACTAAACATATCCTGTACCATTTTTTTAAAGAGAAGTACTTAAACATAGTAGTGTGTTTTTACACCTTTCAAATATTTGTTTCTACAAAGCAATGTGCAAATACTATGGAATTTTGCTATCATCCTTTCCATGCAGAACTTTAAAAGGAAACAATGACTAAGCAGAAGAAAAAATAGTTACATTTGGAGACTGTTTGTGCATAAAACACATTTATTATGTCTGGGCAGAAATAATTTCCATTTTCGTTATTTGTACTCTAAATTACCTTCCTCTAGAGGATATTGAGGAATCTAAATACTTGGAAGAAACATTAAGTTTTCTTGGTCCAACTACTCTCAAGTGTAGGAATCCCTTTACAGTCTTCCCTTACAATGATCATTCAGATTTTCTATGATGAACATTTCCAGCTTACTAATTTCATAAGGCAGCCAAAAGAGCGGTTGGACAGCTCCAAGGATCACCCCCCACCCTTTTTTTAAACCAGGCACAAAGGATTTGAGTTAAACAGCCTGAATTGAAATCCTGGCTCCAACAATGATTAGATAGCGGATCTGGTCAAATCTCTACAATATGGATAACACTATTATTATATAATTAATAGGATTGGTGTGAGGATTCAAGGAGATAATCTAACAATTCATTTCTTCTATGTTTCTGAATCTGTTTTATTTTATAATTAAAGATTTTAACAAAAGTTACTACAATATCTATAACAGCTGTTGGTATTATAATTAACACTTCACTCCTAAAAATGTCTACCTATAGTCCTCATCTTCCTTTCTGGAAAAAGATAATATATTAAACCTGTACTCCTTTTCAGATTATAACTAAGAATTCAGAGTTTCTTAACCATTGTCCCAAATGACCTCTTTTTTACTTTAATCCATCTTAGTATTGCTGTCAAATACATTTTCTTAAGTGCATTTTAGATTAACCTAGAATTTCTTGGTTAAAACATCTCAGTGTCTGCAAATCTCTTACTAAATTAAATAAAAATTCCTCCTCATGTCTTCTAAGGCTTCCGCAATATGGTCTCAGTCTATCTTTATAACATTATCTACTCTTAATATATTTACATGGGGGATTAAACAAGATGGTGACATGAGAAGTGAGGCAGACACCTCCTCCGAAAACCTCATATAACATGAAAATACAGCAAATACAACTAATCCTGAAAGAGTGACCCTAAAGAAGACTGCGACAGACTGCCTACATCTGGGGAACGGAGAAGACCTCACGGGAAAGGGTAAAGTAGCAAAGCCATGATCTGGTAGAACCCAAGCCCTCCCCCCACTGCAGCTCACAGGCAGGAGGAAGAGAAACGGAGCAGGGAGGGAGTAGAAGCCCAGGACCGCCGAGCACCCACTCCTGGAGATTTGCTCCGGGAGCAGGAACCCACATTGCACGGTGCCCTGAGATTAGAGGGGCTGAAAAGCAAAGACAGGCAGAATGCTTGGAGAGACTGAGATTCCAGCTGCCTGTGGAGAACACATACCCGCAAACGGCCCTGCTGGGACAAAAGGAATGTGGGCTCTTTGAAAGACTTCTCAACAATGAGAGGGCTAAAGGGGCAAGGATTACACAGAGCTTGCTGCTCAGGAGAAAGGACAGGTGAACAAAGTTGTCCCAGCACACTCAGCCCAGTAGGCTGGGAACTTTCAGGAGCTTCCTGTGCTCCATCCCCCTGGCTGGCAACGCAGTGCCTTGGCCCCCCGCTGCCATATTCAGCCTGCTGCTCCTTCCTCCTGGGCCGCACCAGTTTGCAAAACAGATGCCACAGCCATCGCACCAGGCCAGCAAGAGGGTGGCCCCACCTACGGTAGCTACAGGGGCATAATGCAGAGGCTGTTCCCTACACGCTCAGCCCACTGGCCTGGCAGTGGAGGCAGGCACTGCAGCTAGGGAGCAGTAAATTCCTAGGAATTCTACTCCTAGGAATTTACCCAAAGAAAACAAGATTCCAGATTAAAAAAGACATATGCACCCCTATGTTTATTGCAGCACTATTTACAATAGCCAAGATATGGAAGCAACCTAAGTGTCCATCAGTAAATGAATGGATAAAGATGTTGTACATGTAAACAATGGAATATTATTTAGACATAAAAAGAAAAGAAATCTTACCATTTGCAACAACATAGATGGAGCTGGAGGACATTATGCTCAGTGCAATAAGCCAGGCAGAGAAAGACAAGTACCAAATGATTTCCCTCATTTGTGGCGTATAACAGTGAAGCAAAATTGAAGGAACGAAACAGCAGCAGACTCACAGACTCCAGAAGGGACTGGTGGTTACCAAGGGGAGTGGTTGGGGAGGGTGGGTGAGTAGGGAGGGAGAAGGGGAGTAAGGGGCATTATGATTAGCACATGTCATGGGGAAGGCAGTAGAGCACAGAGAAGACAAGTAGTGACTCTACAGCATCTTACTATGCTGATGAGCAGTGACTGCAATGGGGTGTGTGGGAGGACTCGATAATATGGATGACTGTAATAACCCCAATGCTGCTCATGTGAAAGCTTCATAAGATTGTATATCAATGATACCTTAATAAAAATAAATATAACAAATATAGGTACATATCACCTAGACTCCAAATTAGACTACTTCTCTCTCTCAATGTCTGTGCCTTTCTTTCTCTGTGACTTACTAATGTTATTCCTTCTACTGGAACATTCTCCAAATAGTCCCATCCCCTAACTGAGCATTTTCAAATACTATCAAGATTGCTCAAATGTCATTAAGTTCATTTGTAAAAACCATGAATCCTTTATTATCTCAACAAACTAGGAAGTTTTTATCCTTTTTAATATCCATAGCATATTGTTTGTATCATTCAAAAGCATTTATTTGATTCTCCATTTGACCATGGTCTATTCTTAATTCCCCTCATTTACTGTTTATTTACTAAATGTGTCATCACTGTGGATACAAAGATTAATTAGGCATGGCCTTTATCCTCAAAAGCTTAGAGTCCCTAGATTTAAAGTAACAACAGAAACAATATTTTCCCAACTGGTTCAAACCTCAGGCTTCAGATCTTACATATGTTAAGTGATTGGGAACAATTTTACTCTGTATCTTGTCCATATGTGTTGTCCTTTGGGCACAGTAGGTATTGCCCATACTCTGATGACTCCAGAATCTATATTTCTAGCCTAGATGTCTCTTGGAGCTCCAGACCTACAAATCCAGTGATCAGACACATTTCTCCAGTAGAACGTTGAAGACTACTCCAAACTCAACATGTATTCAGACTGAACCTTATTCCTCAAAATGTGATCCTCTTCCAGCATTCCTTGTATTTATGTGACGGGTCTACGAATCACTCAGCTGATATTATCTTCATTATTCTCCTTTGTCCAAATCCACAGCTTAGTCCTACTACCTCTACCTGCAATTATTTCTAGAATACATGTTTTCTTCTCACCTCCATCACTAATCTAAGCTACAATACCATTACTTGGTCTAATATCTCCTCTTTCCTGGCTATAGGGGTATATCCAAAATTATTCATTTGTTTCTTTCACAGTAACAGACCCCAATTTTATTGGCTGTGTCAATATGCTAAAAACGACATTTCCTAGCCTCTTCAGTAGATAGTACATGGAGTGGTATGTGAAGATTCTGACCAATGAGATGTAAGTGGAAGTGGTTTTGTGGGGCTTCTAGGAAAGTCCCTAAAGGGGCAACTCTTTGTTCTCCCTATTTTTCCTGTTCTATTGTTGCATCTGGGGCTGCTGAGAGCAAGCAGACAATGCATGATCATTGACCTACCACAGAAAGGCCAACAGAGCTGTGACTATCTGAACTGGTGAACCAGCACAACTATTGCTTACCTCCAGACATTTCAGCGAGAAAAACAAAAGTTCTTTATTTAAGCTGCCATATGTAGACTGTGTTATTCCTACCAAGCACAATTCCTAATAATACCCTGGTCTCTGAGAATCTACTCTTGACTTGCTCCAAGTAGCTCTCCATTTTGCTGTCAGATGGTCTATTCAAACTGTTACTCTACTCTTGGCATTCTACATATTAGCACTTTTAATAGTTTCCCATTGTTCTGAGATGAAAACTAAAATTCTTAATGTGGTCAACAAAGCCCTTCATAGCTTGGACCCTGTCTAAATCCCCTGGCTTTATTTTGTATGACCTTCTCCCTTATTTTCACTATTCTAGCCACACTGGACTTTCAGAACCAGTACCACACCATAACACCTCCCGCCATGTGGATAGAATTGAGAATAGCAGTCCTCCAGGTTAGGATGTTTACATTTTTCAATTTTTAATGGAATTAGCTTTCAACAGAAGCTGAAATGCTAAGACTTCTTGTCTTTCTGCTGAGCCAGTTTTGAAATCTGTTTTAAGAAAATATTATCCTTATAAACCATTTAGCTGGGAAGATTGTGTTTTGTACACAACTCTAACCATATCATTGTTATTTTTCCTCCTTTGTTTTCTACATCCAGAAATGCACTCGGCTGTGACACTGCTCCTGGATTCTTGAATTCCTAGAGGAGTATGTATTCCTTCTCTCTTTCCCCAAACTGCCCCAGTGTGGAAGGGCCCCTGACTTTTCAGGCCTGTGTAACTACAACAGACTCTTCAATTCATTTTTCACTGTCATTGGAGGGCTTTTTTGGGAAATGCAGTCTGGCTGTAACACTTCCTTGCTTACGCTTCTGTTGCATTTGTAACAAGGTCCAAATTCTGTAAAATGTTCCCAAGGCTCTTCACAGTTGGGCTTCTGCCTGTGGACATTTCCAGTGTTCTCAGTTTCAGTGAGTACAGATGGACAACTCGAGCTCTACCACTTCTAGGAGGAAGATGTAGGCAGCTCCTTACCTCTACAGTCCTACCCTTTAAGGCTCAGGTGTATCTTTGGTGAGATCTCTGAGCCTTAGCAACCCACAGAATGGTATTTTAACCACATAATCGTCATCACACTAAAAAGTAATTATTTGTTCAATATAGGTGTTCCTCCAGATGGAGTAACTTGAGGGCTGAGACCACATCTTTCTTATTCAAGGATGCATTCAAGTAACTATCACATCATATGTCACACATAGGTGTTCAAGAATTACTTGTTGCATGATGACTAGAAACAAGCCTGGCACATAATGTGTAGTCAGTAATTAACACATAATGTACAATATCACATTTATGTCATCTCCTGTTCATTTTCTTATTCTGTGAGTTGATGTACAGGAATTTATTATTTCATCCCTTTTCACAGACCCACACTTTCTTCTGTCCTTTGTCTCTAAATATCCTGGAGTACCATCTCCACTATCATCCATCATTCTATAGATACATACCACTGTATCTCTCTTTGTTTATTTAGATACTGTTCTGCTTCCCTCTACAGTTAAAACTCCCTTGAACCCAACTGGAAAGTATCTAATTCCATCCAGTTTAATCTAACAAATACATGTTAAGTATTTAATTCCACCCAGTTCAATCCAACAAATAAATATTAAGTGTCAAATGCCATGCTAAGCTCTGGGAATACAGCAGTAAGATGGGTACTGCCCATCATAGAGCTTTTAAAGTTACACAAATAATTAAATTGCAGTAAGTACAGGCATCCTGAAAACATATACCAGCTCTTTGGCAAAACTCTTGACAAAATTCTTCTTGTTCTTTGTAAGGTAAATTTTGTTCTATGTAGAAAACCTGAAGCTTTACCTACATCATAGTGAAAAAAAAAACTTCAACAAGGTACTGATTATCGAAATACTTCATTTCATTCATCTTTATTTATCTTCCAAAGTCAAAAGTTTTGGCTTCAAAGAAAAGATGTGTTTCATTTTTATACTATTTGTTTGCATGTAGAACAAGGAAATATATATTTTGACTATTGTTTTAATGCACAGAAGAGTAAACAGAACTTGACCATTGGAAATGGCTATGACTACTATAATCTAAAAATTGGATCACTGGAAGATTCTGGAATAACATATTATGTCTTCCCATTAAATTTCCATGATCAAACATGGTTTTCATTCTTGGAAGAAGTTAAAATGCTACTTATCAATTGGTTGTATGTTTTTGTCAATGAATAATGTTTTGCAAGTAGGAGTTTCATCTTTTTAGATGGATTAAGAGCCACAGCAATTTAAATTTAACATGTTTAAGATAAGAGTAAACTTGGGTGAATTACAAAACAAATGTAAAGGAGGTTTTAAACATTTTGTGTCATAGCAAATGATTATAAGAATTATACTTATTTACTAAGTCTTGTCACTTAATTCC
The DNA here is from genome assembly GCF_030020395.1 of Manis pentadactyla. Taxonomy (NCBI): domain Eukaryota; kingdom Metazoa; phylum Chordata; class Mammalia; order Pholidota; family Manidae; genus Manis; species Manis pentadactyla. The sequence goes on along the minus strand of NC_080027.1, from coordinate 113,497,765 downwards.
CAATTATTTAATGATGACATACCTAGGACCTTCAGGATAAAGTGTTTGCTGACTTCTCCAGCTTCATTTGAAGCAATGCAGGTGTATCTACCTGAATCTTCAGTCTCTGCTTTGATGAACTGAAGGACCATTCCTTGAGTGCTTATCGTCAGATGTGTATCAAGCCCCAGAGGCTGGCCATCTCTAAGCCAAGACATCTTGGGAGCTGGGGTTCCATCTGTAAAACATGTCATGGACGTAGAACTGCCCTTCACAATTGTGATTTCCTCTGTTCCCATTGCATTGTGTAGATTTGGTGGTACTACATAGAAAACAAAACAGGCAAAATTTATATATCTATTATAACATGAGATCATTTAGATAAGTTTAAATGGTTCAGTTAGTTCCATAGTGTTTTTATGATCTATAAAAATAAAGAATTTAAAATAGCATATAATTAATTGATGATTTTACTACAGAAACATATATTAGGTAGGCTAATTATTAACCTCCCAAACTATCAGCAATGAAGCCTGAAGACTTTTCTTGTAGAACATACAAAACTTAATAAAATTTGGCCATTTTTAAAATTCTTACATTCAATTTTACTTTTTATTCTCTTTAATTTGTTACAGTGTATAATACAGTTCCATAAGAATGCTTTCAACTAATTTATGTGAAGTAAGTAAAGTTCTAGGATAAGTTTTATATAATCCAACAGAAATTATTTGTACGTATAGTAAGTAGTTACTTAACTGTTCTAAGGTATTCTTGGGGATTGAGAAATCTGGACCAGTAAACCTTAATATTTCAGAAATGTGTGTTTTGAAGTCTCTATGTACACACACACACAGAGACATATATATGCATATATCTACTAACATTTCGAATACTCGAAATGAGCTGCTTTTATTAGCAAACAGTCTTAACTTGCACTTTCTTATGAAAAGACTGGTCTTGTATCTGGATTAAAATGCTGTTTGAAAAAATTTAGATTTGATTTAGTGCAAACTTTCAGGTTAGAAGAGGGTTTTGACAAAGAGACAGTAAGAGCCACGTATGGCCCCTTGGGAGAAACTGCGTTCTAATTAGTAACATCCTATTTTACCAATCCTCCCTGATATGTCAATATCTAAATATAAGCTTGTTGCTTAATACCAAACACACAGTAAAGTAGTAGGGTCATTTCTGGGACATACCAAACACTTGAAGACTGTAGTGTTTATTATCCACCCCAGCTCTGTTGGAGGCCACGCAGGTGTACACAGCAACATCAGACACCTGAACTCTCACGATCCTGGAAAACAATTTGACTCAACTCATAATTTTATCCCATTCAACATGTACAAATAAAAGAATTATGATTTATGGAAGGTGATTTATGTTGGGAATTTTAGTTATGAAGTTTATAACCAAAGATGCCTCAAATTCGTTTTATTCCACAAAGTTGATTAGGCACTGAAAGTAAGCCACTGAAAATATAACACAATTTGAGAGGTGAATATTTAAAAAATATACATTAGTAGAGAATTATGCTAACATGAAAAATTACATAATTATAGTAGGCATCTTCCTACCATTTTGCCACACTAAGTTTTATCTAAAATAGTAGTGCTTGGAAATAGGTGAAAGATTTGTCTGTCTATGAAAGACCTATTTATTTCATACAACCTTACTAAAACATAAGCATTTAAATAATGGAAATAATTTCAATTTTGTATTTGCTATCTTCTAGATAGTGAAAGGGAAAAACAAACAATAAAAACTTAGGAAGAAAAATTTCTTAAACGCTACTTAGATGAAGTTAGTCTTCAATCACAGCACTTTATCTGTCCAGCAAATCACACACAAGAAAAGCTGACCTGATAACCTGCCTTCCTGACAGCAACCGGATATGGGAGGAGAGAGGCAGAGGAAGTCCATTTTTCAGCCAGTTTATCTGCGGTGGAGGTGTCCCTGCGGCTCTGCATTCAATGTTTATTGAAGTACCCACCAAAGCCATCAGTTTCTCTGCTTCTTCTTTATTACCTCTAATTGCAGGTGGAACTATGTCATGTAGAAAACGAGAAAGAGGGTGGGGTGGGGTACGTATTACTAGTTTCAATCATTTCAACACTGACTGCCCGTATTTCTGCTTTGAATCTCAAAGGAAGCAGCAGGACATCAGATTTTAAAACTAAATTCTTCAGACACCTACTGCTGAACCATCATTTCTACTGACAGATTCCTGCAGCAGAGTCAAAAGAGGGTGAGTATTTACCATAGACATTCAAGTTAAAAATTCGGTCTTCTTCTCCAGCAGGATTAGTAGCGACACACGTATATTTCCCCGTGTCCGATGAGAGAGCTCCATAAATATTTAACGTGCTGCCATTTGCAGTTACCCTATAAAAAAGGTCATAGTGAGGCACTCAGATGATTTATGCGGAGCTAAGATCTGGAAAACACACTCCAGATCATTGTGTGCTTTGAAAAAAATACCACCATAAAATGTATCTTCATCTTGGATATAACGGTTCAAATCTTTCTCACTTAAGTAGATGGAAACCTGTTAAAGTCACAACTAGTGAAACTGATGTGAAACAACCAACTATTAACAAGAAAAAAGGAAACGAACAAAATCAGGTTAGGAACTTCTTTCTCCAAATCATAGGCAAAGACATGTTTTTCTCAGAGTTAGAATATTTCGTTCTTAGGTTATCAATATGAGGTTTGAATTAAATTAAAATCATAAACATTCTGGCGTGAAAATAGAAGAATGTTACAATAAGAAATTTGAATTAAATTAAAATCATAAACATTTCTGGTATGAAAATTTAAGAATGTTACAATAAGAAATTATGCATCAAAAAAATCTAGCTATAAACAATTTAGTAATACTCAATGGGAAGAGGTAGAACAGGATAATTTATTTAAACTGTAATGACAACTCAGTATTACATGGGTATATTTTGCAGAAATCTCCCTACAAATTGCTAATGCTTTTCCTTTGAATTACATAAGAGGAAATAATAACTACACAATTATCAAAGATATCTAAATTAAGATTACTGCATTATTGATTCTCTTCACACACCGTTATTACCAAATAAAACTTCCTGTGTTTTAGGAAGAGATTAAATGACTATCTACAGTTATTCCTATAATAGCGATTTTATTAGAATGTTCATATCAAATGTAAATACTCCATTTCTTCAACATCATGTCATTAAATATGATTATTGAGAATTAAAGTATTATTGTCTGGGTCTGTTGTATTTTTTCTTTTCAAAACATGAATGTTAAAATTTCACAAGTTTAATCATATGAATAAACATAAAGCGAAGTTGCCATGACCAAAAGAAAGCAGTAAATTGACTGGAAAAATTATTTGATTTGATTGACAAGTTGCTCCACTTATGAACTTACACATCTCATAGAGTTGTGAGCAAATAAATTTTAAAAATGGATATAAGAATAAGTACATTTGGGATCTTAATGTGAAAGGAGTGATAAATCCTAAATTCCTAGGTACAAATAGTGTCATCTAAGTTCTTTAGGTCCCACCAACTATCTAGTACTTGGTTTGGAGTATGGTTGATCATTAGTTGATTTAATAAAAATAAATATTAATTATTCAGAAATGTCTGCACCAGAGAAATAAAACTTAAAGTGTATCTCTAAAATATTATCTGGCAATTTACCCAATCTTTGAAAGGGGACAAATATCTAAACTTTGAGATAAAATGACTTCAAAGAAATATAACATTTATTTATCTTTTTAAAATAATGTACATTCCACTCATGGACTAGAAAATATACTCCGAACCCTTAAATTTAAAATATTGCTTCAAAATGATAAAGTTTACAGTACAATTAACTAATGCCTACTTCTGTATTTGATTCTTCAAGTAATTATAATTATTCAGGCATGCATATATAATGGAGCTTTGTGATGAAGTAATCTGGCAGAGTGTAGAATTCCAGACTGTCTTTCCAAAGATATTTGTTGTTGAAAGTAGCAGGAGGCCCTTACCGCATAATTATTCCATCTCTACTTAGTTTGTGGCATGAGTAACAAGTTTCAGCTTAAAGCAGGATTGAATCAATCACCCCAAGTAATGAATTCGGTTATGATATTGTATCTTTCCCCAAAATGAGTCTTGCATTATGTTATGTTTGGTAGTTTGGTGATTTCAGGACCCAAAATCCTACCTAAGCTTATTGATGAACTTTCGTAGAATGAAACTGCATGTTAGCTGGAAAAAACTAATATTTTATGATGTAGACTTTGGTATAAACATTCTGAGATAAAAGGAATAAAATCAACAATAGTTAACATTTGTAGAAATGCATGTCTGAAGAGAGTTTATTACAGAGTTGATGGATAAGGAACACACACACACACACACACACACACACACACACACACTTTTGAATGATTCTCCAAGGAGAATTTCTGTGTCCAACTTGCCAAAATTTTATCTTTTTTCACTCTGAATGCAGTGAAAGCCAAGTTCCCCTGAGACTGAATTTGGTATTATTTCTGTGAAATTTGAAGCATGAAGCATTATAGAAGACCTTTCAATTAATGGCGCATAGATTCTTTTTAAACATACCGGATTCTTTCTGTTTCATTGCTAGTTATGGGCTTTCCATCTCTAAGCCATTGAATAAGTGGGGTAGGAATACCATTTGCATTGCAGACCAGCTCAACATTTTCTCCAAGAAGGACACTGACTTCGCTTGGAATCTCAGCACCAGCAACATTTGGAGGAACTTTGGAGAAATAATGAAGACTTTCAGTGACCAGGCACAAGGATATAAATTCTAATGAATACAACAGAATCATAGGATAATATGCCATTTTTATTTCCTCTTTTTCTTGGATTGTGGTTCAAGATCAAACTATTTTTACCCTCATAAATTACTTTTAAATGAGGAATGGGTAGGGGAATTGTTTCAATATTCCTGGTTTACTTATAGGTTGATGTAATTATTTAGTCATAAGGGCTAGTGACAAATCTTTTTTCTGGCCAAATGAATCACTGTAGATTGAATCCTCAATAGATGCTTAGAATTAGTATAGTTCAGGTGAATCTGCTACACAGTTCGGCATAAAGGTCTGAGAGAAGTATTTAATATTACACATTATTTCTTTCTCCATGATGTAATTTAAATATCTATTCTGAACAATGGATAGGATTATTGTACGTTTCAAGATCCAATAACTTCTGTTCCCTTTTCGTAGCCATCTCTGCTTTTCACTTTAAAGATTCAATAGAGAAATAATGTGTAATAAAAATATTGACAATGGTATCAGACAGAAACACATTTGAATGCCTCTTCTAAATAATTACAGTGGTATGATAGAGCAGCTCAGACCAGGCCACAACAGCCAACTCTGTACGTAACGCCTACCCCATGGTTCAGTGACATCATGTTGGTAGCTTGAAATGGTCTGTAGTGGGAATATTTACACCATAGGAACTGGCAAATGATTGGCTACAAATCAGAATCTTTTTGTCTGCTGAGTTAACTAATAAATATTTGTCAGCATACCACTGTATAATCTGTCCAAATTTCATTTAAATCATTCTAAATTCTGCAAATTAAAAAATTTTAATTTAATAGTATATGTGTATTGGACTAGACCCTATACACATATAATATTTCTAGTCCTATGACATTATAACATATATGAGGAGTCTGGTAAATTTTTTGGTCATTGCACATACCACATGATTGGCATCTGTTATTAATGCATTAAATAGAATTTCTGATACTGAATATCTGAATAATAATTTTCCCCTTTTGCTTCTGAAATTTCATAGCATCACTAGTCAAAGAAACCACTAATACTCATAAACTTATTTTAATTTTCCCTTGATTTCAGTTTTTAAGTAATGGATTTTAACTAATATTATTGTGGTAATCATTTTGTAACATACACATCCATCAAATCATTATGTTATGCACCTTAAACTTATAGAATGTTATATGTCAATTATATCTCAATAAAACTGGAAAATTTTTCAATGCTTCTGGATTTAGCTTAAGCAAGAGCACACAACAGGTAGATAATAAATATTCACAATCACCTTTACAATTTATAAGAAAGTCTTTCCATAGTAACTGTAAAAAACTTGGAAAAAACAGCATTTCAACAGAGTTTTGTGCTAGGCTTCCATTTTAAACATTAGGCCAAAAGTAATTATCAGAGGTTTACTGAAAATTGAAAAAAATGCATTTTTCTCTATAGAGCTCAATATGATTCTGGAACATAGTATTCATTAAATATCTGTTGGATGAATTAATGCTCCTTAGTCTCACGCCAAAATAATATAATATAAGACTCATGATTACTTGAAATTTACCCAAACTGTGCCCTGCTGAGAGTAGAGTGCAATCTCTTCATGAATTAAACCTTACTTATCTACATAAATAAGAACAGACCTATAAGCTTAGCATTAAAATAAGTTATGCCAGTTTAAAATAAGTAATTCAATAGAATATATACTATAGGAAGATAATTTTAGTGAACATGAAAAAATAGAGATATAATCTATTGGTAAATGTAGGACTGCAAATTGACGTATATTTTGTTGATCTAAAGATATTTTGTAAGTCAAATCATTATACTGTACACTCTAAACTTATATTGCACTGTGTCAATTATATCTCAATAAAAATGGAAGAAAATTAAAATATTTTGAATCAATTATAAATGATCTCTTTAATATAGAGTTATTTTGTACTATAGATGGAATATAATAAAGAATTTGAAGATTGATCAAAGTGTATGCCATATACCTTGAATTGAAAGGATGTAATTTTTCTGTGCTTTTCCCTCCATATTTGATGCAATACATGTATAGTTTCCACTATCTGAACGTTGAGACCGGGCAATTTGGAGTTTGCTACCTCCAGACAATATATGAATTTCAAGAAAGTCGGCATTTTCTAGAGATAGAAGCAAAGCAAAAAAAAACAAAAAACACAAAAAAGCTTTTATTTTTAACATCTCTATAATTCATCACAAAAATGTCTTATTCTCTGTGATAAATACACTTCTTAAAATTTCTTCCTTTGTACTTTTATTTTAAATGAGAGTTTTTTTTTTGATAAAGGAAAAAAGAGAGATCTCCATAAAGTGAACAATTATTTTATGAGTCTATTTTGTAAGTCTGTACTTCAGTACATTAGGTTTCTGAGCTAAACAAAGCTGTGAGCATAATACTGAAAATGTGCTCATTGATTAATCTACTGAATTAAGAGCAAAAGGAAACAATCATAAAAAATGCACAGGTGTATTACCTATGGGCTTGTGGTTCTTTAACCATGCTATCATGGGAGGAGGGATTCCAGAGGTATCACACGTTAAAGTTACAGGATTGCTGATTGTCTCGACAACCACTTCATTTTCAGGCCCTTCAATACTGGGTGGCACTGTAAAAAGACAGAAGAAAATCATGTGTTCTCATTAAGCTCATTCAGGATACTTTCTTTCATTTGCATATCTGGGGGAAAAAGAGTTGTATTAGAGGCAGATGCTCACCATATACATTGAGGTGGAAATTTTTATCATCCCGTCCTGCTACATTTATAGCTCTACATACATACTGGCCTGTGTCAGACACCTAAAAGAAAAAGATACTATTGTATGTGTTCCATTAAGTTTAGATGACCAATCACACTGTTCAAGTGTAGATTAAATCATCAGTCATCTTTATGCTTGAATGCCCCAGTTCTAATTGCCTTCTATCATCTTGCTTTTCTTTTTTAATGAAAATAAGGTCCATGGCATTAATGATATTTTTAACGTAAAATCATTTTTCACCGTAGTAAAGAGAACACATAACTACCAATTCTCTCTTCCATAATCCCACCAGGAATCTTGGTACACAAACAAGAATAAAAGATGCACCTCAGCTTTCTTGACATGCAGTGTCTGTCCATCTGCTAACATCTCCAAGTGAGTGGACTCTGTTATCATCCGCCCATTCTTATACCAGGTGATGACGGGAGGTGGGACAGCGTTTGACTCACACTCCAAGGACACTGACATCCCCTCTCTTACATTAACTACAGAGAGAGATTCACTGCCATGATCTTTAATGCTGGGGGGCACTGAGGGAAGGAAACAAAAAGAGAAGGATTATTTTTTTCATGAAGATGCACAGACAGAAAATATTGAACACCAGTTTTAAAATGAAAGACTTTATGAAGAGAGTGAAAACAAACCATAAACAGTCAGGGCAACTTTTTTCTTGCTTTCACCAGCTTGGTTGATAGCTATACAAGTATATTCTCCGCCATCGGATACCTTGGCCCGAAGAATTTGTAGAGTTCGACCGCCTATGGGCAAATACAATGCAAATTGAAGAATGCTATAGAGGTGGTTCTAATTATTTTATCAATAAAATAAAGAGTCAAATATACTCTTTCCCTGACAGTAAAATTTATATGGAAGTATATTTAAAATGAAAGAATAGAATCCATTTTCTTTGCTTCTTCCTTTACTATTTATTCTACTTCCTTATAGTGGAAGAAATTCAATTATTTTTTCTTTCCACTAACCAAACATGGACACTAGAACTGTTTGCTACAGGTTCTAGTGGAAAAACAGTAATTGTGCTATAGTCGAAATATTTTAATGAGTATTTTCTAGGTGTAAGTCTCCCATAGTGCGTAAGTAACTTTCTGTTAGTCTATTTATTTATCATGGTTCCTGAACATTCTCACTGAAATCATAAAAGTCTACATGATTTTATCCTAACGGCCCCAAATGGGTAAAGAGGGGCATTGAAGGTGAAAAAATAAATGGAGCAAGACAAAAGTCTGGAAAGAGATTAAGTTGAAATGCCATTTGTATTAAAAATAAAGAAAAATGAGAAAGTTTTACACATCTTATGAAAGTGTAAGTTCCTTACCAGGCACAATGAGAGTGTTTGTATTTAACTTGACAGGCTGTTCATTCTTGAGCCAGCTGAGATCAGGAGGTGGGAAACCAGAGACCTCACAGGTCAAAGAGAGGAAATTGTCCACCACAACAGTGAGATTTTCAGGGTTAGGACCAATGACACTGGGAGGAACTATAATAGTAAATATATTAAAAGGGAAATCTAATATTATCAGTAACACATATTCTAGTTTATTAATATAAGCCCAACCACTGTAGTCTGATAGCTCACTGAGTTAATGATGCTGTTATTTAGCTGTTTTCTTCTTAGAATTCTCTAATGCCTTCATCAAACTCATGTCCATCAGTTTTATTTTTCACAATGGAAAGAGAACACTAGAATCTTCAAAGAAAGGTTTATTTGTAAAACCTAGCTAGCAATTCCCAAGATGGTTTTGTCAGTACACAAAGAAAAACCTAATATTGCTTGCTATTAAGTACATTTGAATATTCTTGCTCTTAATATTCATCCTTATTTAGATATTTTCTTTTCCTATTTATAGCAATAATAGAGAAGAAATTCAGTCTTAGGGTAATTATCAAATTATACAGGTTATTTTGACAATGTAAATCAATGACTTTCGAGATGAGCAAAAAATTTAAGAAATAAACACTATCATTTACTGTTCAAAACCAAAAAGACTTCCAAAGCAAAAGCAGTGCAGAGAAAAAAATGGAGTGAAAAAGAGTCATATTAATAATACAGTACCATTTGTGCATATTAAAACATGTGTATGGAACAATAGATGTTTTATAAGCATACATACATGGAATATCAGACACATTAGAATGTGTCTGATGAAGAGCAGCAAGGAATGGGCATAAAAATGAATGAATACATGAATGAACAAACAGATTAATAAATAAAAGTAGAGATGGGTCTTGTTCAGGCCAATGAAGATAGTTATGAATTAAGGAATGCAATTAAAATAACACTATTATACTAAGACTGGGGTCTTAAAACAACATCAAAAACAAAAGCAAAACATCTGAAAAAGCAAAATTGCTTTTTTTCTTTTACTATCACCTGCTTATTTATTTCTCATCCATTAATTAATTTGAATATTCATTCATTCATTTATCAAACATTTATTAAATGCCTACTGTACTCCAGATGTTGGGCTAGGTGCTGATGCCGAGTGACAGATGTAACAGATCATATTCTATAGAGTTAATTTGCTGGTAATGACAGACATTGAACTAAAAATTATAGCTAACATTTTTTTGAGTGGTTGTCCTAGTCCAGGCACTGTACGAAACATTTCACATATACTATCTCATTGAATTACACAACCTTGCAGTTCTTATCCTCATACTGTAGATGAAGAAGCCGAGACACAGAGCAGTTAACTTTTTGCCCAGGTTTCCCAGCCAGAGACTGGAAGAGACTGGAAGCCTGCTATCTGGCTCTGGAGTCCTAATTCTTAGCCACACTGTTCCGTACTAGTAATTACAAGTGTGATGCGTGTCAGTCAGAAGAATAGGGTGACAACAGGAAACTAGCCTATTTAGGGATCAGGAAGACAAAGTGACATTTAAGAAGATACTGCAATATGACCAGCAAAAGGCCAAGTAGAAGACAGAAAATGGGTGTGTCTTCCAGAAAAAAGGCACAGTGTATACAAAGGCCCAAACGGGGTAAAGAACAGGGCACCTAGAAGGCTGGCGTGACCAGTTTGCAGAGCAAGGTTACAGGTGGGGTGTGGGCAGCAGATTAAAGACTGAGCAAGGAAAAGATCCTGTAGGGTCTCTGGGCATCCTTAAGAACGCTGAAACATAGCCGCAGGAATGGGAAGCTGAAGAGTGGTTTAATCAAAAATTAAGAGATTAAAAATCTGGCCATAGTGGAGAGAACTAACTAGAAGAGATTCTGGAAGGCCACTGAGGAGACTACTGCTGTTATAGGTGTAAGATTACGGTGAACTCTGCGGAGAATGGTGTCAGAAAGGCTGGAGAAAATGAGTGGATCCCAGGATAATTTGTAGGTAGCATTTTCAGGACTTGATGTGGGGGTGAAGTTTAAGGGGGAGGAGGAGTTGGGGATGACAATCATTTTTCTGACTTGAACAATTGGTAGGTGGTGATTTCCTTTACTGAGACAGATATCACTGGAGGAGGAGCACATTTTTGGGAAAAGATATATACACACTGCCTTAGGATGACTGTTAGACACTTGTGTCAATAGAAAGGTCTGAAGGGAAGAAGCCAATGAAGAGCAAGGATTTTAATATTCAGGAGGAGGAGAGCACTATTATATATCAACTATACTTCAACAAAAAAATCACAAGCAAATATTTAAAAAAAGAGGAAGAGAGACTGGGGGATTTTGAGGAGACAGTGAACAGGATCAAGAGTCATGTTAGTCTTTGGTCTGGAAGGTAGAATCCTTCCATCTTTTGTTGTAATAAGGGGAGGAAGAAATGGCAGTTACAGGTGCAGCTAATGTTTTCAATTCAGGGGCAGGAATTTGAGGAAGTTTCTGAAATATGCCTTCTCTTTTCCCTGTAAAACAGGAGTGGAAGGCATTTATTGAGAGCAAACAAGAGAGGGCTGTTATGGACTGAAAGTGATTCCCCACATTCATATACTAAAGCCCTAGCCTGCAGTGTGGCTATAGTTGAAGATGCGACTTTAAGGAAGTAGTCAAGGGGGGGAGGGGCGGAAGATGGCGGCGTGAGTAGAGCAGCGGAAATCTCCTCCCAAAACCACATATATCTATGAAAACATAACAAAGACAACCCTTCCTAGAATAAAGACCAGAGGACACAGGACAATATCCAGACCACATCCGCACCTGAGAGAACCCAGCGCCTCGCGAAGGGGGTAAGATACAAGCCCCGGCCCCGCGGGAGCCGAGCGCCCCTCCCCCCAGCTCCCGGCGGGAGAAGAGCAGGCAGAGCGGGAGGGAGACGGAGCCCAGGACTGCCGAACACCCAGCCCCAGCCATCCGGGCCAGAGTGCAGGGCCCTCGATACTGGGAAAACAGGGCAGCAAGAACAGTGAGCAGGCACTGGAGCCCGGGTGTCGGAGGACATAAGAAAAGCGCGCGACCATTTTTTTTTTTTTGCTTTTTTGCTGTTTTGTTTTCACGAGCGCTTTTTGGAAGTCTTAAAGGGATAGGGACCCCAATACTAGGGAAACAGGGCAGAAAGACCGGTGAGCAGAGGCCTGAGGCTGGCACCGGAGAATAAAGAAAAACGAACGACCACCTTTTTTTTTTTTTTTTTTTAATTAAAAACTTTTTTTTTTTTTAATTAAAAAAATTTTTTTTCTTTTTTTTTTTGGTGGGCGTTGTTTTGTTTTGGCGGGTGCTTTTTGGAAGTCTTAAAGGGGCAGGGCGGGTCACTTAATCCAGAGGTAGGGAATCCGGGATCTCTGGGCACCCTAACCCCTGGGCTGCAGGGAGCAGGGAGGCCCCTTACGGAGATAAATAGCCTCCCAGCAGCTCCTGCTCCAACGCGACTCCACCACTTTGGAGTAGCTGCCCGAGCCAGGCCACGCCCACAGCAACAGCGGAGATTAACTCCATAGCAGCCGGGCAGGAAGCAGAAACCCTGTCTGCGCGCAGCTGCGCAGCACAAGCCACTAGAGGCCGCTGATCTCCCAGGAGAGGAGGGCCACAAACCAACAAGAAAGGAAGTCCTTCCAGCCGTCACTCGTCCTAGTTCTGCAGACTATTCCTATCACCATGAAAAGGCAAAGCTACAGGCAGACAAAGATCACAGAGACAACACCAGAGAAGGAGACAGACCTAACCAGTCTCCCTGAAAAAGAATTCAAAATAAGAATCATAAACATGCTGACAGAGATGCAGAGAAATACGCAAGAGAAATGGGATGAAGTCTGGAAGGAGATCACAGATGCCAGAAAGGAGATCGCAGAAATGAAACAAACTCTGGAAGGGTTTATAAGCAGAATGGATAGAATGCAAGAGGCCATTGATGGAATTGAAATCAGAGAACAGGAATGCATAGAAGCTGACATAGAGAGAGACAAAAGGATCTCCAGGAATGAAACAATATTAAGAGAACTGTGTGACCAATCCAAAAGGAACAATATCCATATTATAGGGGTCCCAGAAGAAGAAGAGAGAGGAAAAGGGATGGAAAGTATCTTAGAAGAAATAATTGCTGAAAACTTCCCCACACTGGGGGAGGAAGTAATCGAACAGACCACGGAAATACACAGAACCCCCAACAGAAAGGATCCAAGAAGGACAACACCAAGACACATAATAATTAAAATGGCAAAGATCAAGGACAAGGAAAGAGTGTTAAAGGCAGCTAGAGAGAAAAAGGTCACCTATAAAGGGAAACCCATCAGGCTAACGTCAGATTTCTCGACAGAAACCCTACAGGCCAGAAGAGAATGGCATGATATATTTAATACAATGAAACAGAAGGGCCTTGAACCAAGGATACTGTATCCAGCACGACTATCATTCAAATATGACGGTGGGATTAAACAATTCCCAGACAGACAAAAGCTGAGGGAATTTGCTTTCCACAAACCACCTCTACAGAACATCTTACAGGGACTGCTCTAGATGGGAGCACTCCTAGAAAGAGCACAGCACAAAACACCCAACATATGAAGAATCGAGGAGGAGGAACAAGAAGGGAGAGAAGAAAAGAATCTCCAGACAGTGTATATAAAAGCTCAATAAGTGAGATAAGTTAGGCAGTAAGATACTAAAGAGGCTAACCTTGAACCTTTGGTAACCACGAATTTAAAGCCTGCAATGGCAATAAGTACATATCTTTCAATAGTCACCCTAAATGTTAATGGGTTGAATGCACCAATCAAAAGACACAGAGTAACAGAATGGATAAAAAAGCAAGACCCATCTATATGCTGCTTACAAGAAACTCACCTCAAACCCAAAGACATGTACAGACTAAAAGTCAAGGGATGGAAATACATATTTCAAGCAAACAACAGTGAGAAGAAAGCAGGGGTTGCAGTACTAATATCATACAAAATAGACTTCAAAACAAAGAAAGTAACAAGAGATAAAGAAGGACACTACATAATGATAAAGGGCTCAGTCAAACAAGAGGATATAACCATTCTAAATATATATGCACCCAACACAGGAGCACCAGCATATGTGAAACAAATACTAACAGAACTAAAGGGGGATATAGACTGCAATGCATTCATTCTAGGAGACTTCAACACACCACTCACCCCAAAGGATAGATCCACTGGGCAGAAAATAAGTAAGGACACGGAAGCACTGAACAACACAGTAGAGCAGATGGACCTAATAGACATCTATAGAACTCTACATCCAAAAGCAGCGGGATATACATTCTTCTCAAGTGCGCATGGAACATTCTCCAGAATAGACCACATACTAGGCCACAAAAAGAGCCTCAGAAAATTCCAAAAGATTGAAATCCTACCAACCAACTTTTCAGACCACAAAGGCATAAAACTAGAAATAAACTGTACAAAGAAAGCAAAGAGGCTCACAAACACATGGAGGCTTAACAACACGCTCCTAAATAATCAATGGATCAATGACCAAATCAAAATGGAGATCCAGCAATATATGGAAACAAATGACAACAACAACACTAAGCCCCAACTTCTGTGGGACGCAGCAAAAGCAGTCTTAAGAGGAAAGTATATAGCAATCCAAGCATATTTAAAAAAGGAAGAGCAATCCCAAATGAATGGTCTAATGTCACAATTATCGAAATTGGAAAAAGAAGAACAGATGAGGCCTAAGGTCAGCAGAAGGAGGGACATAATAAAGATCAGAGAAGAAATAAATAAAATTGAGAAGAATAACACAATAGCAAAAATCAATGAAACCAAGAGCTGGTTCTTCGAGAAAATAAACAAAATAGATAAGCCTCTAGCCAGACTTATTGAGAAGAAAAGAGAGTCAACACAAATCAACAGTATCAGAAACGAGAAAGGAAAAATCACGACGGACCCCACGGAAATGCAAAGAATTATTGGAGAATACTATGAAAACCTATATGCTAACAAGCTGGGAAACCTAGGAGAAATGGACAACTTCCTAGAAAAATATAACCTTCCAAGATTGACCCAGGAAGAAACAGAAAATCTAAACAGACCAATTACCAGCAACGAAATTGAAGCGGTAATCAAAAAACTACCAAAGAACAAAACCCCCGGGCCAGATGGATTTACCTCGGAATTTTATCAGACATACAGGGAAGACATAATACCCATTTTCCTTAAAGTTTTCCAAAAAATAGAGGAGGAGGGGATACTCCCAAACTCATTCTATGAAGCTAACATCACCCTAATACCAAAACCAGGCAAAGACCCCACCAAAAAAGAACACTACAGACCAATATCCCTGATGAACGTAGATGCAAAAATACTCAACAAAATATTAGCAAACCGAATTCAAAAATACATCAAAAGGATCATACACCATGACCAAGTGGGATTCATCCCAGGGATGCAAGGATGGTACAACATTCGAAAGTCCATCAACATCATCCACCACATCAACAAAAAGAAAGACAAAAACCACATGATCATCTCCATAGATGCTGAAAAAGCATTTGACAAAGTTCAACATCCATTCATGTTAAAAACTCTCAGCAAAATGGGAATAGAGGGCAAGTACCTCAACATAATAAAGGCCATCTATGATAAACCCACAGCCAACATTATATTGAACAGCGAGAAGCTGAAAGCATTTCCGCTGAGATCGGGAACTAGACAGGGATGCCCACTCTCTCCACTGTTATTTAACATAGTACTGGAGGTCCTAGCCACGGCAATCAGACAAAATAAAGAAATACAAGGAATCCAGATTGGTAAAGAAGAAGTTAAACTGTCACTATTTGCAGATGACATGATACTGTACATAAAAAACCCTAAAGACTCCACTCCAAAACTATTAGAACTGATATCGGAATACAGCAAAGTTGCAGGATACAAAATCAACACACAGAAATCTGTGGCTTTCCTATATACTAACAATGAACCAACAGAAAGAGAAATCAGGAAAACAACTCCATTCACAATTGCATCCAAAAAAATAAAATACCTAGGAATAAACCTAACCAAAGAAGTGAAAGACTTATACTCTGAAAACTACAAGTCACTCTTAAGAGAAATTAAAGGGGACACTAACAGATGGAAACTCATCCCATGCTCGTGGCTAGGAAGAATTAATATCGTTAAAATGGCCATCCTGCCCAAAGCAATATACAGATTTGATGCAATCCCTATGAAACTACCAGCAACATTCTTCAATGAACTGGAACAAATAATTCAAAAATTCATATGGAAACACCAAAGACCCCAAATAGCCAAAGCAATCCTGAGAAAGAAGAATAAAGTAGGGGGGGGTCTCACTCCCCAACTTCAAGCTCTACTATAAAGCCATAGTAATCAAGACAATTTGGTACTGGCACAAGAGCAGAGCCACAGACCAATGGAACAGACTAGAGAATCCAGACATTAACCCAGACATATATGGTCAATTAATATTTGATAAAGGAGCCATGGACATACAATGGCGAAATGACAGTCTCTTCAACAGGTGGTGCTGGCAAAACTGGACAGCTACATGTAGGAGAATGAAACTGGACCATTGTCTAACCCCATATACAAAAGTAAACTCAAAATGGATCAAAGACCTGAATGTAAGCCATGAAACCATTAAACTCTTGTTAGAAAACATAGGCAAAAACCTCTTAAACATAAACATGTGTGACCTCTTCTTGAACATATCTCCCCGGGCAAGGAAAACAACAGCAAAAATGAGTAAGTGGGACTATATTAAGCTGAAAAGCTTCTGTACAGCAAAAGACACCATCAATAGAACAAGAAGGATCCCTACAGTATGGGAGAATATATTTGAAAATGACACATCCGATAAAGGCTTGACGTCCAGTATATATAAGGAGCTCACACGCCTCAACAAACAAAAAACAAATAACCCAATTAAAAAATGGGCAGAGGAACTGAACAGACAGTTCTCCAAAAAAGAAATACAGATGGCCAACAGACACATGAAAAGATGCTCCACATCGCTAATTATCAGAGAAATGCAAATTAAAACTACAATGAGGTATCACCTCACACCAGTAAGGATGGCTGCCATCCAAAAGACAAACAACAACAAATGTTGGCGAGGCTGTGGAGAAAGGGGAACCCTCCTACACTGCTGGTGGGAATGTAAGTTAGTTCAACCATTGTGGAAAGCAGTATGGAGGTACATGAAAATGCTCAAAACAGACTTACCATTTGACCCAGGAATTCCACTCCTAGGAATTTACCCTAAGAACACAGCAATCAAGTTTGAGAAAGACAGATGCACCCCTATGTTTATTGCAGCACTATTTACAATAGCCAAGAATTGGAAGCAACCTAAATGTCCATCAATAGATGAATGGATAAAGAAGATGTGGTACATATACACAATGGAGTACTACTCAGCCATAAGAAAAGGGCAAATCCAATCATTTGCAGCAACATGGATGGAGCTGGAGGGTATTATGCTCAGTGAAACAAGCCAAGCGGAGAAAGAGAAATACCAAATGATTTCACTTATCTGTGGAATATAAGAACAAAGGAAAAACTGAAGGAACAAAACAGCAGCAGAATCACAGAACTCAAGAATGGACTAACAGGTACCAAAGGGAAAGGGACTGGGGAGGATGGGTGGGTAGGGAGGGATAAGGGGGGGAGAAGTAGGGGGGTATTAAGATTAACATGCATGGGGGGGTAGGAGAAAAGGGAGGGCTGTACAACACAGAGAAGGCAAGTAGTGATTCTACAACATTTTGCTATGCTGATGGACAGTGACTGTAAAGGTGTTTATAGGGGAGACCTGGTATAGGGGAGAGCCTAGTAAACATAATATTCGTCATGTAAGTGTAGATTAGTGATACCAAAAACAAAGCAAAAAAAAAAAAAAAAAAAAGGGCAGTTCCTGTGTGGTAACCTCCAACGAGTTCTACACAAGGGTATAAAGGGCATATAAAAGTGTAGGCAAAGGGTCTGTTTGTGTTTATACAGAGGATCAAAGCCTAATTGGGCTACCCCGAAAATGAACTAAGATACGATATGAAAAAGAACTTCCAACATCTGCACTCTCTGGAAGACTCATGCCAGAAGATGATCATCAAAAAACCCCAACAAAGATCCACACACTGCTACACCTGTAGATGCACTCATCCCACCAGTTCCTGGACTTGCCATGGGAATGAGGAAGGAGATATCTAAGCTGGCCTGTGCATACAGTAAAACAACAAATTTGACTGGATCTATACTGTTGGCACTCAACTAAGAATTTGGAGAAGTGCAAATTGTAGCGCTCCAAAGTCTTACAACTACAGACTATTTACTGTTAAAAGAACATATGGCATGTGAACAGTCCCCAGGAATGGGTTGTTTTAATTTGTCTGATTTCTCTCAGACTGTTCAAGTTCAGTTGGACAATATCCACCATATCATAGATAAGTTTTCACAAATGCCTAAGGTGCCTAACTGGTTTTCTTGGTTTCACTGGAGATGGCTGGTAATTACAGATATGCTTTGGTTATGTAACTATACTCCTATTATGTTAATGTGTGTGCGCAATTTAAGTAGTAGCTTAAAACCTATACATGCTGAAGTTACTCTACAAGAAGATATGTCAAAGAAATAATCAATCCTCCCATGTTTTCTTCCGCCTGCTACTTCTATAGCTTTTCTTCTTCCTTCCTAATTACAACCCTTAAATAGAATTCGTGCCTCATATCAAATTTACCGAGTATCATAATTCTTCCAAGTGGTAAAGATACCTCAAGACAAATGCTGGGCATAGAAGCCACAGGGCATAAATATGCAAAGAAGTAAAAAGCTAACCTTTTCAAACAATAAGGCTTCCCTCTCACTTACCAACTTCACATTTCCCTGTATGGCCCCGGAAGATGACTGGTTAGCCAGAGACGGGTAAGATTCCTCAAGGGAGGAACAAACTAAGACAGGCACAGTCACAGGGGGGCCATCAGGTGAGAAATTGGGGATCAACAGAGGTGAGGCTTAGAACCTCACCCCCCCTGTTCTGAGAGCAATCTTCTGCATACATGGATGTTTTATTGCCCTTGTCTAGCTTGGATTAACACATAGTCTACAGGCACACACCTGATCATCTACATTTGCTCTCTTACAACACTAAACTATGTTTTCTACCTTTATCTTGTATCTACCTACCACTTCAGCATTTTATTAAAAATAATAATAATAAAGAGAGAAATGTGGTATCCACATATAAATCAAGTATAAAAACCAAATGAGTATTCATATTTGAACTGACTGTTTATAGTTCATAATGCATGAGCAAAACCAAAAGTTTCTGTGATGACTGCCCTTGTACTGTTCACCATGTAACTTATTCATTATGTAAGAATTTGTTCTCCATGTAAGAACTTGTTTGTTATGCCTCAGAAGATTGGAGACTGACGAAAATTAGGCTTGGGGTGGATTAATGATTGTGCATTGAGCATTGACTACCCTGTACAGAATTTTATTGTCGTTAACAACCATTTGATCAATAAATATGAGAGATGCCCTCACAAAAAAAAACCGGGATGTAATGTATAGCATAAGGAATATAGTCAAGATAATGTAACAGCTTGGTAGGGTGATAGCTGGAACCTAGAATTATGTATATAAATGTTCTACCACTGTGTTGTACACTTGAAACTAATGTAATGTAATACTGTGCGTCAACTACCCTTCAATAAAAAATAATTATTTAAAAAAAAAATAAAATAAAATAAAGTAAGGAAATGCTTTTTGGATATGTGATAAAACTAATTTATAAAATTATCTGAGCTTCAGGCTTTTGCCATGTGAGGGATTTATTACCATTTCACTTTTTCAATTGCTACTTGTTTCCTCAAATTTTGAATTTCCTTTTGAACCAATTTTGTATTTTCCTTTTTTCTGTTTATCAAATTAGCTATTGTATAACTGTTGTTCCCTTAATTTCTGTTGTAACTGTTATTATTCTCTCTTTCATAATGTAATATTTGTCATATTGTGTACTTACATTGTGTAAATTCATGAATTAGATGATAGTATATGACATATATACACAACACTATATGAAATGCTACATATAATAAATACAGAGCATGTAATATATATTATATGTTAAGGTAAAAATACATTGTATCATGTGTGATACTATATTTCTATATACATATTCAATTGTAATACAGAAGTAAAATACATAATAGAAATATGTATAATACATGTAATAAGTATAAATGAAAAGCTTATAAAACTTTAAAAAGTATAAATTTAATGTAAATTGAATAAAGTTAGAAAAGTATAAATTAAAAAAAAAAAAAAAAAGGAAGTAGTCAAGGCATATGAGGTCATAAGGGTAGCACCCTGATCTGTAGGATTCGTGTCCTTATAAGAGACACCAGACAGTGTCCTCACTTCCTATCCATGCGTGCTCAACGGAAAGGCCTTGTAAGGACAAAGCGGCCATCTGCAAGCCAGGAAGTGCCTTCACCAAAAACCAACCCTACCAGAACCTTCATCTTGCACTTTTCAGCCTCCAGAATGGGGAGAAAATGAATTTCTGTTGTTGAAGTCACACAGTCTCTGGTATTTTATTGTGGCAGCCCAAGCCAGCTAAGACAGGGCCCAGCGGACATTTGAGGAGAGGAGTGAAGGTGTGAGAGAGTCAGTACGGAGTGAAGACAGAAGAGCGGCCCCGGGCAGGATGCAGGGCCCAGGGCAAGCTGGCTCCTTTGGATTCATAGTGACACCACGATTCCTGACCCCAAGAGTTCCTCCAGCCATGCTTAACAACGCAGGAGCAGGTATAGCACAGATGTGGAGCCAAATGAGAGGTAATACAGAATAGCAGCCAAGTTTAAAACCTCTGGAATCATTCTAGCTGAGTTAAAATCCTAATTCTTGTATTTGTCAGCCATGTAACTTTGGGCATGTTACTTAATCTCACAGAGCCTCAGCTTTGTCATCTGTAAAAGAGCTATGAAAATGGCACTAACCACCTGAGATTACTGAGATAATTAAGTGAAATAGCATAAAACTTTGGGCCCAGCACCTGGTAAGTCTCAAGTCGTCAGTATGTTGTATTGTTCTATGCAGACTTGAGCTTTTACTGAACAAGAACAATGAGAAGCTGTGGGCCAAGAGACTGAAATGGCGTTCCATCAAAGTTAAGCTGGAAGTGAAGGAAAACGAAGACACAGAGGATTGAAAACTGAGATGTCCACAGATGAGGTCACAGTTCAGAAGCAAGCATTGTTGTAGTGGGAAATAACAAATGATAGGCTTTATCATTATTTTTATTTAAATAATTTAAATTCTCTCTCCCCAAATGAATTTTCCAATATTTAAGGTTGGGTTTCTGACTGCATTCAGGATTTCAGGATGCTACTAACTGGTGAAAAGCAAATGTCCTTCTGAACTCTAATCCTTAATGGTAAAATGCCATGTGGCTTCTGCCTCTCAAGTCATGCGGGGCTCCCCCTCCAGGTGTTTTTGCTGCGCATTAAGAGGAGTACATGGATATGAAGGAAACATAATAAAGGACAGCAAATATTTATTTAGCAATAACAACAACTATTGACTGGTTTAGGGAGACCAAGATCCTTAGGAAATGACCATTGGCCTATAGGATTAATAATAACGTTATAGGATAGAGGTTGAGGTGTAAAGATAACACAAGGGAACATAGGTAACTGCTATAATTGGGGTATTTACAAGATGTTTTTGATCACAATGAGGAGGAAAAATTAATTCTGCCTGGGAGAATCAGGAAAAATGATCAACAATTTTTATTTTTCATTATTTATTCTACTGTACTTTACAGATTAGGATGTGTGCTTTCACAATGATTATATCTGTTTAATAAATTTACTCTTCCTGAGAATTCATAACAGATTGTTTCTGTTTTGGTTAAATTTGTTCATTAAAAAGACTTTGAAGATATTTTATTGAGCACCTACTGTGTGTTGCTGTGCTAAGCACTGCGAATGGTAAAAGTGTTTCAAATACATTACATGAACACCAAACATTACTACACATCAACACTCCCTACATGTCACACCATAAAAGAATATCCACAATGCTAAATCAAAGCATTTTTCAGGGAGAAATTTTTCATGAAATGCAAAATTTCAGTTACTTCCAAAATGAGCTAGAATTCTGGTACGTATCACACATGTAAAAGAACTCTTTATGACAATTGTTCACTATTTCCAATATTCTTGAAACAGCTGCATGTCACAAAAATAAAACTAATCATTTGTGGTAGCCATTCAGCTGATTTTTTTCCTATACCTGCCTCAATAGTATCTCAACTGCTTTTGCAGCAAAACATTAGTATTTATACAGTGCCTAGCAAATGTCAAGAACTTAAAAGTCTGATGATTTAAAAATTCCTTAATGCCACAAAGTAACTTTTTATTTTCCAGGAAGTATATGGGGTACTGGAGGATGCAACTCAATGTTCTACCCTTGAGGACAGAAACTGGTTTCAGTTAGGGGCAGTGAATAAATTTTTATTAGAAAAGAGCCCTATTTGGAAAGTCATATAAACTTGGAGTGTGTGGGGTTTCCAATTTTGATTATTTAAATTTTTCAAATATGTAGGAGTAACTACTTTCTTTGTTGAGGGACTGAAATAATATAAAAACAGGTTTGCTAGAAGATTTGTACTTCATAAATCTTACATGATGTGGTGGGAAGAAAGAAGCAGGGAACAGATGAGAATGAATTCAGGTTCCACATGATGTTCAAGGTAAAAAATACAAACTAAGCTTACATAATTTAAAACAAAGTTCTCCTGCTTTTTCAAGCATACCCTAGCAAATGTTTTTGGAACTTAGCTCTTACCATGAACGTTGAGGTTAAAGTACTTTTTGGTACTTCCGGCAGTGTTCTCAGCAATGCACGCGTATCTGCCAATATCCGTTATTTGAGTATTTAGAATCTAAGGGGAAAATGAAGAAATTCCAACTGAAATTTCTAATAAAGTGATTGCCATCTTTGTCATTTTTTTAAAAAAGAATAAAGAATACATATTCTTTCTACTTAATACCAGATGGACATATGAAAAACATTTCTATACATAAATAGTGCTGATGCTGGCTTTATTAGTTAGGTCAACCAAATAAATATTTATAGAGATTTCCAATCTGAAAAGGCAATTTTGTACATACATGTGGTATACTGACTATAAAAACATCCCTAATTATTCTTCCACTTTCCTATCTACACCCTGGCAATGTGATGATGAAATGTTTCCCATCAAGAGATGGTGTAGGATGTGGAATTTGCATTGGCCTTGTGGCTGGCTTTGAACCAATAGAATGTGACAGTATGTCATTTCAAACTTAGGCCTGGAAAGACCTCATGCACTTTTCCTTACTCTTTTGGAACCCCACCACTGCCATGTGAGGGGGCCAGAAGTAACCTACTGAAGCATAAGCAATCATGGGGGGGAGCAATCAGCCCCATTATTCCAACTGAGGCTCAGGATCTGTGCAAGAGCCAGCCAAAATCAGCAGAGCCACCTACTCAATCCACAGCATGCAGACACCTAAGTTTAGCTGAGTCTAGAGAAATCACCCGGCCCACCAGACTTGTGAGCTACACGAAGGCTCATTGTTTTAAATCATTATGTTTCGGAGTGGTTTGCTTTATCAGGTAATAGTTAGCTTCATATAGCAGTTATATTTATTTTCTTATGAAGAAATTTTACCCATCTATACATCTCTTGGCCCTAGACACACAAACATTTAAGTATTTTGATGGAGATTGTAAGATCATCAAATAGATATAGCAATAAAGTTTGGAAAATACTTTGAGAATTCAAGGTTTTTACAGGAAGTGACCTGATTCTTTTTTGTTTTTTTAAATAAAGGACTCCATGAGGTATGCTCTGTGTTGGATACACTCAGGATGATGGTTAGATTCTTGAGCCCATAAAATATCATTTATGTGGTCAGAAAATGATTTATTAAGTTGTATCCTAACAAAAATGTTAGTGTTATTTCAACAAGCATATAACTTTCTTGTAAGACACTTGAAAAAAAAAATAGACATGCCCATTAGTGAGCAACAACTCTGGATATTTATGTGTTTTCCATTATTATTTATTATCAATTCTTTGCTAATACAGAATACATTTTAATCTACAAGGAACTTTATGCCACCAGGAATTTTACCATTAGAAATATGCAGTGGAAAGGATTATAATGATATGCTTACAATGTGGCTTTTATCAGAAAGCCCATATTATAGTACATTTAGGTGTGTGTGTGTGTTTTGAATGTGCAATTTCTGTAAGAATTCGTCCAAACAGTTAATAATGGTCACCTCTGGTAGTGGGAATAGAATGAAGAATAATTTTATATCCTTGCTATGGTTAGTGGTTTTTACCAATACAGTATTTATAAGCCAATACAAAAAATATTTTTAAAGCTGAAAAACAATTGTTGTAAAATATGAAGTCAATTAGCAATCTTACAATTAGACTTTAAGCCTTTACCTGAAGAATTCTTCCATTAGATAGAAATTTATGATGCTCATTTGCTAGCAAGGGTTGCCCATCTTTCTGCCAGGAATTCCTTGGTACTGGACTGCCACCGGATAAACACTCCATCAGCGTGCTCTTATTCACCAGCACGGTGACCTCTTCGGGGAGATCACTATTTGCTCCTTTGATAACTGGCGGCACTAATAAGTGATTAAACAACAGTAATTACAGGAAACAAGGTCTTTTCTAAACTACTGTAGTTTTCTGATAGCTTTAAAAAGCTTAGGGGTGATACGAGGAAGGCAAAACTTGGAGAAGAAACCGTGATCCCCAAGTAACATTTTAAACTGACCAATTGGGGCAGTGATAAAAATCCTGTGAGTTTGCGTTAATCCACCCCAGATTAACCCCTCACAGTTTCATTCCCATTAAAGCTCAATCTCAGTTCTTTCCCAATTGATCTGGTCCTGCCTCTCCCTCAACCCCTCCTACCATGCCTTCTGGGTTTTCAAGCAGACATGCAAGTGGCATCTGCATAAAGCAATATTTAAGTGTAATTCAACTAGACAAGCCAGATAAATTACAGCTTTAAGTGTATTTGAAATATACAGATTTAGTCTCATTTGCAAGGCATTTGCAGCACTCATTTGGGATACTCCGAGTGTGTTTCCCCAGCGTCAGCATCAGTGATACCAGCATCACTGGGGAGCTTGGTTAGAGATGCCTATTTTAGGGGCCAACTCAGACCTCCTCAATGGGCATCTCTAAGAGGGACCAGGAACTCTGTGCTTTGACAAACTCTCCAGTGATCCTTATACACACTAAAGTTCAAGGAGTCATGCTCTAGATTTTCCTACATACATTCATTCTCATTTAAAATAATACTACAGAATGCATGTCTGTCTTATGTTAGACTAATCATGAAAAATCATATATTTCCCGCAGAATTTTTAAAACATGGAAACGTGAATTTAGGAACACATGTGTTGGCTGCTATTGTAAATGCAGACATTCTTTTTTTTTTTTCATTTTCAAAGTAAATAATCATTTTGTTTTGTTTGGAAAGTAATCATTATGTTTTGCTTTCTTAAAATGTACCATATCTTTGGCAATCAGTGAAGACTGTGTATCTAATGTAGATGTGGTCTTGTGGTGTTTAGGTCTCTCAAAAGCTAAACAGAAAGTCTGTAAAGAAAACAAGGCTAGAAGGCACACAGAATTCCAATGTCATTTTGAAGGCTTATTTTCAAATTCAAAGTCATGTGATTTTTACTAGACTTCAGATAACATACAATATACCTTTAATTGCAGGTTAGTAAGTAATAAACTTGAATTTCAGGTTAAATGAAAATCCATCCGTTACCATTAAAACTAATGAGATGAAATATTGGGACATAAAGATTTAATGTTTTCCTCAACTTCTGCCTGGCGCTGAATCACCAGGAGGTACACTATAGGTCCAGTTCTGACACATAGACGCCTCCCCCAAAGCTCTTTCCTCTGACCTGCCCACGTGGGTCTTACCTCTCGGAACTGTCCTCAGCAGCACCTGGGAGGTGACCATCAAACACTGTGAAACATCCCTCATTTAGACAGAATTCTGAGGCCAGTTCATTTTTCTTGTTTTGTCCTCACCTCTCTGTTCTAAACTCATTTTCAACAGGTTTTCCAACTTCCCCCCTAATTAAAAAGAGTCGGAAGGCATGAACATCTAGCCTTGACTACCCCAAGCCTAAGTTCCACTTCAATGTAACTGACTCCCAGTCATTTCCCAACTGTGCTACCTTGCATCTTATCAGATCCTGCCACTCTGTCCTAAGCTAAACCCTTTGCAAGCTTAAATTAATGACTTAACAGCAGGTCTAGGAAACTCCTTCATTGTTGATGATGTAAACACTGATATAATTGTCTTCTCCCTTTTCCTCTTTGCTTCTCACTATCTTTTAGACTTTAAAATCTATGTTGATGACCACCCATCTTAATTAAGTCCACCTCTACTCTACTTCAGCCTGCTATAGACAGTCACGCCTTGGACCATCAACATTAACACTTCTTCCCACTGCCAGTCTATAAGCTCCCCGAAGAAGTCAGCTATTACTGCAGCCAGCTCTGTCCTGGGACCTTTCCGGCTCATGGGCCAATGAATTCTCTTTTTTTGGTTTAAGTCAGCTTGTTATTGGATATTTCAGGAGCCCTGATTAATGTGCACTTAATTTGTATAAGATGAAGAACTCTTGCGGAGAACTATTTCTGATTATGTTTATAGTATCTACAGTGCTCAGTGTTAACATCTTGTAAACATTAGTTACTCAAAAATATTTTGAGTGAAAAATGTATAATAAACAAACCAGACTCACAGAGTACACGGACGTCATAACGAAGGGAATCTTGCCCAGCCTCATTCACAGCCACACATGTGTATCTCCCAGCATCTTCTGCTTTGGCTCGGGGGATCTGCAGCACGCGCCCTCCTGAAAATACACCCAGGTATGTTTGCTTCTCTGAATCATAGAGTGAATACTGTCCATATTCAGAGACACACTTTTTCAGGTCTAATGACATCCTTACATTTCCTTTCAAGGTCCTTACTTCATCCAATGCTTCAGTTTTAACCCCAGATACCACTATTATAACAAACCCTGCATTATTGAAAAGTGATCCAGTATATGAATCCAATCCTCTGAGAAATGAAGAGCTCACGTAGACCTTCCTAGAGGGGGAGGAAATGTTGCTTTTTGCCCCTCATCACGTTCCATATGGAACTGTTTACTATGCAATAACTTTTTGATCTTACAGATTTGAACACATGTGAAACAAGTTTACACTGTTTGATTCAAGTGCTGGTTTGAGAAAGTCATATTTGATATACAAAGGGTATAAAGATACACTGTTATACACAATCTTGAAAGAACTATTTTCTAACTTTTCATGTTGATATAATCTCAAACTTAGAGAAAATTTGCAATGATTGTATCAACATTTTTCACCTATGTTTACAATTATTTATATTTCATTCAACTTATCTTTTTCTGTCATATATATATTATTTATACATGTGTATATATACATACACACACATATAGTCTTCTGAACTACTTGAGAGCAAGTTAGAGACATGGTGCATCTTTACCCTTAAATACTCATAAATGTGTATTTCAGAAGAACAAAGATAATCCTTTACTTAACCATAGTACAGCGATCAAAATCAGAAAATTTAAAATCAACATGAAACTACTATTGACTTCATGGTCCATAGTCAGATTTCATTATTGTTACAATATCTGATATGGCTATTTTTCCCAAGCCTAGGTCCAATTTAGTTGTCATTTCTATTTAGTCACTTTTAAAAAACTTTTTCAAGATATTCTTTCATTTAATTGAGATGAAATTTACACACAGTGGAATGCTCTGACCTTAAGTATATAAGTTGATAAATGTTAACAAGCCTATTTAAATGGTTGCTAAATAGAAGCCTTGAAAATATTATCCCACCACAATTTAAACATCTCCTTTCTATCCATAAACCATATAATAACCAAAATATTTGAAGCTAATTATCTTTAATATTGATTTATGATGAATGCATTTAATAAATTGAGTAGCAACTATTTGCAAATGTATTTTAGAATTTATCATTAATAATGTATAGAAACCAAACTGATTATTTCATCACATTACTAGAGAAATGAAGGAAGGCATGAGGAAGACAAAAGAATTCATTAGATAGAATGATTAACAGAACGATGTTGTAGTAGACCTGAAAATTACCGAAGGTGTTCTGTCCTACTGTGAAATTCTGAAGCTAGACTCTTCTAACTTGAAGTTACATGGGTACAACAGCCAGGCATTTGGCAGCCTATGTTAGCTAAATTACATGGCCAGAAAGCCAATCAGTTCAACTGGCCTAATAAATGAGAAGAAACACATTTGGCAGAGATTCAGATTTTCACCCTGTCCGTAACAATCTTTACCTGGTAAAATCAATACTCTGTCACTTGAGGTCAGAGCATGGCCATCTTTGTACCATGTCAGCGTAGGTGGGGGAGCAGCATTTGTTTCACAGTACAGAGAAATGGGATTGTTGATGATCACATCCTTGGCTTCACCACTCCTGCCAGTATCCAGCATGTTTCCTATTTCCCAGAGTTTCTGAAAACTTGGAGGAACTATGGAGGGAAAACATGAAATTATGGGCATAGGTGAATGCCAGCGTCTATCCATTAAACAAAGATCTTGGCTATGTTTTCACAAAAGTGATTTATAAATGTAATAAATTAGACAATGTGAAAATATTTTCAAGTACTTATATACCTACCAACTCTAGCCCTGAGCAAAAAAAATAGGGCAGATAGAAGTCAGAACTAGTTCTCATGTGGAAGAACAAGAAATATGGGACATAAAATGCAGTGCTCAGTCTTTGCTCTCCATGTTAAAGTCTCTAGCATTTAAAGGGGGCCCATCCTCAAGGAAACCTATTATGATGCACAATGCTAAGGAATATGATCACAGCAGGAAAAACTAATTTTGAGGAACCATTAAAAAATACTGGCTTGGTTGAGAGCACTTCCCAATGATCCGTCTTACTAAGAGGCTAAAGAAGCTATGCAATCAGGATTAATAATTCCTTTACAAAAAAAGCAGGACATTCTAAAAAATTTGACATTCTCAAAATTTCTTAAGGCAAGCATGAACTTTTTAGAAAACAACTTTCCTGTGTATCAAAGCAATAAAAAAAGTATATAACATTTGACTGAAAATTTCATTAGTAACTTATGCAAAACCAAAAATGTCCAAAAGTTGTATGTATAAAGATGTTCAGTGAAGCATTACATATGAGTAGTGAAAACTTGGAAACAACCCAGACATTCAACAATAGGAGTCTGGTTAAATAAATATTTCAATATGCAACTGACAAAACAGGTATAGTTATTGAAAATCATGTTAAGAAGAATAATAATAATACCACGTATCACTTAAGCATTTTGCTGAGAACTTTACATATTTTATCTTATTTTGCACTCACCACAATTCTTTAAGGCATTAATTTTAAAAGCAAGGAAACTGAAGCTTAAAATAACTTAGGTAACTTGCTCAAGTCACAGTTTTTAAGAGCCTAAATCATTATTCAACTCGTCTGACTACTTTAAATTCTGCACTTTCTTGCCTTCTATGCAAATGCTATTTTAAAAAATCCTCAAGACATAATGTCAGGGGAAAGCTAATGTAACAGAGATGTCTGTAACCTGTGATCCCAATTTGTAAATGAAGTATACATTTAGAATAGCATATTAGAGGGAAAATATCAGAAAGAAAAAAAAAATAATGGAGGTAATCCTAAAGATGAGATTTTTTTCCTTTGTCAATTTCTTGAGTCCAAGTTTTCAATAACAGATTTATATTATTGTCAATAGAAAAACATTATTTAAAATAAGGCCAGTCAAATCTCCTTTTTATTTCTTTGGTAGATCACATAAATTAAATTATATACATTAAGCATATTAGTACTACCTTGTATATTCACATCGAAATCCAGTTCATCTTCGCCTGCAATATTAGAGGCTACACAAGTGTATCGTCCAGTGTCGGATATCTGAGTTTTCTTTATTTGAAGTGTGTGTCCATTTGCAGCAATATTAACATGATCATCTGATCTAAGCGGCTGTGATTCAATTATAATAATGTTGGCATTAAGTACACTAATAAATCTAAGAGATAATTCAGTTGATATTTTTATGATTACTTAATAAATAAAAATAGAATTCTATGTGTAATACTCAGAACAATGATGATTTAATTACTTTATTTTGATTAAACTGTTTTTGAATAATCACATTACTTTTTGAAAATTATAGTTCAGACAGTTTACATCATGCTGAGTATTTCTGGGTGGTACACTTATCTATTTCTTATGATAATAAATATTCTCAAGCACCATATCCACTTATCCAAACTGGAAAAAATTATTTTCAGCTGATCCCATATTACATTTGAAAAGTGTATATTTTATTATAATTTTATAGAAAATGATAGTTTTTTAATGAAAGATTTAGGGCATCGATATAGTCTGATTTGATCTTAAACATACTATTGTTCATTCAAAAACATCATTACTTCATAATTTAAGAATTTTAACCTAGAGATATTTATATTATGGTGTTTTATTGAAAATATTACAATGCTTAATGGAACATTAACTTACAGATATTTATATTGTGATGCTTTATGAATAACATCACTTACACTTAACAGGATATTTCTTATCTTGTAAACATTTCCATTTATACCAACTTCCCTCTTATTCCCTGAAGATTTTAGCTCCTGGCTCACTGTCATTTCTTCTAATGATACTTTTCCCATAAATCTTGGCAAATTCAGGACCACATGGAAGTGATCCAGTGCTGTGCGCGTTCAATCCCTTGACCTCTTCTCTAGTTCTTTCATCCCTAACTCTCTCTCAGCCACTCAATAAGAGTCATACCTAGACCTTATAAAGTACCAATAATGATATCTCTTCATAAGCTCTCATTATGACTGTACCTCCTAACTTCCTAACCCACTTCCTCTAGCATCCTAACCCCAATACCTCTTGGCCCCATGGGAGAACCAACAGTCCACTGGCCTTGCAATCTTGTCACTGCCTCATATTCTCCTGACCTCTGCTCCCTCCTGACCCAGAGGAGGTCTTGATGGCAACCACTCCTTCTACAAACCTTCAACTCCTTAGTTCCCTCTTCCTTTATTTTACTCCCCTGGCAAAATGCTAACGCTGGTTAATCGGGTTGGAGGTCCCCTTGTCTACCTAAGGACATCCCTCTAGCAACTGTGCCCACTCTCACCTGTATCACCCTCAATTGTTTTCTCTCCATGGGATGATGTCAATCCTCATACAACATAGTATACTTCCCCCCATTAAAAATAATCTTTTAGGCTGCAACCTAACTTCACGTTTTTCTATACCCCTGTATAGCTAATGATTTTCAAAAGTTTCTTACATTTGCTGTGTCCATTACCTTCCATCTTTTCTGGAATCTGCTCCAAGACTGACCATCTCTGTTTGACCAAAATGTTATTTTCAAGGTTACCAATGATATCCACGTTGCTAAATTTACTGGTCAATCCTCAATCTTTATTTAACCTGATCAGTGGCATTAATCACAGTTTCACTTGTCTTCACTTTGAAAATAATTTTTTCCTTATTTTTTTGGGACACTTTGCTCTCTGTCCCATAATCCCTAAGTGTACCCAGGAGTATCCAGGGCTTAATCCTTGGACCTCCTCTCTTTCTGTCTAAACTCACTTTCCTTATGATTTCATATACAAAATCTTGTTCTCATTTTTGACCCCTCTCTTTCCTGCATACATATCTTGCTGCCACCTTGATCCAAGCAACCACCATCTCTCTTCTGGACCTATGATATGCTATGAATTCATATCTGGACTCTCTTTTGCTCCTCCTTAAATACAGAAACCAATGTAACCTTTTAAAAATCATTACTCAGATCATATCACTCTTGTGTTCAAAATTTTCCAGGGGCTTCCTATCAGAATAAAGGGCCTCCATTCATCTTTTGTTCACATCTTCTGTTACCATAGATCACTGTACTCCGGCCAAAATGCCTCAGGACATTTGCTCTTGCTCTTTTCTCTTTAGAACATTTTCCCCTTAGGTATCTTATGCCTGCTTCCTTCACCTCCTTTGAGTTTCTGCTAAAATATCACTGTACCAGGGAGGCCTTCCCTATACAAGTAAGACATCACACACTCCACACCCACTATTCTTCTTTCTGAGTTTTCCCTGTAACACTCATCCCATCTAGCATATTAAGTGCTTTTTTCTGTACAGATTCTAGGGGACCAATCCCATACCCTGAAAAATTTGGAAGTTTAACTAAAAGCATCATAATTGGGTTAACTTCAGAGTTGAGATTTGAGACAATAATTGAACTACTCATCAGGAAGATAAAACAAAAGTCCCTCATTCCTAGTGCAGTTCTAGTCTTTACCCAATTTTTACGTGTGTATGTGCTTGTGTATATGTATATGTGTGTAGTAACTATAAGGAATGAAAAAAATTTAGGTAAAACTAAAAATAATAAGATTTCAAAGGAAAAAGGAATAACTTGCTTCTAAGAAAACTCATATAGAATTGATATTGTAACATGAAGTACGCTGTAGTCAAAAAAGAAACTGTAAACAGAACATGGTGGGAGTTCCATACTTTTCCTTTTACAATGGCTTCCAGATGAAACTTGCTTATTTTATAAGAGACAATTTTTTTTCTAGCTGCCAGTATTGTAAAATCCATCTGTGATCTGAAAAAATAAAGCTCTATCTTTCTGCTTCTTAAATCATGACTCTGACCTGAACTTCTACGACTGGAATTTAACCGACCATTTGATTGATTATGTGTAAAACAAGACAAACAGCAGCTTAGCTATGTCACATCTGTATTAAGGACAGTGTTAACAGCAGCTACAAAAAAAATCTATTTTGGTCTAAAAACAGCAGCACATGTGTCTTTAAAACATGCACGGAAGAAAGTAAAGTTGAATGAGAAATAAGGATGTGTGGTCTGAAAGTTAGTTCAGTTCCCAGAATTGAAGGATATGTCTTTTCTTTGAAATGTCACATTACCTCCAATCACCACATTTAGCTGCTTCTTTATCCTGGGATATTAAAAATGCTACTTTTATAAAAAAGTTAAAGGTGTTTAGAGAAACTTCTGAATAAACTTAGTGCCTATGTGATACCTATCATTTTAATCTGGTTTTGCACTGTTTTTGTGTTTCTTCTCCACAAACTCTCCTTATTCTGCAAAAACAGAACACAAAAATGATTCCCTGTGAGACACCTGCTAATGTACACAAAAACATCCTTCAAATGTTCCAATGACATAAAAATACTAAAATTACTGAAGCTTTTTTTGCAGCTTTATATTCCAGGAGAATGAGATGATGCTAGTTTAAAGGTCACACCGATTCTCTTGAGTTACTTGTGTCTGTTTATTAAGTTATTATTGACCATTTTAGTCTTTAAGAAACCATCAGCAAATAAAAAAAACTTGCGACTGGCCTGTCCATCTTTGTACCAGCTGAGCGAGGCAGAAGGAATTGCATAAGCTTCGCATTCCAAGGTCAGGGTATTGTTTACTTTGATCTTCACTTCTTTAGGGGAAAGTCCTGGCCCCAGAAGGTCCCCTTTATTGATTATGGGAGGAACTGCATAAAAACAAATACTAAAGAGTTAATCAGTAATTCTTTTAAATGCATGGGATACCATGGAAATCACATTAAAGATCACTTACCAAGTAAACAAGGGAATAATTGAGGCATTTTCTATGTTCCCCTTTCATCAAGGACCCAAGTTAGCACCTTATGAAATGGCAGTGCTCAGACACAGAATATGAAGGAAAGTACCCTTCTCCCTTCATCATCCCTTCAAACTGCCAGTGAGGCTAATGTCCTTCATAGAATTGTTTCATTTGTTCCAGGTCCCCAGACATGAGCATGCCCCATAAAATGCATTTTATAGGTCATTAAACGGACTGATTCCAAGAACAAAAGACAGTCAGAAAGACACTCTTCCTTTTTAAAAACAACAACAAAAACACAATCCTGAAATGCAGGCCCTCTTAATGGCAGTATTAGCTTTGCTTTTTATTTATAGGTCATTGTAGAGTGGATCAGCCCAAAGTCACTGAAGAACTCATCTTAGCATACATATATTGAAGCAAGAGTTCTGTGCATGAAAATACTATAACTCTGCCCAGAGGGTAGTTCGAAGGTAAAATAGAGACATATAAGGAAGTGTCACATAAAAATTCTCCAACAAGGGGTTAGTGAGTAGACTGAGCAGGCTCTTCACATCTTTAAGCAATTGAGGTCATGGACACAATGCTTAATTCAACTTCCATCTTAATGAAGCAAGTTGTATAAACAACAAACTTTAATGATGAGTATAAATAATTATGAACCCATAATGAAAAACAGAATTGAAAAGGTTAGAAAACATGGTGAAAATATGAAACACAGTGTCCTTTCAGAACTTACTGTAGACCTTCACTTCATAGTGCTTTATCATCTCCCCGGCCTCATTCGTGGCTACACAGGAGTATCGCCCAGCATTGTCCTCCTGTGCATTCAGGATCTGCAGAGTCCTGCCTCCTGAAAAATTGTGGAACACCAAAGAATCCCTGAAGTCAGAGTGGCACCAGAATATGCATAAACTACCAGGGCTTTAGTTCCTACTATTAGCCTATTTCCTCTTTGACATGCCAGTTCTGTGACAGACATTTGACATAGGACAAACTACAGTTATAGCTGGGCGCTCCATAGTGGGCAAGGGCAGTCACAGGTGCTCAGCAGTCCCCTGTGGGAGTGACTGTCACCTGACTGACCCTCCTGGGTCTCTGTATCCCCTGCAGCTCTGAGTTCACTCTTTTCATAAACAGGTCTTCTGAGGTGATCACCTTCTTCCTCTGATCTCTCTGGCCTATCACTAGAGATTGATCTTGCTAACAGAGTTCTTAATATGGTACCTTTACCCTCAAAAACCTTCAGTGGGTCTCAGCTGACTAAAGGATAAAGTCAAAACTCTTTAATCTAGGCATTCGAACATGATTCCCACATTTCCTGACCTTCTCTCCACCTGCCCCCTTCCTGCCACACAAACACACACACACACACACACAGATACACAGTCTCAATTCAGTGGCTGGTGAGGAGTTTACTCATTGCTACTTGTGCATAGACAGGCCTTTCTTACTTTGCATCTTTCCCACACTAATCATCCTGATGGATCTGAAATCCCTTTTAACTCATTTCCAAACAACAAAATCCTGTACCTTTAAGATCTCACTCGAGTTCTGACTGCAGCAGAGCATTTCCTGACCACTTTAGCCCACAGTAGACATTCTTTCTTTCGAACTCTTATAAAACTTGTCACTACCCTACTTATCATACCCCATGACTATACATGCCCAAGATTATTCACAGATTTGTATCATTAATTAACTTTCACACATTTTATTTCTTCTCTGCATAAGACTGTAACTTTCTTAAAGCCAGTGATCATACTTTTTAATTCTTGCTATTTTCATACATATTGCCATGTATTAAAGAGGAGTAAACAAGCTCTCTAATTTAAATACTAACTTCCCTTCCAAGTTCAATTCAATGAGAGATAAACTTCTACCTTTTTGGCATTCCACATTAATATTATAGCAATTAATTATACTGTGGTATTTATTTGCCTTTATTTTATCGGTTTTTCAAAAAGGAATTTTAGGTTCCTTAGATCACAAGACATATACAGATATTTTGAAAAGTAAAATAGCAATACAACAAGATGACCAACAATATAAGAACTTTTATTTTTTAAAATGATTCTGTTTTTCTACAATAGTAGATGCTTCACTAATGCATAAAGTGAACTAGAAATTACCGGGAAGGATACGGATGTTTTGGTTGGATTCTAAAGGTGTTCCATTCTTAAACCAGGTGATGGTGGCTGGAGGATATGAATAAGCTTCGCAGACCAGAGACGTGGGGCTGTTCAGGATCACAGTGACCTCTTCAGGGCTGCCACCACTATCAACACCAGCAATTGTAGGAGACACTGAAAGGAGTGAAATTTTGATCAAAAAATATATTTATCAATTTCTGTTTTGTGCCTTTCTAAATTTCCACAATTACTTTTTTGTGTAATTCCATTTCCTAAAAGTTACAGAAAACAATTGATGATTGTTCTTTTTCTATACAAAAGCCATGAGAAGCTCAAAAAGCCAAGGAGTAAGGGAGGAGACGATAAGACGACACATAAAAAGGAATCGCGACACAGTGTAGGAAGGGCAATAATGGGAATTTTGGTGCAGGATCTATGGAGGCATGACATTCAACCCAACTTAGGTGTGGGGTGAGAGGACTTTGATCAAAGAAGGTCTCTGAAAGGAGAGTTCAAAGTGAGCTTTAAAGGATTAGTGGTGGTTAGAAGGTGAAAGAAAGAAGACTAGTAGGAAAACGCAACACGTGGAGAGCAGAGTGATACAAGCAACTAGGGGCCAGCAGCGACCTTAGAGAGGCTGGATTCAAGGGGGTCAACACCGGAAGCAAGGGTGACAGAGACAGGTACTTTTATGTCATAAAAGATAATGAGGGACTGAAGGAAAGCATAGAGAAGAGGGAGCAACTACAGAAAGATGTAGGAAGTAATTGATGGGACTTGATAGAATTTGGGGCTTAAGGAAAATCACAGTTAAAGACAGCTTCCAATTCTCTTGCTTGGGAACCTAGGTACAATGCAGTGAAGCAATGTAAATATAAAATACGTTAAGATTTACTCATTTAGGAGGAGTGGATGGTTCATTCAGTTCTGAATAGATTGGATTTTAAGTACCCATGAGAACTCCAGATGGAAATGTCCAGCCAACAATTGTATATCGAAATCTGAACTTTGGGAGAAAGAGCTAGGTTGCAGGTATGGATTTAAAAAGTCAACACTCTGTAAAAGAAGATAATTAAACTTGTTGGAATTAAGTTTATTACTCAAAGAATATCTAGAGCAAAATGAGCAGTGAAGTAAGGGCAAAATCCTAAGGGACCTAATGTTTAAAAGATGAATTAAATAAGAGCCTGTAAAGAAGAGAAAAACGAAGCAATCAAAGGTGTGCAAGGATAAGGAGGGAAGAACACTGTTAAGGAGAAAGCAATAAATTATGTACAGAACATTAAGATAAGGATTGAAAAATATTTGTTGGATTGAGCAATAGGGTACTCTTTGCCATAGTAGCATTAAGCATGGTGTGGAAAGAAGCCTGTTTTTAGTGGGATGAGAAATATATCCAGGAAGTGGTTCCCATATGAAGAGATGGAGACAGTAGACGCTGAAGCCGCAGGTGAGGCACATGGTTGGAATGATTACATAGCAAAAATATGGACACATACTGGCTCTCAAGGACATGAATGTATACTGTGTGAAGAAGGATGACTCATCTGCTGGGAAAAGAAAGGGTAAAGACACTGAATTATGACTGGGTAGATTGAAAATCGCAAATGTGCACAATTAAATGGCCTCCACTTTATGAAGTTGGTGGAAAGGAAGGCTTTGATTCAGGTGGTTTTCAATGAATGACAAGAAATAGGTAACTAGGAAGCAGGGAAGTGGGGTGGGGTATAGTCAGACAGCATGACTTGGGATAAAGAATGAGTGACCTCTGCTGGAGAGAATCTCAAGGGAGCTGGTGCCTCTTGGGAAAGGGCACGGTATCAGTTACAACAAGGAGCTGGAGAGAGTTTTAAGTCAGGATTCCAGAGAGGACAGAGCATAGGACTTGGTCATGAGTCAGTCCTGGGAAGTGAATCAGTGGTAGAAGACAGGAAGCAAGGGGAACTCAGAGCTCTAAGAGAAGCAATGAGCTACAGGAGAGAAGAGGAAATCCAGGGCTGGCATTTGCCTTGCTTACACTGATGGGTGTGAGCACAGGTGTGTTAGTAGAAGGCTGGCTCATGAACTCTTATTTATACTTAACCATGTATCTGTTATTCAACGTTATGTTAGGTGCTGGGCTAAATCCCTTTACAAGATAAAGAGGGGTTCTACCTTTGGGAGTTTGTGGTTTTATATAATCATTATCTATATATATGAGTCACTTGAAAGTTAAATACTATTCAAGTATTTTAATTTAACTTTTCTTGCATAAACATCTACTCAATTAGGTGGTAAGCTAGCTGAGAGCTGCATGAGAGGTTCTCATGTCTGGAACAGAGTTCCCCAAATACTCTAGGCAATAACTACAAACATAATCGCAAACATCTGCATACTCAAATAAGGTCAGTTGATGTTAGTAGAATGAAAATTATTTTGATATTAGTAATCAATAATACATTTAGGTGATGCATTTGAAATATCAAAGTATGAGCAGACATTAGGAATCTATTTTTATGTCATTTCAGAGACATTAGCTTAACTTTGATACTACAGGAACTGAATGTACAGTTACTTATCATTCCTAATTCACCAAGACAACAATATAGATAATTATCAATAACGATAGAGTCTCACAAAGAAAGGATAAGATATCTCAGGTTGAGCCTGTTTCACTGTAGACCTGCTTCTCTTTGACCAGCATTCTTTATCCTTTAAGAATGCTTATTTAGTATCTTATCTACAGTTCTGTCCCCAGCACAAAACACAGTGGCTTGAATATAGAAGGCATACCTTAATGAATGAATGTATAAGTGAATTAATGAAAGAAAAACAGCAAATGTGCACAAGCACTGGTCCTCCTTCAATAATGAAATTCTATGGTAGAATCATTAAACAGAAAAAGAAAAGGAGATAATTTAGCATATAGTTACATCAGATTCTTCAAAATCTGAAGCAATTTTATACCTACCTAAGACATTAAGACTGAAACTTTTGCTCTTATCACCAGCTACATTAGAAGCCAAACATGTATATCTTCCAGTGTGGGACACTTGGGCATTGATAATTTTAAGAAAACGGCCACCAGACATAATATGATGGGTGTCATCTTCTTGGAGAAGCTGTCCATCTTTGTGCCATGTAATTTCTGGCAGTGGATTCCCTGTAACAAAAAGCCATTTCTGAGAACTGGCTAATAATTACATGTCTACAATTGCTAACTGAAAGAAGGCATTTTCACTCTTTTGCCTTCTTAAATATCACACTTTTAAGACAATGCAATATCCATTCATTTTAAGATAAATTTGCAAACATAACCTAATTTATAATAATAATGATCATGACATGATTTTAAAAATATACATATAAGAAACAATTTCCTCATGAAGATTAGGTTACATCTATAAGTGAAAAAATTCTAAATTAGTCTTTGTGTTTAAATATATAACATGCCTTAGACTATTACAATTAAATACTTTAATAGTAAAAGACACTTTAAAAATAATGGA
Organism: Manis pentadactyla; assembly: GCF_030020395.1. Lineage (NCBI taxonomy): Eukaryota > Metazoa > Chordata > Mammalia > Pholidota > Manidae > Manis > Manis pentadactyla. Next base: position 113,458,398 of record NC_080027.1, on the reverse strand, counting down.
GCTTACATTTTTATTGATTATTACTCATGAATACCTTTGCATTCATATTACATGTTGAAAGATTTTATATTTTTGAGAGAAAGCTATAAAAAAGGAAAAATGGTCAATTAAATGATTCAACAGGGAGATATTTTGAGTTTATACCAGGATTCCATCATAGATAGATAGAAAGGTAGCCAGATAGAGATATTAAATATAGTAATTATTCCTTTAATATTTATAGCCTATAGGGAAATGATCTTTTATATTTGTTTTAACATGAGACTTATATTAAATATTAATTTTTAAACTGCCCAAACAATTTTTTGAAATTTTAAAACCATAAATGCAAGTTCTAATAGGAAAGAAGGATAGGGTGGTATTATTTTAAAACTGGAAGGCTCAACCATACTAACCATGGATCCTGTTCTATAGTCCCTCCCAGACAGGGAAGTAAATTTGCAAGCTGGCCTAACTGCTGAGATGTAGCACCCAGGTGCACTCAACTAGGAAGCCTGACCAGAGGACCCAGGAAACCACAGAGCCTATCCTACAGCTGCAGCTGGTCAAGACACAAAGTCTTTAGACTCCACCAAAAAACTATTAGATGTAATAAAAGAATTCAGAAAAGTTTCAGGATACAAAATAAACAAAAATCACTAGCATTTCTATACACTAACAACAGATCTCTGAAAAGGAAATAAAGAAAACGATCTCAATCACAACAGCATCAAAAATAATAAAATACTTGGAATAAATCTAACCAAGGAGGTAAAGGCTCTCTACACTAAAAAGTATAAGATACTGATGAAAGAAATTGAGGAAGACATAAATAAATGGGTATCGTATATTCACAGATGGAAGAATTAATAGTTAAAATATCCTTACTACCCAAAGACATCAGTGCACTCTGCATCAAGATTCCACTGGCATTTTTTTATAGAAATTGTAAAAAACAATCCTAAAATTTGTTTGGCCCCCCAAAGGTCCCAAATAGCTAAAGCAGTCCTGAGAAAGACCAGTAAAGCTGGAGGCATCACATATCCTGATTTCAAACTATACTACAAAGCTACATTAATCAAACAGTATGGTACTGGCAGAAAAAGAGACATATAGGCCAATGGAACAGATTAGAGAGTCGAGAAATAAACTCATGCATACATGGTTAACTAAAATTTGTTAAGGGATCCAAGAATATGCAACTGGAAACAGTCTCTTCAATAAATGGTGTTGGAAAATTGGATAGCTGAATGAAACTAGACCCCTGTCTTACACCACTAAAAAATTAACTTAAAATGGAACAAACATTTAAATGTAAGACCTGAAACCATAAAACCCCTAAAAGAAAACATAGGTATGAAGCTCCTTGACACTGGTCTTGGCAATGATTTCTTGTATATGATACCAAAAGAACAAGCTACAAAAGTAAAAATAACCAAATGGGATCACAATAAGTTTATTTAACACCCATCACTTCACACTGTTACAAATGTGTTTTTCTTGTAATAAGAAGTTTTAAGATCTACTCCCTTAGCAGTTTTTAAATATACAATACAGTATTGTTAGCTATAGTTACCTTGCTATACATTATATCCCCAGAACTATTTGTCTTATAACTGGAAGTTTGTACCTTCTGACCACCTTGTCTGTTTCCCTTACCCCCAACCCCCACCTCTTGCAACCACCAGGGGTTTAGTTTCATTCAGCTATCCAATTTTCCAACACCATTTATTGAAGAGACTGTTTCCAGTTGCATATTCTTGGATCCCTTAACAAATTTTAGTTGACCATGTATGCATGAGTTTATTTCTGGACTCTCTAATCTGTTCCATTGGTCCACATGTCTCTTTTTATGCCAGTACCATACTGTTTGATTAATACAGCTTTGTAGTATAGTTTGAAATCAGGATATGTGATGCCTCCAGCTTTGATCACATCAAAAAGCTTCTGTATAGCAAAAGAAACAGTCAAAATGTTAAGAGGAACTACAGGAGAGAGAAAATATTTGCAAGTGATATATTTAGAGAAGTGATATATCCAAAATACATAAGGAACTCATACAATTCAAAAGTAAAAAAACCCCAAATAAACCAATTAAAAAATTGGCAAAAAAACTAAAATAGACATTTTCCTGATGAAGACATACAAATGGCTAATGGGTTGAAAATATGCTCAACACTACTAATCATCTGGGAAATGCAAATCAAAACCACAGTGAGATACTACTTTACACGTGGAAGAATGGCTATTATAAAAAAGACAAGAGATAGCAAGTCTTGGTGAGGATATGGAGAAAAGAGAACCTTTGTACACTGTTGATGGAAATGTAAATTGTTACAGCCACTAAGAAAAACAGTGCAGAGGTTGCTCAAAAATTAAAATTCATCAATTCCACTTCTGGGCATATATACAAAGGAAACAAAATCATTATCTTGAGGAGATATTTCCACTCCATGTTCACTGTGCCGTTATTCATGATAGCCAAGATATGGAAACAACCTCTATGCCTTTTAGCAGATAAACAGAAAAAAAATATGGTACATATTTACAGTGGAATATTATTCAGCCATGAAGAAGATCCTGCCATTTGTGACAACAAAGATGCCCTTGAGAGCATCATGCTCAGTGAAATAAGTCAGACAGAGAAAGACAAATACTGTATTATCATCCTTATATGTGGAATCTAAAAAAACCAAACTCAGAGCAACCAAGAACAGATTGGTGGTTGCAAGAGGTGGAGGTTGGGAGTGAGGGAAACAGACAAGGTGGTCAGAAGGTACAAACTTCCAGTTATAAGACAAATAGTTCTGGGGATATAATGTATAGCAAGGTAACTATAGCTAACAATACTGTATTGTATATTTAAAAACTGCTAAGGGAGTAGATCTTAAAAATTCTTACCACAAGAAAAAAACATTTGTAACAGTGTGAGGTGATGCATGTTAAATAAACTTACTGTGATAATCATACATATGTATATATATATATACACATATATATATCACTATGCTGTACACTTTAAGCTTATACAATGCCAAGTATCAACTGTATCTCAGTAAAATTGAGATAAAAAATTTAAAAAGTAATTCAAAACCAAATGTCAATGTAAAAAAAAAAACTGGAAGGCTTGAGGGCTATAAAATTAAAGTGGCTGCTCTCTATGTGACAGTTGTTACTTATCACATCATTTCTAGAAAAAAAAATGAACAGGCTAAGTAATAGTACATGTCACACTCTTTATATCTGCCTTTCTTAAGGTAGAAACATTTCCTTGCTTACTTTAATTTATTGCTCATGCAGGGCACGTAAACAATAAAATTTTAAAAATCTTCCTTGAAACACTGATTTTCTACATATTGTTATGTTCTTTTGAGAGTGCAAGGCCATCTTCACTAAAAAGGCAGTCTTGAAAATATCGTCTTAGATATTTCCTTACTTTTATTTATTATTTTTTTAGACATTACTTTTATTACAGCAACACACTGATTCACTGGTAAAGATGGTAAAATTTGCTCTAGAATATTCATTTTCATTTTTAACTGCTTCTAATTCTTCTGAAATATGCAAACAGGTTAACAAATGGTAAAAATTTTGTTCTTGGGTAATCACATCATTCTACCTAAAGTCATACCTATTTCCTTGACATAAAATTCAAAAAATCAGAAAAGGAAAGGAAGGTACCAACACAGGGAAGCAAAGAGAAAATAAGAGGATGTGTGGCCAGAAACCCTACATGTAAGCAGAAGCAGTATGTTTAGAAAAGAATAATTTATTGAAAGAAAAAAAAACAATGTATCTCTTTTTTTCCATCTTCCTCTCCTATCTTTCTCCCTCTTTCCCTTCCTTCCTTCCTTCCTTTTTTTCACTGGGGGGATTTCCTTTTTAGGTTCACAGAACTTGAGAAATTTCCTCTTACACTTCTACCAGCTCTACTGGACTAAAACTCAATTTCAAATGCTTATTATTACAAAAGTAGTTTGACGTTTTGTCAACTGATTAAGGTACATTTGGAGACCACGAATAATCTGTGACTGAGCATCAGAAGTACAAGAGCTGAACTCCTTACCTGTCACTTCACAAGTCAGTGTCACGTTCTGTTTCTCTTTTACCTTCACGTCTCCCAATGTATTTTCACCCACAATGCGAGGGGGTACTAAAAAACAAATGAACAAACAAAACTCAGAAAAAGTAGGCAACAATTCTAACAGGGCTGTTATTTTATAAACATCTTTATTTATATTTTTATCAAGCTATAACCTTTAAAATAACCCCCCAGGTTCTCATTATTATTTATTTACTAGAAGTATCTCATAATAATATGATTTTGATCAACTCTAATTTTAAGATACATTATGAAGTTATATGTCATGAATTCAATTACAGTGAATTTTATATTAATGCAGATAGTGAAGTCTGGATAAAAATGTCAACAAGTCAATGAGTGAGAACATTTATTAGACATTTATTGTCTACTACGCACTATAACTCTGATAAACACTCACATTAAACAAGTTATCAGTCTTAGAATATTGCTGAACGATTGTGAACTGACAAGACATGGCATTTCAGCTGCTTTAATCCAGCTCATTACATCCAAACCACTCTAACATTCAATTCCTGCCAAGAGTGACAGTCTAGGGGCCAAAGAGATCAAGCTGTAGATACATTTTAACTCTGCTTCCAGAATGTATATAAGCCAATTAGACTTTTTTTTGTTATTGCAAGTTATATAAATACCTAATACTGAAAGCCCAAAGATTTTTCTTTCTTCACCAGCTGCATTCCTTACAAGACAAGTATATTGGCCAGCATCTTCCCTTCTGGTCTGCATCAAGCGTAGAGTCCTGCCTCCTGGAGACGTAAACCACCAAATGACTTAAAAAGAAATCTGTCACTTTGCAAGTTGGCTGTATAATGCTCAATTTACAGAAACATTAATTCATTTCAAAAGCCTCTGAAATGCATTTATGTCAAGCTCTTTTTTAAAAAATCACCTTTTAAGCCTATAGGAAACAGAAAAGACAATTTAGAAGAATTTTCTCATTCAATAGATAAAAATGCAGTGCTAGGTGACAGCAAGAAATGGAGCTTCACAGAGGTGATCTGAACACAATTAAAAGGTAAGTGCGCTAATGCACAGTAGCTGAGAGACACCATTGTGCAGGGAATATGAATGAGGATAAGATGTAGAAAGTAGATGTGAGGTGAGTGTCGAAAGCAAAGCAGGTAGAGTAAATAGTGAGAAATGAGGCTAGATGGGATGTGATCAGATTCTGTGGGCCCCTAAACGCTATGCTGAGGAATCTAGACCTCACTGTGTTCACTAAAGACTGTGGAAGTGTGTATACAAAAAAAGGTCATGATCTGATTTGTTCTTTAGAAAGACGACTGATAAGATGTTTAGGAAAAGACTCCCAGTTTGCCATTGAACATACAAAATGGGATGTTAGAAAGAGGACTTTCTTTTTCTAGCCAGTGACTCAGTTTTGGATGACGTCAGTACATAAGGGAAGGGTGAAGTCATGAAGACTGGCTACCAGTTTTCAATTGAGTTTCATGGAATCGTACAATTATTTATGTCCAAGTTGATGGGGTCACCTCATTCACTAGAGCAGCTCTGCTTTTGCTGCTTTTTATATTTTGAACTTCTTTGTAATGAAGAAAGAGTCTTCACCTAAGAAATGCATGTGGACTGAGAGTGAAACAGACATGCTGAAGGGTGTGATTTGGAGAGAAATTTCATTGAAGAACAAAGCAGCCAGCCAGTGAGACTGAAAGAAAGCTGCAGAGGTCTAAGGGACACAATGAGGCAGTAAAGTGCTTGAAGCCATTTGAGAAGTTAATTCTAAGAAAGAAAATGTAAATCATTACCTAGATTTTGTAATAATTCTCTACCTGGTATATATTTGCTTAGTACCCTGAATTTAAATGAAAAAACACTGAGATGATTAAACATGAGATTTTCATGTAACTGTTCACCTGGAACCGGATTTGTCAGGATTTTCCATCTGCTTTCTGTTTTTCTAAACAAAACAAACTGTCATTGAGCTTTTCCTATAAGCAACTCTCATCCACATCTTCAACCCCGAAAGAGATGAATTTAGTGGTATCTTATTGAGACAAAGTGATTACCTGAATTCAGCCTTTTTCCCAACTGAATATCAGTAAGCAAAGTTGAAACAAATGATCTGAACAGGTCAAAAAACTTGTTAATTAGGAAAGGATTCAAGTACTCCCTGCTCCTTCTGATTAGTGAGACCATAATATGATTCCCATTAAGAGATATTAAAATTATACAATTTTTATGAGTCATTGCTGACTATGCAAACCTCAACCTCATAAATCTCATGATCTCATTACCTCACGTCTTTGTTTCCTGGTTCTATCACTTTATCCAGTGAAAACCAAAGGCGGTCTGACCCTTTTTAACTTAGGCTTACATGGAGATGTTTTTTGTTACCTATTACATTTTTATAGCAGTTATCTGCTCTTGGCAAATAACTACATAACAATGATAGGGCCTTCCCCAAAGTACTGGTTTCAGGAAATCTATACTTAAAGTCTCAGTAGGATTAATCTTAACGCAACAGGAGCGTGCAGCAGAGCAGGGACCGAGCAAATCATATGCCATTCATCTGATTCTCATCTATCTATTGAACAACACACATGTTCAGACTGTAAAACTGGATGACTCGTTTGGCAGAACCACAAGGTGAAATATTTTTAATGTGGTCACTCAGGGATCTTCAGCTGTTAGTCAAGCAAAACAAAACTAAATAAAAGGAAAACACCACTTCTGTAAAGCCATTATAAGCCAGACTACTTCACTCTATCTTGCCTTTTGCATTTCCAGAAGCCCTGATGTAGTTACTGTATTTAAGAAGAATTCCTTCTTTTTCAACAATTGAGAATCTTTTAAAAAAATAAGCCAAAAACGTGAGGATAATTTCAAGACAAAAAGATAATGTATTCAAGTTTTTGGTAACCAGATGGTCATAAAATCTTTGCCATTATTACACATATCTAAGATCATTAGAGATGGGGAGTCCTAGGAAAATGAAAGCACCATAATAAAGAAATACAGAAATTTTCCAGGATAGGGAGACTGCAACCAGGCTGTCTATGGCAATAACTACAGACATGTATTGGATGCTTATTATGTAAGCTGGCACTGTGTTATACACTAACTCATTTCATTGTTGCAACAGCCCTAAGAGGCAAACATTATTATATCGTCATTTTACAAATGAAGAAACTGAAGTTAGCAAAGTAACTTATCTGAGATTATAAATCTAGTGAGCATTAGAGACAAAAAATATAATAATCATAGCAATTTATTTTCCTCATCAAGCTCTTTATAGACCAAGATCTTGAGGAAACAGAGGGACTTGAGGATATTTAGACTGAATTCAAACACTAAGAAAGGATCTGTTCTGAAAAAGCCTTCAAAAGTGGGAATTTAAACTTCCAACAAATGTTGCGACAGGGAGCTCACCACCTCTTAAAATAGTTGACTTGAAATAATAAAAATATTTTTTTAAGTTGTTGTAATTCAGACGCAAATCCCTAGAATTTTCCATACATTGGGCATTAGTTTTAACTTGTGGCGCTCGACAGAACCAACATAATTCTTTACTATATCATGACTCTTCAAGTATTTAAATTTAATTTTTACTATGTAACCATAAGGTTACATAAAGTTTATTTTTCCAGGTTAAATAAAGTCAGACATAAATTATTTTGTGATCACTTACTATTATGGTTACCCTCCTTTGAAAACATTGTTAATAAGTCCTTCTTCTAGTCTTCCAAATGAGAAAACTAAGTCCACAGTACAACTGGACTCTTACTTTTCTTATTGGTGAAAATTTGTTTTATTAATATGACAAAACACTGCATTTGTTTTCTGATAACCCCATTACACTGTCACTGCATACTGAATAACACAATTCAGAGATCTTTTCATATGAAGAATTCTGAAGCTGCATCTCACTCTTCATTTTCATCATTGGTTTTTGGATGTTGGTGTGGGAGTTTATTTAACTTTGATGCTGTTAGGTTTAACGTAAAAGTATCACTGTTAGGTGTGTTTGAAATGGATGCCTTCATTCAACAGAGTAGGTCTTCTTCTAAGTATGCAATTTTTTATTAATGACAATCTTGTCAAGATTATTTTCTTAATCTGCATCCCAGTGATTTACTAAATGGGGCCAAGTGCAGATTCCTGTGGCATACATACCTCAAGATACCTCTCTTCACTCTTATGCTGATCTATAAAGGACAAGCCAATAGCTTTTCCTATATGATTGGATGAGGAAAAGCTGACTATCTTTTTTACAATAATGATAAAGGCTTAGCTCACAGAGTACTCTCCCATCCTGGAAAGGTAATACTCATTTATATGAAAGTCATGAAAAAATTGAAATATTTGGCTATGGAGATACATCATAGAACATGCTTCACTGTAGGATCTGGTTTCACATTCAGCACTCCTTTCCATTCTTCACTTCCAAACTGGCTGGTACTCACTGCAGCCTGAATGATCTGGCATCCCCATGATTTCAGTAATAAGCAAGTGCCAGTATTCTTTTTAAAAAGGATCTGAAGATATTTAGAGGTTTCCTTCATTTTCATAAAGCTTCTGATATCTTCCTAAATATTTTTTCTTAATGTGATCAGTGGGTATTATAGCAAGTAGCCAGATCAAAAAGAAAAGTAAAGCAGAGAAATGAGAAATTAAGGGGGGAAATTGTGGCCATATGAAGCCAACCAAATTATCAGGCTATAAGAATTCCTTATACCTGAGAGAATTCTCACAGAACTGCTAAGGCTGAGGGGCAAACCGTCTTTAAGCCAGGTAATTGTAGGCAGGGGAATTCCTGAAGCTTCACAAGTCAGGGACGCTGAGTTCTTTTCCACCACACTGATATTTTCAGAGGTCCTAAGGTTTCCTATGATGCTTGGAGGGGCTGTAGACAAAACAAAATGAACAAAAAAATGGAAAAGAAGATCGCTGATGTATAGCAAACATATAGCTAATATATATCAAATCCTAAACAGCTTATTGTTAATAATAAGATTTCCATTTTCTGGTCAACAGTAAGTAAAATAAGCAATCACCACAATGATGATTATTACCAGTAGTATTTTTAATGTGACCTTCTTGGAAGCAAAAATATCATTTCTTCCCCACTAATAGCAATAAATGACTCTCACATTGTTACTCAGATCATAGTGAATAATTTTCCATGAGCCACTCATCTTTTCTGATAAATCTCTAATATGGATTCGTGGCCTTCTAATAGGCAAGTTTTTCTAACAAATAATTCTAATCCAAACAATTAAAAGTAATCTAACAAAAAGAGATACTTAAGGTTAATTCCTTTTCTCTTTCACATTCTGACTTCTTTAGCTTTGACTCATACATTGGCTGCAAATTTACAATATTAATATTGCACTATGCTCATCTCCTAAATGGATTGAGGTTTATAAGACTGTGCCTATTAAATTTACCATCTATAGATATAAAATTGCAACTCAACCTAGATTCCGGCAAAAAACCATTAGAGCTAAGAAATGAAGTCAGTAAAGTTACAGAACATCAAATCAATACACAAAAGTCAGTTGCACTTCTATACACTAATAATGAACTATAAGAGAAATTAAGAAAGCAATTCCATTTACAACTGCATCAAAAATACCTAGGAGCAAATAAAACCAAAAGGTGAAAAACCTGTATATTGAAGACTATGTCATCCATGAAAAAATTGAAGATGATACAAATAAATGGAAGGATACTCCATGTTCATGGAAGGATTAATATTGTTAAAATGCCCATATTGCCCAAAGCTATCTACAAAGTCAATGAAATCTCTACCAAAATTCCAATGGCATTTTTCACAGAACTAAAACAAATAGTCCTAAGATGTGTATGGAACCATGAAGACCCAAATAGCCAAAGCAATCTTGAGTAAGAAAAACAAAGCTGCATGCATCATGATCCCCAATTTCAAACTATATTACAAAGTTATAGTAATTAAAACAGTGTAGAAGTGGCATAACAAAGACACATAGATCAATGGAACAGAATAGACAGCCCAGAAGTAAACCACACACACATGGTCAATTCATTTGTGACAAAGGAGCCAAGAATATACAATAGGGAAATGACAGTCTCTTCAATTAACGGTGTTGGAAAAATGGGAGAGCCACATGCAAAAGAATGAAACTGGCCTGCTCTCTTACGTCACACACAAAAACTAACTCAAAATTGATTAAAGTCTTGAACATAAGACCTGAAATCATAAAACTTGTATAGGAAACATAGTCAGTAAGCAACTTGACATAAGTTTTGGCAAAAATTTTTTGAATCTGAACCAGAAGCAAAAGCAATAAAGGCAAAAATAAACAACCTGGACTATAACAAACTAAAAAGCTTCTGCACAGCTCTTGGATCCTGCTTCTCTGCCTGGGGAGCCAGTACGCCTCCATATGCCACTGAGCCAGACCCCAAGCTCCACAAGCATAGAAGCTCCTTTATTCAGAAGTACCCTATGTCTCTCTTCATCTGGCTGTTAGCTTGCATCCTTTACAGAATCCTTTATTAAACTGGTAAAGGTTCTGCTCCACCTGATGGACCAACCACAGCTGTGAAGGCAATGGAAGGTGTGTTTCCCACCACCCCACTTCTGTCTGGTCCCCTCCTGCTCAGGTTTGTTAATTTTTAAATGATTGCTGAAACCAGTAAAGTGAAGTTTCATTGGAACATAGCCATGCTTATTTATGGATAAAGGAAACAAAACTTCAGTCAGCCTAAAGCTTAAAGTTGGATTCATTCTCAGCATGGGCTCTGTGTCCCTGAAATGCCCTGGAGTGTTTCTTAGCTTTGCCAAATGCAGCCATTTCCCACTGGACTCACATGGCCCCATTTCCTATTCCTCTGAAACATATCATGCCCAATTACTGCCTTAATTGAATGGCATATTGGAGCTGTTTGAGAGAACTTGACTACATCTAGAGCCTAAAGCAGAGTCAAGTGTCTTTGAATCATCTCCAAATTTTGAAGTCCAATAATAAAAGGTACTCTGTGATTAAAGGGTTTATTATAGGAGAAAAAGATGGTGGTATGAGAAGTGAGGCATAAACCTCCTCCCAAAGCCACATTTAACACAAAAATAGAGAAAATACAACTAATCCTGAAAGAGAACCTAAATATTGCTACAGACAGCCTGCATCTAGGGAAAACCTCAGAGAAAAGGGCAAAGAAGCAAAACTGCAATCCAGCGGGACCCAAGCCCACCCACCCCACTCTAGCTTACAGGCAGGAGGAAGAGAAACAGAGTGGGGAAAGAGTAGAAGCCCAGGACTGCTAAACACCCAGCCCTGGAGATCTGCTCCAGCAGCACAAACCCACAATACCTGGTTTTCTAGAGATTAGAGGGGTTGGAAAGCAAAGACAGGTGGAATACTGGGATTTCAGCCACTTGTGGAGAACAGGTGCCCACAACCAGCCACTCTAGGACAAAAGAAAAGTGGGCACTTTGAAAGTCTTCCAAACAGCAAGAGGGGTGCTAAAGGGGCAAGGATTACACAGAACTTGCTGCTCAAGAGAAAGGGAAGATGAACAAAATCATCTCACACACTCAGCCCAGCAGGTTGGGAACTTTCAGGACCTTCAAATGCTCCATCCCCCTGACTGGTAACCCAGCGCCCAGGCCCCACTGCAGTACACATCCTACCACTCCTTTCTCCAGGCAGGCACCAGTCTGCTCACCCACTGGGCCTGCCATCATGCCAGGACAGCTAGACAGCAGCCCCACCTATGGTAGCTACAAGGGCATAAAGCAGAGGTGCCTCCCTGCTCATGTGGCCCACTGGCCTTGGCAGTGGGGGCAGGCACTGCAGCTGGGAAGCAGGAAAGAGCTCTTTCCTCCTGGCAGGCACAAGAGTCACACACCTACAATACCTGCCATCACTCCAGGTACTGGGAAGCTCCAGAGAATAGAGCTTCTGGGCACTAAAGGGTACCACCTACACAAAGTTATTATTCCATAGTAATCATTAGAAATATGAAACAGCAAAAGAATCTTGTATGAACCAAAATCCCTCAAACGCCAGAAAGAGGGCCAATTGAAACTGAAACCACCAATCTTCTTGATAAAGATTTCAAAATAAAACTCATAAACATGCTCACAGAGCTACAGAAAAATATTCAAGATTTCAGGGAGGACTTCAGGAAAGAGAGAAAAGCTTTGAAAAATACACTGTCTGACATGAAACATACAAGGGAAGGATTTAAAAGCGGATTAGATGAGGTAGAGGAGATGGTAAATGAAATAGAAATTAGAGAAAAGGAATACAAGGACCCTGAGGCACAGAGAGAAAAAAGGATCTCTAGGAATGAAAGAATAGTAAGAGAACTGCGTGACCAATCCAAACAGAACAATATTCACATTATAATAGTATCTATAGTAGAAGAGAGAGAAAAAGGGATAGAAAGTTTCTTTGAGGAAGTAATTGCTGAAAACTTCCCCAATATGGGGAAGGAAATAATCTCTCAGGCCATGAATGTGCAGAGATATCCCAACAAGAGGGACCTAAGGAAGACAACACCAAGACATATAATAATAAAAATGGCAAAGATCAAGGACAAGGACCAAGTATTAAAAGCAACCAGAGAGAGAAAAAAGATCACATACAAAGGAAAACCCATCAGGATTCTTAGCAGAAACCTTACTGCCCAGAAGGGAGTGGCATGATATATTTAATGCAATGAAACAGAAGGGCCTTGAACCAAGAATACTCTACCCAGCAAGAGTATCATTTAAATTTGAAGCAGGGATTAAACAATTTCCAGATAAGTGAAAGTTGAGGGAATTTACTACCTCTCACAAATCTTCTTTACAGTGTAATTTTAAAGGGACTGCTATAGACTGATATGCTCCTAAGGCTAAAAAGCTGTCACCAGAGAAAATAAAACCACAGTAAAGAAAGTACACCAGTTAATTACTAAGCAAATGCAAAATTAAATCAGTTACCCCCAAAATCAGTCAAAGGATACACAAAGAGTACAAAATATTACACCTAATATATAAAGAGTGGAGGAGGAGGAAAAAGAAGGTAGGAAAAAAAAACCCTTTAGATTGTGTTTCAAATGGTGTAATAAATGAGTTAAGTTAGACAGACAATAAAGCAGCCTTAATCCTCTGGTAACCATGAATTTAAAGCCTGCAATGGCAACAAGTATTATCAATAATCCCATAAATGTAAGTGGTTTGAATGCACCAATCGAAAGACATAGAGTTACAGAATGGATTAAAAAAACAAGACTCATCTATATGCTACCTCACTTCAAACCCAAGAACATACACAGACTAAAAGTGAATAGAGGGAAAAAGATATTTCATGCAACTAATAGGGAGAAAAAAGCATAACAACAAAGGGGTCAGTCCAACAAGAGGGTATAGTCATAAATATCTATACACCCAAGATATGAGGACCTATGTGCCTTCTTTGATTTTTCTCATGAGTGTCTTGTAGTTTTCAAAGTAAATCTTTGAAAGATGAAATGGTGCTCAACATCATTAATCATCAGGGAACTGCAAATCAAAACCACAATGACATTATCACTTCACACTTGTTGGAATGACTTTATAAAAAAGATGAGAAATAACAAGTGTGGCAAGGAGATGAAATGGGTCTTTCACCTCCTTGGTTAGGTTTATTCCTGGGAATTTTATTCTTTCTGATGCAATTGTGAGTGGAGTTTTCCTGATTTCTCTTTCTGCTAGTTTCATTGTTAGTATCTAGGAATGCAACAGATTTCTGTATATTAATTTTGTATCCTGCAACTTTGCTGAATTCAGTTATTCTAGTAGTTTTGGGGTGTATTCTTTAGGGTGTTTATGTACAATATCATGTCATTTGCAAACAGTGACAGTTTAACTTCTTCCTTGCCAATCTGAATGCCTTTTGTTTCTTTGTGTTGTTTGATTGCTGTGGCTAGGACCTCCTGTACTATGTTGAATAGAAGTGGGGAGAGTGAGCATCCTTGTCTTGTTCCTGATCTTAGAGGAAAAGCATTCAGCTTTTTGCTGTTAAGTATGATGTTGGCTGTGGTTTTGTTGTATATGCCCTTTGTTATGTTGAGGTATGTCCACTATACCCATTTTTTAAGTTTTTATCATGAACAGATGTTGAATTTTGTCAACATTTATTCAGATCTTTTTCAGCATTTATTGAGATCATCATGTGGTTTTTATCCTTTTAGTTAGTGTGGTATATGATATTGATTGGTTTATGAATATTACCATCCTTGCATCCCTGGAATAAATTCCACTTGGTCATGAAAAAAATAGAAAAATAAAAAGCTTCTGCACAGCAAAGGAAACCATCAACAAAATGAAAAGGCAACCTACTGAATATGGTTTTTTCTCCAAGATATTTTTTGTGAAAAGGGGCTAATGTACAAAATATATAAAGAACTCATACAACACAATAGCCAATATAAAGCAATCAATTAAAAAATGGGCAAAGGATCTGAATAGACATTTTAACAAAGAAGACATACAGAGGATCAACAAGAACATGAAATGGTGCTCAACATCATTAATCATCAGGGAAATGCAAATCAAAACCACAATGACATTATCACTTCACACTTGTTGGAATGACTTTATAAAAAAGATGAGAAATAACAAGTGTTAGTAAGAATGTGGAGAAAAGGGAACACTTGTGCACAGTTGATGGGAATGTAAATTGGTACAGCCACTATGAATGACACTATGGAGGTTCCTCAAAAAGTTAAAAATAGAACCCTCATATGATTCACTTCTGGAAATTTATCTGAAGAAAATGAAGACTAACTCAAAAGATACCTGCACCCTCGTGTTCATTGCAGCCTTATTTACAATAGCCAAGATATGGAAACAACCTAATTGTCCATCAATGGATAAATGGATAAAGACATTCTGGTATACATTGTTTGTGGAATTGTATATGGAATATTATTCAGCCATAAAAAGAATGAAATATTGCCATTTGCAACAACATGGACATACCTCAAGGGCATTATCCTAAATTAAATAGGTCAGATAAATACCATATGACTCTTCTTATATGTGGAATGAATGAATGAATAAATACAATCAATCTAATAGTTACAGAGAACAGATTGAAGTTTGCCAGAGGCAGAGAACTGAGTGGCAGAGGGGTGGAAAACTGGATGAACTGTTTGATTTTTTTTTAGTTTAGATAAACTGAATAAAAACAAATTATTTTTAAGTTTAAAAATCACAATTCAAATTGATATACACAAATAGGTGTCCCTTAGTACATATTTGATTTATTCCTATTGACATTTATGACTCATTAATTGAATATAAAGCTGAGTTCAGTACAACTCATGACCAACTGATGCTGAGTCAGTAAGCTCAAAGGAACTAAGGTTTATACTAGCCAAGACACCTAATTTGGAAAACACAGAATCAAGGAATATTATTTGGGATAGTACTGGACCAAAAGTTCTTGGAGATAATCATTTACATTACTACATACTTTCCTAAAAGAAAATCCAATATATACTTATATCAGCAAGGTAAGACATGAGAGATCAGGCATAGAAGGGAAATGATGAGATTGATGTAGAGAAGTGGTACATCTGTAGAAAATAATAGACTATAAATAAATGACTCAACACAAGGCTCCATCTCCCATCCAGGGTGGTATAAATTCTAACAGCCCATGAACAGACTTATGGAGCTTCTTTATACTTACTGTGTACACTTAAATCATATTTTCTGTCAGTCATTCCTGCTATATTCACGACAACACACACGTAACGGCCAGTGTCAGATACATGAACGTTCTTTAGCTGAAGGATGCGACCTTCACCCAGTATTTCCATTCCCCTTCCCTTGGT
Organism: Manis pentadactyla; assembly: GCF_030020395.1. NCBI lineage: Eukaryota > Metazoa > Chordata > Mammalia > Pholidota > Manidae > Manis > Manis pentadactyla. Next base: position 113,442,500 of record NC_080027.1, on the reverse strand, counting down.
CAAGGGGCGGCCATCTTTCATCCAGGTCACTGTTGGTTGAGGAATACCCTGCGGCTCACACTCCAGGGAAATACTCTTCCCTCGAGTCACAATAATTTCCGTAGGGTGGCTGCCACTGTTGGATATAGTTGGTCGAACTGGAAAAAAAAAGAAAGTAGGAAATGTTCGCTTTACATCTTACATAGGAGTTTTCATCAGCCGAAGTTAAATTCACTTTTGATGTCAAAATATTAAAGACCAAAGAAAAGATCCAAGACTAATGAACATGGTGGTGCAATTCTTCAATGTTTTTAAATGGGTTCATGCTTAAAATAAAGCTATCAACCTAGTAAGGAAGAATTCTGTGTTTGCTACTTTCCTTGCTTTTTAAGAAGTTATACAAACATTTGAACTTATCATTTGTAGATCTAATTTATAGAAGTCTTCTTAGTACTAATTTTAAAATGGTAGCCTGGCTCAAATCCAACATCTGTTACTAATTCCTTCCACAATAGGAGTTGCAAAGGCTGAAACTGTGTCTCTGTCTTTTCTAAAAAATTGAGGTGACCACATGAATCAGCTCAGGCCCACAATGTTTAGGTAAAGCTTTGCTGGAGCAGGGGGGTAGGGGTTTGGGGACACCTTTTGTTTTCCTGGTAAGAAGATACCACTCCTCCCCCATCTTTTTGTGTTCAATGTGGACTTGATACTATAGCTGCAGAACCATCTGGAGACCGTGCAGGAAGGACCGGGTGAATCCTAGCTTTCCTATCCTGGTAAAGAGTAAGGTCTTACCAACTCCGGTGACTGCCAACCTCGGGCATCTCATTATGTGAGAAAATAACCCTCCACTTGTTGATGCCACTGATCACCAGTTATTCTGGAATTTTGCGGCTGAATTTACTAATAGATACTGATTCTGAGGAAAAGAAAACGGACCAATTCTAATGCAAATGTATATGTGGGAAGAAAAATGGACCAGCATTAATAATGCTGTGCTCTGGCACCAGTTGTACCACATACAAGCTCTGTGACCTGGGCCAGTCGTGGAAACCGCTCTTAGCTTAAGTTGCCATATATCATAGCTCATGTAAAGGGTAAATGATATAATGCAAATATTTAGAACATTTAAAATCTTACACAAATTGAATATTCTTTAAAATGAGTTATTTGTACATATTAGAAATACTCCCTTTGATAGAATGCCATCTCTCCCCACTCTGCCATATCCACTATCCTGACCCCAACAAATTACAACCACATTGATATGTCTGCCATTGGCAAGCTGATGCAAAGGGAACGGCAGTAATGCTAAATAAATAATAGACAGTATAAATCATTGGTCTCTGGTTATCAGCATAATTTAAATTTGTGGATCTTATGATAGGTATAGCATAACCACACTACTTTGAATGTTTCTCAAAGACAAGGAGAAAAAAGTAAAAGGAGAGGATGAAAAGATTTAAAAGAAAATTGTGCCAAAGCCTGGCAAATCAATGACTTACTATAAACTTGCAGATTGTAGTCTTTCTTTGTGATTCCAGCAACATTTGATGCCACACACGTATAGAGCCCTGCATCAGATTTTTTGGCAATTGAGATCTGCAACTGTCTACCTCCAGATAAAGTTCTGACTCGCCCTGTGGACTCTGCCAGCACCAGGGAGTCTGCAGAGAAAACCAAATGACAGAATATGAAGCAAAATATAAAGCATTTTGTGAACATACTCTGATAAGTATATATATTTATTTACTTCCTAGTTCAAGTACCTAAAAGTCAGATGACTCTGTAAAATAATTCTATGCAAAAAGGAGGAGGAGGAAGAGGAAGAAATGTTTACCAGGATTATCTTCCACAATTTTTTCTTTCCATCAAGACTGCATTAGAAAGAAAACAAACAGAAAAACAAACAAAATAAAACCTTAAAACAGAAAAACAAAATGATTTAAAAAATCAACTAAAAATCTAGATGATCTGATACTTAATAGACATAAATAAATATTTACTGATGAGCCAATTGAGAATCTGTTCAACTGTAGAATTCAGTTTTACCATACAGTGAAAAATTGTCAAAAACACAGTAAATATGTTTGCCATAGAAAAATAACTTTCAACCTACTCTAAGGAAGAGGAAATAGTTCTTTGGTAGATTTTTTTTTTAAATACAGATGTCTTTAATATGCTTCATGAATTTGTGTGTCATCCTTGCACAGGGGCCACGCTAACCTCTGTATTGTTCTAATTTTAGTATATGTTCTGCTGAAGGTGAGCACATTTGGTAGATTTTTAATCATTACAGCTATTCTATGAGGCAGTTGATTACAAAACAACTAGTGCAGAAAATAAATTTTTTCTGGAGAGTCATTAGTTTCAAAACAAGGTTTTCAGCTAGACAGTGTACATGTAACATATGTTGCACATTGAATAGAAAGCAATTATGTTAATATTTTAGTAGACAAACCCCAGGAATCTTGTTAATAAATTGATATGTTTGTCAAACAAAATACAAATTCACTTAATAATTATATTTAGTAATGTTATAAATGTGAAAAAGGTAAAACTGACCTTTCTTTTTCCAAATGAGATTTGGGGGTGGAATACCACTTGATTCACAAAGCAGACTAATGAGATTTCCTTCAATGACTGTAAGCTGAGCAAGTTCATCAGAACCATAAATATTTGGTGGTACTGAAAGATGAAGAAAATAAAAACTACTCTTTTTACACTTATTTAATATAAAATTTCCCTAACACTTTACATGCAAAAAAAAAAGATTCCCACTCAAATGACACAAGAAAATAATTAGCATTTGAAGCTGACATATCAGTAAGACATTTAAAGTCAACTCTGAGATTTAGAATAAATACCTAATAGCAGACTTCCCATTTTCACAGGAAGAAACTTAATTATCAAAATATTCAGTGACATAAGAAGTTAATATGTTACAGATATTTAGATATCTTGCTCCAAAAGTTAAGGCACCTACCATGTTTGAACTTAACCCAATTATTTGTACCTCGCCTATTTTGATACTCAGATGTTGAACAAAATTGGAAAACATCAGGTTTTTATATAATATTATAGCAAAGGACAGAGAGGCAAGGGGTTTGATCTCAGAAATGCACGTTACCTACTGTATTCTAGATTGCACAGCCTGCCTCCCATCATCCTCCAGTTTCTCTTTGGAGCCTTTAATTTGAACCTTTAAAGAAACTACCCATGTTTCTCTCAAAGAGGGTGAGTCTACATTTGCTGGCTGAACTCCCCTCTTGGATTCTTCTCTGGCTTCAGTTCACCTGGTATCAGATGCTTGTTCTCCTGAGCTCCTGGGAGTTGAGGAGTGGGAGAATCCTCCTTACCCCCAATGCAGCTTGCAGTCATTTTCATTCACTCCCCCATAAAAAGTCTTTCTTTCTTTGAGGCTCATGCCACCAATTTATTCCTCTTTCTCTTTCCTCCCACGATCTGTGAACCTGTCACTCATTTTCCATTCACTGAAAAATTTTGCTACTTGTTTTTATCCTTCTACACATGAAGACCTGCCATCCTGTGGTACAAACTCAACATCCACATGTATAACCAGTACAAACACTGTGGCTACTCCATTCCTTGATCTGCTCATCCCTTTCTCCATCAGAGGCCCTGCCTTTCTGTCATCTGGAACCTTTCTCCTATAAGTTTAGGCCACTCTCTGATAACTGCTCTATCCTTTCACTGAATTATTCCCAGTTCTCAATTCATTGACCTAATTGCATTCTTTCAGTTCTCAGAAGCCTCCCAATCTGGTTGTCCACTGCTTTGCTTACTGACTTCTCTATTCAGATTAGCTTTCATGATCAGTAATTCCAATAACTCCTTAGCCAGTATTCTTACTCTCCTTGTTCTGTTGCCCTTTCTATTTGGCAACACCCTTACTCGGGATGAATTCTTTAGTTTACTGTCGTCACCTATGCTACAGACAGGAAGTTCTACAGAAGAACCTAAACAATTACACATATTGCCACCACTACAAATTCATGGCCTCCAACCTAAATTCAGCCTTCCTCTACTCCCAAGGCTTCTACTAATACAAATACTTGTAAATCTGTATCTGTAATGCAGACCCCCTCTGAGATCTAATTTTTATATCTGACTACTGAACTCTCAACTAGGATGGCTTAGAGGCACTGTCAAACTTCCCTTGCCTACAACTGACCTCAGCCACCTTTCTTCCTTCTCTGAGGGAAGGAAACTATTGTTCAACCAGCCCATATCGACATCCATTCTTTACTCTTTTTATTTCCACACCTCTCCATCTAAGCAATTAATTCTGTTAATTCATTTCTTAAATACTTCTAGAGTCTGTCTGCTTTTTTCCCCAAACACAGATCTGATTTTACACTCCAGTCCTCTTTTAAATCCTTTTAATGGAATCCCATTACCTTTAGAATTAAATTCATACTTTAAGAATTCATTTTAGAGGTCCCTTCAATCTGCTCTTTCTAGCCTTTCCCATCTGATATCTCATTCTTCTCTGCACTTACTAGGCTCCCGCATGAAAGATGTTCAGTTCCCTGAATGCAGACAGTGTCTCCAGGTCCTTGCATTGCTTCTCTCCTCTTCAGAGCTGATGCCTATTCACCATCAAATTCTCAATTAGATGTCATGAGCCCCTGATATGATTCCCCATGAAACCTCCTATGAGAGCTCTTGGTGACTTAATTTTAATTGGCTATTTAAAGATATTTGTATACCAGCAGATGCTATGTGAACCTTATCTTTCTCATTACCCCCTCTTTGCCTATACATGCATAATGCCTAGAACACAGAGACATAACATAAATATTTTTTGAGTGAATCTATCCTGATGTCTCAACTTTCTCTCCCCTTTCAGTCATCCTTACATTGCATTAGGTTTCCACTATTAATTTGCTTTTTTTTAAAGAGACATTGGTGTCCTCATTTGTAAACTACATTTTTACGTTTTTGTTAAATTATGTTTAATTTGGTTTCTCTGAAATATGTGACATTATTCATTCATGCAACCCACCCACCCATCCATGTTCAACTTATTTGTTGTCTAGAACACCATTGTCCCTAGTTTGATGCAAGTTTTCCCCAGTTTTCCCCCCTACCTCTGTTTTCTTCTCAGCTTCTCATTTGGGGTCTCTATTTCTGTCTCCTTTCCTACATGGTATGTGTGAGAGTCATTCTACAATACACTTCTGTACACATTCTTTTTACTCTCTCTAAGGGATCTCAACTGCTACATTATTTATCATGTCTCCAACTTTATTTCTCCCTTTTATTTGAATTCTTATCTTCCTCTCCTAAATTACAGGCTCAAATTTCTGACCACATGGTGGACAGTTTCACATGGATGGTCCACAGGTATCTCCAATATAGCGCTTTAATGATGAATTCTTCACTTCACTTTCTAATTGATCATTATTCCTGACATTTCTTTTATTTCTTTTTTCAATCTTTACTCGACAATACCTAGATCAGTGTGTTGCACATATTGGGAGTTGTATGAATATTTTTCTTAGAAAAAAATGAGAGAACAAGGAAAGGAGCAATGAGGGAGAAAAAGGATAGAGGAAGGTAGGAAGAGGCATTAATGATACATTGCTAATATGCAGTAAATAAAATTTTACTACTTAGTAAATTTTATGATTTAAAAGTAAATAAATCCTTTCACAGGGAAAATAATAGCACTTCTCATAATCTTCCTTAAGAATTTAAAAAATACTGATTCATAATTAACAAGTCATTTTCTACATAAATGCTTATTCTTAAAGTTTTAAAAAATATTTGCTCTCCATTGGACTCAAATTATTTCCCCTGCTTATTACTATTTAAAAATATGATTTGAATAAAAACTTTTATAAATCAAAGGTAAATTTCAGCTCATTATCACAATAGTTATAAAGTTTAAACCAATACAATCAAAATTAAGAAGGCATGACATTATAAATACATTTAAAGAAATATTTAAAATAAAGGGGAATATATTGGAAATGGGAATAATTTTTAACAATTATCAGGCAGCCACAGCCAAGGTAGAAATTGTGATAATTCCTAAGAATTATCTTGGTTAGTACCAAATGGTAAAATTTCAAGCAAGGAGAGGTTTTTCTCACTGGCTGGCATAATAATCCCATCTCCCTTCCACAAGTTCATGTGCTCTCTCTCTCTCACACACGAACATACACACATAATCCACAGGCAAAATTTGGTCTTTTGACTTATTTTCAATTGACCAAACCACTGTCAATTCATTGGGAAGGCTCCATTAGGAGACCCTGTTTATAGAAGCTAAACAGCATACTATGCAGGCTGGAGAGGAGAACTGGTCTGCCTCAAAGTAGATGACTAACATGTTTACAATGACTGACTCATTTGGATTCCAGGAGTCTATCTACAATTTCTCTTGAATTAATTATCTAATCACACTTACCCAAAATGTTGACATTATAGTTTTTTTCAGTTTTTCCAGCAACATTTGTTGCCTCACAAGTGTAGCGACCAGTGTCTTGAACCTGAGCATCTTCAATCTAAAAACAAAATCATGCTTTGAAATGACAGTTTCTATTTTGTAATTGGGATTTTTCTTTACTGTTATTTGTGATCTGCTACTTTTCATTTGTGTTCTGAATACTTTCAACATATTGTAGGGAGAATATAAAAATTAATGTAACATATCCATCACTTATCATGACTGAACAATTTTCACCTATGTCAGACCTTATTTTAACCTCATGAATATTAGTGGTTGAAGGTCTAGAAAGGCCTTTGAGGTATAACTCAGATAAAATAGCAACAATAAAAACATCACTTAATTTTGAATAAGTATTTAGGGCTTTAAAATATACAGTCTTTATATGTCTAGCATATTATTCAGTAAAATCACACCCATATTATTGGTTTATTATACATCTTTTCCCCATTCTGGGTTGTAAGCTTCTTCAAGCCAAGTTTTACATTCAATTAGTCTCAGTGTCTTAGTTTGGTGTTCGGTATAACTGAGTATCAGTAAATATTTTCCATGTATTTGTCTGCAACATGTATCAATACTCTTCATCATTCATTCATTGATCACTGAGCCATTATTGAGACCCTTGTATCTGATATTGCAGGTAAAAGATAAGAAGTTTGTGTAATATACGGTTTCTGATTTGAGTTTCCAAGCCAGCTGAGAACATAAAAAAGTTAAATTCTTAAACAAGATATAAACAATAATATAAGAGGTAGAACTAGTATAGTTGGTATGTGATTGATTGCTAAGTAACTTTGCAATTGATCGCTACCACACTCAAATGAAGGAGAATTTTTGGAGTTGGACTCATCATTGAAAGTATGCAGTACAGCAGAGGTGCGTGTGCAGAAGGTGCTCTAAAACTCTTATTAGGAGTGTGATGTGAACAAATAGACCTGGAATTTGATCAAAGCACAAATGAAGAACTCAAGAATACCAGACCTGAAAGGGTACTTAGATTCCAACTTCCTTATTTTACAAATAAGAAAACTCAGGATCAATTAAGATATTTAAATTGCCCCATCAAATAATTTAATGGCAGACCTATTCAAAGCTGGGGTCCCAGGTCCTTAAAGTCAGTAAGCACAGGTCCTGCACATCTCATAAAAATAGTCAATTTGGGGGTGGAGGGAGTGGTGCAGTACAGAGGGGGGATTAAGATTTATTGATTGCCTAGTGTGTGCCACGCAAAATAAAACAGTAAGAATCTTTTACTTGTTCAAAGTAAGTCAAGATGCACATGAATTACTTTGGGTAGTGCACAGGTAAGATCGTTTTAATTGACCAGTTAGGTTTCAGTTCTGTAGAAGTTTTCATTTCTATAAGGCCTTCGCTTTACACCTCCCAGTGGGACCTGCACACTCCAGGGTGCCTCGCCATCCTCTGTGCTGGAGAATCAGTAGATCCCTGCGTTTAACCTCTCTTCTGGCTTCCCCAACTCTACTGGGATCAGTACTCTAAATAACTGAACTTCTATACTCACTGGAATTTGCCAAGACAGTTCTAATCATGGATAACTCTCCCCTAGCAGTGTTGGGACCATATTCATATAAATCTCTCTCTGTTGTTCCATCACAACTGTGATTTGAGAGTTTTGCCAGCTGCCTTCTCAAATTCGGGCAGGGCTTTTTACTTTTTCTTTCCTATATAGCTCAGTAGACTTACCCTCCCTTCCTCCATCAGTGATTCTGACCTTTCCTGCTTCACCCAGCTCCAGTTTACAACAGCAGAATTCCTAAGGTCGTCACCCTCTTGCCTCTGACATGTACCTCCATGCTCGCTCCCGCTCTCCCATGTTTCTCTTCTCCTCCTGTAAGCTTCTCAGCTTCCTATGTGTTGACACCCATCATCTACCTCAGGACTCTCTTTGTTTGCCAGTAATAACCTTCCTTACCAAGAGGCATCATGGTGTAGTGGTTGGTAGCGTGAGCCCTGAAGCTATACTCTCTGTATTCAAATCCCATTTCTGCCACTTAGTAACTGTGGGCAGGCTACACTTAGCCATTCTTTCCATTTCTCAGTAGGGTTATTATGAGGGCTTAAGAAACATTCTGATGGCCTGTGTACTTCCGTAGGCTTTCAATGTTAGCTCTTCTTTTACTCAAATCAACCTTATCTTCAAATAGTCACTTTGCTAAATTCTGTTTCAAGCCTCATTAGCTTACTTGCTTTCCTTAATCAGTTCTCTTGTCCCATCTGCCCATAAAAAACCAAGCAGCCTTCCCAGACTATTCCAGAGCCTTACCTTCTGCTTTCTTGCCAAAAAGTGTTGTCTGTACCATCCGCTTCATAATTAACTCAGACTTACAGTACTTAACACATTTTTCAACTGAACAGATAATTTTTCATGCATTTATGCAAAACTGAAGGACACTGAAGACAGGAAATGTGTCTTATACTTTTTCATGAATAGCTAAAGATGAAGCACTCCTTAAAATATCCCTATAATATTTTCCTAGAAGCATTTTTTTGAGATGGCTACTGGTTACAAATATGGATAAATATTTAAATCTTACTAAGCATAAAATTTAAAAATATTAAAAGATCTCATTAATGAAAGTATTTATAGAAGTTTATATGGCAGAATTCATAGAACACGTGTAAAGACAGGCAAGTTTAATAGCGATAATACCAAAACCAGGAGCTTAGGAATAAGAAGAAGTAAGTGAATCTCTAGCCTTACCTTTAACATGCTTCCATTTTCAGAGATACTGAGACCTGGTTTCTTCAGCAAGGGACGGCCATCTTTTAACCAGGTCAGAGTAGGTGGGGGAATAGCATCACTTTCACATTGTAACTCCACAGCTTGGCTAATGAGTACAGAGACATTCTGTTCTTCTCCCATGATATTTGGTGGAACTAAGTGAAAGACGGGTTTTCTCTCAGGATAAAACAGGCCAGCACTTGGCTTATCTTTATTAATCATCAGGACAAACACTAAATAGCTTTATTCGTTCTGTTAAGATATAGGATTGCAATAATCCTCACATATCCTCTTCGTATCATTTCGTTCAGACTCAAGTGTTAATAAATCACCGGTTAATGTGCTCCTGTTGAACAGAAATGCTTTTCACTAACATTTTCCTTTAACAAGTTTTAGAACTGGAAGTTCTCCACAAGTACCCACTGAAGAAACTTTTTGAACTCGATGTTACCACCTTCAGATTTTCAAAGTAACAAATCACATGAAGTATTTTGGAAATAACAAATTAAAAGTAAATACACTTTTGATATTTGTTTACATGTTTTACAACATAAATTTCATAGACACAGAGGAAAAATTTGAAAATAAAGTTGAAAGAGCTCACCCAGTCTCACAAAAATGTAAGATGGTGACAGACAATAGCTTATTTGAAACTACGTGACTAATTGGTAGCAGAGCTAGGAGGCTTCTGATTTGCATCTTAGAACTTCATTTGGTTCTCGTGGTGCCCTGTCAACTTTCTATGGAATAAAGACCGTGTGGGATAAACGACACAATAAAGAACTAATCAGTGGCCATCTGTACAACATACAATTACATAAAAAGAGGAAATGAGTTGAAATTTTAATGAGATTAAAACTTGAATTCTCTGGCCATAAGGCTTGTCACATGCTGAAATGTGTTTTTGGAGACGTTTAAGGAATCTCCTTCCTGTGGGTGTATTAAAAAATAGAGTAAACAGTCATTTGTCTCAGATGGTTTAGACAGCCCTGCCAAGAACAAAAGGGTGGGCTCCATAACCTCTCAAGGACTCTTTCAGGACGGTATTTATAATAATTCAAAAAACACAAACCAAGAATGAAATCAGGCATGTTATAAAAGGGTCACTCCAAAAAAAAAGTAAAAGGCATGGGAGGGAATTTCCTTGGCTATTTCTCACTAAGTCCCATAACTATTCAGGAACATAGGAAACTTACTGTATTTTAAGTTTTTTTTTTGGTTTGTTTGTTTAACAAAAAAGGTTAAGCTGTACTGAAATGAATCCTAAGGGACTTTCCAAATACTTCGGTAGAAATGAGATTTTTGCGGTAAGGAACATTAATATATACTGACCATTAGCCATTGTTTCAGGCTTGATACTGTGACGGAAGGACAATGAATGCAATAGACTTTACTAGTAACACTGTGTTTCTGTAACCAAGTTTCTGTGCTACTTTGTTTTCTACAAAGGAAAGGGCATGTGAACTAAAGGACACTTTCTTCTGCTCTTTCTGGATACAGGACTTGTGCTAAATCCAAAGGAATTGATGCTAAAGAAGAAATGCCATGCACAGTGGCTGGAATAGACCAACGGAGCATTTGTGCTGAGATTTGTGACACCCTTTCTGCTACATTTATTAGCATAGACAGCTAGCTCTTGATACGTTTAACATAATCTATGGGGAACAGAGAACAGTGGGATTGTATTTAACAGGTGACACATTCGATAAAAGATACCAGCCGGTCTGAGATTAACACTGCTATAATATTTGAAAAATCAGCACAATTAGTGCTATTTTCTAAGATATTCTTAAAATATAGATTTTATATTTTAAATTTAAATATATATTTAAAAAATATATTATTAATATAAAAGATATATTCACCAGTCGTATTACAGAGAGCTCTGAATAGAACAGCCAATTTTACAGCTTGGTAACAATTTCAGGTAAAGTCTAGTTTCAGTGGATAAAAAGTACCATAAATATGTAAAATAAGTTTATCTTAGATAATTTCTAGAATTTACAAAGGAGCATAATTTTTTTATGACTGTAGAAGTAAAAGTCAGAAATAATCCAAAAAAAAAAGAATGTTAATTTATTTCAAAATATTTTTCCTTCAATTACTTTTCTTCACAGCTAAATGAGTTGAACCAAGTTCAAAAGGAAACCAGATTTTTTTAAATAGAGAGGGAAAATGTACAAGCAATAGCGTGTTTGTTTATTAAGGAACATAAATTAAAGCAAATCTAATTACAGCTGAGGATATATATTACCAAAACACACCTATTTTTTTTTTTCTGGCCTGTCTTTCATTTTCAACTTTTTGTTTAGTCTGAGAAAAGACCAAGTTTCTACTCTTTAGATTCTAAGCTTCCTTAGATGTTATCCCTATTTTGTTTTGTGGTTATGTTGTTTAGGAAGGGATTTATTGTGCCTGTTTCTTATCCTATGAATTATACTTGTTAAATTTAATTACCAAAATCAGAATTACCATGGAGTTTCGCTTGCTGAGATGCTGGGGAATGTGTGATCTTTAAGAAAGTTCTCTGAGCTTAGGTTTTAAAAAAAGGTACTACGAGAATCCAAATCATTTAAAAACTCAATCCCTTTGTTTCAGCACTTCAGAATATTGTAATACACACTCTGAATTTACACCAAGGAGAAAAATTTTTAATAAAGTTCCTTTGTTAATGTAGGGAAAGCTATTTTACCCACTGTCTACTATTGCTGTCACCCCCACACTACAGGGTAAATATGGAGGGGACTTAACTGCTGGAGATGAACATTCACTGGGCTCCAGTTAGACACAAGATTGTCAAGGTCAATACCAGATACATAGTAATATAATATATGGAAGTAATACTAAGAGTGGAGTATTATTTGGAAACTAATTTTAGGTTAAAAGCCAGTTTTAACTGTATGCTCTTCAGTAGTTTGCTATGCATATATATATATATATATATTTCAAATGCGAACACATAATACACATTCTCATATGTACATATTAGTTAGTCATTTAACTTTTACAACAGAGGAGTCATCTGGTTTTCAGACTTAGAGTATTTTAGCAAGTAATAAAGAACAAGATGCACATGTTTATAACTCCTAGAAAATATCAGCTCTCTATCATCTCCCAGGTCCAGTTTTGACCCTAACCAACATGGAAATGGAAGAGGCCAATCCCAGATCTTCACTGCTGATTAAATTTAGTGCAACTGACGTCACCTCTCTGCTTGCTTGCTAATGGCTGAAGGAGCCATTGTGTTAGATTGATTGATGAATCATTCTCTGAGGATATTTTAGATTGGGTAGCATTTCAGTTCTTCATAAAACATAAAAGTGACCCTGTTAAGGGAAGAGTTAGATTCTCTGCAGTTGGTCATTTTAGACTTACCTGTTATCTCAGCACAGAGCACTAGCAAAGCTGGAGGTTGGCTGTAGACCTATGACAACTGAAGAAGCAATAGGAAATAGGGATGCATACAGTGGTTTACTTTGGTGGTTTATTAATGCCAACTGGAACTTTAAGACTTATGTTAGCCATGTTGTAGTAAGAGGCCTTTTTATTTAAAAAACATGACTTATAAGTTAGTGCAATCATTACATTTACTTCTGATGAGCTAATAAAAAGTAGTCAACTCATATGGTCTGGAGATTAAAAAAAAAAAAAGAAATATATTGTGAATAGGAGTGAACTATTTGGAAGTGAGGTAGGACTTAGAGGAGAAGACCTGCATTAAACAAGTAAAATATTCTTTGAGGGGCCACAGAAGAAACAATTTCATTATTCCATGAATCAAGGAATATAATGCAAATAAGACACTGAAAAAGACCTGAAAGAGTTCTAAATGCAAAGGTGTACTGTTTGGAATGAATGGCAGAATGTATGAATGGAGGCCAATCTGGCCTTAATTTTGTTTGGCAGGACTTTTGCTGTGATGCAATCAGACATTTTTTGTTTTTGTTTTTGTTTGTACCTTACAGCTTGTAGGTAGAAAAAAACCCTTGAATTTTCTCTAAATTTATGCTTAATTTTTGCTCCTCAAATATCCTTTAGTTCATAGACACAGTATTTACTATGAAATATGCAGATTGTAAATATAGTTTAAAAGCAATAAAATCAAGGCTTGGAGAAGAATAGATCAAGAGAGCTACTTGAACAGATGCCTGCTTTAGTAAGAAAATGTCTTCCACATTGTAAAGCTGCTCTCCATAGTCATGTTCTTTACAATACTCAGAAAGCCAACATCTAGCATGCTGGATGTATGTATTTAAATTTTTCACAACTTTTAAAAAAGAATCTGTCTAAGTCAAATACAAGGCAGAAAGGTAGAATTTGATTTGAATTGATACTGTAATATCATTTCTATAGTTCATGGCTTTTATGGTTAATAACTTTTCTTAACTTCTTCAGTGATCCTAAGACTTGAACATATCTATCTCAGAGCAGAAGGAATTATTAAAATGTCTCACCATATACTCTGAGGTCAATGTCCCTTTGTTTCTCTCCAGCAGCATTCACTGCCACGCAGGTGTATCTCCCTGTATCACTGACTTGTGCACTGGTCAGTGCTAGGATGCGGCCCCCAGACAGTACCTATCAATGATAAGAAAGCCAAATAGCCAACATGCCCCCTTGAGAATGGTAGGTGTAGAAAGACTGTTTCTCTTATTTTCTGAGATTCATCAATTGATATTTGCTTCTAGAAAGATTTCCATTTGGATATATTAAAATGGGAAGCATCAAATGATCCACTTCTCATCTTCTCTGTGAAAGAAGACTGTGAGAAGTAATAGCCACTAAAACCAAGTCTTTATATATAGGACCAAGTAAAGGTCCAATTTTATCCATACTTACTACAGAGAAAGAGAGAGCCCCAGGGGAATAAGGGGAGCTAATATTCCTTCTAATTTTCTTTGGGAGGACAAGTAAGAAGTTAAAGTTAACAGCAAAGTAGCAGCCAAATGAACTAACTAGTCACATTCATTGCCCTTTTATCCTATTGGTCTAGTTACACCTCCAAAATGTTGACATTAACTTATTAGATCTTCATGATCCCAAATTCTGTAAGCCTTAGATGGTCAAGAAAAACTAAAAAAGTAGAATGGTGGGAAAAATTAGTTGTATGCTAAGCAAAATAAAGTATACTTTAAATGAGATATATGTGCTTCTGTATTTTTGATTTTCAGTCAATGTAATACACTTAAATTTTTTCTTGGACTCAAATTAAATTTCTTATAATATTGCCTTTCCTTTACTTCATTATTTGATGTTTTTGTAGAATTAAATATATCCCATATTGTTCTCTGATTTGTTATTATTTCCAGACATTTAAATATAAATTATACTAGAAAATTCCTGTTTTTGTTGTTAATATGCAAAATTTTTTTGTGTAAGGTATCTCTTATGGTGGTGGCAAGGAATGGGGATGGGAAAGTAGGTAGAAATTATCTAAAACAAACGGTCAAAATATAGCATCTACATATGAGACAAGAAAACTCCTAGGTATAGCGAGCTTTTAATGAATTGTTGAGAACTCCAATTGTGTATCCATGGTATTTATGGATATATATGTGTACATTTTTGGATAACATTTGTTAATTCTCATTCTCCAAATCTCTTCACCTGTTTATATTTCCTATATTGAATGAGCAGGTGATATATTTCCCCTAAGAAATGATGAAAAGTACCTGTATCCCATTAGCAAAACTGGAGACAGGGCTCCCATCTTTCAACCAGGTCAGACTTGGGGCAGGGATACCTCTGGCTTCACACTCTAACCTCACCAAGTTATTCACCACCACCGCCACCATGTTACTGCTGCCAGAAATCGACGGGGGCACTAAAAAGGAATTAAAAAATAAATAAAAGTAAGAAATGTTACCGTCACAGAATATTTCATCTCAACATAATGAAAACTATACGTAATGTCCACAGTAGTATGTTTTTACATGTAGTGTTTTGGTTTATCTATTTATTTGTTTGTTTTGGGGATAAGTTCTTTTCACACCATTTACTTGAGATTTTAATCACAGCCATCCTGTGAGGTAAGTAGGATAACTGATAATAAGGTAAGTAGGATATTGATGATATTTCCATTTTACAGATGAGGAAAAGGAGGTTTTTGCTACTTTAGGAAATTCGGTTTTTAATGCCAGAGTAGGTTTTTATTTCTTGATTCCCAGCTTTGTGTATGTGTGTGTGTGTCTCTTTCCTCTGTGTCCACTCAAGTACATTATCTGCCAATTCCTCTTACAAGGATTATTAAAGATAACCTGGAAACATTTCTTTAACCAATACCTATGATTATGATAGACAGTATGTACAAACAGGTTATTGTCAATAGCCAGTGAGATTGTCAATGACTACTTCAATAGTCCACCTAAAGCAAACAAGTTCAAAGGCATGTGACAATAGAGCATGAAAAAAAAAAGCATTTTAATAGGAATCATGAAATAAAATGTTTTAGGATGCTGCACTCTTACATAAAGATGACAATGATACACTGTGTTAGATATGTACACTAGAATATTATAGACACACTTAATAGCTTTTAATGCTTCTTTATCCCAGGATGATTTTAGGAGAACTCGCACTTACCATGGACCTGCAGACTATAAAATAACTCTGTAGCTCCAGCTGAGTTGATGGCCACGCATTTATATATGCCAGCATCTACAATCTGGGCATTTTCAATATCAATGACCTGTCCTCTGTTCAAGAAAGTCACACTGTTGGAACCTGAGAGTGGTCGATTATCCTTGTACCATGTAATAGCTGTAAGGGGAAGAAGAAAGAAGCCCATCTTTTTAAAAGAAGTCCATATTTTTAAAAGTTCATTAAAAATAAAATCCTTTCTTTTAAAAGCTCGATACATGCACTAAATTGGAGCTTAACTAAAATAGTAACGATCCTTTATTCTTATGCTTATCATTCAATTTCAGGCTGTTTAAATACCTTTTTTAGGGTTGACTTTTAGCTAGAGGTAACCCTAGGAAACACGAGTAGTCAAGCCAATATAAGAGTCCTGAAAATGAATGTATTTAAAAATATATTATTTATATTATCTCTGACATATCATATTGTCTGACAGCAACTTTTAACCAATCATATTTATTTTTCTTGTATATATTCTGCTCATCTATAAAAATTTGTTCTATGCATCTAATCAAATCTAAACCCTTCACATACTATTACACCTAAAAAAATGTATATTTTTATTGATTCATATGACTAACCAGTGATGAAAATCAATAAAACAAAATAATAGTCTCATCAAATGACTGATTTATAAAGATGATCAATTTGGACTAGATGAAAAATGATTTGCAACATAAATGTATGCAAAATACTAGTACGGATTTTGTGGCTATGGAAAAGATAAGACAATTAGCTATTCATGTATTTCTGCATTGTTTAAACGAGCAAACTATTTCATATAGTTAAAAGCAATGAAAATTCAAAAACATCATCCACCTAATGATATCCTTCCTTATTTTTAACCTTGAAATGTAATCTATAATCTTTCCTTTATTAGTAACTACTCTATTATGCTCATAGACAGATTCAGCTATTCCCAGAAATCTTCGAATGTTAATAGGTTACAGAGTCCACAAGTAAACATACCAGGCAAGGGATTTCCAGCTGCCTTACATTCCAACTGTACGGGGTTGTTTACCACCACAGTCTCATTCAGCATCTTCCCAGCATCCTCCAGACTGGGTGGTTCTGCAAGAAGCCCATATAGGAGGATATTTATATTGAAAATAGAAATTATCATTTCTTTCTTTCTTTCATCTATATATGCTGATAGACTTGGGATAAAAGAAAAGAATACTATTAAGTAGAAATGAAGAACAGGATAGAAAAAAGATATTAATAGACTTTCTGGATAATCCCTTTCTCTGTGCTCATAAGAAAATCCTTAGAATTGTAGATTAGAGGAGTAGGAAAGTTAAAGGAGTATTTTTTTATTCCAGTTACTCTGATTGTTCTGATGATGAACTGTCTTTACCAAGAAGTAAGCCATCTCATCTGAACCCTTACAGAGGAGGAGAAATCAGTATTTCCCAAAATATCTGACTTCATCTTTGGAGACTACTATCTTAAACCATTTCAGAAAATTCAGAATCCCTTTTTTTATTCACAACTTTTTATATAAAAGTGATAATTAAATTCTTAATAAAGTAAAACAGAAAACTCTCTCTTCAATTTTAAATAATCAGAGGTAATGCTACTCTATTGCTTAATATTAGGTAGGAATTCAGAAAGTCTATGAGACATAGTGTAAAAGGAAAAACAACATGAATAGCAATGCCCTATGTTTCCAATACTATCTCAAGGAGTATAGAAAGGATGCCAGGATGAAAATAATTACAAAAAAACTAGAGATCTTAATTTGAGGAGATGCTACAGTAAGTCTGCACTTAAAGATTATTAAAAAATGCATTAACAATTTTGCTAAATTTAACTCATTTGATGCACTGGCAACCCTCAACTCCAACCCACACACAATCAAGCAATCACTCCATTCATTAATTTAGCAAAGACAGAGCGTGGGGAAAGGAGGAAAGGGAAGAAGAAAAGTGATTTTACTAAATGAGAGCAGAAATAAAATTAAATACATAAATCAAGAGCATAAATGTGAATGAATTCATTTTGTTGTTCAATAGACAAGAGTTAACACATTTGTGGGTTAACACCACTTTTTAAATTAAAAAATCCGAGTAGATAAGAAGCATAAATTTTAAAATGCACAAAAATGTTGACAATAAAGAGCTGAACAGAGGTATACCAGGACAAGGATGACATCAATTTCTGACATACTGGTACACAAGGCAAAAAAGACTAAATATGACTAAGCAACATACTTTCTATTGATTAAAATGTTACAATTCATGAAGAATCCATGATAATCATGCTTTATGCACTGAATAACAAAGCAAAAACTGTTAAAAAGGAGGCAAATTTTGAAAAATCTAAAAGTAGTATACCTTAGTACACCTTTCTCAGGAATTGATTATGTACTGAAACAAAATAGTTATAAAGATTTTGAAAAATAAAATTACTTATGCAGATTGTGTATGTATGATTTTTACAGTTAAAAAATATGTTCTTTTCAAATGCAAATAGAATGTTTTTGTACTGACTATCCCCAATCTCAATGAAGCACTTTTAACCGCAATTTAATAGAACTATACATAAGAAAAGAATAGAAATCAAAAACAAAAATATAAATTTCTCTACATGGGGAAAACCATAGAGTTAATCAAGACAAAAGTGTAGGATTAGAAAATATAAGTTGAAATTTAGAATTAACATTAATGGGATGTCACCAAGCAGTACAGTAATCAAAGGAAACATTAAAACCCTAATTAATATATTCAAAACTAAATAAATGTTCTAAGAATTCATCTCAGAGCCTAGAACATGAAAAAAATAAACCATAAGAAGTCAGGAATAAAGAAATAATTTTTAAAAAAAGCAAAAGAAAACACCAGGGAAAACAAATGAGCAAAAACAACAAGAAGATAAAAATACTCAAAGCTGTTTTTTGACAAGCTTCAAATATGTCTGTTCTGAGGTAAATTTCTTTGTGGGTCAGATCTCTGTTTTTCTGAGAGTTGTTCCTGAAAACAAAGCCTAGAACCTTCTTCCCTGTCACATGTATGGTTTCTTTGTGTCCATTTAATTCAGTATATTAACTCTTCCTGCTTAAAATGCCTAGAATGTTTCTGTTTTCTGCACTGAATTCAGATTAATGATATGGTATTTAAGGACAAAATACCTTTAAGTATGGCTATCTGACTTTTCCAAGTAGAAAGGAAAAATAATTAGTCCATGGAACATTCTTTCAAAACAGTTATTTAAATACTCACTTGAAGCCTTCTGAACTGAAGTAATCACTGAAGGTTTTGACAGACTACGTAGCTGCTGCAATAAGACATTATGGTAGGAATAAGAAATACAAGACCTATGGAGGGGCCAGCTATTTTTCACTCCCCTAGAGAACTCAAAGAAAAATACTTAGACATCAGCAAGAAGGGCAGAGTAAGGGCCCTGAAATCCACTCCTCCATAAAAGAAACAAGAACACTGGAAAAATTGCCAAATCAATTTTTTCAGAACTCTGGAAATTAACCAAAGACTGTTAACAATCCAAGAATTGTTTATTCAAGAAAAACAGATAAATCTCATTATGAACAGTGAGTTTTATGGCATTTTTAACTCACCCTATTCCCAGCTCAGCAGTAACCTTAAAAACAAACAGCCCTGCAATCACAGTGAGAAAAGCGCCCTAAGAGATAAGAAGGGTGTTGAATGGGTTTGGAGTTACCTAAAAGCCCCATTCCTAGAAAAGTATCACTGTTTGACCTGTCTGGCCCTTCCTTGAAAAATCTCTACTTACAGGACTTGTTATTATGTATCCAGACTCAGAATTTGTTCAGTGCAAACAGCTTTTTCCCCAGGGTAAAAATTCATGGTAGTTTAGGCAATATACATTTATTATTTTACAGTCCTGTAGCTCAGAAGTCCAACACAGATTTACTGGATTAATATCAAGCCCTTAGAGGGGCTCAATACGTTTCTACAGCTCTAGAGGAGAATCTATTTCTTTGCCTTTTCCAAATTCTAGAGGACATTTACATTCCTTGCCTTGTGGCCCCCTTCTTCCATCTTCAAGGACAGAAATGGGTATAAATGAACATTTTTTGGGGGGTACCAGTGTTCTACTTATCACCAAATAAACATAAGAAACAACAAAAAACAGCAACAGCATTGACAATAACAAAAATCATGGAGAGAACAGGATATGGTTTCCAGACTTGTCACATTACATTATTTAAAATATTCTATATTACAATGAAAAATATGAGACATGCAAAGAAATAAGAAAGAATGGTCCATACATAAGAAAAGAAGCAGTCAATAGAAATTGTCCATGAGGAAGCCCAGATGTTTAACTTACTAGGTAAAGACTTTAAATCAGCTATTTTAATTATGTTTCAAGAGCTAAAGAAAAGCATGTCTAAAGAACAAAAGGAAATAGGAGAGTGATGTCTCAGTAAATGGGGAGTATGAATCAAGAGCTAGAAATTTTTATAAAAAGAACCAAATAAAAATTCTGAAATTTAAAAGTAGAGTATTTTAGCTGGAAGAAGAAAGAATCAGCAAAGTGAAGATGGGTCAACTGAAATTATACAATTTTAAGAGAAGAAATAAAAAATAATGAATAAAAACAAACAGAGCAGAGCCTCTGAGGTTTGTGGTACACTATCAAGCATCATGCATAATGGGAGTCCCAGAAAAGAGAACAGAGAGAAAAGTTCAGAAAGAGTATTTGAAGAAGTGTGGTTGAAACCTTCACAGATTTGTTGGAAAACATTTACACATTTAAGAAGTTTAATAAATTCCAAAGTGGATAAACTTAAAGAAATCCATAATTAGATATATCACAATCAAACTGTTAGAGCCAAAGGCAAAAAAAGACTCTTGAAAGCAGCAAGAGAGTTAAATGACTTATCATGTACAGGAATCCTCAGTAAGTCCAACAGGTAATTTTTCATTAAAAAAAAATGGAGGCCAAAAAGCAGTAGGATGACTTATTCAAAGTGAAGAAAGAAATGACTATCAACCAAAAACTCTATAACCAGCAAAACTGTCCTTTAGAAGGAGAAATTAAAATATTTGTGGAAAATGAAAACAGATAATTCATTGCTAGCCTCCAGAAAAGGGAGAATTCATTGCTATCCTCCAGCCTTATAAGAAATATATAATTGTTACATAAATACATAATATTTACATAAAGGGAATCCTTTAGGCTGAGAAGAAATTATAATTCTAATACATATGAAGGAATAAAGAGCACTGATAGAGGCAAATAACAGTAAAGACAGTAAAACTGAATATTCTGTGCATAACTCTTTTTTCTCCTCTCTGATTTAAAAGACAACACCACAAATCAATAATCATAAATCTGTACTGATGGGTATATGATAAATAAATATGTAATTTGTATGACAATAATAGCACAAAGGGGAGAAATGGAAGAAAATTATAAAGGAGTAAAGTTTTTTTTATATTATTGAAATTACATTGGTATTAATGTAAAATATATTATTATTACTTAAGATGCTAATTATAATCCTCAGGGAACTAGAAAAATAAACTTAAAAAATATGTAAAATAAAAATAGAAAAAAAATGTTACACAAAAAAAATCTATTTAATACAAAAATCAATAAGGAGGGAGATAAAAAAATGACACATTACATATCAAAACAGAAAATGGTAGACATAAATCCTATCAAACAATAATTACATTAAATGTAAATGGATTAAACACTTTAATCAAAAGGCAGATACTAGCAGAATGAATTTAAAAAAATGAAACCATGACCTAAGTATAAGTTTCAGCAAGAGACATACTTTAGATTCAAAGACACAAATATGTTGTAAGAAAAAGGATGGAAAAAAGATATCCCATACAAACAGTAACAAATAAGAACTGCAAAGGCTATACCAATATTAAACAAAACAGACTTTAAAATAAAAAATGTTACTAGTAACAAATTAAGATATTTTGAAATGATACAAAATGTCAATTCACCATGAAGGTATAACAATTATATATTCACATAACAACAGAGTCTCAAGATATATGGAACAAAAATTGACAGAATCAAAAGGAGAGAGACTATTCAACAATAATAGTTGGAGACTTCAATATTCCACTTTCAGAAATGTATAGACAATGAGACAGAAAATCAACAAGAAAATAGAAGAATTGAACAATACTACAAACCAATAGATACACATACAGCACTGCAACTAATAACAGCACTACACACACATTCTTCTCAAGTATACATTTAACATTCTCAAGGACAGACCATATGTTGGGCTATAAAACAGGTCTCAATACACTTAAAATGATTAAAACATATGAAGTATGTTCTCCAAGCACAGTGGAATAAAATTATGAGTCAGTAACAAGAGAAGATTCATGAAATTCACAAATGTGTGGAAGTAACACACTTCTAAGTAACTGACTGATCAAAGAAGAAATCACATGACATTTTAGATAATACTGTGAGATGAATGCAAATAAAAATACAACTCACCAAAATTAGTGAGATGTACATAAAGGAGTACTTAGAGTGAAATTTATAGCTCTGAACAACTATATTAAAAAAGATTTTACATCAATAATCAAACACTCTACCTTAAGAAACCAGAAAAAAATAACAGTAAACTAAACCCAAAACAAACAGAAGGAAGAAAATTATAAAGATCAGATGAATAAATTAGACAAAATAAAAATGAGGCAGAAAATCAATAAGATCAAAATCTGCTTTTTGAAAAGATCAATAAAATGGACAAAATTTTAGCTAGACTAAAGACAAAACAAAAGAGACAAGACCAAATTGCTGTAATCAGGAATCAAAGAAGAGTCATTACTACCAACCTTACAGAATTAAAAAGAACATAGGGCAATATTATGAACAACTGTGTGCCAACAAGTTGGATAACCTAGAAGAAATAGGTAATTTCTTTGAAAGACACAAACAACTGGAACTGACTCAAGAAGAAGTAGAAAATATGAATGCACATATAAAAATAAATAAATTGTATTAGTAATAAAAAAACTTTCAACAAAGAAAATTCCAGGTCCACATGGCTTTACTGGTGAGTTCTACCAAACATTTAAGATTTAACATGAATCTTTCACAAAGTCTTTCAAAATATAGCAGAGCAGGAATACTTCCCAACTTATTCTAAGAGGCCAGTTTTACTGTGATAACAAAACCAATGATAGCCAATAAAAGGACACTACAGATCAATGTCCTTTATGAAAACAGATGCAGAAATGCTCAACAAAATATTTGTAAGGTGAATCCAGCAACATATAAAAAGATAAATGCACCATGACTAACGGGGGTTCATCCCAGGAAGGCAGGGTTGGTTTAACACATTAAAGTCAATCAATGTAATCAAGACAGTGTGGTACTTAGAAATTAATGTGAAATGGATGAAAGACCTTATCAGGTGTGAAACCACAAAACTCCTAGAAGAAAACAGGGACAAACCTCCTTGACATTTGTCTTGGCAATGATTTCTTGATTATGATACCAAAGGCACAAACAACAAAGCAAAATAAACAAGTGGGATGACATCCATCTAAAACATTCTGCATAGTAAAGGAAACCATAAAATAAATGAAAAGGCAACTTATGAATGGAAAAAAATATTTGCAAACCATACATTTAATAAGGGGCATATATTCAAAATATGTAAGAAATTCATACAACTCAATAACAAAAAAACCCACAAATAATCTGATTAAATAATGGGTAAAGGACCTGAATAGACATTTCTCCAAAGAATACTAACAAATGACTAACAAGTACATGAAAAGTTGCTCAACATCATTTATTATCAGGGAAGTGCAAATTAAAATCATAAGGAGATATCACCTTACACCTGTTAGGACAGTTAGTATAGAAAACACAAGAGATAACAAGTGTTGGTGAGGATGTAGAAAAAAGAGAACTGTTGTATACTGTTGGTGGGGATGTAAACTACTACAGCTACTATGGAAAACAATAGGGAGGTCCCTCAAGCAATTAAAAATAGAGCTACCATATGATCCATCAATTCCACTTCTGGCCAGATATTTGAAGGAAATGGAATCAGTATCTCAAAGAGATATCTGCACTATTATGTTTATTGCAGCATTATTCACAATAGCCAAGACATGGAAACAAAACCTAAGTGCCTGCCAATAGATGTATGGATTAGAAAGATCTGAGATATACATAGGAATATTATTCAGCCATGACAAAGAAGGAAATCCTGTCATTTGAACCAACATGGATGAACATATGGGGCATTACCCTCAGTGAAATAAGCCAGACAGAGAAAGAAAAATACTGTGTGACCTTATTAATATGTAGAATTTTTAAAAAGTTGAACTCACAGAAACAAAGTAGAATGGTGGTTACTAGAGAGTGGGGGTGGAGAGAGGAGAATTGGGGAGATGCTGGTTGAAGGGTACAAGCCCTCATTTATAAGATAAGTAAATTCTGGGGATCTAATGTACAACATGATGACTATAGTTAATAATACTGTATTACCGAGAGAACAGATCTTAAATATTCATACCACCCCCTCCCCCCACACACACACACCAAAAGGAAAACTATGTGAGGTGATGGGTGTTATTAATCTGATTATAGCAATCATTTGACAAAGTAAACATATATTACATCACCACATTGAATACTTTATACACAATTTTACTTGCCAAATAAACTTCGATAAAGTTGAGAGGAAAAAGAATTTAAAAAGACAGCATGGTACTGACATAAAGATAGGCATTCAGGCAAAGAAATAGGACTGAGATTATAGAAATAAACCCTTACTTCTACAGGCATACCTTGGAGATATTGCGGGTTCAGTGACCACAGTAAAGCAAATATTGGAATAAAGTGAGTCAAATGCATTTTTGGTTTCCCTGTGTGTATAAAAGTTATGTTCACCCTTTACTGTTGTCTAAGTGGTTCAGTAGCATTATACCTAAAAAAATGTACGTATCTTAATTTGAAGGTACTTTATTGCTACAATTGCTATCACCTGAACTTTCAGCAAGTTGTAATCACTGATCACAGATTACTGTGACAAATAAAAAAAATTATGAAAATTTTGAAATATTTTGAGGATGACTCAAATGTGACACAGAGACACTATATGAGTAGATGCCACTGGGAAAATGGCACCAACAGTCTTGCCTGACACAGCATTGCCACACACCTTTAATTTGTAAAAAACCCAGTATCTGCCAAGCACAATAAAGCTGGGTGCAGTAAAGGGACATCTGCAAGTCAAAAGATTTTCAATAAGAATGCCAAGCCCATTCGATGGGGAAAACATGGTCTTCTCAACAAAGGGTCCTGGGGCATTTTTACATAAAAAGAAATTACAACATAAATCCTACTATTCCCTCCTACCACTCAAAGGGATAGTCTTGCAGTTTTTGAGTTTAGGTGAACACTGTTGTACATGGAAACATTAGTGAGGTAAGAATATCTTATGTTACCAATATGATGTCTGCAAACTCCCAGCAGGAGGTTGAATTCCATTCAACTTGTTGGTTTTCCCTCTCCTTCTTTCAAAAGCTGCATGTACATACCATGCCCAAATCACAACACCTTCTTCCAGAGAGCATGCCTAGATTCTGCCTATTACTTTAATTATTCAAAGGCATGAATTGACTTTTTCAAATCCTGGTTAAACTTGACTTAATACATGACTTATCTGAAAGTAATCTGGATGAGTTAAACCCCCCTAACCATTAAAATTATGATAGAGTGAGTCATAAACTCATCTGTACTGAGAAAATAGTATAGTAAAGTCCAGAACTGAACTTATCCATTAAGCAATTTTTAAAAAGTTCCCTATAATTTCCCAAATATCCTGTAGGTCACAAGTGAGCTATTAAACACAAAAGCAATAGAGAAACCTTTAAGTGGGTGTTAGTAGATGTTAGACAAACAAATACTTTAAAATACAAAAATTAAATTAAAGGGGTTCTCTGCTAATGTGGGTTAATCCTCGTAACAACCTTTCCAATTATGGTATTATCATCATCCATTCCATTTAACAGATGAGAAAACTGAACTTTTAAAAAGTCAATCTCTAAGCTCACTATCTTACTTGGCAATATCACAAGATATTACTTGGCAGTATGGGGACCCAAATTCAAAGCATATGCTTTTCACCATGATATTTTACTTCTGGAAGCTTCACCTTAGTTGATTTTCCCTGGGATATTAATAAGTGCAGATGAAATAAATGTTGAGCCATTAGACTCCAAATAATCATCTGCTTATGAAAACATCTGTCTCACTTGGCAAAAACCTTTAGTTTTGATAAAATTTCATAGTTTTGGTCTGGAGAATTAGAACTTCCAGAATTATGAAACTTTGATGATCAAAAAGGACCACCTACTGAGAGCCTGTGCCTTCTATAATAGAGAGAACTCCCCCCAGAAAACTCAGGGGGGGGTTATGAGAATGTTCCTCTCCTCATGATCATGACTTGGTCTTCCAGTCCACTAGACTGTGCACATTTACTTAACCTTTTGGAAACACATTTTTCCATGTTTTGCAGAAGAATGGGAGCATCTATGATCTTTTTTACAAGAAAAGAAAATTTTTAACAACTGGAAAGCTTGAGTTTCTTAGGATTGCACACTCCTGATGACCAGTGTAATACGTGCTCATCTGCTGAATGTGTTGCCTCATCAGTAAAGACTGGGATTAAAGGAAATCTGAATTTAGAAGGCAACTACAGGATTGATTAAATCAATTAATAAAGGAATTAAGTTAAATGAGAGCTGCTTCCCTACAGGTTTCCAATGTCCTTAATATCTAGCACCAGAATTAGGTAAATACTTTAGAAGCATTCAGACAGCAAGAGCATAACAGGGCTAATTCCTCTCTTGTTCTTCATACTATAAGCCTCTATTACTGACTTATAAGATTGATCAGCTTTTTTATGAAATTGAATCCTCATATTTACAGTAAACACAGAAAACCACTAATACCTCAGGTATTTCAGTGTGTGATGTCTTTTCCCACCCTATTCTTTTGCAGTTTTTCATAGCAGATTAATTTATTTTAATCTCTGGGGTCTTTTTGAAACCTTTCATTAACTAATGTCCTAGAAATTCCTACAGTTTTTAAAACATCTCCAATTCTCACTGAGGTCATTAACACAAGTATTGAAGATGACAGAATCAAGTTTGAAGTCGTTTGCATCCAAGGTAACACTGTTCTTGAGTGCCAAGATGACACACCAGCTTCTGTCCAGATTCCTGAACAGTGGCCAACCACTTCCTCCAGGTTGATCATAATCAGTATAAGATTACAAGTTCACTTCATCATTTATTCTCCTTTCAGATAGAAGAAATATTATTCAAACATGTCAAGATTATATTAGATGAAACATTTTCGATTACTATGCTATCATCCTTCTATTTTATTTGTGATTCATACCAAGAAGACTGTCTTATAGTCTCCACCCGATTTGGCAGTTTTTAATAAATCCTTACAATGACTGAACTTCTGTTTCTCTTTCTTTTCACCTTAAGCCAGATGTCTTCCAGCTTTCTCCCCTTCTCTCTGATCATTTTCCATGTATGTATGTACTCTAATTGCATTTCCTGCTAACATACATTTTGTTACCATATTCAGACTGTAGATTTATAAACTTCTGTTTCCTGAGGTATTAACTGAGCTTTGTTTTCTTCTGTTGTTGCTGTGTATTTGATGGGATACTTGATTTCTTTCAGGGACTCTAGTTTTTCAGTCATTCTTGACTACTTGCAAGTCTCTAGGTCAGTCTCTAGAGACTGGGCCAATGCTTCTCCAAGTAATGGTCCACAGACTATGTGTGTTAGAGACGTCATTTCAGGAGATCTGAGATGGGCCCAGGAAGCTGTATTTTATTTTAACATGCACCATGTTTGATTTTTATGAACACTGAAGCTTGGGAGCCCCAAACACTAAAGTTTGGTTCTTTCTAGTTCTGGAGACATACATTCTGTTCTCCATTTTAGAGTCTTAATTTAGGTACTTTATAACCCAGCCTAAGAACAAAAACATCACTCTTTTTTTTAACACTTGAGAGAGTAGAAGATGGGAGATATTTTACACGTAACACCTCTAAATCTCTAAAGCACTCTGCAAGTCAGATACTCAGAGAAATGCAATGGTTTGCTCAAGGTTACACAGCTCATGATTGGTGTAGAATTTAAACCAAAGTCAGCCTGAACCCAGGGCCTGATATCATGTATCTCATTAACTGTTTTTCCTCTGAGCCAGTAATGGAGACCAGGTAAGGACTGAAATTGTTGAAAGGGAGATAAACAACTTGTAGGAGGATGAGAGAAGGAGCCTCAGGGCAGGAAATGGGGAAAGGAGAGCAAGTCCACTCCCAGCATACTCACAGATGGAAGTGGAGGTCTGAGTAAGTACTGGAGGCGGCTGCCAAAGAGCGGTGGGAGGGACAGAAGACCTAATGTGGAGAGAGGTACACTCCAGGCAACTTAAGGGAGTCAGCCTGTCCCCGACCACTCAAGCATGGTGAGCCAATTCCAAGATGGTTACAGTCACATATTGTTTTTTAAGTTAATTACTCAATGAAAATATAAAGGCGCTCTTAAGGAACATGGTTTGTGTATATGACATAAGTTAGGTATTCATATTTAGGGAACTGGGGAAAAAATAAATTGGTTTATTAGAAACATTTAGGGAACAGATGAATTGGATCTTTAAAGTGGTTGATTTAATTAAAAGAAAATATGTAAAAAGTCAGCTTAGAAGAATTCAATATCTAATTACAATTGTTTCATTCACTTACTATTTACTCTTTCATTTGTTAAACATTTATTGACTGTCTTCTATTGACCTGGAATTAAGCTAGGTGGTAGGGCATTCTTCTAGATTAAATTACCCAGTAAATGTAGAGTGAATATACAAATGAATGAGTTAATAAATGAATGGTTTAACAAGCCATCACATGAATTTGAGAAAATGAATAATGTGTGCATGGAGATCTTGGATAGCTCCCTGCAAATATTGGTGGCTGAACTAGGGAAGTCCAAGCCTATTAATCCTTGGTCCTTTCTCATTAGTCTCCAGAGATCTGAAATCCTCCCTTTAAGGCCAGGTAGACTTTCAAGTTTGCTGTGAAGCTGTGATATTCATAAGGCATTCATAGGCAGCCTAGACTTTTTAAAACACATGAGAGAGGATTCTGAGCAAAGGGTATCTTCTACTCACAAAAATCCCCCTTACTAACAGGGAAGAAAGCCACAGACAATCCTAAGAAACAACCCCACAAGCTTTGTCTTCACAACAAAAATTATCTATTCAGAGTTACCAGTTAACAGAACTCAAATAATTTAAAACACAGGGTAGTTAGTGTGTTGATGTATTTACGAGCTCTAGTGCATCTTATTTGACAACCTGAAAACTGAAGATCTTAATGTGAGTGATTATAATTGCAACAGTGTTTTAACACCCTAGGCTTTTTTTCATACAGACTAAAATAAACACTTGTTTCTTTTAAAATGAGCCCACTCTGTTAAAATAAGAAGGCCACAGAAATAGTCCTTTGTAAATACATGCAAATGACATTACCATGCACGTGGAGTTGAACGTGCTGTTGTGTTTCTCCCGCCGCATTGGTAGCCACACATGCGTACTTGCCAGCATCTTCCATCAGCGCTTTGGCAATCTGTAGAACTCGACCAGAGGACTGTATCTAATTACGAGCAGAAAGCATGGCAGCATTTTATACTTTACGCTTGGACTTGAAAACATCTGCGCAGATAGACAAACTCATTTACATTTATAATGTCTAATCACGTTGTTATGCCAATACCTTAATGGCTCTAGATTGATTAGAGCCATATCACTTGGTCATGCACAACAAAATATGCTAATTTGATTGAAAAACTTTTCTTATTCACTGGAAAACACAAAACAAAATACCTAAGGCCCGCCTGCTGGTGCATTCATAAAACTTCACTCAATAAAAGACTTCAGCAATGTAATGTAAGGCCAGTGAGGAAAATTTAAGCTACTTGAAAAATATGGTGACATTCATTAACACTTCATAAACAGTTTTAAAACAAAAATCTTTTTTGATTAAATAGTCATGAGGGCCAGAAAAAGAAGAAAAATAATAACACATGAGTAATGGAAATGTAGATAATATATGTCTTCCTATTTTTCCTTATTTTTCACTCTTAAGCTCAGTGCAACTGGCCTCTAACATTTTGGAATTGGTGATTTAGTGGTTATTCTTTGAAGCTGATTATTCAGAGATTACCAATAACTTACAATCATACTACTTAGCAGCCTACATAGTAAGCTCATACTCTTTTATCATCTATAGCATTGTTGATCCTTGAATCACTCTATTCTCTGGGTGTTGAAGACACAGTATTCCCAGGATTCTCATTTTCTGACTTTATTAAGATACTACTTTTCAGAATCTGCCTCCTCCTTCTGTGCTATAAACAAGAAACTCAGCTTTGTGATGGTTTACCTCCAAACCCATGGTTTCAGGAAAGAACCCTGTGCAGACTCCTAACATTACAGTCTTGGCCTCAACTTCTCTCCTAAGCTCCACACCAGTGGGACTATCTGCTGCACAGGTTAGCATATGTAACTTAACATATCCAAAGCAAAGCTTATAACTGTTTCCTTGTATCTCTACACCTACTTCTCATTGCATGTTTCCAATCTTGTTTAATGGCACCACCATTTGCCTAGTCATCTGGGTTTCCAAGCCCACTTTGACAAATAGACCACTCCGTGTTTCTCATATTCCCTATTTCCCATTCTCACAGGCACTGTGGAATTATAATAATATCTTAATTCATATCCCAGTGTCTCCAACCTCCCAAACTGTTAATTTATCTTGCACATCATTGCCAGAATCATTTGTCTAAAATGCAAACTTGATCCTTTTACCAGTTCTGCTTCAAAGCTCATTCACGGCTCCTACTTTGCCCAGAATGAAATCTGAACTCAGCATAGCCCTGCAGGCTCACCACATGCTGACCTCAAATGACCATATGATTCTGTGTGAGCTCCCACTTAACCTATTTCCCAGCCATACTGTACCAAACACAGTAAGCAGCATTCATACATACATTTATATTCATTTCTGGATTTTGCACATGGCCTTTAAATGCCATCATTTCTTATGACTCTGAACTCAGTTCTTTTTCCCGTTTCTTCTTACTTTTTATTCTCCCCTTGGATTAACTCATCTGTGTCTACGGTTTCCAAAATCATCCATGTGTCAGTATCTCTAGCCAGAGCTCACCTTTGAGCCTCAGGACTATATAGTCAGTGATCTACTTGACATTAGTTTACTTCAAAGACAACTCAAACCCCCCAAATTGTAAAACTCAGATCAGTTTTACCTCCCTCACACTTAGCCTCCTCCAGTCTCTAATCTCACTGGATGTCATCACAATCTATGCATTTGTGCAGATTGGACTCCAAGATTTTTCCTTAATAATTTCCTCTCGCTTACCATGTACTCTCATCTCTGTAGCCAACATGTGAGCCCAGATTTCTGTCTTCTCTGTTTAGACAAATAAGTCCTACTTGATTTCCATGTATCTACACTTTATTTTATTAAGGTGAATATACTGCAAAGTGATTGCTACAATAAGTCTATGTATCATCTGTCACCATACAAAGTCACAAAAACTTTTTTTCTTGTGATGAGAACTTTCAATATTTACTCTCTTGGAACTTTCAAATACATAGTAAAATATTATAGACTACGGTTGCTATGCTGTGCATTACACCCATATAATTTATTCATTTTATATGAGAGTTTTTCTCTCTTGACCCACATCACTCATTTTGCCCCTCTTCCAACCCCCTTCCTTTCTGGCACCATCAGTCTGTTCTCTGTATCTATTAGTTTTGTTTTGTTTGTTCTGTTTATTAGATTCCAAATATAAGTAAAATCACATGGTATTTGTCTTTCTCCACCTGAATTATTTCACTTAGCATAATGACCTCAAGGCCTATCTGTATTTTTGCAAAGAGCAACATTTTCATTATTTTTTGTGGCTGAATAATACTCCATTTTCTATCTATATATACTACATCTCTTTTACCCATTCATCTATCAGTGGGAACTTCGGTTGCTTCCATGTTGTGGCTATTGTTAAGTAATACTGTAATGAATGTGGAGTGCATCTATCTTTTTGTGTGAGTGTTTTCATTTCTTTTTGGGTAACTAGAAAGAAGTAGAACAGCTGGATCATATAATATATTTTTTTGAGGAACCACTATATTGTTTACAATTACTGGCTGCACCAATTTATTTTCTGATCCTTATTTCCACATCCTTTCAAATACTTGTTATTTCTTGTCTTTTGGATAGCGGCCATTCTAACTGGTGTGAGGTGATATATTGTGGCTTTGATTTGTATTTCTCTAATAATTAGTGATGTTGAACAACTTTTCATGTGCCTGTAGCCCATCTGTATGTCTTCTTTGGAAAAATGTCTATTTTAGATCTTGTGACTTTGTAAATCAGACTGCTTGGTTTTTGCTACTAAGTTGAGATCTTTTCATATTTGGGGTATAAACCCCTTAACTGATATATGATTTCCAATTATTTTTCTCCCATTCAGTAGTTGTCTTTTCATTTTGTTCCTAGTTTTCTTTGCTGTGCAGAAGCTTTTTGGTGTGATGCAGTCCCACTGGTTAATTTTTGCTTTTATTCTTTGCTTTTGCAGTAATATACAAAATTCGACACCGAGAACAATGTCAGAGAGCTTACCTCCTAAGTTTTCTTCTAGGAATTTTATGGTTTCAGGTCATACATTCAAGTCATTAATACACTTGGACTTAAATTTTATGAATGGTGCAAGATAGTGGCCTGGTTTCCTTCTTTTGCATTTGATTGTCCAGTCCCAACACCAATTATTGAAAAGAATTTCATTTTCCCATTGTATATTCTTGACTACTTTGTCATAAGTTAACTGACCATGTATGCCTGGATTTACTCCTGGGCTCTCTGTTCTGTTCCATTGATCTATGTGTCTCCCTATGTTCCCTGAGAGCACCTTTGCAGCCAGTAGCTGTGTGGCAAACCTGAAGCCTGTCCCTCAGGTTGAAGTTCTAGGAACAGTAAATAGGCCTTTTTCACTGGCAAACTCAGTGTCTTTCAGCCTGCTGTCTGCAGTGCTCTGAGGGTGGTAGCCTGCCAAGATTGTCTGTCCAGTTGTTGCAGAACCATGTGGCCTCTTTAACACCAGTACCCCACTCCTGACCCGGCCACAAGGGCCAGGTGATGAAGGGGCATCCTTTATGGGGACTGTGCTCACTTGCTGGCTTTAGCAAGGCAGTGGGAGATGGCTGTGTCCACGCATGTCTGCCTGCACTAGCAAGGTAGGGGAAGAATGCAAAAGTGGTTCCTGCCTGCTCCTCTGTTTCCAGAGAAAATCCCAGCTGGTTCCTGGCCCTTCTGGCAGATGCTTTAAGATTAGCAAATCAATCTCCTTCACATATAGTTTAAGCACTTTTCAAACTGCTGCTTTTGCACTAATCCTGGGGTGAATGAGTCTGCATGTCAGCCCTTTAAAAGAACCATTTCAGATCCCTACAACCATCTGGGTCCTTTGGTCATAAGCCCCACTGGTTTTCAAAAGGGCTTATCTCTCAGTGCAGGTCCCAAGGTTGGGGTTT
The DNA here is from genome assembly GCF_030020395.1 of Manis pentadactyla. NCBI lineage: Eukaryota > Metazoa > Chordata > Mammalia > Pholidota > Manidae > Manis > Manis pentadactyla. The sequence continues at coordinate 113,409,024 of NC_080027.1, read as the reverse complement.
TTGGTGAGACTATGTCTCTGCCTCTCCTGCTCATCTCGATGTGGCCCTTTTATCCTTTGCTGTGGAGGAGCTATTCAGCCAGTTTTCAGAGGAAGATGATCCGTATGCAGCAGTAGATTTGGTGTGTCCATGGAAGGAGGTGAGGTCAGGATCTTCCTATGCTTCCATCGGACCCCTGCCCACATATCTACTCTTGACTACTACAGTTCATTCTCCAAAAGGGGCCTGAGCACTCCTTAAAATGAAGCCTGATCATATCACTCCTCTCTTAAAACCCTTCAAAGATCTCCCACTGCTTTAAAGTATGTAGCCTTAATATTACTTAAGTGCAACCTCCCTGCTCCCTGGTCCCCTCTGGTCCGACCACACCCTTGCTCTCTGTGCCTCAGTCTTCTGCTTGCTTTCAAGTCCTCAAGAGGTATTACGCCAACCTAAGCTGTTTGCCCAGGCACATTTCTCTGAAATGGTCTACCCAGTTCTCTTCTAATTTATCCATTTAATTCCCACATATTCTTAAAATCTCTGCCCAAAGACTTCCTCTATAAATAACCCTCACACTTAAAGGCTTTACTCATTATCTGTTCTTACACCTCCCTACATTTTCTCTTAAAACAGTTTGTAATTATATTTTTGTATGGTTATGTAATAAATGCCTATCTCCCAGGTAAGCGGTTGTTTACCTGCACTGTGTCTGGTTCATCCTGAATCTTTTGCTAGCACAAATGTGTAGATTACTTCCACTGGATTTGGAATAGGAATAATAAATGAGCAGATATCCATCCTTTGTACAGGGAAAAGAATTCGGCACATCCCTCATTATTGAAAACTTCATACAAGCAAAGTTCAAGTCCACATCAGTCAATTAACCTGACCCTAGTAGCAAAATCTCTTAATTTGGATTTTTAGATGTATCATTTAGATTATCCAGGTTTGAAATCCATGTCTATTAATTCAACAAATAGGTACTGAGGTACAGTTAAAGGCCAGGAATTTACTTAGTGTGAAGGATACAGAAATGAATTTATTTGCAGAGACTGAATCTCTGTCCTCTTGAAGCTTATAAGAGGTAAAAGCCTATGTAAAATATAGGTTTGTGTAGATATGACTTTACCTTAATCTTAGTCTAGGGTGAACATATTTGGGATACTCTAACTTATTTAGTATTATTGAGTACTGTTCTTCCATGAGACACCAGTTTTTCAACAGTTAAAATAGGCATAAATGAAAACAATAAAAATACCAACCAGTATGTTAAAATTGATATCATTGTTAAGGTTGTTAGTCTTTAATCTATTCTTTAAATAAAAATATTAAGTAATATTCTTAAAAAATCTAAAGGAACACATTGTTTTAATCATTTTTCTGCAAAATGAGTTCAACAGGAAAATCTACAATTAAGAAAGAAAAATGTGATAGCTCTAGGAAGATCTACATAGCTTTCTTATTTGGGGCTCAGGAATATTTATACTTACTTTGAGGTTTCCTTGGGCAGTGTTCACGGGCTGGCCATCTTTTAACCACGTAATAGATGGATTTGGAATGCCATTGGCTATACACTGCAAGGTGATCGGCTTATATTTCACTACCACTCTCTCAGAAAGCCCTGAGGATTTGATTGTTGGAGGAACTAGATGAAAGAAAAGAAGAAAGGAGAGAGCAAGAAAGCAAAAACCGTAATTAATAGGTCAAACACTTAAAAATCTGTATGCAAGAATCTGAAACTTTAAAATTTAGAAAAAGGGCGAATCCCTATTTTAACAACGAAATAATCTCATCCCATGCATTTAATTTACAATTTTTAGCAACTTTAGACATGACTGATGTCTTAATTATGAATCTCTCTAATTCTCCAAAGAATAAGTAAAACAGATTTACAGCAACTGCAATCCACGTGGACGTCTGGCTTACACTTTTTGGTGTGTTTTCCTAATCCAATGTTGTCCCTCCTTTTTTCTAGAACTACCTCCTTACATCAGGGTGGTTTCCTAGTACCTGTATTCATACTGTGTGACTCTGCCCCAGCAGAGCTGATGGAATCCAAGGTGGGTGGTAACTCCATTTAAACTGGACCTGCCAGATCCCTCCCTCAGGAAATGGAATTGAGACTGAGAAACAGGATTAGTTATATCCCATCAAGCAGAAGAAAACCAGTCTGCATAGACAGAGGGAAAAATGAGGTTTATGTTCACAAAACCCTCTGTGCTGTGGCTTCCAGATGGCTCTCCAGTTTCTCATTCCAATCCCTCCCCTTTCAAGGTCTGCTGGTGAGTAAGACACATAGTACCCTGGCAGAGGCTCGCTTCTGTCCTTGGATTAATGGTTCTAACCCTATTGTGCTAGTTCTCTGAATGCACCTCTGTGCCCTGGTTCCTGCATAACATCCCCAGCCTCCATTTCTGGAAACCACTTCATTCGCACTTCCTCCTGTATTGGCTAAAAAGCCTTGAAAGCCGATGCAAGCCCTTTCCTTGAAATCTCCTGCCTCGCCTCTTCTACCTTATTTGGTCTCATTCTTCAGACCCTGGCATTCTACTCAGAATATACTTCCTAATTCTCAAATGATGTCAATATTCATTCGCATGGTTATCTCTTGATGGAGTCTCTGCTATTTGGTCACTATCATTAAATGCAAATCCACATGCTTTACATTACTTTCTGTAAACTCATGATGTACCCCAATTACTGAGCTACAATCTGAGTTAGATAATGAGGCAGGGCATAAACTGTCAACGTAACGCCTTTCAGCATACCATGAACAGTCACTTCAAATTCCTTCTTGAGGCCTCCAGCGGTGTTTGTCGCCACACACCGATAAAGGCCTGTATCCGACACCTGAGCCTGGGCAATAACCAGTTTGCGACCATTTAGCAAAACCTTGAATCCATCCCTTTCATTGATTAGCTGGCCATCCTTCAGCCACCTGTAGAAACAAGGCAAAAAGAAGTGTGGAGATGTATTTTGAACAACTTATGTATCTTAAAGGCACTATATTTATTTATGTATTATTTTTTTACGTACATACACAGATACATAAATTCAATTGTTTATTTGCCATTATTCACTTCAAATGTTCAAATCTAGCAAAATGAATATGATCCAAAAACACCTTTAAAATAAAACCCTGAAACCGTTTAGCATTATATTTTCCATTTCTTATGTTATCATGTTCCATTTAGTTTTATAATCACATGTGAACAGTTTATTCCCTTAGTTGACTATTCTTTTGCATGTTGTAAAGCACTTTGGAAATGAGAGTTATGTATTCCAGAAACGTTTTGTGAATGAGGGAATGAGAAAAAAGAATTGCTTATTAACTTCTATTTATATATATGCTTGTTAACTTCTTCTATTTTCCTAATATGCTGGGTATATTTCTTTTAATTTAGTTATTCATTAAAATGTTTCAGTGCACAGGAAGTTCTGACAGATAATGGCCTCATAGTCTATCTTTATGAATTAAAAGTGTAATTTCTAGGAGTGTTAATGGAATTCCTCTAAATAAGCAGATTAAGGAATGCTGTGCATATCAAGTAAAAATTTCCTTGTATAGCAAATATATCGTTTAAAAGTTGTATAAAGAATATAATTCTTTACAACCACATTTTAATGACACAGAAGCTCTTTCAAGATAGCTCTAAAATACTGAAATAAAGAAGTGGGAGGTGTTTAGAAGACATACCAAAACCCTTACATGATAGTTGGTGGGGGAGAGCCTGTCACTTGACAATCCAGCTCCAGTAAGTTATTAACCATCACAATGAAGTAAGATGTTTCATCCCCTCCTTCTATAGCTGGTGGCACTAGAAAACAACAGAGGTGTTAACATACAAATAAATACATACAAGAAAAAATACACTATCACTTTAAGCAATACTAAATTGCAGTTTAGAAGGTTGATAAGTATCATAGTAACTTGGTACATGAAAGGGATTGAAAATGTAAAATACATTTTATAAAACACACTTTCCAGGATAAATGAATGTACTTTAGACCTATGGTGGATTTTTGTCAACCTAGCATTTATGCTGCTATGGACATTATCTGAATATAAATTTGATTTCTATTTTATGTTGCTTATTTTTGTAAGAATAATATGAGGGAACCTCAAAAAGTAGGCCTCTATTCAAAAGCCCTCAATTTATGAAGACATAGATGCAAGGTTGCAAGATGACTTCCCGAGGATCAGAGACTAAGTTTCCTGCTGTCTAGCACAGTGCTCATGACAGAAGACCATGTTACCAACCACTGCAATCATATTCTATGGATGTAAAAATGTATCTATGCACTTACAAATACAGTGTATCTATCAAAATCAGTGGAAGATTTATGTGGGTTTTAGGTCTTGGGACTCTAGAGATTAATCCACCACTCAGTAATGTGCAGTCCAGGTCTGAACAGATAACTAAGCCTTCTCTGAGATTATTATTCTGTGACCAAAAAAACACTCAACCTCATCAAATTTGCTAGGAAACAGGTCCACAGAGTGGCATCCTTATTTACCTAAAATATCAACTTCGTATTTGATTTCCTTTTCTCCTGCCACACTGGTAGCCACACATGCATACTGTCCCCGATCAACTTCTAGGGCACTCAAGATTTCTAGTTTCTTCCCACCATCTTCTGTGCGGATATTGCCACTGGTTTTTATGGGTACCCCATCTTTTAACCAGGTGAGAACTGGGGGAGGATTGCCAGCAGCTTTACACTCCAGTGTCAGTGAATGAGCAACAACCACTTGCTTATTCAAAGGTACAGCCAAGTCACCTTCAATCATTGGTGGAACTAGGTAGGAAAAACAAACATTTCAGGCATTCTTTGGCATCCTAGTGAAATAAAGTTGTTTTTTTTTCCTCTCACACAGTTTGACCATAGAAACTACCTACATTATCTGTCTCCCACTATTTTGTTGAGAAAGTAATTCCTTTGTTGAGCTGATCTGCAATGACTCTGAACACTGTGGAATACTCTAGAGCTGCCGTGTCTGGCTTACAATGGGCAAACAGTAGAGACTGAGCTCAATCTTAGTACCCACTTCACCTTCTCCATAAAAACCAAATGGTCAAGATGCCCCATGCGCCATTGGCAAATCGTTGGCCAAATGAATGGACCACTTCTCGCTAACTGTAGATTTTTATTTTTCCAAATCATGGGACAAATACTTCCAATCCTTTCCCATGCATATTGAAAATGATTAAACCCATCCAGACTTTATTTGTGAATGAACTGAGTCTTGGCATATTAGAAAGCACAGACAAAGAGGTATACAATTAAAGCACATGTGTTTTCCTTACCATAGACATCCACATGGAATGATTTTTCAGCAGTTCCAGCAACATTGGTTACATGACATGTATATGTTGCTGAATCAGAGACCTGTGCTCGAGGAATATGAAGAAATTGTCCTTTATCAACATAAAGTGCTTGTGAGCTAGATATGACAGGCTGGCCATCCTTATACCAAGTAATAGCAGGCATTGGAAGTCCTCGTGTTTCACATTCCAGTTTAATTATGCTGTTGATCAATGCTGATATTTCTGTAGTGACGTTGCCTCCTTTAATGCTAGGTGGAACTAGGAAGGATTTCAGAACAGAAACAATTCTTCTAAGCTTTAGCATCTGTGGCAAAATCTTAAATGCTGCAGATGTTTAAATAATGCATTGAAAGTAAATATGAATTAAAAACAATTAGAAAATTTGTGATTTATCTACCATTAATTAATTGTTTGTTTTATCAGTCTTTATCACACTCCTTTTAGGTTTCAGATTTCAGTAAAAACAGAAAACCATAGCTTTAATTTCAGGGGTTCATTTAAATCCAACAGATCATATTATGGTAACTAAGAAAGTTATGTTTAACAAACAAAGCAAAAGAAAATAAAACTCAATTTACAGTAGATACAGTATGTTTGTAACCAGGCCAAAAGAACAAAAATGTCAGGACTACAACTACATGCCCTTTCCCCAAGAAATATCAAAGGTCTAAGTGCTTTCAGAACCAGCTACTGGTAATAGCTGTGGAGTCTTTAACTTTTGTTACTTACTTTTTTCTTTTTTGGGAACTGCCAAGAGTTCATTCACTCAGCTTTACTCATCTAATTGACTACATGTGTATCATCTGTAATTCAGCAACGGCATGCCTGGCCTCTCACACCACAGGAGGACTCTGCTGTTGGAAAAACAACTCAAGTAGCTCACCCTGCCACATATTCTGAACACAGTCATTCCAGGATTGTGCTATAAGGGTGACAATTTAAAAGAAACCAAATGGCATCTGCCTGAATCGGAGTGCCTTAATATTAGTTTATTAAACTTTTATTTTAGAATAGGATATTTTGTAGAATAGTTATCTTATGTAGTTGGACTAGGTTTATAGGTTTTGGGAGGAAGATCACAGAGTAAAGTGCCATTCTCATCACCCCATATTAAGGGTACATACTCTCAACATGACTTAACACTGATGATGTTAGCCTTGACAATCTGGTCGAGGTGGCTTTTGCTAGGCTTCTCCATTGTACAGTTGCTATCTTTTCCTCTTTATTTTGAAAGGAATTGTTCAGCTCATATGTGTGGAGTGGGGAGTTATGTTCTACTTCCTTGAGAGGAGAATACCCACATAATTTATTTGGCATTCTATATGGGAGATTTGTCTCTCTTCCTCAATTTATTTATTTACTCATTTATTTATGTCAATATAGATTCATAAAAACTTACTTTATACCTTGGGTTATAATCTAATACTGTGTTATTCATTTTGTTATTTAAATTGCTCCAGTTTGGGCTATTGGGAGCTATTTCAGTTGGCTTCTGTATCCCTTTGACATATCCATGGTATCTTCTTATATTATAGCCCTACTACAGGCTCTTGGTCATTTTGTATGTACCCTGCTCCAGCCCAAGAATTAGCATTTCTCCATGAAGACCTGGCTCCTTTTAGTGGAGAAAAATAGTAGGAAACAAGATCTGGGTGTTGAGTACAGTACCTTATATTTCTTCATAACCATTCTTGGAATTTATTCTCAGTGACAAACATTCATATACACATATAATCTATGGCAAGATTTACTCTACTTTGAGATGAATTTGGATGGTGGGATAATTTACTACAAGGTGGTTTACTATATATATCAGGGAAGCCAACTATGGACCATAGGCCAGGCATGGAGATGCTGAGCTAAGAATGTTTTCCATTTTTAAATGGCTGGAAAAATATCAAAATAAGAGTAATAATACTTTCTGAAATGCAAATATTATATGAAATTCAAACTTCAGCATCCATAAATAAAGTTTTATTGGAATACAGCCACACTCATTTGTTTACATGCTATCTATGGCTACTTTCATGCTATAATGATAGAGTTAAGTAGTTGCAACAACTATCAAATATAGTGTTCTCATTGCTTCTCACTGCTTACTGCTCAGCTCACCATGAATTTCAATATCAAAGTTATAACTCAACAGTAATTCAAGTGTCATGCATATCACCATACCATCATATTTTATTTTGTTTTCATGACCAGCATATTGGTCATGTAAATACAAGAAGAGAAAAGTAGACTGTAAAATGTCTCACTTTTAAAGAATAGCACAGTGTGGGTTATTTTGTTATTAATTAATTGGCAAAACATTGTATTTATTTTATAATAGCACTACAGCTCTTCTGAAAGAATACAAGCTATACAACACTACTAGACTAAGCACTCACCATAATGCTTCCAATACAGAGAAAAACAACAGTTACAAAAATTAGAAAATTTAAAATGGAATGGCTCATTATAGCAGAATTTCTTCACAAAGATAAAAAATCAAAACAAGGCTATAATCAAAGTAAGTTTCTAGCCAAGTTTGTTAGCCAAGCAAGGAAAGCCATTTACCAGCAGTGATTAAAAAAAATAAGGATGATTGTGGCAGATACATAAATATGTCCTGAGAAATCAATTTGCTTAAGATTATTAGTCTTTACATGAGAATAACTGCTTGAAGAGTTGAGAACACTGGGAGCAACATTAATAGTCAATTTATTTTAAGGCAAATTTTCTAAATAGTATTATTGGCTTCTGACAAACTGATAGATATTACTGATACTGCTTAGTTCTTTTTTTGTTTATTTGAGGAGTCATGCCAAATTTGAAGAAACTGAATAATTAGCTTCTAAGTATAGTTTGCATGGAACAACTACAGACAAAAATATTTTCAAAGAAGTTGAACAAAACATTCATTCACTACAACCTGAAGTGGAATCTGGTAAGATGTGCTACAACTGACAGTAGTAAAAATACGTGAGGCAGAAAAAGGTTTAAACAGATTTACAAAGGTTATAAAAATGTAAGGTTTTAAAAATCTATCTTTATTCCTTGTAGTATTCATCAGCAAGCAGTTTGTGTAAAATATCCATGTGTTATTTAACCAGCAGTTTCCAAGGTATATTTTATTTGCTCTAACAGACTTAAACATTGCCAGTTCAATGAATTTTTGTCAGAAGTAGAAGTTGAATAAAATGCTTGTCCTATCATACAGTAGTTCAGTGCCTTAATGGCTGATAAGGCTATATTTTAATTTTTGAGCTCAAAGCTGAGACTGAGTTTATTCTGAATGAGAAGAGTTGTCCTCAAACATTACTATTGAATATTGAATGACTTTAGAAATTAGTTATGCTATAAACTTTACAAAGTTTCTTAATTAACTCAACCTAAAATTACCAGATAAAAACAGCACTCAAATGTAAAATTTCTGTGTTAGTCATTATGTTATTCCTATCACAAATAATGTCAATCTGTTTTATACATTTCCCATGCTACCAAATGAAATTGAGATCTCAAGTCCCCTACAGATTTGCAGTGGATGTATTTTCTGAGTTAATTTCAGTTTCAGCAATATATGTCAGATCTTGATGCAAATACAAAGGAAATTTCCACACTCAAAAACCACTTATCTCTGAAAATAAGGAGACCTTCCATCTAATGTTCAATAGGAATTGTTAAAAGCCAAATATCAAGAGGATAAATAAATGCTTCCAAACAGTGAAGATGGTCAATTAAAATCATATGTTTGTAAACTGATATCAACATTTAATGGTACCTACCTACAAGAAAAGATATTTTCATAGTTGAAATACATAAAATCTCATTATAGACCAGTATTAACAGAAGAACTTCTGCAATTCATTTTGTTGATGGGGTCATTAACTTTGAATTTCAATTAAGTAAAATGTTATCCTTCGCAAAAGAATCCCACTCTTCTCATGAATAGACTTGTATTACAAAAAAATTTTTCTATTTTAAAAATTTCCAAAATAATAGATTTTTATCAATAAGCAATTGGTAGAAATTTATTTCTGTCTTATCATGTGAGTACCTACATAATATCTTTGATTTTTTTTCTCATGGTCTACAAAGCCTAAAATATTTACTATTCTATTTCCTATAAGAAAGGTTTGCAAGTCTTAGTATAGATAATCGATTTATATAAATTCAAGCCACCATTTTGAAATCTTGAGAAAGAGTATCTTTTTCTGACTTCAGATTTTAATTTTGATTTGTGACTATTTATGTCATGTGTTAATCTGTAAACATATATCTAATTTTGGCTCCAAGTGCCTAAATCAGCTTGGCTAGTCTAAAAGCTGGATGGTACAGTGATGAACCCAAGAACATATCCTTCCTATCCTCCATGGAAGTTTTACACAGGTATATCATTTGGACTGAAAAGGATATATTTGAAATGTTTGGGTTTATAAAATTGAGCAGAATTACTCAAAGAACATTTCCAATTGACAGGAGAACAACATGTCATCTACTGCTTTAATGTGTCAAATAAATTGTCACGCTTCCTGTTTCAATTTAATTCACATACCCTTTTCTGACACCTATTCTTCTGTTTCAGAAAGGGTGCTACAGATAAAGGCTATGAACACACCAAGCATTAAAATGCACCATGTAAATATGTTCAAAGACTTTTATTGCAGCTCTCAGACCTCCCTAACTTATCCACGGACCTCAGTTAAGTATCTTTCCCTCAGAACCACTAGTTATGAATTTTCACAATCTCCCCTCGGATATTAAGACCTCAGTTAAGTATCTTTGCCTCAGAACCACTAGCTATGAATTTTCACAATCTCCCCATAGATATTAAAATCTCTGTTATTCCCTTTCTTTTCACACATTCTTTTTTCCTCTCTCTTTTATTTTTCACTCCTATATTGTCTCCATGTCTTTCCTTGTTCATGCATACTGTGCTTTTCTGCCTTTCAGATGCATCAACTGTCCTGCAACATGCTGTTAGTGTGCACATAAAGAAAATGAAGGAATCAAATGTAGTGTGAAACACACTGTCAATCTGAAATTTACATAAGCCTTCCTCACAGTTTAGCCCAAGTGTGGCATCTATTTCATTTATTCTTATGAATAAAAGCATTTTCACAACTGAAATAAAATAAGTTTAAGACCACCTACTCAGAGGAGCAGACAACTTTGCTAGAGGGGGAATGGCATTATTTCCCAGATTATAATACTCAAAACTCCACAGTGTTACAATGCCTTTCATCTCAAACAATCCAAGAAGGTTTAATCATTATAGAACCCTCTCTTCTGGGTGCCTGAGGGCATACAGAGTGAACAAGAGATCTTAAATGAAAGGAGTCTTATTGAACCACGAGAATGTATTCAGTACAGACCCTGGCAACAATACAGCAATGTAGAGAAGACTACTCAATAGCTTAGGGGAAATATTGCGCCTATTGTTTAAATGTCTGATTTTGGTAGGAGGCCAATGATATCAATAACACTTTTGTTTAACTTGGATGCCTGTCTAGCTAATCTTTCAGTAACACTACTCTTTTGGAGAACGTGCCTTTTCATGACTGTTTTCTTCCAGGGCATCTATATATAGATGGAAATGATTTAAAAGTCTGTATTAAATAAATTTTCTGTGTTTCAAGAAAGCCATTTGAATGTTACATAAAGAGGCTAACGTTACAAAGGGGAGATGTGCAACTCAGTGAAGTTATAAAGAAATCAAGCTGGATTCTCTATATATTTCAGGTTGTAAGACAACACAGTCACTAAGAAGATAATGAAAAATGAATAACAATTATTAAATTCTTACTAGAGGTCAGAGTATACTTACTATAAGTAGAGTATCTGGCTCTTGGTCCTCACAGAAACACTATTAAATAGGTGCAGTTATTATTCCCATTTTATATATGAGGAAACTGAAGTTGAGAGAGCTTAGGCAATTTATCCAAAGTCACAAAGTTGGTTAAGCAACAGAACTTAGACCTAAACCTGAGTCTGCTTGTCTCAGAAGCCCAAGTGCTTATTAAGGACTAGAATGGTGCTGTGCAACAGAAATATAATACAAACCACATATACCACATATACAATTTAAAATTTTCTAGTAGCCACATTAAAAAATGTGAAAGTGAACAGGGGAAATTGGTTTAATAATATATTTTACTTAGCTTAATATATCCAAAATATCATCCTTTAAAGTGTAATCAATGCAAAATTATTAACTATTTATATTACATTATATTTTCACATTTAGTCTTTGGTTTAGCATTGTAGATATTTTATACCTGCAGCTCATCTGCATTTGAACTAGCCACATTCCAATGATCAACAGCCACATGTGTCTAGTGGAGACCATACTGGGTGGTACATCACTCAACCATTTATTCATCACTCATTTATCAAATATTTCTTGAGAGTGACTGTATATCAGACATTCAAGTAAAGAACATGCAAAAAGAAGGTCCTGCTCTTATGAAGTTTAACTTTCTTGGAGAGAAATAGTGAATAAGTAAATAAACCTGGAATAAAGCAATAAAATATCAGACAGTGATATTTGTGCTATGAAGGAAACACCTGGGACAACGTAATAGAGAGTGATTAGCGACTGCTTAGAATTGGGAAAATCCTGTGAGGAGGTGACATTCCTGAAGTATCTAAACTTTTTTTTGAGTGTCATATGCCATAGAAAGACGGAAGATATGGTTAAAGAAAGAAGTTAAGTAGAGCCATGAAAGCATGGTTGGCCTTCTGAATTCTGTTCCTTTCTATTGTGTAATTCTTTGTGCCTGTAACATTATGTTCATGCATCTTCCTATGACTCCATGTGTGAAAAATAAAATGACTTTGGCATTTCACCTTCCTCAGGGGATTTTGCGAATTTTAGTGAAATGAGGGCTACACATCTCTGGTGGAGACTTAGCAGAGAGAAATCAGCGGCACAAACACAAGGCATTTAAAATATTACCATGTGGTCGGGATAAAGGCCAGGATGGAATGAAAATAGAACAACTGAGTTGTCTGCATACCATCAGCTTCGTTCTAATTCATTTTAGAGTTTTTTTTTTTACCCCTTTAAGGATTTAGACATTTGATTCATGTATATGATAACCAGTTAGGCAATACTTGACCTCCTAAGTGAGATCATATGAAAACTCAATCACTAGGAGAAGTCCATACTGAGTGATAAAATGCATTAAAATCGGATGCAATGTGCTAGCCTAAACCACATGAAGATGGGCTCTTTCTTCTAAAGTAATTAGCATTCCACATTAGTCAGTATTTAACATTACCCAGAGTGAACCCTGCTTTTCAATTTATAAGAAGAATTGATAGTATTAACAAGCATAAGAAAATCACACTTACTGTAGATGGTCAGTTTTATATCCCTGGCTTGTTTACCAGCTGCATTAGACACTGTACACTGGTAACGCCCCTTGTCACTTCTCCGTGCACTCTTTAAATGTAGAGCTTGTCCTCTGTCTAGAAGTTCAATATTAGGATCTCCCAAAAATAAAGGCCTAAAAAAAAATAAAATTTTATTCCATGGGTCCACTTTTATTTTTCTATGTTTCCTCTCTTATTAATCACAACAAAAATCATGAAGTCATATTAAGGTTAAAAATATGAATCAAAGTTGAAGTTTTTAGTCTGAATCTAAAAAAAAGTAAATGTGATTACTAGTCCTGTTCAGAAGAATGGGATGGTTAAACCACTGTATTAACAAAATTTAGATGATTATCACTTTGAGATGAAAAGTTTCTTCATTTCAAACTTAAATTTATTGAACAATATTAATAGAAACCTGGTAGTTTTATAATGTCATTATTTGTTTCATTCATTTACCCCTTCTTTTTTTGTTGTTATTTGCATAGCCAAAATTTCTACTATTATTTAGAAAAGAAAAACTAAGAGTATAGAAGCTTCAGGCCAAGCAATATTATTTTTAAATCAATACCATTATAATACCTAGAAAAGTATTCATAATAGAGTGAACGGTTATTACTTACTAAAGGCAATGATCATGCAAACTTTTCTGAAAAGTAGATATTGTAATAAATTATGAATGCTTTTATAATCATAAATACTGAAAGATATTTATGCCCAAAGCAGCTTTATATAGTTGTCAAAGAAGTCTTTTTCTACTATACAGAGTTGTGTTTACTGACTACTGTAAAATGCTCACTGTATATATTTGGCAGCAGCTCTATTTAATACCTGGCACATCATGGTTATTAAAATCTGTGATAGCCTAAGAATCCATACACTTTTAAAATCCATTTACTTTCAGGAAGAACCATAGTTAGCTTCTAAAAAGTTGCTGTGACTAAACCACATAAGAAATAATTAGGTACATTGCTATATTAATGAACCACCAGTCAGAGTAGAAGATCAACTGGAAACATGTTTAATTTTCTCTGAGAGCATCCTTTACTAATTCTACTGGTATGACACTTTGAATAAAGTTCTAAAAAGCTAAGAGAATCAAGTATCCTACTTAATGCATTTTAACTGTTTAAAGAAAGTGAATACTTATTAAACTGACTCAAATTTGAATAACTTTAAAATTCATTGATTGTTAATTATGCAAGTAACATAAAAATTTAAACACACAAAAAAGTAAGCCTTCTAGTAAGAAAAGGTCTCCCCAGTTTATTATCCCTAATGTGAGCCTTCTCCCTAGACTTCTCATCATTATCAGTTTGGTTTGTGCTCTTCCACGTTTTTCTAAACATTTTCATGAATAAAGGTATTCCCAAAGGAATCTAAAGCTTTTAATACATAAATGGTATTGTATTATTGTTCTACTTTTCACTCGACAATAGTTATGGAGGTGTTTTTGATACATAGCTTAATCTTACACTTTTAAATTTCTATACATGTTTTATAACATAACCATACTATGAGTTATCTACTCTTTCTCCTAATGTTGAGCTTTAGACAGTCTTTACTTTCCTGCCATTACAAATGGCAGGGAATATTCCCTCTCCTAGATACTGAAATGTAATTGTCACATTACAGCATTCAAATTTTAGTAGATGTCAAACTGTATTTCAAGTACTCATCTGCATTCTCCCCAGCAGAGTGCTATATCCTGATTTCCAACATTTTAGCAACATTTGATATTTGCCAAACCTTCACCTTTCTTTTTGCAGCTGTGGCCTGTGAAAAACAAAATCCTATGATTTTTGTTTATATTCTTGAAATTATTGAGGATAAGCATCTTGAAATACATTTATTGCTTAACTATGTATTTTTAAACTCCTGTTCATACCATCCATACATTTTTCCATGTTGTTTGTGCTCTTATTGGTGTATAAAAAGTTTAATTACAAGCTTACACTTCACACACTGTAAATCTTTACTCTTTGTTACTTAAGCCTTAGACATCTGCTCTCAGAAACTATAATCATACAGGAAGTGTGACTATGACGTGAGAAATAACCTCTCATGAGCAATATGAATCACTGTAGCCATATGAGTCTGGGCAAATCTCAAAAGCCCAGGAACCTGGAACCTGGGAAACATCTAATTGCTCTTCAGTGATTGCTCCTTCTCGCCCATACATAGAACTAGTTTTAAGTATTCATCTGGCTGTCATAAACAAATTTTCCTTTTTACTACTTCAAGCAATTGTATGTAAAGGCAATATTATCTCTGCAGTTAGATCTTGCATTTTTCATTCTTAGCCTCTAGACAGAATATTTTTAGTGTATAATAAATTTGAGTTCTTCTATTTTCTAAAACAAATTCCCAGGATTTATAAAGAGCCTTGTGATTCATAAGAATGCAAGGTATTATAAGACTTGGAGACCATTTTGTGAGCAATATGTTTTTCATTCATGTTCATTTAATAATACTCTCTGTGGTAAAATAATTAGGAGGGAGAATATCTACATGCATTTACACATCTGTTTCCTATCAATTGAAGTCTTGCAACAAATACAAAAAAAGGTACTCACTTGCCATCTTTGAACCAGTGAATAACAGGGAAGGGAGTGCCTTTGACCTGGCATTCAAGGGTGATGTCATGGTTGAGGACAACTGAGACTTCATGTGGGGAGTTAGCACCTATTATGATGGGTGGGACTTGAACGAAGACATTTTATTATAAAAGTGTATGCATTAGCAAAAAAAGCAGGGGAAGGAGAGCAGATAATTAATGATTTCTATAGTATTTCAACAAGGTCTTAATATTACAAACAAAATAGCATACAATATTCCTTTATCATATCACATCTATAGACCCAAATGGTAAATAGAAATATAAATTAAATAAGTAACTACATTTAAAAATCAAAATTAAATATAACTATAAATACAGGAACATATTCATGGAACATTTTCTAGCAGGAAAATTTCCTGGAAGAATTATGGCTATACAGAACTCATTTCGGGGAGTATTAAACCCAAGTGCAAAAGGGGTTTAGATATAAGAGACCACTGAAGTTCATATAGTGTAATTTACTGCTGCTATACATTTTAGGTAATGAATGACATAATGTCAATCTTATAATGTTCAATTTCTACACAGTACACCATAGTGCTATTTGAAATACAGCTTTGAAGGACTCTTATGCTTATGCAAAATTGGATAGGATGCATAATATGAAAAAGATTATGCTAGTCTTTATTCTTAAAACTATCAAGTACACTGAAGAACTCCTGGACACTTCCCTGCCCTTCAAACAATCTATGTTTACATCATGTTAAGGTGTTTGGTCTTCATCTTCAGAGCAAATGACCAGCCACTAAAAGAATTCAGTAGGGGAAGGGTGCGATCAGATTTGTGTTTTATGACCATACTGGCTGCTGAATGTAGAGTGGATTCCAGCGGCAAAGAATAGATGGAGCAGTTAGGAGGCTAGTACGTTAATTCAGCTTATAAATGATAATACTTTCACAGTGGGAATAGAAGTAGATCATTTAACATGGAATTAGGAAGCAGACTTAACAGCATATGAATGTAAATTCCACTCCTCTGACACCAAACGCTATAGTGTGGGGTTTTTTTTCCCACATACATATATATATATATATATAAAGCAATAACAATATTATACACAGCAGTAATAGTAGTATAACTTCATTCAGGTTCCAGGACCTGATTCCAATGTGTGTAAGTATGTTGGAAGGGGTCTTCCCCCACACACACTAACACCAAGCAATTCTTGAACACAAGCAGGATATCTGAGAATTCAACTCAATTCTGATGCTATCTGCCTAGAGACAGCACCAGATTCCTGAGGTTAAGGGCTCCATCCTACAAGACTGCCTTCTACAACTAACTCTGGATTCTAGTTGCAAGCCCCAGGCAGCTAATCTGTGCTTCTGACCTACTGGCTATTAGATTGGAAGTTCCAATGACCTCCCCCTTAGGTTCAATTAATTTGCTACAGTGGCTCACAGAACTCAGGAAAACACATTTACCAGTTTCACATACTTCTGTGAGCCTGGGCTGGCCTAGAAAATCCCACATCTGACACCAAATGTAAACCCCACTCCTCTGACACCAAATGAGATGGCGTCTTTTTTTCCTACTTATACATATAATGATAACAATATAATACACAGAAATAATAGTAGTATAACTTCATTCGGGTTCCTGGACCTGATTCCAATGTGTGTAAGAATGTGGGAGGGGGTCTTCCTATGAATAGATTTAAGAGCTGGAGAACGGAGGCAGGAAGAATGAGTGACACCTTCTGGCAGAGCAAGCGGATGGATGGAGGTGCTGATCCTTATGATGGAGATCATAGAAGGTGACCAGAACAGGTGCTCATTGAGATCTTTCTGTTTGATATGCTACTAAAATACTCAGTCAAGATACTGCAGAGAATTTTAGATATATAGTCCTTAAGAAGTCTGAGCTGGAGATTAAAGTTTGGGAGTTATCAGCACACAGATAGACTTCAAAGTAAATGAGTGCCAAGAGAAAGAATAACAATGAGACTAATGATAGAAAGATTACTTAGTTTTTAATAGCCTTTGCTTAAATATAATAGTGGTAATTTTGGTAGATTAAATGCAAAATACTTCAGGCTTTAGACATTAATGACATTAGACAACTGAGAGGGATTATTTTTATGTTCTAGCAGTTTAAGAATGGTAATTTTAGTGCAGCATCATCCCTAGAACTCACTTCTACCTCACACTTAACCAGTTATATGCCCATTTCGGTGAGCAAAATATTGGAAAGGGAGGAAGGCATTTTACCACAAATTATACTTTAATTGGCAAGCAGAATTTCAGAAACTAAAATTACAAACTTTTAAATTTATGATTACCACTTATAAATTTAAAATACTTTATATCCCAATTTATTACAGATGCTACCTGCTCTCAGAATTCTCATCCCTTAATCAGAATCAGCTCTGAGGTGATTTAGTTACAAGAATTAATTAGAATGCAGGAATGACAGATAGCCTTCCTTCCACAGCTCAAGTACTTAGAAGCTTCAGGAAATGTTAACAGCAAGAATGAGTTTTACTCTGCATCATCCTATATAGTTACTTCCCTGAGAATGCCCTGCCCATCTTCCTGGAAAAACTGCTAAGAGTAGTAATTTACTACTTTATGAACAAGACAGTACCTCACTGATAGACATCTCTGTATGATAAATGCCTTTAAACTTTGTATATCCTATGATTTTGGTTAACCAGTATTAAAGACAAAAATAATGATAGAGTAATAAAACAAATGATATTTCTCCTGTCAATTTATTTTTCATCTCTTCACTCTTTCATACAGACAGCTCTGTATAGAAATACATTTGAATGATAGTTTTTAAAAGAATGTTTTCCTTACCTAGCACATCAATGTTAAAATACTTCTGAGAAGTGCCTGCAGTATTAAGGGCTTT
This sequence comes from Manis pentadactyla, assembly GCF_030020395.1. Classification (NCBI taxonomy): domain Eukaryota; kingdom Metazoa; phylum Chordata; class Mammalia; order Pholidota; family Manidae; genus Manis; species Manis pentadactyla. Next base: position 113,390,877 of record NC_080027.1, on the reverse strand, counting down.
GCAGGAATATCTTCCTGCATCCCCTGGAGTGGCTTTGAAGAGCTTTAATATCTTCCCATTGTTCACAAACTGAATAGTGCTGCTTTCAGTCACCTTTAAAGGTCAAAGGGGTCAGTGTTATTTCCAATCCTAATAAAAATGCACAATTAAAAACTGAACTAACATTTTTATGTTATTATTAATAAGAATTTTACGTCTCAGTGACTTCAGAGGCAGAGGTAAGGAATTATGCATATTTGGATGTCTCTATTTACCTGGACATCATCTTTGTACCATGTAATGATGGGAGATGGAGTACCTTCAACTTCACAGAAGAGCGTGGTCAGCTGATTGACCATCACTGACACGTTTGTTACTTGCTCTCTATCTTTAATTACTGGAGGAACTGCAAAAAAGAGAGGGGTCATCACTAGATCATTTTATAATAAATATTATTTACAAAGTTTCTTTACTTGGGTCTTAAGAAAGCAAATTCTGAGATAGTTGATAGTGAGAAAGTCTGTTCATGTTTAAGCACATACCTTAATATAAAATAAAAAGTCTTAACCAATATATTTACAACTAACCCCTCTTAAATTTTTACATTAATTATTAATTCAGAGTTTTGAATTTAAAATAAAATTTAGGATAAATTTAAGGGAGAACCTGTTTATTCCACCTGACCAAATACAAACTGCTGCATCTTAATTAAGTCACATGGGACTCAGTTCTCTGATGATGGGACTGAGTGCCCAGTATCTATGGAAGCCAATACCCACCAGATTTTAAAACACACACGCCTTTTGACTCAATGCAAAATGACAAATGTACAAGATTTTCATTGAAGTGTTACTTATAACACAAACTACTAATGTCCTAAATACTCATCATTAATAGAAGATTAGGTAAATCATGGCATAGCCATGCAGTGGGATGCTATCTAAGTACAAATAAGAATTAGGTATATTGAATAACCAAGATAGATTTTTTTTAGTAAAATAGACAAGGTGCAGAGTAAAGGATAAATTGTTCTTCTATATGTGTACCATTTCAAGACATAAAAAGAGAATAAAATGTATGTTCATATTTCCTTCTATATGCATAAAATATCTCTGAGAAAATGAAGATGCATGCCTGTGTGTGTGTATACACACACACACATACATAAACATGGCTAATAACTTTCTTTGCCCCTAGAAAAGAAAAGTAGATAGTTCACTCAGGGTCATGGAACTTTTGATTATTTATCTTTTTCTAGCATCTGAATTTTAAATGATGTCAAGAAACAATCAGAAATTACATGAGAATTTAAATCAATCTATCAGTGCAATCAAATCATCAATGTTCTGCTTGGTAACATGTCTATTCACACTAATAGTAAATACTACTACATTGAGACAATAACATATATATATATATATACAAGAATTTGAAAATGTCATGCTTTCAATTATATTAGTTTAGCATTTTTTCCTCTATTCACCATGGACTTTGAGGTTGTATTTTCTTTCTGTGGTTCCAGCTTCATTGACTGCCACACAGATGTACTCCCCATTGTCATGCGGTGTAACAGAATCAATAACCAACAATGTACCATCTTCTAAGATAGAGATACCAGGCTCTCTGCCTGTCAGCTCTCTGCCATTCCATAACCATTTGATGGTTGGTTTGGGGGTACCTAAATAAGAAATTAAAGCCTTGTGATATTTTATAACAAAATTAAAACTTATCATTAAATTGAAATACAATGAGGAGAAATAAAATTTTTGTTATGACTTTAAGTTGTATCCCAATGTACTGTGCTATTTTCGAGATAGTTCTCCTTGCATGGAATTTTTTAAAAATTATGTTTTAGGTGTTTATCACCTAATTCCTGATCAGTCTTAGAGACCTATTGTTTCTACTGCAGAGTTTGATCAGAGTTGTTTTTATTAAGACATACAGATGACAGGAAGCAAAGCATTTCTTGAGTGCACTCATGGTAATTAGTGGGAAAATAACTATATTAATCAAATGGACTAGTTCTGGGGAAAGGTTTTAGGTGAAAATAAAGGAAAAACAAAACTAAGACAGTATCACAGGAATACAACATGAAGATTGCCCAACCAAATAGAGTAGATCTATGATGTTCAGAAATGATGCTTTTGTAATTCACATTTTAACTAGGCCTGATATGTAGAGATGAGAAACTCCTACCCACACATCTTCTGGGGAGCTCATGTTGTTAAACATAGGAAAATAGAATAATTCTTGACTCTTTATTCAGAAAAGAAAGTTGAAACAGCAGTAGGCAGAAGTCATTTCTCAGTTTGTTTATGACCAAGAGAGTGAATGGAAGTGATGTGCTCCTGAATAAAAGTGATAAAACCATGTTAAAGTTCATAAAGCCAAGGGCATATTGGAAATAAACATTAACTTTGTACCGAGAATGTTTTTATTTAAGAAACGATGTGTCAGACACTATTTAAACACTTTAAAATTTTACTCAATTCCTATACAGATAAAAAGAAAATACATTAAATAAAATTAACATCAAATTGAATCAAGGACTTATAAAGGTGACTATGAAAGATATGTTTGTGAGGAAAAAAATGAAACAAAAAAACGGCCTATTTCATTGTGCTCACGATAAAATGTTGACTGATGAGAAAGAGCAGGTAAAACGATGGGACTGCTGTTGTTAGTCTATGTTGTCAAAGAAAAAAGGGGTATAAAAATTTCCTTCTTTCTTTAAATTCCACTTATTCCTTTTTAGGTTTCAATCAGACTTCTCGGCTAATACTTGTTGAGTTAATAAAGGAAAAGTAAATGAACAAGCAAAAGACATGAGATGCATTACCTTTAATTTGTAAATGGTAACACCACCATGGGCAAGATAAAATTCATTGCAAAAGATATTGAAATTGAAATTATAGCCCAGGTGAAAAACAGAGAGAGAACTAGGAAGCTGTGGTTTTTCGAAGTAGGAAACTAAGTCAAAACAGTTCAGAAAAGGGAAGTCCAAGCCTACATGGGAGTCAGAGATCCAGTGGAGAGCGTGGGCAACAGCGCCATTGGCGGGGTCCGGGGGTAGTGAGTGCCCACAGTACTGAACGAGAACTAAAACCCTTCTAAAGTTTTCCTTTCCAGCCTCACTGGCTCTGGGAGTAGCTACTGATAATGCTTTTGACATCTGAATAGCTTGTTAAAGTCACCTTTTAATGCTGGTAGAAAATAGTCATCAATGAGAGCTCCTATGGAGAGATGCAAAATCTTGCTACAGAAACAGAAACAGCCATGAAAACCAAGAGCAGCTGCCTCTGGGAACCACTGCGCAGGGGCGCACGTTCCAGCCCTAAGGGGACCAGCAGCGTGCAGCCCTCCAGGCAGTTATGGAAAGAGTAGTGCTGGGACTTTGCCAGAACTGCTACAGACCCACTTGAGTCTTTGTAGAGGAAAACATATGTGAAAGAGAGAATGGTCTTAGCCAGTTGCTGGGCATCCAGAGTGAGCGGATAGTGACGGTGCCTCTTTCACATCCCCTGGCACAGAGATAAAGACAATTCCTGCCAGGAAATGTGGTGGGACAGAAAGCCCAGCAATTCAGCGAGGGAAGGGGCTTGGATATGCCTCAGAGAGCCAAGTTACAACCTAGCTCCAGAATTACCAGAAGGTAAATCAAAGAAAACAGGTTTGGAGAAGTATCTAGAACAAACAAGGGGATAGTCCTAATTTATACTTCTGAGTGAAATACCCGTGGAATATTTTGAATAGCCCTAGCTGTCACATTTTAAAGAGAAATCTTATTAAAATAGAATGAAGAAAGAAGTAACAGAAGAGAATATGAACTACATGGAAAACATACTAGATGAGGCAAATTTGAAAGAATGGAAGGTCTTTCTGTTGAAAGAGATAAAATAGCTGTGGGGGAAAAATCCTATTCAAAGAGCTGTTATTTGAAAGAGGGGTTAGTTTCTAATATGCCAAATATTACAACTTAAGGACTGACAAGTGGAATTTGACAAAGATGATGTTTGGGGTTCCATATAGAATTCTGGAACCATATAACGTTATGCTAATGCCCGTATGTCCAAGTATTACACACCTTTTGTAGGACATGGAAATGCAATGCGTTGTTTGGCCACTCTTTCTTGGAAAGGGGTGTTAAATGGTGGTTCTAGAGCTTCCAGTGTAGGTGGTTCTATTAGAAAAACAAATGCGTTATCACAGGCTTTTCTTGGGCAATATCGAACTCGTCTGAGGCATCATCAACCAGCTACATCAGTGAGTAGCTATTTTCCCTGATTCTTTTAATCTATGACTCATATTTCTAACAGCCAAACCTTTCTACTTAGAGGTGACTCAGGGATCTAAAACTCAAAATGAGCCCCCAAACCCACTGCCAAATTCATTATTGCATGCTTCCCTCAATCCTGTTCTGTTCCTTTTATTCTGTTGAGGCATCATGATCCACCCAGTGTTTCTTGTCTTTTCCCCTTACTCCTGTTTTCCACATCCAAGCAATCATATACTACATATATGCTCACATAACTGCATCTTCCTCTCTATCCTTAAGGTCACTGCTTATTCCAAACACTTACTTTCTCTTGCCAGAACTATTTCAATAGGCTTTTTTACTGGAGTGCTTTTTGCAAACAAGTTCCCCTTGGGATTCATGTTGTGCAGAGCTCTTGGAATATTTTCTCCAAATCACAAATCTCATCGCGTGTCTTCCCAGATCAGATCATTACCTTGTACTCGTTTTGTCTGTAGGATAAATTTCATGCCTGTTCCTTGTTCAGTGTGCCCTGTCAGTGCGTCCGATCTCTCCGAACAGCCTCACTATCCATCCATTTCACGGAGACACTTAGGAGTTGCTCTGGAGGCCTCCACTCCTTCACTCCCCATATCCAGTCTGTCGCCAATACCTAATGAGTTCCTCTCCTGATTACCTGTTGAGTCCATTCCCTTCTTTCCTCTAGTTCAGTTACCATCATCTTTTGCCTGAATTCTTCAACTGTCTCCAGCTGTTTCCCCTCACCTTCTCTAGCCAAACCATTCTCTCCCCAAAGAATGACCTTTTAAAATGCAAACTTGATGAATGAAGTTCCCTAGAAATAACCCCTCTAAACCTTTCCACTGCACTTAAAGTCTAAAATCCTTAATCTGGGTTCCTAGATCTTAGATGATCTGACACATGATTGGGTGTCCAGCTTTATCACGTGTCACTCTGCACTCAGTCTGGAATGCAGCCATCTGGGCTGTACTGACTTATTTCTTGATACCCCGGTGCATCCAAAATATCACAGTCACTCCCCTTTTCAATATCATAATCCTCCTTCTGGGAAGGACACCCCACCCCACCACACTCTTGTCTGTCACCAAATATACTTCTAACCATTCTTCAAATCTCAACTGTTATGTCCCCACCTCAAAGAAGCCTTCTTTGTTCTATCTTTCCATTAAAAACTCATATAAAAACTTCTACCATTTCATGATAGCACTAACCAGTTTGTGCTTATGACATTATGGATTAGATACATGTCTATCTTTGCCATTCAAACAGAAGCATAAGCACTCTATGTAAGTTTGTTGAATGAAAGGGTCAACTAGACAAGCTCTCCTATAGTGTCCTAGCCATCCGTCCAAAGAGAACTGCAGTGTGCCAGGCACAAAGCGCTGCATACTGTGCTGAGCTTTTCTTCTGGCCTTTGCCCTGGTATTCTCTCTGACAGTAATGCTCTTCCCTGTGACTTCCACATGCCAGTTCCTTCTAGTCAATAAGATCTCACTCTATGCATCACCACCTCAGAGACAACCCAACTCAAGTAGCCAGAGACTGGAAGCATCATTCTACTTTAATTCTCTACACAGCACTTCTCGACATCTGCATTTTTTTGTTTATTGTTTGCTTGCTTTCTGCCTACTCACAGTAGGACAGCTCATGACAGCCAGTGCTTTACCTTGTCACTACTCTCTCTTCCCCGCCTAGAACAGGACAGACACCTGGCAGGAGACTGAAAAATATTTGTTGCTTGAAGGAATAAATGCTGATCTTTAAACTCTCAAAACAAGGCCAACATCATTAGGGGGATCCTGGATCTAAATTTTATAGGGATCAATACTGAGTGCATCCTACAAGGATGAGGTGAAATCCTACTCCAGCTCACCCTGCCCACACCAAAAACAGTGGGTGGGGCAGCTATCTAGGACTGTTTCCATTCCCTACCACATCCATGGCAACTTCGTTTTCAAAAGTAAACATATAAAAAATGGATGCAGATTTAGTGATAGTATGGTTTCATTTCTTTCTGGAATGGTTTTCCTTTCAAAGTTAACTAAAAAGTGATGAGAAAAGTTATGAAAGCCTTCCTAAAGTGATCCAAGACTCTCAAGATTATATATTTTGTATAGATTCCAGGGGTTTTCCCCCCACTACCCACCCCCACCATACATATATTTTCTTATGCCTAAAATCACCTTGGACACGCAATGCTATCTCTGTTTCATCGCTCCCTGCTATGTTAGTGGCAACACATGTATATATGCCGGCATCAGAGAGCACGGCTTGGTTGATGCTTAATGTTCCATCAGGACTACTAATATGCTGCACTCCATCGACCAGCATGGCGCTTCCATCTTTAGACCAGGTGATGACAGGGAGAGGCATCCCTTGAGCATTGCATGGAAGGTCCACTCTTTGACCAGCTTGGACTTTCATAAGTTTATGGCCACGCTGTATCTTTGGAGGAACTGGAAATAACAACTGAGTATTAATAAGCCATTAAAAAAAAAAATCCGTCCTTCTGTCACTTTAAACCAGAGCTCCTTACCAAGAGGAAGCATGAGAAGGTGAAACAATCTCAGGATTTGGACCAAACTCAGGCCACTCACTAGCTATGTGATCTGGGGCAAGTCAATACATTCCTGAGGCCTGTTGCCTTGATAACCCAGGCAAAATTACCTCTTCAATACCAGTGCACCGCAAGGATTAGGGGAAGTAATAAATATAAAACTCCTCATTTCCAGCTTGAGGGTAAGCAAGCATTTAGGACTGTTAGATTTGCTTTAATTCCTAAATAGCTTAAGGATTAAAACCTATAATTTCCATAAGACAGTAAAACAAAAAGCATCTCTTTCTAAGGATGCTTAGATTTTGTTCTCTTTCTGGAAGGTTTAACCAGACAGGAAGAAAAATTTTTTATCAAAGCTTTTCTGAATTTCAGAGAAGAAAATCAAGATAAACTCTCTATTATTTCTGTTTCTCAACCTTCATTTAGAAAATTTAAATAAGATTATTTATTAAAACACTGTCATGTATTATTGGGTTCCACATACACACATTATGCACTGTAGAATCAGGATGACTCATTGAGGATGTAATTAGAATTTATGTACCTTACATCCCTGAAAAGCCCTAATCCTCTGTCCCTTTTCTAAAACTTAGTATTTAACTAATACTTTCTTAAGGTTGTCACTTACAACAACCTTGTAAGTTTGACAGCACTATCATTATGTAAAAGAGATAAGATAAGAGAGGTTAGGTAATATACTTAGTGCCCTAGCTCATAAATGATGGAACTTTCATTGGAGTGACAGATCCAAGAGTGAAATAGGTCAATACTATCTGGGAAAATTTCTTCTGATATTGACTATCTGGCACTTACATGATGCCTGGCTCGAAGTATATACTGAGTAAGCATGTGTTGAATATACGAATAATTAAAGAGACTATGGGAAATTAAAGGAATAAAGCAGACTAAGAGAGTTTTAAAGGAGTTAAAGAATCCTAGGAAGCAAAATGTTCAGTTGTTGCACTCTTTAAGTATTGAAAATGACCAGTGAATTACTAGTACATTCTTCCATCAGAACTCACATCCACTTCTACAAAAAGCCACAAGTTTAAACACAAGGTTTTTTTGTTTTTGTTTTTTTACTGTGTATCAACAATACTTGATAAGTGACTGTGGACATCTAATAAAATTGACGTCCAAAATTTTAATACTGCTCATCTGAGGAAAAGGGGGAAAGTTGTTTATAGATGGCAGATAAACTTTTCAGAGTAAAGAAAAGAAATCGTAAGTCTCATATTTTAGAAAAAGTTTTCTCTAGTTACTCTATATACAGTTTGGAGGTTAATTATCTAAGAAACTGGAATGATGGGTGTCCCTGTGGCCAGGCCATAAATATCACGTACTTTTATTTCAAAACTCACCATGGACATTTAATTTAACAGACTGAGTCACATTTCCAGCAATATTTGTGGCAACGCAAAGATACATCCCACTATCTGAAACGCGGGTCTCTGTGATCTTCATTGAACCAGAAGGAAGGAACGTGTGTCTAAAACACAGAAACCACAGAGTAAACCATAGAATGTGAAAATTTAAATAGTCCATGCAGTGGCACTTTGTGTGAAATTACTACTCTGCAAAGTTTTTGAAATAATTCTCTCACCTAGAATGTCATTCCTGTGCACCTTAACAGATAGGAATCTTCACAATTATTTTGTGTTTTCTGTACGATGATATTGCAAATACAAAATCAGTTTTCTTTCACCTTTAAATCAAACCTAATGGCCTGAAATCATCAAATAATTGTACATCTCGCTCTGCTTTACTAAGTTGCAGCTATACAAAAGATAAATATATTTTAGTAAATTCTGAATCTCTCTTAAGTACCTTGTGTTTTTTTACAAGTCTTCATTAAAAAAATTAGTGTTAAACTAAAGGCAAGAGAAGATACCTACATAATTCTCAAAGATATACTGAATATATTCCTTCTATAGAACAATAATGTAGTTGGGTGAACCAGACCTACATATAAAAATGCTATTACATTAATTGTATTACTAGAGCTGTAAGGGGGAGAGGGCCAGATGGACCTACTTAATATTAAGATTCGTTATAAAGCTAGGACAGTTAAAGTGCTACTGGTCTAGTGACAGACAAACGGGTAAATAGCTAAGGACAGTGATCCCACCAAAAGAATTAATAAGCATATATTATAACCCAACTGTGATATGCAATATCAGAGGCGATATTACAAAAAGCAAGAAAAGGACTGACTATTCAAAAGTGTTGTTGGGCAATGGATTCTCTACATGGGATAAACAAATAAATAAAATTAGAGCACTGCTTAATACTATGCACAGCATAAAATTTCAGATGGTTTAAAGTCCAAAATGTTAAAAAACAAAACTTACAATATTGGAATAAAACACTGGAGGTTATACCTATGATCTTCTTCTTAAAGTACAGATCTTAAAGACAATAGATGAATACATTGAATTACATACAAAATTTAAAAATTCTGTACAACCAGACATGGTACATAAATAAACTTAAAAGCCGTGCAGTGGACTGACTGAGAGAACACAGTTTCAATGCATACAATGAAAGATTGTTATTAAGAACAAAGACCAAATTTCTAATTCAACAAGAAAAAGACACGTCACCAGAAAACTATGCAGCAGGTCTGAAAAGGAAGTTCACAGATAACACAATTGGGCAACAATCAAGTATAAACATTCTTGGCTGACTGGAAGTCAGTCACACGAAAACTAAGACACTTGCAAGATACCACTTCACACTCTTCTGACCAGCAAAAATGTCTGAGTTAGTCAACACCATGCATTGATTATAATGGGGAAAGAGGTACACTAGATTCTATACTCTGTTGGTGGAAAGATAAATCAGTACTGTCCCTCTGGAGGGCAACTTAGAAATGTCTAGAAAACTGAAAATACAAATTCATTCTGAACAGAAATTGTAGTCTCAGGTATGGAAACTCATGCATGTGCATACAAAGAGACATATAAAAAGGTATACTTATTAAAAAGCCTTGTTTGTAAAAAAAAAAAAAAAAGAAGAAGAAAGAAAGAAAATAGAGAAAACAAACAAGAACATGAATGCCTATAAATGTATAAGTAAAATGTAGAATATATTAATGATCATTAAAACGAATAAACTAAACTCGTGTGAATAAAAATGGATAAATGTTGATGCAAGCAGTAGAATAATAATTTAGAATATGCTACAATGGCAAGTCAAAAAAAAAAATCAAACAAAATTAAGAACACAGAAAATAATTTTATTTTCAGTTTAAGGATGTATGCATAGAATGCACATCGAGTCTGCCCTTGACAGGCAGAGAAGGATTGGGGAGGACTGATGAGACAGCCCCTTTATCTGCAATGTGGTGTTTCTTTCATTCAAAACTATTCAAAACAAGTACTTTTTGGAACAAGTAGTAAAACTATGCAAAGTAGTTCTTAAATGTCTATTTTTATCCCTCACCCACAGGCAGGGAAACTATAGGAGTGTGAATTTATAGCTTCATAATTTTATATCAACAAGTCTAACAGACCATAGCTAGAGACTATAATTCTTATCCACCAGTAACTTTTGGCATGATACTGTGTTAGCATTGTAATTGCTACCATTCCTTGAGAACAAGAGATAGGGGTTATGGAATATACATTACCTTGTATAATCCATTCAGGTAAGTATTATTCCTACTAAATAAACAAGAAATCTGAGGTTTAGAGAGGCCCACTGAAAAAACTGCCAGAAGTTTTCAGTAAGTTTTAAGTGGAAGAGGTAAATTCAAACTAGGATCCATAAGGCGACATAGGTTATATGTGCTCTTAAAGACCTTGGCATTCCGCTTTCCACGGCACTTAGCCTACCAAATATATTGTGTCAGTGAACCTTTATTTGTATAAGGACTTAAAAGAGATTTTTACACAACCATCTAATCAAAGTCAAATCCTAGGTAGTGGGGTACTGATTAGGTTTCACTGTTCCTCTGGGATGAAGGAAATTCTATGTGTAACATGCACTTGGTTCTAAGATGAATCTATGTACAAATATGCTCCATTTTAATAACTACCTTGTAAGACACACTTCGTGGGAAATTAGGTCAAAGCTGGGTGTTATCATTTCTGATATTAAAGAGCAACTCAGAAAGTATATGTACTTAGTGTAGGCTTGGATGTATGTGTGAATTATTCCAAATATTAAAGTTATTTCTCGAAATGTTTGGACCTGAATTGGTGCACCCATGTGTCCCAAGAGACTATGTGTTCCTGTGCTTTGATTCATCTCAGATAGCCTACCTTGGAGAGAATGGCGAGATGAGCTGGGTTTCTTTGGCCCAGGTTATTATGGGTGGGGGTAAGCTCCTGACTTCACAGGGAAGTGTCACCTCTTCCCCTGCAAGGACGGAGATCTCAACAGGCTTATCCTGGGACAGTCCTCGTTGATCTCCAAACACCCGGGGCCTTACTGAAATACACACATTATTTTGGAAGGGAAATAGTACATTGAAAACATTTAACTTACACTAAAATGTGGATTAAATAATATTCAAAGAGGCGCTCTTTATTCCAAAGTTTTGGGGCCTATCTAAAACTTTTCATTAATGTGTTTATCGCAAGAGCTTAAAGGAAAACGACTAGAAACCTTCCCTCTTTAGCACTTTCTTTCAGAACACGACAAGAGGTCAGCTGAAACGCCCTTTTGGAGTCTGCCATCTGTCAAAGTAACCCCTCAAGGCAGAGCGCTCAACCAAGATGTAGCTGAGGTTTGGCATTGCTGGGAGTTTTAACTAACTGGTGTTTCTGGAGAGGGTTGGGTGCAATAAGCATACTCCTCAGGAAAACACTGTAACATTTTTCCAAAAGGCTAAACAATTACTCGCCCTTTAAATCGGAATTTAAGTAGAGATGTTGGTTGGCCATAAAATGCACTTTTGTAAAAAAACATAAACTTGGGGGAGCAGTTCGGATACAGCCCTTTGGTAACAGTATTTGGGAGACAAATTTGAGTTTTGGCACAGATGGACTGTCAAAAGAAAACACTCCTCCAGGGGCCCTCACCATAGACGGTCAGCTGCACTTTCCTTTTGGCATAGCCGGCTGCACTGGTCGCAGTGCACACGTATTCCCCACTCTCCTCGCCCCCGGGGGACACCACGTACAGGCTTCCATCAGCCCCTGCGGAAAACTTAGCGCTGCTGGTAGAAATCAGCTCGCCTTTCTGCAAAACACAACAGAGACCAAAGTGTTTTTTAAGATAATAAAGAGCTGATGTAATGTCTGGAAGAGGAAGAGAGGAAGAAAAAAAAATCTCCAGGGGGTTAGAAAAAAACATTAATTGGAAGACATTGTTTATTTAAAAAAAATTAAAACAAAGAAAGCAAAGGTAATAGTTCATACCAAGCCAGGTCCCCTTTACCCCAGAGCCACTTAGAAATGGAAGGGAGAAGGGTAACAGTAGTTATGGTTGGGGGCACGTGCTTATGCTAAGCTGGGCACTGTTTTGAGCACCTCATGTGAGTTAACTATTTTAGTGCTCACAACAATTTTAAGAATAGGAATTACCACAACCTCATTTTACAGATCAAAGTATTAAAGGTTGGCGGCCAATGCAGAGTGACTTGCCCAAGGTCACAGAATCAGGCAGAGGTGTACCTGGGACCAGAACCCTGGAAAACAGGCTCTGGAGCCCCAACTTTTCACCTTGATGCCAGCACAAAGCCATCCCGGGAAGACTTCACTTTTATGTCTTCCTAAAGTACATTAAATTTCTACTCAGTACCATAAACTGTGCAGTTTGGGGATGAGCTTCACCATCATACTTTTGTGTCCAAAATGCTGATGTCTTACCTTCCTATTTAGTTTACAGATGTCAACACCAGCTTCTCTGTATTTCAGAGATTTTTAGATTTATAAAATTAGATGGCATGGCAAAACACTTTGGTTGTAGCCCTAATCATACAAATGCCACATTTCATAATGATGCCACCATTGTGTCTGTTGCCGGATTTAAATCAATTTGTGGAAAATATGCCATCTTCTTGGCTGTCCAAAGATGGCAAGGACTTCCTCAGGAAATGGTTTTTCCTCATTGCATGAATACAAGTAAAAGCTGGCCAACTCCATGGCAGGCATTAAAGGGTAACAGGCATGTTCATCTGTGTGCCTTTCTTTGACTATCTGGATGAGCAGGGTCTGGGACAAAGATTTGCGGACAAGAAGTTTCCTTGGGAAGTGATCCCCAGAGGCTTGAGTAGGAGGATGGAGAGTAAGGCACAGAAGGAAAGAAAACTAATAAAGGGTTTCCCTGCTCTGGTTGCCTATGTGACTGGGCTGTAAGCTTCCATGTGCTGGGGACCGTCTGAGAAACTATGGAGCTGCACCAAGAAAGGATTGTTCTGATGGATGAGAAGCAGGGCATTTATAGACAACACTTGCTTCCCTATAGGAATTACTGCCTCTGTACTTCCTGGCTACCTGTTAGCAGGCTGAGTGGCTTCCTAGGGCTTTGGAGAAGCCCAGAGTCCAAAAACCAGAGAAGCAATGCATGAAGTATAACCCTGCAGAGCACACAGACATCTCCCAGAGCTGCACTGAAATCAAAAGGGCTGAGGGCATGAGGCAAGGGGTGAAAAAGAATCTTGCTGCCACACAGGAAGTGCTTAGAAAAGTTCCTGGCACACAGAACATGCTGTATTATTATTAACTTTAATGCTGCTAATACTATTTAAGCATCAGGTGGGTGAGTACACTAAGGACATTTTAAGGTCCCTTCCAAATGGCTTTTCCTTTTTATGAGGAATGCATGGTTCTCCTTCTTAGAGGAATGCATGGATTTTCCTTCTAAGAGGTTCTATGGTACAGTCACAACTTCCATGTATGACTTAACATATTCAAATGTTATATAACATGCAACATTTACAAACATCACTACATGTGTCATTTACCTTGGACCAGATGATAGATGGTTTGGGAATTCCACTTGCTTTGCATGGCAAAGTTATTGGGATGCCTTCAATTGTACTGAATATCTGCGGCCCATGCTGAATGGTTGGCAGAACTGAAAATGGAAGCAATATTCATAATCTGAGCACCTACCCTTCCATTTAGCCTTACATGTTTAAAATTGAACATTTTCAGGATATACTGAGTATTTGTAAAAACTAGTGAAGGCAACGTTTTCTGATAGAAATGTATGATAATTCCTAAGGGAGTATAATAAAGCAAAAACAATTGTTATGATCTGAAAAACTTAATTGAAACTTAAAACCAAGTTGTCAATTATGGGTAGTAAGTTGACTCCCTGACAAAAATAAGAACTGAGGAAAACCCTTTTTTTTTCTTGGAAACTTAAGACAGAATTACAGCCTAAGAGTTGTGTAAGAGTTACACATGCAACACATACATTTCATCATTTTCCATTATCCAGAAAGCTTCAGTGAGTTGACTTCAGCCCACCTCCAGAGAAATGGACTGCTTATCCCTACACATTAGATATCTATTTATACACAAGAATTACTTAATGAGCTACTCAATCTAACTTAGAAAAAAGGATTTGTTTCTTAACAGGAAAACTTGCAAGACCTTAGGAGTTTACAATTAAAAGATTACAGGATTCTAAGTCAGTGTTTTTCACTAAGAAGAATAACATATCTTTTGATTTTAGAGGCAACTGAAGAATTTTAACATTATATGAGTAGCAGCAAAAGGAAATGGAAGACTGTTAATCATTCCAGTCTACGCATATCTTAATTAACCATAGCCAACTTGCATACAAAAGGTTATCAGTACTCAATGTTCTCAAAATAATGAATTTGATTAAAGAAGCTCCCTTACATGTACTAATATAGTGCAAGGAACACAGTAAAAGCCCAGTAAATACCCTGGAAAGAGGAGACTGGAGCTGCTCTCCAGACCTCAAGCACTCACTGTGTGTCTCCTGCCTTTAAGTCAGATTTCTCCAGAATCATCACAGTTATCCTGGCACTGAAGTTTTCCAGGATAAGACATACCAGAGACCTCAGTACAAAAACTTCCTTGGAAGGCTTAGATTGGCTTTGCTTTCTATTCATATTTTCCTAAGGCTGGGGTTATTCTTTAGATATTTTTTTCTTAAAGAATTGGCAGCAAATTCCCCACCCTAAACAGGAATGTCAATCTACTGTCTAAAGCAAGAAATTTAATTTCCAGAGTCACCATGGAAGTCAACTTCAACTACGTTGTCATTTTATGGCAACATGGAATAAGCCATTTTCTTAAATGCATATTGAGTTTGACAACTATAAAGGAGAGCAGAAAACGTGGGCAACAATTTTCAAATCTGATGACATTTAAGTATGGAGAGCTGTTTTTTCCCAGATTGTTAATCTATATAAATCAACATAACTATTAATGGTTTATTTATTACATTAATTTGCATTTACATTTGCATTCATCAATTCATTCTCTTAAAAAATGGTCAAGGGTATTTCATGAGCATTCCTAAAAGTGGAGAGACTGAGTGATAGAAGAATGATGGTGCCAATGAACACAAATGCTTAGGTGTAGGGAAGCAACAGTGCTTCAGCATAACCAACTCAAAGACAAATCTGTGAGCTAAATGATTGTTTACTTTAAGTTCATGTCAAATGGCTGGTTGAATTTTTTTTTAATCTTATGGACTAAATCAGTTACTCATTTTGGACTAAAATGGATGAAACAATGTTGTGAGAAGACCCAACTTCTAATTGCTAAAATTCATTGCATTATCATAAACCACATCATTGGTCTGTCTCTCTTCTCAGTCTTCTGATCTGACAAACATTATAACTAATTATGTTACTCTCCCCCAAATGAACATTTGCCTCAGAATTCTTCTCAACACAATACTGCAGGAAGTTGCTAGAAGCCAAGGGGAGATGACATGAAAACATTTCTACATTAGATTCTCAAACCAGTCTATAAACAACCTCCAGGAAACCTATGGACTTATCTTCTTTAAAAACAGTGAAACACAACTACATCCAATCTGGCATTATGCAATTACTCTTTTAGACTAGAATTTATTTAGTGTTACTTTAGTATTTCTTCAAAACAGTCTTTTTCAAGAATATCTCACAAGATGTTGGTGGAGATTGGCATAAGATTGGAATAAGATTGAGAGAGGTGGAAGAGGTTATTTACAATGAGAAGCAGATATTAAAAGAAGATGGTATTTTTAAAAGAAGATGCTTTGCATCCACTGAAAATTTCAACAGACCCGGAAAATTTTGGAAATTATGGGAATCTCCTATTTGTGTCCCAAAGAAGACTGAATTACTAAAAATAAATGTTCTCTGCTACTTTCATGCCTGTACACACACTATTTTATAATGCCACACTTAAAAAAAGCCATGTTGCAAAGTCTTTAAAGGAAGTACACAAAAAAGTTACAATAATTTCTTAAACTACGAAGCTGTCACTTATCAAAACGTAAAACATTAGTAACTGTTAGTCATGAATGGAAAAGGATAGCTTCTGATTCTTCTAATTGGTGACCTTTAAATTATTTAACACAAAAAAAGATTGGAGGACATGAGGTGGCCTTTTGAAAAGGTTAGGTTATTTCTAGCTAACAACAAAGGGGTCATTAGTAAGGACATGCTTGTTGCACAATTCAAAAAGAAAAGACAATTTGGATGGTATAAAAAGTTCAGCTTGCCTAAAATTAAAATATGTTTAAACATAACTCTTTGAGAGCTGAGTTCACTTTTATCAATAAAAAACCACCTTCAAAAGTCCTTGGCTGGATGGAGCTGGTGACTCCCAATAATGTCTTTTTGTGTACATAGGAAAGGGAAATCTGGGAACAGCCTAAACAATGTACAGGGAATAAGGCTTTTTGTTAGACATAACAATTAGAAAAGATACATACTTCTTATAACTAGAGGAACAGATTTGTTTGATTTAAAGATATGTACCCAGCTTCAAACATGGTTTGGAAAGAATTATAACGGTTGTGTCTCTTACCATGGACATCCACAGTGGTAGTTTTGTTAATGGTTCCAGCAACATTACTGGCCACACAAGTATATTCACCTCCATCCTGAAGGTGAACTCTTTCAATATGCAGACTCCCGTCACTGCGTACAGTGATGTAAGGATTTTGAACCAACTTAAAGAAAAAAGTCATTTTTAATTAAAAAGGCAATGTTGACTATATCAAAACCAGGTATTTTTTTTTCCAACTGGTTTATTAAATGTCTTATAAAATAACAAAATACTTTAATACCCAAAAGTACCAAACGCTGAGCACGAGATGTCACCTAGGATAGCATCAATTGTATGTCACTGTGATACTCCACCCAAAGTAATAACTACTAACATCTGTTAGAGTTATGCGCATTCTAGAAAAGGGAAGGAGATAGAGACACACTTATTTCATATTTCTGTAATTTTTGTTATTACTCAAGACCCAAATTTCACTAGTAATTTTTATCTTTAGCTTAATTTGTTCTTTTTCAGAAAGACCTTATTACCACTTGCAAGTCATTTGATATTTTTGGTTTGGCAAACAGACGCTCATTCAAGTGAGAGAATGTGACAATCTCAATACTTACCTTTTTCAGTAACAGATGCAAATATCAGAGGATAATGTATGACATAGGAACTATGTCAGAGAAGGCTGGCAACATTTTCTGCTGAGAATGATCACCTCTAACTCTGTACCACCTACGCATTTTGTTCAATCACAGGATACCTCAGTGCTCAAACTGTATCATCCATGTTATAAGGGCATTTGTTATTGAGTGGGGTGTGCTAATTTTTCTCATTTTTTTATGCAAATATGTATAATTTTACTTATTATTCCATAGAGTCAATTCACCTCTAACTGGTACTTCAAGAAAAGAGTGAATCTAACTTCTCTGGAAAATGGAAGGAAAAATGCTCTGAACTAGATGAAAATTTATTGCCATGAATGGCATATTCACAGGAAAATTCTAAAGAATTGTGAAAAAATTTTCACATTCTTTCATAGTCAAAAGTTACACACTGAAAAACAGTGACACAAAAAAGATCCACAATTATAAAGAGTTCACAATAAAAAATATAAGAATTTTATGAGAATATCAGCATTTCATTACGTCTTGAAAAGATGGATATACTAATATTTAAATGCTATGAAAACAACTTCATACTTGTTTTGGTCTTTACAAATTCTGAAGAGAGTTTATTAGTGACACTGAATTAAATGCAAAATTTTAAAGTTACACCATTGACAATTTTTCCATCTTATTCATTCCAAAATAACAGGAAGTGCAAAACATATTAATACTGAAGAGAAGCTTTGGTACACTTGCAAAATATATTTCTGCATATTTATTAAATTGAAATTTCAGTTGTTGGAATACATTGCCTCTCACTTAAGAAAATAAGGAAGGTGAATGCATGGATTTAAAATGTTCTTACCATGGCTGAATTCTTAATCCAGCGACGTTCTGGAATGGGATTTCCAGCCAGCAGAGCACAAGGCAAAGTCAGTTGCTGTCCTTCAATTATACTGATCACTGCAGGGCTGATTCCAATGAGCGGAGCCACTAAGTCAGAGAGAGACAGGCACCGCAAATTCTATTTCACCCAAAAGGAAGGCAAACTCTCATCCAGGCCAAGATGACTACTAATTACACCATCACAAATGCAGTTTACAGGAACACGATTTTTACATGTAAATGGCTATGAACTGGAAGGTAAGGATAAAGGACCTTTCTAAGCCAAGGCAATGGCCAGAGGGCACAAAATAGCATAGAAGTAGAGAAAGTAAAAAAGAGTAAGTCTATGGCCTGGAAGGCTGGAAATGTCAAGCCACAAAATTTGAAATGTATTCAATAGACAAATAGAGAGAGACTGACAGCATTTATTAATAGAAAAGTGGAATCAACAAAACCCTTTTCAGAAACTATTAATCTGAAAACTGCGAGTAGGACTTATTAGGGAAGGGAAACATATAAAAGAGACGAGATCAGTGAGGAGGCTCAAGCAAAGGAGGCGAGGTGGGCTCCCTGCGATGGCATGGCAGACTTTTGTAAAGATGTTCTTTCCTAGAAATCATGAATGAATTTAACATAAATCAAAGCAACATCCCTAAGAGATTCTTTTTGGAAAATTTACGTATATGTAGATGAATAAAGGGAAATAGATAAAGAAAATTTTATGAAAGCATATTAATGAGAAACATGTACTGATTTAAAAATAACACTAAATGCTGTAATAATTTTAAAATGTGTGCTAGTGCATAAATAGAATTACAAGGAATAGACATAGGAATATAAATTTAGTGTGTGAGCAAATGGGTATTTTAATCAGTGGGAAGAGAATATTCCATAGAAGATATTGAAACAAATGTCTTACCACTTGGAAATAAATGATATTATATTTTACTTCATATCTTACACAAAAGTAATTTGATGCAATTGAAATAATAACGGTATAAAAGGTAACAGAAATGAACTCTCCCACTCGTGTGTGTGTGTGTGTGTGTGTGTGTGTGTGTGTGTGTGTACAGCTGTATATTTAGACTTAAATCAATTTATTCAAATTGACCTTCATTTCTTCAAATGGAAGATAAGGAGCTTGGAACAGGTGATCTCTGTGGTAATCTCCAATTCTAACATCCTATGAAATATGAAATAGGATAGGGCAGCGAAGGTTAATCTAGTAATCAGATATTTACCTGGTTTAAAAAAAAAAAGTGGCACAGGCAAGAAATGATAAATGATGTGTAAAGTAGTCTGGTGATTCTGAAGAGTGTGGGGTCTACGCACTTAATTTATCTTACCAAGTCCTGTCACTGTTACTGTTGTCTGGGACTGGATCTTTCCAAATTGGTTTTCAGCTTCACAAATATAGGTTCCTTTATCACTTGCCCATAAGTCTAAAAAGAAGAGATCATTTATTCATTCAATACCATGTATGAAGCATAAACTATGTGCCAGGCACAATGCTGAGATCTGTGGGTGGAAAATACGGTGTCGCCTTCTGGTGCTTCTCATTCTAGGGGAGAACACATGTGTAAAAACCAACAATCATACCACAGTGCGATAAACGCTAGGAGTTTCCAACAATGAGCTGTGGGGGCAGAGAGACAGCAGTGACTGGGGGCATGGAGAGGAGTTAGGGAGGGCTTTGCATAGGAGGTAATATCTGAGCTGTACCTTAAACAGCAGGCAGAACAGAGGAAGGGCAGTCCAAACTTGCAGGGCTGCGAGATTAAAAAGTGACTTGAAAAATCATGATCTGTTCAAGGAAATGGGAAGCTGCACCACCACCCTGGGGGCATTTTGGAGGTTAGCAGAGGAGACTGGTTGGTTGGCTCAGTATTTGGGGGAAGTCTATTGGCATTTATTGGGCCAAAACTAGGGAGGTGATACATGGGGCAGATTCGTGAAAGGAACAATTATCTTAAGCCCAGCTAGACTTTTGGATGCCCCACTGGAAATTTATGGATTTGATTACTTTGTTTATAATTATATGAGCTTACAACCTAACTCCATGTAAGTGCAAGAAAAAAGGAGCTTTGGCAAGAATTGCACACCATTTTGGAAAATCACTGCATCAGCTTGGAGATTTTTTGACATTAATTCCATACTCCTGAATGAGTCCTCACTGAACTGTCAAATTCATGGTGATATACATAAACATGTACATACATTGTGAAGGCATTGTCAGAGTATTTACCTGAGATATGCATTAATTTAATAAAAGTAACTTTATTTTCCTTGGTCCTATATTTTGGCTATTAAGACAATTTTTATTCTAGAGGTAGATCTAATATATAGACTTTCTGCAGTACAATAGAAAGGATATTATAAAATGTTCTTAATGAGGGTTTTAGATGGATCAGGATGAGGACTACTAGGTTACAAGTTGTGTGTTTACTGTCAGGAGACTGAGGCCTGGTGTCTTATAAAGAGTGTGGTTCTTGTCTTGTAAGTGATAGGGGAGGCAAGAGAAGATTATTAGTTGTCATCTTTGCCAATATCGTAATTAAAATAAACACAGAAAAATGTAGCTTCCCATTATGAATATTTCCGTATTAACTCAGATAAAGAACAGTAACAAAGTCTCTCCCCCTCTGTTAAGCACATGCACATATCTGCAGAACTGCATCTGGTAAACTCAGGCAGTGCCCACTGCAAACAACAGCAGACATTTATTTGCAAAGGGAAATTCAGCAAATCACCTGGCTGATAAGTCAGACTTTGCTTCTAACCAAGATATTTTTCATATTATCAGCTCTTGATTAATTTGTGTGTAAATACAAACTACTATTGAGAACTAAGCTTCTAATCTCTACTTTCCTTCTGGATGATTTAATTTGGACAATTGCATAACCATTAGTCAACCTTTACCCTCTTTTATTCTTCCTTTTCTTTTATCTCCTCTAATTCATTTGTTTTCAGGTCTAATTTGTTTCCCTTTGGGCTATTT
Source organism: Manis pentadactyla (assembly GCF_030020395.1). Taxonomy (NCBI): domain Eukaryota; kingdom Metazoa; phylum Chordata; class Mammalia; order Pholidota; family Manidae; genus Manis; species Manis pentadactyla. The sequence goes on along the minus strand of NC_080027.1, from coordinate 113,369,654 downwards.
CTCATCACTACCATCACCCTACCTATATAATATCTAAGCCTCCCCATATTTCCCTCTCTCTCATCTCTTCTCCTATTCTGCAAAGGAGTTGTTCTGAAACAAGACTTTTTCATGTCTTTTTTTGCCTATGATGCTTAGTGGGGGGCTTTTCTACCTCATCAAATATGTTTCTTTACCTGCACATTTCAAGTTCTACACAGTCTGACCCAATCTCAGGAGTACTTCCCAGTTGGAACTTTTATGACTGTCTACTCAGATGGTGAATTGTAAAATGCCTGAGTGAGAGATTCCTGATTCAACTTCTGTGTTCACCGCAAGACCTTGCTTAGAACTGAACACTTAAGCAATTGTAATTAATTTAATTTGAAATTGGAAGTTTACATGGCTGATGTACATTTCATATTGTTAATTAAACATGGAAATCACTTATTACAGGCTTTCTACAAAATACCCCAAAGATGCAATTACTCTTAAAAGCCAATTAATCATCTGTTTTCATTTCTCCAATACCACTATTCAAATATTCTTAATATTATTTGAAAAGTACAAAGTGTTTACAAATATCTGAATATGACATATAATAGCTTATAAGTAAGCTTTCTGGATGATGGAGTATGTGGCTTTTAAAAAAATCTTCTACTCCAGGTAGATATAACTTTAATCATGGAGTTTCCATAGGCTATAGAGTCCCTATGCATGCGGTTATACATTGGAGTAAAAAATAATTCATTAGAGTTTACTAGTAATATTTTACCTTTTTATACAACACTTGTTACAAAAGTCAAATAAGTGTGATCACTTATTCACCTAGAGGCCCAGGTGACTCCATTTACAGTAAGAAACAGTGAAATATGACAAGTTATATTGCTTCATAAAACTTTATGATATGACATAAATTTGAATAAAATATAACTATCATTTATGACAATTTCCAAACGTAAGAGTTCAATACTATTTTGAAGTGAAATGCAGCAAACACAAAACGTATTGGCAAGATTAATTCACTATTTTAAATATAGCAATACCTATATATGAAACATGAATGCACAATAGATACGTACAAACTTGTACAAAATATATTTCCTTTAACGTACTTGAAATAAAGAGAGCTCCTGTTCTTAGCTGGCTGATGGAACTCACTGAAAAGGGGCTTGAGAAGATTGGCATATTGTCTAATCTTCGCCATTTAATCTTTGGTTCTGGATAACCCTGGACATAGCAAGGTAATGTCACATTTGAGCCAATTTCCATAGACACATCAACAGGTTCTTGAATGAAAACTGGAGGTGCTGGAAGATATTTAAAATAAACAAGCAAAAAAAGTCATAGGGATAGTATATAGGCATATTAAGTGTAAACTTAATTATTAAACTGTCAACACACTGAATATGAATCAAATAATTGTTCATATAATGTTATTCATTTACCTTTACATATTCTTGTCTGCTCCTGAAATAGCAGATATTTCTTTTTTGTGTGAATTGAATAGAGGCACAAGAAGTTCTATTATTTCCTTAAAGTGATAACTGATGAAAAGAATGGGAATTTAAATGAAGGTTCCTTTAAATATAGGGCATCTTTTATTTTATAAATTTGTTTTAAATTTTAGTATGTCATACTACACAAATATTTAAATGTTCTTAAAAATCAGTTTGCCCTGTAGTGAAATATTTTTGATATTTTTCAAAATTTACTCTTTTTTGGTCAAATTTTTAAATGAACAATTCATTCCAGAATTTATTCTTCAATGCATCAGTATGTAACAAGTTAGCAGTATTTAATTGTATATTGTATCTTTGTTCTAGATCATTCTTACATCTCAATGACGTTCACATTTTTGAGTCAAAGAAATTCAAACTTGAGAATCAATGATACAAATTAAAGTAACAGAATACAGTATTTGATAAAGGGAGAACAGTGAGTGCTTAATATCTTAGAGTTAAAAGATGACTTAAGAATTATAAACTTATAGAGAAGAAGGCTATAGTTATCCACATAATTCAGGTAACCACAGAAACCAGGAAGAAGAATTAGAAATACATCAGAGGTACATCTTGGAAAACGGGAATGCACTGTAAGGGGAAGGCAGTCAGCAAGCCCAGATATATGAGACTCTTAATATATCTTCCATAATTCATGAGTAAAGATGTCTGAGGCATCAAGCCCAGAGAAATATATAGGGTGCTATTGGAGGTAATTCATGAAACCTGCTCCTGTAGGACCCGAAGAGGAGGTCCTCAAGGGTGGTCTCCTTGATAATGTCAAAGTGGATATTGGTTAGGAATTACAACAACTATCACTTACAGAGCCAGAGACTATATTGTTTTCCATTAATTATCTCATTTAATCTTCACAATGTCTCTATGAATTAAGTACTGCTATTAGTCCAATTTTACAGATGAAGAAACTGAGACAGTTAATTTGCTAAGTGTCACATGGAGTTGAAGAGTGGAGTTAGGATTGAAAACCAGATAAATCTGACTCTAGTCACAATTCTTTGTCATGTTGTCAATCTCCCTCTTTCTATGGGGTTCGTACAACACTCAAGGTGTTTAGCAGGCTAGTAAGAATGGGTGCAGAGATCACTTCTTTCCTTCTCGATGGGAATTCTGGGGCTTGGATGTGTAGTTGTTTCCAGACCAGTATGAGTGCTTCGTTACTTAGGGCTAAAGTACCTCCTCCAACTGTGCAGCCTTATCTCCCATTACTTCCCTACACGAATCCTATTCCCTGGACAATCAGGATCTCTCAAGTCTTCTCTTCTCCAAACAAGGGCTGACCTTTCTCACAGACTTATGTTATTGCCATCCCTTTCAAATGCAATGTATGCTGACATCTGGCTATTGAAATATTGATAATTCTTAGTCTGGTTCAGAGGGCCCTCCCAGTGCTATCGCTTACCATCCCCACCAGGTGGTTTCAAATGGCAGTTCCCCAGTGGATATGATTTCTTCCTCTATTAGGTTTCAGAGAACTCACTCTTTACCACTGTCATGGCAACACACATACAACATTCAGCCTTTTATTAGACTATATTTTTAGTTTTCCCTAGAGAGTTTATATCTGCAACTTACCTTTTATAACAATCAACATAGTACTTTGTGTATGATATATGGCTGCTAGATACTTGGGAATGATTGAATCAATACTGACTCAATCAAACATTTCAACAGTAAACGTGTGTGTGTGTGTGTGTGTGTGCGAGCGCGCGTGCATGTAAGTGCATATGATGATAATAGCCTTGATCTAGTACATTTGAACTTGCACTTTTGGGGAAAATATGGTAATTGTAGAAGCTCTATTATTTGTTTATTGAACCTAAATAAATAAAATTAAATACTGTGACTGAGTAATATGTTTTTACAAAGTAGTAATGAATCTGTGTTTAGATTTCTCTTAATCCACCTATACAGGAACCTGAGATAAAAATAATAAGCACTAGCAAAAAAACATTTTAAAAATAGTTTATAAAGCCTTTGCTTACCCTACGTATGTAAGGCCTAGTTAACTTTTCTCTGAAGTGATAGCAGTAATTTGTTCTAGAGCCACTTGCTTTTCTAAAAAATAGAGGTTAAATATAAAAGCCTCAGGATATGTCAGGCTCAGAGTATGGGCACAGATGAGACAGATTATAAATTCCAGAAGAGCAGAAATACATGCCGAAACCTGGGATTAACCAAATACGTGGGAGGAAATCGAGCTTACCGACACAATCAAACAGAGCACTAACGAAAATGGAGGCACATAAGGATTTTCAGAACCAAGAAAGGCAAGAACAAATTGTAATGAAAAGATAAGCAGAGCTCAAGTCATGCCCGTAAAACTCAGTTAAGATGGGAGAAGTCATCTGTGGTGCAGGAGCTTCAGGAACAGTGTCAGACGCAAGACAAGCACGAGGTCAGGGACTATATCTACTGGTCCCAGACTACAAGGGAAATGAGAGTACCAGGCACTAGGAAAGCAGCCAAGTCAGCATCAGCAACAAGCAAACCTCAGAAATGAAGCAGCTCCCAACTCAGGCCAAGAAGCCTTTTAAATACTTTCTACTCCTGAGTGTAGCCAATTTGGACTCCAAGTGAATTACATTGGGTGGATGGTGAAGAGATTTACGGAACTCGGGAGAAAGGCAGCAGCAATGATTGTAGTAAAAATGCAGGACTTGTACAGAGGAGGTTGTGTTGTATAAAGTTATAGCTCACTAGGTAGTTTCAAATGGCAGTTTCACTATTTCTAAGTCTGTAAACTTGGGAAATATTTTGCCTCCTCCAGTCTAGATCCCCTCGTGAACAAAAAAAGGGGTAATAGCATGTCCTATCTCACATCGTTAAAAGAGTCTGTCTTTATTAATCATTTAGTATGCAATAATCACCCAAATATTCACCATCATTGATCATATAGATTGTTGAGTTACTTTATTAAATCTTAGTTCTGGAGTTTAATGTATGTATTGTTGATTTCAATTTTGCTTTCTGTGCAGAGTCTGTCAGGATCATGCTGGATGTACTGTGATCCCCAAAGTATTTGAGAACTGCACAGTTAATGCATGATATAGCTGTGTTGTCATGAATAGATATGGCTGTGCATCACATTATTTTGAAAATATGAAAGTTATAAACAGATTGACCATGTTGCTCAAAATCTATTCCATAAAATTATCCTAGTTCTTTCAGTGATAATTAGATATAGATCTGCTATGGGAATTCTTGCATTATGTTAATCAAACAAGGATTTTCTCTCCTAAAATGGCTGAACATAATGTTGTGTTTCAACCAAACCATGAAACATGAAACCACAGTCTAAGACACAAACCCTGCATGGGCGGAATGCTACAAATAACATCACTGCCAGGCCCACTTTTTGCGTGAGGTAGCCAATCTTCTCTTCCAAATGACTTCACAATTCACCACCTCTTTTCTAAAAGGGTGCAAAAGCATTGGTATCTTTCTCTATTGACTGGAAATGCCCATAACCTAAAGCCATGGTGATGAGAAATAGGAAAATGGAGGCTCACGAGAGAAGCTAGAACCCAACAATCATGTAATACAGCCTTTCTATTATTTTTTTTATCTAGTACTGTCGATGTAGAGTAATAGGCCCAGAAAAACAATCTGAAAGCCCAAGGAACTACATGATACATATAAAAGCATGTTTTTCTTCTGAAGCCATAAGCTACTTAAATTTGTGCCCAAGTGTTTTGGAACTCAACTGATTAATTAATGGACTGCTAACAGTCTTTAAATTGTCTCAACCCTTCCAAAAAAAAAAAAATCAAGTTGAAACAGTGACTTTCATATCAAAAGCCTAATGCTTAATCTTAAATACTAAGCCACTAGTGTAGATGTATTTCCATATTATTTTTCAAGACTAAAAGGGTCAAAATGACCACTTGGTTTTTGAAGATGATATATACCTATTTGACACATGTCCCACGAAGCAGTGTCAGAAGAACAGAGCAACTGCTGACATGCCCCAAATGCACATAGGTGGTGAGGCTTCATTTTATCTGTACAACCTACCTGTAAGGTAGGTACCATTAAAAGGAAAGCAAAAACCCAGTCTCTCCCCAAAGCCTATTCTCTTAACCACTATATATTCTGGGGAAATTTTTGGTTTTTTGTTTGTTTTTAAAGCTAATAGGGATACTACTACTGTCACCTCTACTGGGATTTGCATGAATTTTGGCAGCTACATCTTATATCTGCTAGGATATGTAACAATAGTTTTAAGTGGACAGACAAGGTCTAATTAAACTTTGTGAGCTATAATGATCAGGATTCTAATTAAGGAAATAATGTATAATTGAAACACGAATGGAACTAATCCTAATGTAAAGTTGTCTGGTGATAGTTAACACTGACCTATCAGTGTTATATATCTAAGCTATAGTAAACTAAACAAATGAGTTTATGTCAATGGTTCCATCAGGACAATTACCGGAATAGAAGTTGAGAAAGCCATTGTTTTAGAAAGCATCATAGAGAATCAAGATCTTGCATAAAAGAGAAGCTAAAGCAAAATTTGGTTCAAGGAATGAAGGATAAATAAAAAACATTTGTTAGGATACTTTCTAACCCAATGCAAGTCACTCCGACACAGACAGCTCCAACCCCTGCAGGGTTTTTTACTAGTCAGAAGAAACAATCTGAAAAGTCCAGACGCTGAAGAGATAATCAGAAAGGCAGGAAGTAAGCAAAGAAATGCATAAAATATTTAGATTTTCTGCAATTCTGGAGGCAGGTGAGGGTGTCATTTCTTTTTTCTGGGAACAACTACTGAGGCTATTTCCCTCCTCCTCAAGATGTAGAGATGTCTAAAAGAATGTTGGGTATATGTAAAATATCTATGCAAGAACGAGGGAGAAGCAGAACTCAAAATGTTGAAATTGAAATGTACTTTATCTGTTTCTTGAAAACAGGAATTCTATACTTAGTGACCCCTTCATTTGGGCCTTACGTTTCTGCAGTATTACTTGTGTTTTATATTCTGCTGGTAGATTCAGATAATCCTCCACCCAGAGATTCCAATCTTATTTCCAAGGCACTTTTTAATAACCACAGAGTTTCACCAAGGTTCAAACACATCTTGCTGGGCCCTAGACAGATTCTGCAGCGATTTTTGTGGCCATTTCCAGTTTTGCTGATTCTCCCCAAAGTGCGTAATTACAAAGGAAGCAGTGTTCATCAGACAGCCCGGGGGTAAAGGGATCATGAAAGATCCCAGGAGGAAAAATTTAGTTTATATAAAATAAAATATTAAGTTTAGAGGGCCATGATTTTCATTTAAAGAATTAAGATAATAGAACTAAACTGTTTTGTGTTACTTTATCCTTAAAAAAAAGCATTTTCATTACAGTTCCTAACTGTTGTTTAAAAAAAAAAAGCTTTGGAGTGAAAATCATCAAATATAGTTGAAAATACAATTTTACAAAATGTCATATTTTATAAATTTAAGTGAAACAAACATTTGAATTATCTGTTAAAATTGAGCTGCCAGGTTCTTTTTCGTACAAAGCAAGCTCTGTTTTATTTCATGTGTTACAACACAATGCAGATTTTTTTTTTCAACAAACAAGGAGACAGAGAGACAAAGGGAGAGACAACTTGAGCAATCCGACTACAGTTGCCATGCACATGCTGTACCCTTCACATAGTCATTGACATTTATTTGCAGTTAGTACTTTATACTGAGGATGCATTGCTAGTGAGTTAAAAAAAAAAAAAAAGAAAGGCAAGGAAAAGTACAGTCTGCTACCTTTGTTATCATCGTTTCCAAATTATGGTTGAGGGCCAAGTCTAATTTCTGGCCTCCAGATGTTAATACTTAAGAATTTGGTGTAGAATGGATGACTCCTGATAGGAAAATGTTTGGCAATAAATGATATACTAGTGAAGCCTACAGTCTCTGAAGTCAGACAACCTGGGTTCAAATATCCAGGCTCTGCCCCTCCACTGCTCTGTGACCTGGTCAAGTTACTCAGCCTTGTTGAGCTTCCATTTCCGTATCTATATAACGGAGCTAATTATAGCATCTTCCTCCTAGAATTGTTATGAGAGTGAGCTAACGCATATAAACTTTCTTAGTACAGTGAATGGTACACAGAAAGCATTCGGTAAATGCTAACTGCCATTATGAAGGATCTGAAAGGCTAACTCTAATTTTGCCGTTCTGACAAATATTTCTTTTCAATTATTTCAAACTTAGTAGCATGGAATAAGAGCAGATCAATTTCAAAACCAATTTTTCTATCACAGCTGCGATGCTTACAGCCAACATCCAGAGTTATCTTGCCAGTTGCTCTTCCAGCGTCATTCACAGCCACACATGCATAATCACCAGCATCCAGATCTTGAGTTTCTTGAATCTTCAAAAGTCCCAAGAGAGGGTCAATAATGAGGAATGCTGAGGGCCTCAGCTCCAGATCCCCTAAGTGAAAACAAAGGGAGAATATTACACACTAAAATTTTTACGCAGTTTACTGTTGGTTTGATTTCAAAACTTCTGAAGAAAACCGATTGTAAAGTTTTTTAATACAAGTGTCTGGCACAACTGGACACTTAAACAATGTTTAGGCAATGAAAGAATGAAGTATTTCTTGGCACTGAGCTGCTCTGTTTAATTCCACAGGCTAACCTATAGCCAAAAAATTCTGGCCCTAAGTGAATTATGTGCAAATATTTCCTGCTGTGTATGTACCTGAATAAAAACAAACTCTTCAAAGCTTCATTGCGGGACTGGGAAAGGGTGGTGACTGTTACCATGGATGCATGAGGTAAGAAGAGAATGGGAAGATGAAAATTGAGAAGAGGTTTCTACCATCTTTGTGGCAGGATAAATTTCAGTCTCCCACAGAAAAAGCTAAGGAGACTATAGGTATTCTTAGTTTGGTTAATTACTAGGTTTCGGGTTTGCTGAATGCTATCAGTTAGAATTTGTCTTGTGAAAGGTGTAAGGTGCCACAGAGGTTTGTAAGGCTGGCTGGGAAGATGGAACCAGAGCTAACTGGAGAGGCATAGGAAGAGCTTGTGGTAGGAGAGAAAGAACAGATGAGAAACTTCTGTCAGTGGCCAGAGAAATGTGCTGTTACATGTACGTCCCAGAATACCTCTACTAAATCTGTATTACTCATCAGATATAAGTAGTTTAAGTTGGAGTTAAGGGTTTTTTGGAAGAAGCAAGTAGGAGATCAATGTGTGGGCGATGGAATCACATATTGAGTTTAACTGCACTGTGAGGTTGGTTCTGTCTGAGTAACCTATATATGCTGTGTGTCCCTGCAGCACCCCGAATCCCAAGAACCACTTCTATTCGAAGGCAGGCGATGACTCAAAAAATCTGTAAGCCTCTCCTTAATGCTTCCCGTCCTCCAGGCTGTCTCCTTACCTAAGAATAAAATTAACCAGATGACCAGTATCAAAAAATACTGGCTGTTTAATGCCAGCTTAGTGTCCACATCTTGAGTTTGTTTTTGTAAATGGTGATATCAAAGGCCCTTTGGGAGGGGGGTGTACTAAAAACTTCTGGGAGTTTTGAAGGCCACTGCTCTTGAGATTTCATATCATGCTCAGATGTCAAATCTGAAGAGGCATTCTCCAAAATGTCACAGGCTAGTTTAGCCAAGGGCCTTGGGCCTCAGGACCATAAAAGTAATTGCAGCTTCTAATGGGCAAAGAGAATCCCAGAGCTAGTAACTCTCTAGGACACTACAAAAAGCACTAAACAAAAGACTCAAGACAGCAGAAAGACAATACTGCTCTTGTTTTTATTATTTGGGGAGGAGACAAGGTCAAACGAGCCATAAATTTAAAAACCAAAAAATTGCATTAGCAACCCTCAGTGCCAGAAATAAAGTATTTTTCAGCATTCCAATATTTAAAACCCAATCATCGTTTTAAGCATGCTACTACCTACCACACGAGGATGAGAAGCAACTAAAGCCCATCATCTTTGTGCCTTTGGGGAATTTTCATAAATAGAAGCAGATGATGTTGACATAAGCTTTCCTCCCGTGAAGGGGGATGCAATGTGATCTAGCTGTTCATCAAGGACTAAAATGTTTGGACTAAAATGCATTTAGTTTTTTGGGATTTATTTCTCCCTTATTTCTTCTGTATATGTCAGAGGATATAACCCAATAAAATGTAGATTCTGCTAACAGCTTTTCAAAATAAAAATGTGTAAAGAAAACAATATATGAACAGAATATTAATTGGAAAGCACTGGTTTAATCAAATTTGCATTTTGATAACCTCTCCTTTCTGATTTCTATTGAAAAATTAGTCATCAAATTATTGACAAGCCATAGAGAAATACAGAACTTCGGGAAGAAAAGGAAAGAAGGATTATTTACTTTTAATATTAGATAAGATTAGAAGGATGTTATACATCATAAAATATATAAACTTTCCTGACAATCTAGTCAAAGATTTAACAATTATTCATTGAGGAAAGTTCTCTTTCTGCTGTAGTATCAATTAAATTCTGGCTGCTGTGGATGTAAAGACTAACAAAAAGATCCCTTCAAATAGTTGATAGTAATTAAGTGGTTCTCAAAAATGTTTGTCTCAAGACCTTTATACACTCTTAAAAATCACTGGGGACTTCAATAAGTTTTTGTTTACATGGTTCATATTAATTTCAGTTAGCATTTTAGAAATAAAACTGAAAAAATTTTAATGTATTTTGTAACAAACTCATGACATTAAAAATAACGAACATATTTTATGAAAAAGTATATTTTCCAAAACAAGAGTAATTTGGTGAGAAGAACGGTGCTGTTTCACATTTTTGCAAATCTCTAGAATGTGTGGCTTAATAAAAGACAGCTGAGCGCTCATACTTGCTTCTGCATTCACTCTACTGGATATGACACACGTGGACTCCAAAAACACTATACATTTATGAGACAATGAGTGTGAAAAAGACAAATACCATCTTAGTATTATTAGGAAAACAATTTTGATCTCATGGATTCCCTGAAAAGAACTGTGAGGAACCACTTAGCTTATATAACATTTTAATAGTGTCCCTGATTCTTCTTTGAACCCACTTCATGTTGCTCACTTCTAAAAATGAACAAAACCTAAAAATTTAGTGGGCATTTGTACTTACGGAATACCTTTTCCCTGATTGAGTGGGACATAATGTATTAATAGATGGCGGGTTGCCAGAGTTTGGGGGAACTGTAGAGTTATCTTCTACAGGTATGAAGTTTTAATTTACAAGATGGGTAAGTTCTAGAGATGAGCTGTATAACACAGTGCCTATAGTTAACAGTGCTGTATTATATTCTTAAAATTTTGTTAAGAGGGTAGATTTCTTATATTCTTCCCATAAATAAATAACCACCCGGTCGGGGGCGGAAGATGGCGGCGTGAGTAGAGCAGCGGAAATCTCCTCCCAAAACAACATATATCTATGAAAATATAACAAAGACAACCCTTCCTAGAATAAAGACCAGAGGACACAGGACAATATCCAGACCACATCCACACCTGAGAGAACCCAGCGCCTCGCGAAGGGGGTAAGATACAAGCCCCGGCCCCGCGGGAGCCGAGCGCCCCTCCCCCCAGCTCCCGGCGGGAGAAGAGCAGGCAGAGCGGGAGGGAGACAGAGCCCAGGACTGCCGAACACCCAGCCCCCGCCATCCGGGCCAGAGTGTAGGGCCCTCGATACTGGGAAAACAGGGCAGCAAGAACAGTGAGCAGGCACTGGAGGCTGGGCGACAGAGGACATAAGAAAAGCGCGCGACCATTTTTTTTTTTTTTGCTTTTTTGCTGCTTTGTTTTGGCAAGCGCTGTTTGGAAGTCTTAAAGGGACAGGGACCCCAATATTAGGGAAACAGGGCAGAAAGACCGGTGAGCAGAGGCCTGAGGCTGGCACCGGAGAATAAAGAAAAACGAACGACCACCTTTTTTTTTTTTAAATAAAAATTTTTTTTTTTTTTTTTTAATTAAAAAAATATTTTTCTTGTTTTTTTTTGTGGTCGTTGTTTTGTTTTGGCGGGTGCTTTTTGGAAGTCTTAAAGGGGCAGGACGGGCCACTTAATCCAGAGGTAGGGAATCCGGGACCTCTGGGCACCCTAACCCCTGGGCTGCAGGGAGCAGGGAGGCCCCTTACGGAGATAAATAGCCTCCCAGCAGCTCCTGCTCCAACGCGACCCCACCATTTTGGAGTAGCTGCCCGAGCCAGGCCACGCCCACAGCAACAGCGGAGATTAACTCCATAGCAGCCGGGCAGGAAGCAGAAACCCTGTCTGCGCGCAGCTGCGCAGGACAAGCCACTAGAGGTCGCTGTTCTCCCAGGAGAGGAGGGCCACAAACCAACAAGAAAGGAAGTCCTTCCAGCCGTCACTCGTCCCAGTTCTGCAGACTATTCCTATCACCATGAAAAGGCAAAGCTACAGGCAGACAAAGATCACAGAGACAACACCAGAGAAGGAGACAGACCTAACCAGTCTTCCTGACAAAGAATTCAAAATAAGAATCATAAACATGCTGACAGAGATGCAGAGAAATACGCAAGAGAAATGGGATGAAGTTCGGAAGGAGATCACAGATGCCAGAAAGGAGATCGCAGAAATGAAACAAACTCTGGAAGGGTTTATAAGCAGAATGGATAGAATGCAAGAGGCCATTGATGGAATTGAAATCAGAGAACAGGAACGCATGGAAGCTGACATAGAGAGAGACAAAAGGATCTCCAGGAATGAAACAATATTAAGAGAACTGTGTGACCAATCTAAAAGGAGCAATATCCGTATTATAGGGGTCCCAGAAGAAGAAGAGAGAGGCAAAGAGATGGAAAGTATCTTAGAAGAAATAATTGCTGAAAACTTCCCCACACTGGGGGAGGAAGTAATCAAACAGACCACGGAAATACACAGAACCCCCAACAGAAAGGATCCAAGAAGGGCAACACCAAGACACATAATAATTAAAATGGCAAAGATCAAGGACAAGGAAAGAGTGTTAAAGGCAGCTAGAGAGAAAAAGGTCACCTATAAAGGGAAACCCATCAGGCTAACGTCAGATTTCTCAACAGAAACCCTACAGGCCAGAAGAGAATGGCATGATATATTTAATACAATGAAACAGAAGGGCCTTGAACCAAGGATACTGTATCCAGCACGACTATCATTCAAATATGACGGTGGGATTAAACAATTCCCAGACAAACAAAAGCTGAGGGAATTTGCTTTCCACAAACCACCTCTACAGAACATCTTACAGGGACTGCTCTAGATGGGAGCACTCCTAGAAGGAGCACAGCACAAAACACCCAACATATGAAGAATCGAGGAGGAGGAACAAGAAGGGAGAGAAGAAAAGAATCTCCAGACAGTGTATATAACAGCTCAATAAGCGAGCTAAGTTAGGCAGTAAGATACTAAAGAGGCTAACCTTGAACCTTTGGTAACCACGAATTTAAAGCCTGCAATGGCAATAAGTACATATCTTTCAATAGTCACCCTAAATGTTAATGGGTTGAATGCACCAATCAAAAGACACAGAGTAACAGAATGGATAAAAAAGCAAGACCCATCTATATGCTGCTTACAAGAAACTCACCTCAAACCCAAAGACATGTACAGACTAAAAGTCAAGGGATGGAAAAACATATTTCAAGCAAACAACAGTGAGAAGAAAGCAGGGGTTGCAGTACTAATATCAGACAAAATAGACTTCAAAACAAAGAAAGTAACAAGAGATAAAGAAGGACACTACATAATGATAAAGGGCTCAGTCAAACAAGAGGATATAACCATTCTAAATATATATGCACCCAACACAGGAGCACCAGCATATGTGAAACAAATACTAACAGAACTAAAGGAGGATATAGACTGCAATGCATTCATTCTAGGAGACTTCAACACACCACTCACCCCAAAGGATAGATCCACTGGGAAGAAAATAAGTAAGGACACGGAAGCACTGAACAACACAGTAGAGCAGATGGACCTAATAGACATCTATAGAACTCTACATCCAAAAGCAGCGGGATATACATTCTTCTCAAGTGCACATGGAACATTCTCCAGAATAGACCACATACTAGGCCACAAAAAGAGCCTCAGAAAATTCCAAAAGATTGAAATCCTACCAACCAACTTTTCAGACCACAAAGGCATAAAACTAGAAATAAACTGTACAAAGAAAGCAAAGAGGCTCACGAACACATGGAGGCTTAACAACATGCTCCTAAATAATCAATGGATCAATGACCAAATCAAAATGGAGATCCAGCAATATATGGAAACAAATGACAACAACAACACTAAGCCCCAACTTCTGTGGGACACAGCAAAAGCAGTCTTAAGAGGAAAGTATATAGCAATCCAAGCATATTTAAAAAAGGAAGAGCAATCCCAAATGAATGGTCTAATGTCACAATTATCGAAATTGGAAAAAGAAGAACAGATGAGGCCTAAGGTCAGCAGAAGGAGGGACATAATAAAGATCAGAGAAGAAATAAATAAAATTGAGAAGAATAAAACAATAGCAAAAATCAATGAAACCAAGAGCTGGTTCTTCGAGAAAATAAACAAAATAGATAAGCCTCTAGCCAGACTTATTAAGAAGAAAAGAGAGTCAACACAAATCAACAGTATCAGAAACGAGAAAGGAAAAATCACGACGGACCCCACGGAAATGCAAAGAATTATTGGAGAATACTATGAAAACCTATATGCTAACAAGCTGGGAAACCTAGGAGAAATGGACAACTTCCTAGAAAAATATAACCTTCCAAGATTGACCCAGGAAGAAACAGAAAATCTAAACAGACCAATTACCAGCAATGAAGTTGAAGAGGTAATCAAAAAACTACCAAAGAACAAAACCCCCGGGCCAGATGGATTTACCTCAGAATTTTATCAGACATACAGGGAAGACATAATACCCATTCTCCTTAAAGTCTTCCAAAAAATAGAGGAGGAGGGGATACTCCCAAACTCATTCTATGAAGCTAACATCACCCTAATACCAAAACCAGGCAAAGACCCCACCAAAAAAGAAAACTACAGACCAATATCCCTGATGAACGTAGATGCAAAAATACTCAACAAAATATTAGCAAACCGAATTCAAAAATACATCAAAAGGATCATACACCATGACCAAGTGGGATTCATTCCAGGGATGCAAGGATGGTACAACATTCGAAAGTCCATCAACATCATCCACCACATCAACAAAAAGAAAGACAAAAACCACATGATCATCTCCATAGATGCTGAAAAAGCATTTGACAAAGTTCAACATCCATTCATGTTAAAAACTCTCAGCAAAATGGGAATAGAGGGCAAGTACCTCAACATAATAAAGGCCATCTATGATAAACCCACAGCCAACATTATATTGAACAGCGAGAAGCTGAAAGCATTTCCTCTGAGATCGGGAACTAGACAGGGATGCCCACTCTCTCCACTGTTATTTAACATAGTACTGGAGGTCCTAGCCACGGCAATCAGACAAAATAAAGAAATACAAGGAATCCAGATTGGTAAAGAAGAAGTTAAACTGTCACTATTTGCAGATGACATGATACTGTACATAAAAAACCCCAAAGACTCCACCCCAAAACTACTAGAACTGATATCGGAATACAGCAAAGTTGCAGGATACAAAATCAACACACAGAAATCTGTGGCTTTCCTATATACTAACAATGAACCAACAGAAAGAGAAATCAGGAAAACAACTCCATTCACAATTGCATCAAAAAAAATAAAATACCTAGGAATAAACCTAACCAAAGAAGTGAAAGACTTATACTCTGAAAACTACAAGTCACTCTTAAGAGAAATTAAAGGGGACACTAACAGATGGAAACTCATCCCATGCTCGTGGCTAGGAAGAATTAATATCGTTAAAATGGCCATCCTGCCCAAAGCAATATACAGATTTGATGCAATCCCTATGAAACTACCAGCAACATTCTTCAATGAACTGGAACAAATAATTCAAAAATTCATATGGAAACACCAAAGACCCCAAATAGCCAAAGCAATCCTGAGAAAGAAGAATAAAGTAGGGGGGATCTCACTCCCCAACTTCAAGCTCTACTATAAAGCCATAGTAATCAAGACAATTTGGTACTGGCACAAGAGCAGAGCCACAGACCAATGGAACAGACTAGAGAATCCAGACATTAACCCAGACATATATGGTCAATTAATATTTGATAAAGGAGCCATGGACATACAATGGCGAAATGACAGTCTCTTCAACAGGTGGTGCTGGCAAAACTGGACAGCTACATGTAGGAGAATGAAACTGGACCATTGTCTAACCCCATATACAAAAGTAAACTCAAAATGGATCAAAGACCTGAATGTAAGCCATGAAACCATTAAACTCCTGGAAGAAAACATAGGCGAAAACCTCTTAGACATAAACATGAGTGACCTCTTCTTGAACATATCTCCCCGGGCAAGGAAAACAACAGCAAAAATGAGTAAGTGGGACTATATTAAGCTGAAAAGCTTCTGTACAGCAAAAGACACCATCAATAGAACAAGAAGGATCCCTACAGTATGGGAGAATATATTTGAAAATGACACATCCGATAAAGGCTTGACGTCCAGAATATATAAGGAGCTCTCACGCCTCAACAAACAAAAAACAAATAACCCAATTAAAAAATGGGCAGAGGAACTGAACAGACAGTTCTCCAAAAAAGAAATACAGATGGCCAACAGACACATGAAAAGATGCTCCACATCGCTAATTATCAGAGAAATGCAAATTAAAACTACAATGAGGTATCACCTCACACCAGTAAGGATGGCTGCCATCCAAAAGACAAACAACAACAAATGTTGGCGAGGCTGTGGAGAAAGGGGAACCCTCCTACACTGCTGGTGGGAATGTAAGTTAGTTCAACCATTGTGGAAAGCAGTATGGAGGTACATCAAAATGCTCAAAACAGACTTACCATTTGACCCAGGAATTGCACTCCTAGGAATTTACCCTAAGAATGCAGCAATCAAGTTTGAGAAAGACAGATGCACCCCTATGTTTATTGCAGCACTATTTACAATAGCCAAGAATTGGAAGCAACCTAAATGTCCATCAATAGATGAATGGATAAAGAAGATGTGGTACATATACACAATGGAATACTACTCAGCTATAAGAAAAGGGCAAATCCAATCATTTGCAGCAACATGGATGGAGCTGGAGGGTATTATGCTCAGTGAAACAAGCCAAGCGGAGAAAGAGAAATACCAAATGATTTCACTTATCTGTGGAATATAAGAACAAAGGAAAAACTGAAGGAACAAAACAGCAGCAGAATCACAGAACTCAAGAATGGACTAACAGGTACCAAAGGGAAAGGGACTGGGGAGGATGGGTGGGTAGGGAGGGATAAGGGGGGGAGAAGTAGGGGGGTATTAAGATTAACATGCATGGGGGGGTAGGAGAAAAGGGAGGGCTGTACAACACAGAGAAGGCAAGTAGTGATTCTACAACATTTTGCTATGCTGATGGACTGTGACTGTAAAGGGGTTTATAGGGGAGACCTGGTATAGGGGAGAGCCTAGTAAACATAATATTCGTCATGTAAGTGTAGATTAGTGATAGCAAAAAAAAAAAAAAAAGGGCAGTTCCTGTGTGGTAACCTCCAACGAGTTCTACACAAGGGTATAAAGGGCATATAAAAGTGTAGGCAAAGGGTCTGTTTGTGTTTATACAGAGGATCAAAGCCTAATTGGGCTACCCCGAAAATGAACTAAGATACGATATGAAAAAGAACTTCCAACATCTGCACCCTCTGGAAGACTCATGCCAGAAGATGATCATCAAAAAACCCCAACAAAGATCCACGCACTGCTACAGCTGTAGATGCACTCATCCCACCAGTTCCTGGACCTGCCATGGGAATGAGGAAGGAGATATCTAAGCTGGCCTGTGCATACAGTAAAACAACAAAATTGGACTGGATCTATACTGTTGGAACTCAACCAAGAATTTGGAGAAGTGCAAATTGTAGCGCTCCAAAGTCTTACAACTACAAACTATTTATTGTTAAAAGAACATATGGCATGTGAACAGTCCCCAGGAATGGGTTGTTTTAATTTGTCTGATTTCTCTCAGACTGTTCAAGTTCAGTTGGACAATATCCACCATATCATAGATAAGTTTTCACAAATGCCTAAGGTGCCTAACTGGTTTTCTTGGTTTCACTGCAGATGGCTGGTAATTACAGATATGCTTTGGTTATGTAACTATACTCCTATTATGTTAATGTGTGTGTGCAATTTAAGTAGTAGCTTAAAACCTATACATGCTGAAGTTACTCTATAAGAAGATATATCAAAGAAATAATCAATCTTCCCATGTTTTCTTCCGCCTGCTACTTCTATAGCTTTTCTTCTTCCTTCCTAATTACAACCCTTAAATAGAATTCGTGCCTCATATCAAATTTACCGAGTATCATAATTCTTCCAAGTGGTAAAGATACCTCAAGACAAATACTGGGCATAGAAGCCACAGGGCATAAATATGCAAAGAAGTAAAAAGCTAACTTTTTCAAACAATAAGGCTTCTCTCTCACTTACCAACTTCACATTTCCCTGTATGGCCCCGGAAGATGACTGGTTAGCCAGAGACGGGTAAGATTCCTCAAGGGAGGAACAACCTAAGACAGGCACAGTCGCAGGGGGGCCATCAGGTGAGAAATTGGGGATCAACAGAGGTGAGGCTTAGAACCTCACCCCCCCGTTCTGAGAGAAATCTTCTGCATACGTGGATGTTTTATTGCCCTGGTCTAGCTTGGATTAACACATAGTCTACAGGCACACACCTGATCATCTACATGTGCTCTCTTACAACACTAAACTATGTTTTCTACCTTTATCTTGTATCTACCTACCACTTCAGCATTTTATTAAAAATAATAATAATAAAGAGAGAAATGTGGTATCCACATATAAATCAAGTATAAAAACCAAATCAGTATTCATATTTGAACTGACTGTTTAGAGTTCATAATGCATGAGCAAAACCGAAAGTTTCTGTGATGACTGCCCTTGTACTGTTCACTATGTAACTTATTCACTATGTAAGAATTTGTTCTACATGTAAAAACTTGTTTGTTATGCCTCAGAAGATTGGAGACTGACAAAAATTAGGCTTGGGGTGGATTAATGATTGTGCATGATTGTGCATTGAGCATTGACTCCCCTATACAGAATTTTATTGTCGTTAACAACCATTTGATCAATAAATATGAGAGATGCCATCACAAAAAAAAAAAAAAAAAGAAGGACAGACTTCCAATGGTAAAATAAATTAGTAACCGGGATGTAATGTATAGCATAAGGAATATAGTCAAGATATTGTAACAGCCTGGTAGGGTGATAGCTGGAACCTAGAATTATGTATATAAATGTTCTACCACTGTGTTGTACATTTGAAACTCATGTAATGTAATACTGTGTGTCAACTACCCTTCAATAAAAAATAATTATTAAAAAAAAAAAAAAAAAAAAAAAAAAAAAAAAAAAAAAATAACCACCCATTTTATTCAATCAGAATTGACTGAAAAAAAAAAGGGGGGGATATAAAGAAAAGTTAAGGGTAAGAACTCTTCTTCACGTCTGTGGCTTCCATAAGGTAGAGTTTTCCTAAACTTCCTGGTGTCTCATACCCTTTGTCTCAAAAAGACGCAGAGCTGACTCCTCCCTCTGTTCTTTTTGGGGCCAACTTGCATGGAGAAGAGTTTGTCTTCTGGTTTTGCTCTTGATGATCCAGACTGCTTATTCAGTAAATTGCCTGCTTGTGACTGGAAAAGTAAGCTGGGCCTGACCCCAGGGTTCGGGGCAGCTCTGCGTATTGTTGATGAACATGGGAGTATGTTTCCAATATGGTCTGTCAGTGTTTAATGCCCACATTCTAGCCCTGTTGGTTCATAACTTGGACAGAGAAATGAGATATTATTTACTGGGCTGGCTGGACTCCAACATCTACGGTTGAGAGAACTAGTCGATTCTAGAATCTTCCGTGTGGTGCCTGCATGGCTCCCTAACTCAGCCCTAAGCCTCAAAGCTACTTGTGGGACCAATGCTGACATGAAGACTAATTCAGGAAAGAAGCCTCAATTTGGTAGAATAAAAGGCTTTCTGTGTGTCTCCATTATCTATAGGCAGAGAAATCACCAAGTTCCATTACTTTAAAAAAAATTATTATTTTTAACATAAACTCCTGACTGATCCATTCAAAAAAAGAAATACTACCTCTAAGCACATTTTTTCCTGAATTTATTTAATTATAATGCAAGTTTGAAATTGATACCTATTTCATTTGTAATTCAAAGATTTTATATTTTAAATAAGTAAAATTAGTTTATGTTAATTGAAATAGACCTAATTAAGAAGCAAATCCAGAAATACTTTATCTGGAAAACATGGAAGACCAAAAATCATTTAACATGGAAAACCATGAAAATGGCATTATCTCCTAGTTTCCCTCCCTGTTTTTGATTTGTATCATTTAAAAGTGGTTGTTTTCTACATAAAGCCTTTCTTTTTCACCTCATATTCCCCAAGGTTTGAACCCGAGGTGAATTCATAATTTTGTGATTATGACTTCAACCCGTTGCTATGGGGAATGTCTGTGATTTAACAAACAGAATCATAACAATACTGCTTTGTACTATTTAGCATTTTTCATCTGAAGATTAAAAAGTATTTTGCAAACAGCATCTCAATAATCCTAGCAACCTCCCGGTGAGGGTGTTTAAGGGAATTTTTCTTTCTCATACATTGGAAGAACTGAGACAGAAACAGAAGCAGAATGTTTTAGACAGATATCTCTGTCAGCATGTGAACCTGGACCAGGACCCAGTGTGTTCTCCCTAACGACAAGCAGTACACTACTGTTATTTTATTACAGAATCACAGAGATAGAATCTTTATGTTCAAGAATAGGCACATACTTCCTATATTTGATAGAAGCATCTACCATGTACGATGAAGCTGACCATGAAATGCATTTGTCTTCTAATTCCCTGTAAGCTTCAATGTATGTTTTTTATTGAGCACATGATAGCGTGTCCTTGAGAATCCAGAAGACGCTCTAATGGCGAGAGCCATTATCTCTAAGAAAAGTGAACTGAGATCAGTGAAGCCATTTTAAACATTAACTGAGTATTCTCAGACAATTTTCTACAGGAAACACTCCTAAACTAGCAAGGAGAATGTTCAGCTGGATTAGCAAAGGCGAACTTTTCCTGCTTTGATTTTCATGGCCCTATAATCCATACCAGATGTCAAATCCTGAAATTTACAGTTCAGAATTTTAAACTATCATCTCTCTTGAGATCATAAACACATGGTATGGGGCTGCTTAGTCACATGCCAAAACGAAATTTTAACAAATCATTTTTTTTTTAAGTGTAAAGAAAACAAAGTGAACCAGCATGCACATACTTAAATGATGTACCTTTGAACCATTTAACTTGAGGCTGGGGAACACCAGAGGTTTTACATTCCATGACTGTTGTATCCCCAAGGGCAACCAAGAGCTCACTCTGAACTACGATCAACTTTGGGGCTTCTAGAAAAAAAGCAAACACACAAACAGTTAACATCTGTGACAAGGCCATGTGCACCTTGTTTACAATTACTCCATGAATCAGTTAAAAAATCTATCAGTACTTATGTGCCTGTGGCAATTTCAATGTTCATAAAAAGAAAAACTCTTATAGTGCAAGTGACAAACATATGTGTGGTGAAAAGATCATTTATTAAGGCCAAATAAAAAGGATATTAAGCAAAAATAATTCTGATAAAAAAAACAGTCCAAAACATTTAGGAAATTAATTGAAAGGTCTTTCTGAAAAAAGAGGTATATAATATATATACACAAGGAAAGAAAATAAGGAAAGAAAAATCTTGGGAAGCTGAACACATCCTATAGAAATAATAGTTAAGGAACAGAGAAAAGGATGATGTAATAAAAACAAAATCAAAAGAGCTCTGATGATAAGACTGACTTGACTAAATTAAGACTTTAGGACATACAATTGCAGATAAATTTGTTACAGCATTTTCTATGTGGTCTTAAGGATATTCATGTCTAACTGCAGAAAAGTAGTTGCAGTCAAAGGCTAAAATTAATATCTCTAAAAAGTAGAATCTCCCAGTTTTTATTTTATTTTTTTTTGCCTTTGATGTAAATAGGCATTCTCTAAGTTTCTTTCCTTAACTCTGCCTGCTTTGCCCCCTTGTCTAATGCTTTAGTTCACTCACACATTCCTTTTCTTAACTGGACATTTTAGGACTTTCTAACTTCAATTGAAGTAGTTTTAAATGAAGCCAAGAGTTAGCTTCTCAAAGATCATGTTAATGCTCTGCTACAAAACCTTCACTGACTTCATTTCATAATTCCCTAATTTGGCTTTCAAAAATCATAAATCTGGGTATGTTTTTCTGCTTAATCTTACCCTCCGTTACTGCCTTACCCTAAGTAAGTGGTAGTCCAAAACACTCTCTACTTCCTTCCATCTTCCTGCTTTTGCTAAATCTGTTTCCTCAGTCTGAAATGCTCATTGCCACAACTCTTCAGATCCAACTCATCCTTCCAGACTGAGCTTAAATTCTGTCTCCTTTGAGAAATCTTTGCAATTCCTTAGTCAGAATGAATCTTTCCCTCCACCAACCTCCCACTGTAGTACATGTCAGTCAACTTTATTGTATTTCTTCATGTATACCCACTTTCATTATGCAAGCTCTTGAAAATAAGGACTTCATAACATACATTTAAAAATTTTACATTCCACAATCTCTAGTACAGCATTTTGCATATTTGGCAGGGGGGTTAATAAGTTAGATAAATAGCTTGAATATTTTGGCTTCTTTGTGAATGAACCAAAATTCCTCTCTGCAATGCAGAATCTATTTCACCCTTTCTGCATCCCCAACTGCCTGTTCCCTCTCTGCCTGGGTCTTCTGTGAACATTTTTAATTGTTTTCTCTAAATCTGAGCCCACCTTTCCTTCTAAATTTATTCTCCATGCACGTTCTTCTTTTCTATAAATGAGACCACTTCTTCCCAGGCTTTCAGGCCCAAAATTCATGACACTTTTGTTACCTCCATCATCTATACAAGCCAGGTAAAGTTCCGCTCAATCTTTATTGTGGTTCTTGTATTCCCCTGCCCCTCCACAACCAGTTTTACTAACTTCCTATGAACAGCAAATAAGAATGAATGAAAGGGTACCTTGCTGGTCATTAATTATTCACAATTTACAAACTAACATTGAGCATTCAATGCATTTATTTCTGTAGGAAAGACCAAATTAAAAAATATAGTGTATTCTTTCCTATATTATTAGAATATGTAAGACTATATATTAAAATTGATAAGATCATATATTCTATTATACAATTAAGATATTAATAATTGTCATGAACTGTATCTAAAATAAACATTTGTGTTTGGAGAGGAAAGGCTGAAGATGAAAAGCAAAAACAATATCTAGACAAATGACAGAAATGTTATGAGTATTTAATTATAATACAGTTTTGAATGTAAGTAGAAAATACAAAATGGAAGTTGATATAAACTGGAGAATATATAGAATTTATTAATTTGTAAGTGAAATACTGCAGAGAAGAGATGAACTGTGGAGGGAATAGCACTCTGTGGACAATTTGGAACTCTTCCAAAATCTGGAAACTTCCTTGATTTCTGTTGCCTAATGAAGCTATTCACTGCCTGAACTTTTAAATTAATTGTAATATTTGCCTTAATCAATGTGTGAAATGAATAATGAATTATAAGACATGGGATAGTTCATTCCTAGTAATTCTCAGAACAGTACTTTTACATTGTTTGATAGGATATTCATCCTATATTAATTGCCTTTTAAACTAGTTATACTCGCCAATGTATCTGAGGATAGAAGTTTGTTTATCTGTTCCAGCCGAATTACTTGCCAGGCAACCATAGACACCTGCATCTTTGGGGACTGCATTTTTGATAAATAAAGTACCTTCTGAGGTCATCCTATACCTATGGAAAAAAAGAAAATAAAATTGGAAACACTCTAGGCATAGTATCGAGGAGCTGTATACAGCACTTCCTTTCAAGCAACTTCAAATGTTTTAGTTATATTTTTGGTGCTGATTGCAGAAACGATTGACATCATCAAAGTGAATTTCTATATGATTTTAAGGATATTCATGTCTAACTGCAGAAAAATAGTTGCAGTCAAAGGCTAAAATTAGTATCTCTAAAAAGTAGAATCTCCCAGTTTTTATTTTATTTTCCATAAGTAGAAAAATTGTAATAGATGTTGCATATCCAGCTCTTGCTATGTGCCAAGGACTGCCCTAGGAGATTCACATTTATTGCTTTAAATCTTCAAATGCCCTAATGAATTAGATACTATTATTTTCTCTGTTGTGCAAATGAGCAAAGAGGTTATACAACTTGCCCCAAGTCAGAGTTAACAAATGGAAGAAGTGGAATGTGCACACAGACAATCTTGCCTTGTGTGAACTGCTGTGCTAAACGGTTCCTCAAATGAAAACCTGAGAGACGCACTGCCTCCTGTCACACATGAGTCAGGGATGAGTCTAGGAACAGAATCTGGCTTATACTGCAGCCCTTCGCATGCCAAACCCAGAATACTGGAAGCCCCATAGCTGGAAACTTCATTGTTTATAGTTCCGCATGTTCATTATACTCTTTGAGCATGAAAGGGTACAATATCTTTTAAAAGCATCCAACAGAGTAAGATACCTCTCAGTGTAGCATGGGAGAGTGTTCAGGAGTCGCAGTGAATGTCTGCACACACTTTGGAGCGACTGTTCTGTCCTTTGCCTCTCTCTTTCTCTCCTGTTAAATCCCAGGACCACACTTTTAATAGATTAGTTAAAACTACACAGTGCTTTACCCCACAGGAAGTGCATCATCCTCATTTGGATTATTCAAGATAAACCAAGTGTCATTGTGTTATGCCTGTGACACAAAGTATCAAGAAGCACTTGGTCCCAGCTATGCAGTGGAGACTTAAGGCCCTCAAACTCCGAGCGTTCACATATATTGTCTCACTGCCATTTCCTGGCCATTTTAGAACAATCTAAAACTGTGGATTTTGGTCCAATCTCTCATAACCTTAGGGATTTAGCCAGATGGGTTTTGTTCAAAAATTTCATCGATTTTTTCTCACTCAGTAAAAACAAAGAACATGATACAAACCCAGTACCTGTGTGACCCCATGATAAACACATCATTAATGGTCCAAGTGATCTTTGGTTTGGGATAACCTGTTGCAGAGCACATGATGGACACCTCAGACCCTCCTGTGAAAGACTGATTCTTGGGCATTACAGTGACTTTGGGTGGTTCTGCAAAGAAGAAGAAACATATACTGAAATGCCAATTTACCTTGTGAGGAGCTTTTCTGGCAGGGGATTTGTAGGCCTCTCACCAACACACCTTTTTAAAAAATTATTTTTTATTGCTTTTTGCACTTCCAAGAGTTCGTTTATAAAAAACAATGACCGAGTTGCAGTACCAATTCAGCAGGCTTGCTTCCCAAGACTGGCAAGAACAGCAGACCCAGCTCTCTGCCTCCCTGTGGCCTCGGTGGCATGAGACTAGGTGGCCTAGGTGGGTCCAGCACACCCACTTCCCCAGGCCCTCCTCTCATGAGAGCTGAGGCAGGCTGTGGCCGGGACCCTGGATATCGCCCCTCTCTCTGGCAGGCCCAGAGCAGAAGGACAGAGGGCCTCACCTCCGGCCATTCCTCCAGAGACCTCACTGCTCAGCCAGCCCTGACAGCTCACAGGCTCCTGTGCCTGTTCCTCCTCCTGGATCCTGGAGGCATGAGAGCAGGTGCGGCCCTGTCCTCGAAGCTTGGGGAAGATCCAGCTTATTCTCCTTTGAGGGACATTAAGGGCTTGGATCTGAGGCCAGTGGTAGGAAGGGGCCTCCCTCCTGGGTCTGAACGAAATCCAGGGGAGCCGCAGCAGAAGAACACGTGATATCCGGCAGCTGGTGGGATGGTGGGAGGAGCCCTCTGTCCTTCTCTAGTCAGGTCCTGCAGGGGCTCCGTTCCCCCAGGGTGTCTTGGACATGTGGAAGAAGGCGGTCCTCATGGCCTGGAGGCAGATGTCCATGAGCTTGAGGACAGCAACCACTGTGAAGCCACTGGTGGGGACAGTATCTGGCACCACCACCTGACCATTCCTGAAGTGAGAGGCTTTGGAGTTGTAGAAGGAGGAGGTGGGGTACACCATGGGGTGAGGGGCACCTGGGCCTGAAGCACCTGGGAGAAGGCACTTTCCTTGAAAGGGAGTAGCCCCCATTGTCCTCCTGAAGCCCTCAGCTTTGATCTACACTTTGCGCTGACTCACGTTGGCCATGACAGTCACGATGGTCCTGGAGCACAGCCAGCTGATGAAGAAGATGCCCTGATACATGATCAGCCCCTGGGCTCCACGAAGAGCAGTTCCCGCCTGGCAATCTGCACGCAGTGCTTGGGGCCATCGTGAGGCACATAATGTCCGGGATGCTCTAGTGGTTAGAACTGATGACATGGGGGTGGTCCACCTACAGCTTCCAGCAGACCTTTCTCTCAAAAGGAAGGCTATGTGTGAACTTGCAGGACTGGATAAAGCGACTGATGATGCTCATGTTCTCCACTGTCCAGCAGCTGCGGTGCAGATGCCCCCAGCCCCGGTGGAGACCAGGAAGAAGAACATACACAACAGGGGGGTCTCGGCTCAGAACCTGGTGGTTGGACTCAGCTGCATGAACAGCAGCAGCACGGCAGTCAGCTTTGGCCAGAGCTCCGGCTGCAGCCACTCCAGCACCACATGCATGCAGCTGCACCCTCAGAGCCCCAAAACCCTGGTCAGAAGGGGCTCTTTGGGTGACCCTTACCACTATCTCGCCAGATCAGCGCAGGAAAAAACCAAGCAGGGGAGTAAATTTTCTTTGAGAGTAGAACACATTTGTTTCTGGTATCATGTTATCCATCTCCACTGATTGCCATGTGGCCCCTTGCTACTTTGTTCTACCAGCTGACCACCGACTGACTTCTTACTGATTATTTCAATACTAATAAAAACCTATTTTCAGGCCAAGTTTCTATATAGGATCTTTTGCCTCTTTCTATATAGTGAACACAGATTTGGAACCACAACTTGTCCTTACCACTGCCTGCTTTGTTTGAATTGCTTTTCCTCCTCTTACTAGATTATAAATTTGTTGAAGTGGAGGCAATGTATTTCATATTCCATTATTTTCTACAGTATTTAATATTCCTCGTATGTTACTGACATGTAAAACTATTCATGGAATACAGGTTATTTCTAAACTATAACTTGGCTTAGAGAAATTTTACTCCTGCCAGCCTCTCAAGATCCTGCTATATTGATCATTTGCCCCAATGCCCATGGATTCACAGGACGCCAGATTAACAGAAAATATCAACTATTCCAAGTTCTATTGCATTTGACTTCTATGGTAGAAAAAAGACTTCTGAAAATGAAATATTAAAGCAGGCATTTATTATCAAAAAGGATACAAAAATTCTCAAAGATAATTGGGATATTGATATATCTGGCCTAATTAATTCCATGTTTTACATCTAATGGCTACAGGTTAAGAACTGAACTTCAAAGGAGTTACTATCAAAAATACTAATAATTTTCTTAGTGTAAATTACTCCCACTCAGTAAGATAAATGAAAATAAATTCATTTCCATGGTGTTTAAAATAGATGTCATGCACATGAATAAAAGTTAATTAATTCATTCCATATCTTTTTTGCACAATTATTATGCTCCAGGTTGCATGCTAACTGGTGAGCCGAACAGACACGGTGTCAACTTTCCATTTATTTGGGTTTTTACTATAAATGAAACTGAGAAATTCAATTAGTCACTTAGATCGGGATATATTTATGATTATCTTTACTGTAAGTTAGCCTGCAAAATTGTGGTTGTTTCACTAAGAAAAATTAGTCTGAGGAATCCCAGTAGGTTTGAAAGAGATCCAAGGGGTACTGCTAGACCGGGCAGCTATACAGTTTAATAAACCTCATTAGGTCTAATTGTTAGCGGCTTACACCACCTCCCCACCCCCTTTTTTTTCCTGTTTACATTATGATTGTCTTTGAAATTAAAAGTTGTTTTTTTTTCCAAGCTGTGGACTTAGTTGATCTTCTCATTAATCCATGGATTCCTCTGGGTGAACATAGGGCTAGAGAAATGCTCAAGGTCAAGGACAGACTGGCAGTGGCCAGTAAGTTCTGATTGTGATTCCATCTGGAGTCCAGCAATTCTGAAATGCTATTAGACTACACATGCTTTGGGGGTTGTGCAGACCATCTTCAGGGCATGTGTGGAAAGAAATGAGCACTTCGTTCTCTTTTGGAGTTATTGAATACTCCCCATTTATTCAGTCCCATCTTCCTAAAATAAAATGTTTCTTGTGTCTAGCTCATATCGACACAGGATCGCTACAAAGATCGAGCAGCTCTCAGGATTTTTGTCTAAACAGGGTGCCTTCCAATGTACTCTGCCAAAATTGGCTTGGCATCTTGCCTAGCAAGAGTCCCAGGGTAGGCTCTGTAATTCAGATATCAAAGTGACAATAAGAGTCAGCTGCCAAAATCAGGATGCAGAGAGCTAAGAGGTCACTTCTCAAATAAAGTCTGGATGTAGGGTGCTGCTTCAAGGTCATGGAATAAGTCTGTGTGCAACATACAGATGGGATGACATCATCCCACAGAAGGTGAGAAACTTACCATTGCCCGGAAAGAATATTTCCACTGACGATAAGGAAATCAGAAAGGACATGAACAAACATAGGGAAGCAAAATTGGATTTCCACCAAATAAAAGTTGAATGAGTGTCCAGAATGATTCTGTCTTTATCTGATTAGGTAAAATAAGGATGTAATAGACCTCACTATAATTATCTCAACTGTTAGATCTTATTTTTAACTCTGAGAAATAAGCTCCCCTTGTTTTAGTAAAGTAGTTTTAATGGAGTAAAAACAAGGAATTGAAGAATGATAGTTCAATCCCATCAAAGGCCAGCATCCAATTTTAGGTTCTGGGGAGAAGTAATCCATTCTTAGTTGGTTTTCAATTTCATTTCACCACCACAATCATCACCGTTCTCATCAGCACTGTTCCCATCAGCAGCATCATCATAAAATACAACTTGTCTTTCATGAAGTAAAGCAATGGGAATATAGCACTCTGTTAGGTATTAAGGCATTAATTTATTCTTTGCATCTTAATCATAACAAAAGCAAAATACATGTTTTTATCATTTCTCACCAATGACTTAAAAGAGTTAAACATAGATTATGGTACTAAAAATAAAAAATAAACACTACTTTAAGACTTAAGTGCCTTAACACACTATTAATGGTAAGCCTGGCAAAATGAATTATGAGTGGCTGTGAAAACAGCCATTGCTCTGCCTACAAAGAAGATAAAATTTCACTTCACTCTTGGAAATCTCCAGGACCACTGTCGCATGCAGGTGGCATATTTCCTCATCAGCTGGGTCTAATTTATTGCTGTTACGCTTCTGGTAGGACATTCTCAAAGATAAGGCCTAGGGACTTGGTCTTCAAGATGATTTCATTATAATCAACAAATTAATCAGGCAATGATAATGCTTCAAATTATCTAAGCAACAATTTAAAATATTTTTCAGCACTGATATAGTTTAGAGTACTTGGGAAAAATTCTCTGTGTTTTCATTCTTTCACACAACAAGCATTTATTGAGTACCTACTGTATTTCAGACATTTTATAACATCAAAGATCTCAGAATAATGTATAAAAAAGCACAGTATGTACAATTCGGAACTAAATCTCTTTTGAGCAGTCAGTTCATTGAAATATGAAGGTAGGCAAAGTAAATGAGTGACATTTTGTGCCAGGTATCTAACTCTAGACTCATCACTGATTTTCCACAATAAACCCTATGGATTAATATTGTCATTTTTATGGATAAGGAAACTCAAAATGTTTAAACAATCCATGGTGTCTGGTCTATACCTTAATGAGGATAATAGTACCTAAATCACAGCATTATTGCAAATTAGCTAAATTAATGTATGTAACACACTAGAAAAATTCCTGGCACATAGCAGGCACTATGTAATTTTTGCTATTATTATATTCCATTATATGGTAAACTCTGACAAAGAATGACAAAATGAGTTCTATAGTATTAAATATATATATATATATATTTTTTACATATATAATACATATATATATATGTATTTTGTATAATCTAAACATTTACAAACGAAACATGATCACAATTCTCACACTTGCATATTCTATTTCAATCACATCCTACTAATAAATAATTCTTATTAATCTTACTTGATTCTTCTGAAATTTGAGATGTTTCTCGATATTCAAGATTTATTACAAATTTCAATAAAAACGGATACATTTAGTTTTTCCATGTTTTACTGATGGAGGAAAACATGCTAATACATGTCACCTGGCATATATTAAAAAGAATTATGATGATGTAGTGTGCATATGGTTATGATAATATCAATTTCATACTTAGTGAAGTAATTCTGGTCATTAGAGACTTCATCAATCATCCTAAGAAATATTTCCTTTCTTATTGCAATATTCTCTCTGGTGACATGGGCTAATTAGTGACAGATATCCATTCTCTCCTGACACCATGAAGACAAATTAATACTTCTAATGCTCATACAGACAGAACATGAAGGAGAAAAGGAGGCTTTGCCTGGCTCTTTGATATCCATAGGGCAGCATGTGGTTGTGGAGGAAATGTCAGCTATACACTGAATATCCTCAAATGTAACCAGTTCTGAAAATTTCATAGTTCCAGGAAGATGAACCATGAGTATGCTCTATTCATTTTCAGCTTTAAAAATACTCCGCATAAAAAAGCAGCTGATGGAATCTATTTTTTTCTATTCCTACATAAATAGTAAGATAGTCTGTGTTAAATAAGACATTAAACTCATACCATATAAATGAATACCACCCCACCCATTCTAACTTACTCTTAGGCCTGATCAGCACGAGCATCTTAAAACTTAGCAGCCACTGTATCACCTTAAAAGTGATCAACTGCTTTAGCCTATTTACTCACATGATATAATTTTTAAAGTAGGGTGAACTAATTTAAACAGTACTGTAAAAATAACATCTCTATACATTTTTCATGAGATAATTATCAGATTTTGCTATAAAATTCGGTTTTAAATATAAGTGGTCATATGCTTGCATGTACAAGAACTGTAAAAGAAAGCACTTATATAATGAAATCTAAAATTGTTGATGTGATTCAAATAAGCCCATTGACATGAACATGGAACCATGAAAGGTAAGGTTAGTGATCCAAATCTCCCCCATATTATTTGTATTTTGAGGCCCATTCAGCAACTAAAGAATATACATCTACTGGGTGTATTTGTATGTTTGTGCAAGACACTATGGTTAAAAAGAGGGGGGGGGTTCAGTAAGTAGCTCACAATACAAATCACAGCGGGGAAACAGCTAGACAGATGAAATTGATCGTGATTAAGTGCAAGATTGTGTGGCAAAATAAATAAATAAAAGTTGCACAGGAGAACAGAACAGAGGCCAACAATATTCAGAGAAGACATGGTTTATGAGAGGAGCTTCACATTATAGGTGGGTTTATTCACAAAGAATAAAGAATGTTAGTACAGTAGAGCTCTATGGGCTGAGTCATAGAACCAGAATGCGAATGATGTAATTTGGAGGCAGGCAGGATGCCTCAGTGACTCTGGTAATGAGAGGTGGGGTGGGGCAAAGCACAGAGGGATGGAAACAGAGCGGAAGTAGAGTCAAAGCACCAGGAAATGGGAATCCAGTGAGGGTATGTTGGATGTGGAGCTTGGCAAAGAAAATGTTCAGTGGCCATCGGAAAGTTAGAAGACTAAAGTCAGAACAAGAGTGTACTGATCCACCCTTTTGAGAAATTCAGTACTAAGAAAATTCAAAACTCACACACAGATACCGAAAATAATCCACCTGACACTACTACTCTGATGTATAAATGTTAGCAACATCAGCAATATTTTATGGCACAAACTAATTAATGTGACAGTTTCTCTACTTTCAATTCATAACTAGAGGCAAGACCTTAATAGCAAGTTTAAATATTAGGGAAGCGTGAGCAAAAGATAAGACATATGAATATCTAAGTCTTTTAAGGTAAATAGTACTTGTATATTGAGAGGGAACATTTTTCTTTTTGTTCTCCGTACATTATCTTATGAGAATAAAGGTTGAAGATAAAAGGCTGTAAGCATTATGAAAAGTATTATGAAGGAGTTTTCTGGAGGACAGAGAAATATAAATTTTATTCTGGATTAATTAGGAAATCACAGAAAGGTTTTGAATGGGTGGACATTGAAAGCACTATTTAAGGAAAATTCAGCAAGATTGGAGTGGGTTAGAGTGAGGGAACAAAACTGGAAGAAAGGAAGCCCATACAAAGAGGATTTTAATAGTTTAGGGATATGACATACGAAGGGGATGAGGGTGGTGCCAGTGGAGGTGAGAGGGAAGGGGGTGATTTGAGGGACGGTGAAGCACTGAAGTAACCACGCAGAGGGAAAGTGGGGGCCGCTGAGGCCTGACACTGTCATTTCATCTGGGGCAATTCCAGCGGGACTCTTTAGTCCACATTAGCTCATTCACACCGACCCCTACGGGCATTGCCAGGCACCCTGATTCCGGCATCAGCCCATAGAGAATGCACCCCTAATACATGTCTTTTATCAAGTAATGAGAAGTGATAAAAGGGACATCGGAAATTCAATTTTAAAAATGTATGCCCTGTGTTGGTGTGGTCTGGGGAAAAGATCAGAGAGGGAGAAGAGTAAGGCACAGTTCCAGAAAACAGACCCCACCACCCCGACTCCTGGTCTAGTGCTCTCATTAAAAAACACTTAAATTAACAGAATCAGCCACGAAAGGATTTTTATCTCAATAATGTTCAGCATTCAAAAGAAGTGGGGTCATAAAGTTTTAGAAGCTTTTATTCCTTCCCCCAAAAAGGATTTGTGCCCAAAATGAACTCAGTAGAGCAACCAATTGTCAATTGCTGTTTAAGAAGGCATTAAATTACATTTTTGAGAAAAGTATCTCAAGGCTGTCAATTGATCTCTATGATGGAAGATTCCCAAGCTGCTTAATGTTCCTAGTGATAGTTTTATGTAATGAGGAATTAAGATTTTGATAAGAAGAAAGATACTCCATTGACTAGTTTTCAATATTGTTTCTTTAGTTACTTGAGTTCTCACAATAAAATTTAAGTAAATATCCTCATTTTGAAGACAGCCAAAACCTACATTCAGCCCATCTAACTCACTTGTATTTCTGAAAATGTAATAGAACTGGTTTACAGCTGTTCTTGAATATAATTTTCACTGTAGATAATATATTCCCCTAAAATGTTGGATGATCTAATACGAAGCAATGCTACATGAAAAACTGGAAAATAATTAGTATTTATTTACTGAACCTAATTTCTTTTGAAGGGTACAGCCTATAAAATGTATTTTACAACATCTCTGGCCTTTCTACTAAATATTTGTATTTACTGGAAAAAGCTAACTTTAAAAAGTTACATAATAACTGCCATTATGTAAATGATGAGAATTTAATGATTAGTTATGTCCTATCCCAACAGATGTGTACCTACTGATTTAGCTCGATCATTTTATTTAAAACATGTTGAGATTGTTTGAAAACGCATGACCTCTTTTTCTGACCAGGGAACTAAACTAGCTGTGGTGGTAACAAACTTTTAAGCACGAAGCTTGCACAACAGAGTAAATAACTTTCTTCCACAAAGAATAATTTATAGTGGACAGATGTACTTGCTCACTTAACTCTTCCATAACTTTCAATGAGTAGAAATGTCAATGGAGTATATTTTAGCATTTTTACATTTTTCCATGCCTATCAGAGAGTTTGAATAATCGGCCAGGGATTCTTTCCAAAGAACACCTGATGAAAACTGAAATCCAACCAATCTAACACACAAAAACAACAGAAAAGAGAGATGAATTGCCTGGGGACAAGAGGCAAAGTTCACTGTAATCCCAAAAATATGGAATCAAACATTTCCAAATATCTCATCAATGGAAATATGGCTACTTTTCCAAAATGGTAGAATTATTCCTGAATGGCAATAACTCAAATGAATTATGATAGCGGTTGATCTACATGGCAGTTTCAATAAGTTTCCTAAGACTCCTGCTCTTGTTCTTTCTTTTTGCTCTGGAAAAGACTGGAACTGTGTCATCCAGTATCGTAGCCACTAGCCATGTGTATATTTAAAATTCAAACTAAAATTATCTAAAACTTAGTCAAATTTCAAAACCATTTCCTTAGATGCACTTGCCATATTTCAAGAGCTCAAATGCCACTTATAGCTAGTAGCTACCACATGGGTACACAGGCAATAACACATCTCCATCGTTACAGAACGGTCTCTGAAGTGCTGGACTAGACAGGTCTATGAAATCTCAGCAAGAAGGTTGCTAATACACTTACTTACCAGTAGGTGGTGCATTGGCAATAAAACACATAGGCAGGACTAAATCTTGACAGTTAACATGCTGGATTTGCAAAAAATTTCACACCCAAGTACCAATGTGGTTTGAAATTCAGTTAATAAGAGAAGAACACTATAATGATGGGTACATGTCATCACACGTGTGTCCAAACCCACAGAACGTACAACACTAAGACTGAATTTTATATCCTCAGCAAGGAGCGTAATGTCTGACCCTTAAATTTTTGGTGAATACATGAATGAATGAATGAATAAATGTGTAAACAAGTGAAAAAACAAGATACCAACTCTGACCCTTTGCAGTAATATGTTTAAAGTCAAGGCACTTCATGTGTTTCAGTATTTGTTTCATTATTATGGAAAAAAATGTATACCTATGACATACTATGAGTAAGATGGGAAAATAATGAAGACTCCATCATTGTAAAGATTACCAGTTTTGCACTCTCAATAACTAAAGCTCCTAACATATCATTAGTTTCTGAAGGTGCAATAATACACCTACTTTGTAATATTAACTCTAATTCAGTTTTTATTCATAATAGCCAAAAGTACACTCCCCTCTCCATATATAAAAATAGTAAGTTATTAGGTTTTCCTCTGTTACAGACATTGTCTTTGGAAACAGGATTTATTTTTGAGTAATTGATTTATAAAATAATAACTCAAACAAACATGAATAGATATTTAGGGGGAATTTGAATCAAGTAATTTTTTAGCACATGCTATGATATAAGTATTTTTCAGACTTGGCAAAAGTTGCTTGTCTAAATACTCCTCATTCAGTCTTCCCACAGACATGCATGCACACAATACTGTGTGCTAAATATTGTGTCAGGCTCTAAGGACACAAAACCGAAGAAAACTGGGCCCTGTCTTAATGGAGCTTACAGTCTATCATCTTGCATTTCCTCTGTGTGCTTGTTTCAGTAGCATATTTAAAGTTCTCTCTCTCCTCTAGGTAGTTCCTTAGCAGCTACTCTACCAGAACTCAAGCCAAAGAATTCACTAAACTGTTTGCAATCTACCTGGTTTACTCTATTAAGTCAGCAGAGAAGGAAGAAGTAAGGGAGGAACAGGGAATTAAAACTAAGCAGTGATTTCTCAAAGTCAACATGACACACAATGCTGAGATTTCCAGAGACTCTTTACTCATGCAACAGCAACCCGTGGCCACTTGCACCTTTTCTGTTTGTTTAGTTAAATTCAGTACTGTCACTTTTCTACCTGTACCCCAAAGCCCTTTATATACTTTCTCTTTTTACATTTCCCATGACTTACCTGTACCCAAGGCCTGCTAATAACGCATTTTTATATACAGTGCAAAAAAGACGGGGGAGACCTAGTTCAGATCTGGGATCTGCCACTTTCTAGCTTTGTAACCCAGGGCAAGTCACTAACATTTCAAAGATTCTACTTTATGGGCAAAACACAATACAAAAAAATAACACAGTTTGTGAAGGTTAAATGACATAATGCGTGCCATGAACACTCAAAAATTTTTAAATGTTTGTAGCTGCATTTGAATAATTTAGTGGGTTGAAGTATTTGCTGATTTCTCATCTCTTCTCTGTCTTTCAGTAGTATCTTTCCCTGTGAAAATGAGTATTTTTCCCCAGCTACCACAGTTCAGCATTTAACCTCTCCAGCACCTGAACATCTGGCCCTCTAGCTCACTAAAATCCATCAGGTTTGGCTTAATACAAATTTTCTCATGGCCTATTTTTGCTGTAAATGAAAATGTCCTTTGTACATGCAGCTTCTCTGTAACAATGTCTTATAGACTTGAAATATTTGTTCGGTCATCACATCCCTTTATTTTCCTTTCACAGTGTAAATGTCTAATTCCTTAACCTTTCTGTATAACTTCCATTTTAAAACATTTTAATAGTACTTCTCTCTTCCAAGCTTTAGGGAAATAAGTCATCTAATATTTATATAGCACTTAAATGATTTGAATGAAAGACAAAAGAAAATGAAATGTATGATAATCATTTATATAATTTTTTGCATGGAATTGGATTGTTTTATAACAGAATCCCCTAACTATTGTCATAAATTATATTCACCAGATAAAGTAAGTCAATATTAAACTTTACCCTTCATAATGTTTACAGTTACCATAGAAAGAAATTAGGAAAGTAAATATTTCTATAGGAAAACTATATATTCCTTGGATATTATTGCAGTAAATACTTATGTAAACTTTCACTGTAATATTTTTCTTCAATTCTAAAAGCCACCAACTCATTCTTTATTAGATCCCTATTACAGAAGGCCAGAAAAGCCAGTATTCTAATAGAGCATCCTGTTTATTTGTGCTGATTCACACTGGGACATCAGTGAGTCAAATTAGCTTTGGACAGCAAGATTTGGGGATTTTCAGTTTAAGCATATGATTCCATTCCACCTAAATGAAATCCGCAAAACGGCACTAACATTTAAAAGAGCCATTGTGTCTCAGATCAGCCTCCAAAAATGAAATGCTTAACTAGCAAGACTTCGGTGTGCTGAAATGTCTAGAAGAAGAGATGAATTAATAAAAATAAGTTTTTGTCACTCAAACACAGACACAAATTTCTACAGATCAAAATTTATTCCTCTGAAAATCTTGAAAAGGGGTTTTCATGGGCTTTCAGTATAAGAAAAACTAATTATCAATTGAAATTTGGCATTTATTCCTTTTTTGCCTCACTTTCATTCAGAAAGGATTTAAAACAGCTGATTCTGTACTACAGTCCTATAAAATCTAGACCCTTAAGTTTTCAAATGCACATTTTGTATTGTTAAACATTCTAATTGACACTTTTTGAGAGGCATTTCTTAACTTATTTTCTTAATTATTCCTTATTTTTACACTCTTATTTACTTTCCTAATTATAACTTCATTATTTTAAATACATGACTGTAAATTATCTTACTTTCTTCACTGTATGTTGATTAAATGAGTGATAAAGCAAATTTATAGATTACTTAGCAAATGAAAGAAAACATATTACCCATCTGTAATTCAATCATCTAATAAAATTCATGTATTTTCAAAGATCTTTAAATTCTAGTTACACAAAATTTTTTAATTACCTATTCCTATAAATACTTTCAAGTACAGAAAAGCATAAGTCCTTAAAATGTCACTTATACTTTCAATGCCCCCAAACAAAGCAAGGAATTTCATATTCACATTTTTGTATATATCAATTTATTTTTACCACCTAGCATAATCACAGATGGCTTCCATTTGTTTGTTTGTTTATATGTTTGCATATATGGACTTTTGAGTCTTGGGGTAAGTAAGCCCTGCTTGAGGGAGTCCCTTTTCTGAGGAATTTCCTGTGTCTATACCATTATCTCCATAGTGAGGAATTCTCATAATGAAATAAGCGTATCAACCCATTCACATTCTCTCATGCTTATTAGTGTGACTGATCCAAAGAGCCACAGTTTCTGAGATCAGCATTTCTTCTCAAGACTTCTGGTAAATTGATAATGAGCCTAACAGTCACCAAGGGAAACTAGAATGATAGAAAAGGGTAACTGGGATATTTGCTTCTGCTACTGCTAGACTCAAAATTCCATGATGCTGCCAACCTTAAAGTCTTTAAAGTGTCTATGGTCTTAACAAGAGTTCAAGTCCCACCAGGAGCATCTGAGTGACTGACTTATGGTCATCTGACCTGCAAGAAGATAAAGAAAGGGAATTACCTGATCTCATTTGTTTTCTCCCCACAATAAAGAATTCCTCCCCAAATCAGGGAATGTGTTCAAACCCTCAGAGCTAAAATAAGTCAGATATCCACTGAATTATTTTATAGCCTTTAGCATATCTGAGAATTCTGACAGTGATCTGATGATACCCCTCTTTTTACAATGTATTGGTTTAGTCTGTATACTTGGGCAGTTTTTTTCCTCATACTAATAATTTGAAATTTCAGCCAGGGTGTATCTAGATAATGTTCTCCCTTCATTGACTTTGCTTGATTTGCTCACCCAGGAAAAAATGATTTTTTCTCTCCCTGAGATATTTTTCTCCAATTGTATCTTTGACTATTTCTTTACTTACAGTTGTCTTTGCTATATATCTATATATGCTATATACCTATAAATCTTAAAGTTTTATTCTCTGTTTTTATTTCTATTTAAAAATCACATTTTTCAACTCAGTTCTTTTGTCAAAATTCTTAAAGAAATTCTCAAGTTTATACACCACATCCCTGATTTTATTTTTATGTAGTATTAATTCTGCTCTTTAGTACCTCTAATTCAGGTTTGCACTTCAACAACAAATCATTTCTTATGAGGTGACAGCTATCCAAATCAATGTCTGTCAATAAAATATTTGGATGGACCTACTTTTATTCTCTGTTTACTTCTAGGTGAACCCCCTTGCAGCTCTATGGCTGAGTGAGAGTCTGAGGTACGTGTCTCCTTGTCCAGTTCTCATCTATAATGTTCTCTGCACTGAGATGAGATGCTTTCCTCTGCTACCATTTGTCTCTAAGATTCCGAACTGACATCCCTATCAATGTTTCTCTTGCTTGAAAATATTTTCATTTGGTAAGAAACATCTTGAGGTTACAATTTTCTACCTGGGACCAGGTTATCTGCTTCTTGTTCTACTGTTTGTCTAACTGGATGGCTATAGCTATTAATGGGTGTAAGGAGAAAGCATTCTGGCTTCCCAAAGTGTAACATTTTCTTTTTGGAGCAAACTTTGAAACAGAGGGACAAAATACATCCTACCTGCCTTCATGTGAACACAAAAAACATGGACCACTAATTGAGATTTTCATTTTCATTACAGTGACCTTAAAATATAAAGATAATATATATATATATTTATATAAACAAAACATTTATATAAACAGACATATTTATATAAACAAAAATCTCTCTATATAATATATATAAAATTCCTCCCCAAATTTTTGCTGCTGTTAACTGCTACTGGATTTTGGTATTTTTCAGTTTTGTCTTTTGAGGTATTCATAGATGTTTTTTTGTTTGATGAGGAAAGGTTGCAGTGGCTATACATATGCTACCTTAAATCAGAAATTTTTTGCTGACTATATTTTGCAAAACTACTACCAAAAATGTGTGAAAGATGTGTAATTCCTTGAAGTATTCCAGATACAAATAGTTTCCAAACAGATCTGTGGAGGCATAGCAGCATAAAGGAGGCTGTGAATTAAGCTCCTGATTCCCAAATGAGCAAGAAAATTACTCCTAAATGGTCCTTTTTTTATCCAATAGTGTCATCAATTCTCAAACATGTTTTGTTAGATTTTTAAAATATCTTTTTTCATGAAAATAGGTCCCTCAAACTCAAGACCAACAGACAGGTCATAAAATAATGCCTCTAAAATAGATTGACACCATTATACAGACCAACTAGTGATCATGTAATATTTTTTTTGTATTTATGTTTTATATATCTTACACCATCTTACCTCAGCACTGACATAAATCACTGGATAATAATGACTGTATTTTACCAGAAAGAAGAGCATCAAGGGCTCCCTTTAAAGAGATCCATGTCTAGATCATAGGGTTCATTCAATAGACTCAAATACTGGTTTTAGAAAATGTTGTCCATGAACTCACTTGAGCATCTGCTATAAATGTTGATTCTCAGGCCCTACACCAGGTCTATCGAATTAGAATCTCTGGAAATGAAGTTAGAAATCTACTTTTTAAAAAATAAGTTCCTTGGATAATTCTTCTTCCATGAAAGTTTGAGAATCACTGATGTAATCGACAAACAAAATGCTAATGGACTGAAAAGTTAAATTGGGGAACCAAGGAAAGCTCTGATTTTTTACAATAATCCCATTCAAAGGGACTTCAGGGAAAGAACCAAGATCAAATCTCAGAAGCCCATTAGCATTTATTCTACCTGAAACAATCAGTTTGGTAAAAACAGTTCCAAAATTCTAGTAACTGAAGTGACTACTTGGATTCACTCAAAGTATAGGCAGTTTAC
The DNA here is from genome assembly GCF_030020395.1 of Manis pentadactyla. Classification (NCBI taxonomy): domain Eukaryota; kingdom Metazoa; phylum Chordata; class Mammalia; order Pholidota; family Manidae; genus Manis; species Manis pentadactyla. The sequence continues at coordinate 113,329,572 of NC_080027.1, read as the reverse complement.
CTTGTGGAAATGTAGTGAACCAGGTGCAAAATCTGTGCTTCCCTAGAGGTTTCATCAAATCCACCAACAAAAGACACACATTCAGACTGCAGAACATATCTCAGCTACCAGGGAGAAAACTAGAATCAGATGTCGACTACTTTGTTAATGCTCACGGTAGTTTCACTGTTTCACCATTAATAACAGTCTAAGAGCTAGCCTTGAAACTCAATGGCCATTCTCTTAGATAACCTTGTTAAAATATCATCTGAGAGGGTTACTTCAGGCATGTTATAAAGTTGTTGCTAATACCATAACCAAACAGCCAGACACAATGCTGATGCAATAAGTCTCTTACATCAAGCATTTGAAATGAAATATTCTGCTGAGGCAGCAACTGAATCTTCAGCTTAACAGAGTAAAACTGCCAAATGTGGCTTGCTCTTTACATTAGGAGTCCCAGCTGGTGTGCAGACATTCAGAAACCAAATATAATTCTACTGAAAAAGATACTTTAAATAAAAAAAGAAAAGAAGCACAACATGTTCAAAATGAAAAAGAAAAAAGAAAAGATACTTTGGAACAGTTTGTGATCTTCATTTGATGGTCGTGAATAATACATATATACTTAGTAGCCATTAAACCACATTGTTAATACACTTCTTTAAGTTATCTGAACATTTAGTCTATGTAGGCATAATTCATGATTGGTTTACCATTACTTTATTTTCAATAAGCATTCTTGTATGTAAGATAAATAAGGCAAAACAACTCTGCTAAAGTTTCAATAAAGTCCCACCAAGAGGAGAAACACAATTTAATTTAAAAAATAAAAATAAGTTAACTATATATATAAATAACACAGCATTCAAATTGGTTAAATTTTTAACCAATTATTAAAACAATTAGAATTTTAAAAATCCACATGATAGACTGGAGTGTTTAAAACTATTAAATCATCCAGGGACCATTTCTATTCATATTCTCTTAAAATAAAACTTTCAACTGCCAGGATTAGTTATGTTTTAAAGTTACCTATTCATCAACGGCATTTTACTTTCCATTTTTGTTTAATGAGCTTTCGACTGCTTGAGATCCATAAGCATTTTATCATTCAAAACTGTAATTGTCTGGGTGGATACTGCCCCTCTCAAGATAGCCAACTTAAGGAAAGAGAGATCAAAGGAGGAAGACAGGAAGGTGATACACATCGCAGGTTACCGTAAGCTCCTACCTTGCACTGTGAGGAAAACCGAAGCAGCTGCAGATCCTCCCTCACTGGAAGCCACACAGTGATACTCTCCGGCATCGCTGAACTTCACATTCCTCAGCTCCAACGCCAGGTTAGCCAAGACCCTCGTTCTTGCTGGGTCTGCCAGCCTGACATCTCTGTCATTCTTCTGCCAGGTTAGATTGTAATCCACCGCACTGACGACGAGACACATCAGAACTGCCCTTCCTCCAGGAGCGACTGTAACATTACTAGGCACTTGGATGACTGGAGGAGGCTCTGTGTGAAATGAAAAGATGCGAATCAAGAGACCTAAAGGTCATCTCGCTCACGTATAGAGGTGGTCTAAAGTTTTAATGAGTGTGTTCTGAATATCTCGGTGGAAAGATGCATATCAGAAGCCTAGAATGAACCCTGGAAGCAGTATCCCAAAACAGGATTGGTTCTTTCTGAGAAAGAGAAATGTGTGTATTTTCCAGAACTACCCTTATATTTATCCTTGTTTTCCAAACACTTTTAGAGAAGTATAGGCTATTTTAAATTGTTAAAAACTAAACATAGTTTTATTTTTTATTTTAAGTTTTTATCAGACTGCTATGTTTTTAAAAAATTTCTTATGAAAACAGCTAGAGAATCAAGTGGAAATACAGACTGCATAACCAAGTTAGGAAGCTCTGACTGGAGTCGGGCTAGGCTTGACAGAAAGTACAGGATGCTCTGGTAGATTTGAATTTTAGATAAACATCAAAAAATGTTTGTTAAGTATGGCTCATGAAATATTTGGGACATTCTTTTGTGATATTCAAACTTAAACTGAGCAGCCTATGCCTTTATTTGCCGAATTAGGCCCTTAGGCTCCCTATTCTATCCCTGACTTGTTCTTTTATCTTAGAAAAGCTGATTTACTCACCGTGTTTCTTTCCCTCTCTGAAAAATGAGATGATTAAATTAGGTCATATTAAAGACCCTTTCTAGTGCTGAGGCTCTAATGACTCTAACATACGAGATGGTATAGACCATCAAATACCTGGAATTGGTTATTTGTATGCATGTGGTCAGACTCTATCAAAATCTTTGTGAAGATCACACAATGTTTATATGGTTTTCTTTTTTTGTTGTTTTTTTTTAAGCAAATTTCAACTACACTAGGTATTTTAAGAGATTTTTAGAAAATGAAAAATGCCATATTATGGGCGTGTAGGGGATGCTGGGTGCAGGCCCAGATCCCCCTCTGGACCAAGGCACCAGTTTCCTGGTTGCTATGCTTGTTGGCTACCCATGGCTCAGCACCAAGGGGGCCCATAAGCTCAGGGTTAGGCTCCCTTTCCAGTGGAGCCCACATCCCATGACAGCTTCTCTCGCCTCAATTCAGGGCCATCCCAGCTCCTGAATTCCTGTGGGATCAGCTGAGGCCCCTGTTGTGACCACATCATAGTTTTACTTCTTCCACTTCCCTCAGTCCCTTTTCCCTAGAAAACACCCCAATAACCTTCTTGCATAAGAACTCTGCCTCAGAGACTTATTTCCTCTAAAAATACAGATTCAAATAAGTAAAATGCCAACTTCTAATAATACACGAGACAGATGAGATTTGAAAAAAATGGTATACACTCTCACCACTGCCTAAATAACTAGAGATAATAAATGTACATGCTGAAATATTTATGTGTACATAAATAAATTTGGTGGGCTTAGAGGAGATGAAGGAGAATCACAATGGTTTACAAAAGAGGCCAAGGTAACCGATTCCCAGCAGTAGCCTCGTCCTGGGAGTTTGTGGGACAGCCCTTCCTGAGTAAAAGAATGATGGAGGCTGGGATCAGGGGACCAGAGCTGGAACCTCAAAACTGAGAGAGGAAGAATGACAAGCACAGGCCTTGGAACATTTGGTAAATATCAGTGAACCAAGGGTCAGGAGGCCAGGAATCTACTCACTACCCACCCATCTGACCATAAATGATTACTTTCCTGCTGTAGGCTTCAGTTTCTTTAGCTATAAAATGAGGAGGTGGTAAAAAATTATTTCCAAGTCTTATCCTGTTCTAAAAGAATATCTTGTAATTATAATTTAAGATTGCCTGTCAACTGACATGGCCTTGGCAAGTTTTCTCTATTAAGTATTTCACTTAAATCCAGAATTTTATTTCTGTGTGTGTGTGTGTGTGTGTGTGTGTGTTGGAGGATGGGCACTACGTTAATAAAGAAACTCAGAGGAGAAAATTAATATAACTATATATATATATATATATATATATATATATATATATATATATATAATAGTATTAAACTAAATTACCAAGTATAATTTGAAAGGAGTTTTTCATGTTTCTGCCATTTTATCACTTCCTATGTGCTTATCGGCAATAAAAAAAGTATAAGGCTTTTAACACCAATTTGCATTTAAAACAGTCAACAATCAACATTTCAAATGAACCAAATATCCTTCCACATGTCAGCTAGAAGAAAACATGGAAAAAGTGCAGTAATACATTGGGTTTGCTGTAAACTGTTCTTGGATGCCCTTTGATTTTATGAAGGAAAATAATGTCCAAGTGACACAAGATTATCCCTGTCTCACAATGCTTTGTTTCCTAACACTCCTTTCCAAACTGTAAGATCTGACTATCCTGTGAATTCACACCTGATCCCAGTGTGCTGTGAAGGAGTCCCAGTAGAGTGCTGGAGCTGGGACCCCAGCCTAGGCTAAGAGAGATTCAGAAGTGGGTCAGGTTTGAGGCAACAGCCCAGAAAGAAATGCCTACTGTTCCAAGTCCACAGGGGCACTTGCGCGTTACTTCTGCTGTTACAGTCATTGCCCTGGCCATCGGGGCTCTGCCTCTTCTTTCAGGCTTGGCTGAGGGTGACACAATTCTCCAAAGTTGGCTTGGGCACACAGTACAATTCCCTAGAGATCCCACTGCCTGGCTGGCATGAGCTAATACAATAAGGGCATTCGGAAGTTACTGATACCAGAGAGCCAAATTCTTAACAGCCAGTTCATAAATTTATTCATGCAGGATGTCTGACTCAACTCACTCAAACCTATTCCCCTGCTGTCTTTCTCTTAATTACAATTGCTGGGGAAAAAAACCGCAAGTGCTCAAGTGTTTGTTTTCCCAGAAGCTGAGGAACCTTGACACACTTCCAATGCTTTTCATAATTACTGGAGATGGAAAAAACAAACAGTTTATGATGTACATCAACTTACTGAAATGTTTCAGAAGACAAACTTTATTTTTCTAGGAATAAGAGGATACAAGTGATTTACTGCAAGAACATGCTTGCTTGCCTCTGTTTTCAAGTTCAGCTTGGACTTAATAAATATCAATAAATATACATAAATCCTAGACTTCTAAACAGTTTTACAATTACAAAGCTTCTTTTGTCTTAAATTGTCTCAAGAAAATGCACATCAATACTAAAAGCAAGGACAGACATTATTACAAACTCAGCAGCCACGTTTAGGTCAGAATAAGGTTACTTTTAATCACAGCAACACTAGGCAACAACGCAGGTAGGAAATAATTCAGTCAAAACGAAGTTTCCAATAAATTCAAGACATATGCTGAGTAAGTGGCTTACATTCTGATGATTGATTATTTTTGGTAGTCTCATTTGTTTCCTAAGAATTCTGGGAGATTAGAAGGAAAAAATGATTTTTTTTCACTAACGTATATTTTACTTCTAAAAGAATCCAAGTCTGTGGCATCCTGCTGCACTGACGGACAGTGACTGCACTGGGGTATGGGGGGGACTTGATAATATGGGTAAATGTAGTAACCACATTGTTTTTTCATGTGAAACCTTCATAAGAGTGTATACCAATACTACATTAATAAAAAATTTAATAAATAACTAAATCCAAGCCTTGTCTCCCATTCATTCACAGGAAACAGAATATCTAAATCCAAAATGATTTGTGCATCTTCTGCCCTTAATAATAATACTGTAACCACTGAGGTCCTGTGTTTCTTGAACATGATCACTTTCACTATTGTCTTCAATTTAGACGTCAGAATCCATTCATAAAATGGATTTATGCATTTTGAATATGGGAGAGGCAAAGGGAAAGTTTAAGTTTGTTATTATCAGGAGACAACCCTCCTTTTTTCTTAAATTTTATCTACTCCAAGGATAATGCTATATGGCCATTTCAGAAAACGTTAAGACCCTATGATAATAATAATAATAACAATAACAACCATAAAATAATAGTTAACAACCATGAAATAATAGCTACTGTCTATTAAGTGTCTCTGTGTACCAGACTCTCTTGTAAGTGCTTTACAAATACTGTCTTGTTTAATCCTCACAGTGTTTTTGTGAGATAGAGACTGTTACCGTCCTTATCCTCATTTCATAGTTAGGGAAACCAAGGACCCTGAGGGGCACACAGCTAAAACATGGTGAAATCAGGACTAGCCAACATCCCATTCCCGTAGCTGCATTAATACTCAGGCAACTCAGAGCAATTAGTGGTAATTACCTGATACATCGAAAAATGTCTGTGCCCGTCCAGTCCCTGCACTGCTGACAGCGATGCACTCATAGGAGCCTTCATCAGACAAAACGACCTTTTCAATATCCCAGTTCACACTGGCAGATTCTCTGGAGTAAGAAAATAGAAGTCTTTTTAGTTACTATAAAAACAAGATCTAGTTGATAGTAATGATTCCACTATTTGTTCTGCAGTACTCATTCAAAAGAACAATGTAAAGAAAATAAAGTAACATGTGAAGTTCTTTATTGCTTAAAATTACATGTCCTTTATATTCTAATTAGAGAGTTAAGCTTCTCTACTCTGAGCAAAAGACAGAACAAAGACAACAAGTTATGGAGACTATAAATTCTTTAGGGAAACCTCTTCTGGCTATGTCAAAATATAAGATAAAGAGCTAATAGAGGAACATCCCTTAAATCCTCTCTCCTTCTCCTATCATTTCTAGCTTTTGGTCATGCTCCATGGGATTCTCAGCCAAAGCAATTTAAAAAGGTAATTCGTAAGTTTGAAGGTAGAAAATAGACTTTTTGATTTCCAAAAATATTCTCTTTAACTTTCTTATATATAAGCTCCACATAAAGCTATATACCATATCTGCTTCAACCTGTGTACATAGGAGAAAAGAAAAAAAATGATCAGTTTATGGTCAAACTTAGCATTAGATAAAAAACAACCCTTGCTATATATATTATATATTCATTCATTTAATAAATATTTATATCTTATCCTCTAATGCCATTCAAATTGTTTCTCATTTTCTGGAAGCATCTAAGTAATAGATAATTCATCCTAATTTAAAAGATTCAATAATCTACAAAACAGGCATTATCTTATTATTTTTAAATGACTGAAACATCATAAATATTTTCATAAATTTTTCTTGCAATTATCCATAGCTATTAATAAACTTTTTTAACATTCAAGATACAGATGAGATTAAAAAGCCCACTGCAGAGCCAAGACACCTTCCATGGAAGTCTGAAAGTGGTGTAAGATGTAAGATGTAATACCTCACAGTAAAAACTCTAGATCTCTCTCCATCATCAGACGAACAATTTACTAAGCTCTTGATGTGTATTTAGCACTAACCTAGAGTTTATAAGGGAAAGTCAAAACACAGGTTCCTGTTGCCAGAAAATTAAGAAAATAAGCAAGGTCATTGTTCTACATACATTAGTAACTGAGAATATTCACTCCAGTCAGTTCCCTTTCAACTGTGTATGCAGCAGGTGCCAGTGGTCCTGATTGTCACATCAGAGAAAAGCAGAGTATGTCTTTCTATATTGTTCTGATCATGTAGCTGTATCTTGAATGCTTAAGAGCAGTAGGCTAAGCCCAAGTTTATAAATGTCACTGCATAGGAGGTACTAGTAAGTTCCAGGAAGGTAGGAGTCTGAAATACATAGTGTTTTGTGTCTGCTGCAGTGCCTACTTCAGGGCCAAGCATATACTAAGATTCATCAAATACTGAGACATACAGGAATTTTAGAACAGAAAGTGACAGTTCTTCCAGTCCCAAGTCCCTCATTTTACAAAGCTGACATCCTGGATGAGGAATAAATAGTATGTTCAAAAGCACATAACAGAAGAATATTCTCAAAGAACATTCCTTACAGTTATACTTGTTCCTCTCTTGTTTATGAAATATTGCATGAAAATAATTCCCTTTTCTCAGCTGACATTAAGACTGTATGGCCACAATAAAAAGATTTAAAGGGATGGCCTTTGGAATAGGAAGAACATGTCAAATAGAAATGTGTCCTGCTGCTAATGCAAACTAATTTTCTCTTTCTTCCTATTGAAGTATAGCTGATAGCCACTATTTATTGGTTCCAAGATAAAATACAGTGATTCAACAGTTATACACATTATTAAATCCTCTCCCAACTAGTGTGGTTACTACAGAACCTTTGACTATATTCTCCATACTGCACTTCCATCTCCATGACCAGCTTGTATTATGATTGAGATTTTGTGTCTCTTTATCCCCCTCACACACCCAACCACATGATTCTCTCTTACATCCCCTAGCGACTAGAGTGACTTTCATAACAAATATCCAGTCGCTTGTTTCAAGCTATAGGGAAATCTAGGGCAGAGACATGTGAGTGAATCAGGATTAGAGTATCAGTCCTCCATCACCATGCTAAGTTTTGTCTTTAGCCTCTCACATCCAAAGAGCTTATTATATGTCAGCAAGGCATGTCATATCTCTAGGCCACAAAGCTGGAAAAATGAGAGAAAGAATTCTTGTGGCTTACCTCCCAAGAATTGTGTAGAATTAATGAATTAATGTTTATAAAGAATCTTAAGTGTCTTTGGAAAATGCTATTTTTTAAACATGAAGTGGAATCATTTGATTTCATCAGTCAAACACGTAGCTTCAATCATCTGACATCCTGGTCAGTTAAGTGCTGGTTATTAAACATGAAGCTAAATAAATCATCAAGATATACAACATAAAATAAAGTAGCAGGAAATAATATAATCTTTAAAAACTGGAAGTTTTTCTTGAGTTACAATGAACATGCTTGCTATTGCTTTTGATTAAAATGACCTCCATAAAGAGATTATATAAGCAATACTGTCAAATATTTAACTTCTTATGAGATTTATGTTAATAATGAATTAACAGTGTAAAACTTTCATAAAACAATTCCTACCATCTTTCCCAAAATATAGTTTGTTTAATTTTAAGTTAAAAAAAAACTTTTTCCAGAAATCATCCTCTGGTTTTTGAGGAATAGTTTATTTTTATAACTGGATTAGTTATATTTGTCTAAAAATTCTACCGTTGCTTGTAAGGAAAGTGGGAGCCCCCTGGCCCATTCCCACGGATTGTTCTGTGCAATGGCCACACACACTTCTGCTCAACCTGTCACCGCAGCACACACGTTGTGCTGATATCCTCTCAACCCTTCTCCGGGCTCTCTGTACTGCAAGCCACCCTGTCTTCCTTCCTACCTTTTTCTTGCCCATGTGCCAAGTCCACTCTAGCCTTCGTGCATTTGCACTTGCTGCTCCTGGTGTGTGAAAGCTCTTCTCTGGCTATTTACACAACCAGCGCTCTCAACCATGTTCAGGTCCTTTTTCAAAGGCCCTTTATGCTGAATTTTACAATTGCAACTTGGCCACAACCACATGTACCCCACCTATCAACATTACTCATCCCAATCAACTGGCTCCACATTTTGCCACAGCATTTATCAGATTCACTTATCATAACACTTTAAATCAGATTCAAAGACATGTTTATCCTGAAACTAATAAAGCTTAAGGTCCAGGGCCTCTCATTTGCAAGGACCCTTCCAAGGGTCCTAACTTTGTACTCTTTGTCTTAACCAGGGTCCCTCCAGTTACATAAAATTCAGATTCTGTAAAATCTGAATCAACTATTAATATAATCAAGTATATATTACATTAACATTCATGTGTTTTCTGTCTTCCTCCACTATACCAGAAACTCCATGAGGGCACAGAACTGTGTCTGTTTTGATCTCTGCTATATTCAAAGACTGTGGGACAAATAAATGAGAATTTCCAAGGAAAAGGTCCACTAATCTAGGAATCTTTTTGTATTTTGATGTTTAATGCTGTATATTAGTACTAGTAAAAATATTTACACACTTTAAATACTGGTCTACTCCAAGTGTAACTCCATTTTTGACAAAGCTCAAGGTAAAGGGTAAAAGACTCTCCACAGAGCAGGGAATTCGGCCTGGCTGCAGGTAGTATCCTGGGGTTTGCCTGGGCATTGTAACTTTGGGAGCATCTAGGAAAAAAAGACACAGGCAAGAAGGTCACAATGATATTGAGCATTTCCTGTTAAACCATTCAATAGCTTGATACTTCAATTATTCCAGCAAATCCTCTGATTCTAATTCATCTCAATCACTAAAAACCTCTTTAATTATCTTTATTTATTCCAAGTTTATTAATTTCTGGCTATCTTTATGCTCCTTACTAAGCTATTCATTGAATCTAAGATTCCACTGGTTTTAAAACATGAGATTATTTTTTGTTCCTCCAAGAGACAAAAAAAAAAGCTACCAATCAAGATGCAGTACCAATTTTAGAACACATTTTGATTTTAAAAATGTAAATGTATGAAAAGAATACATATACCTTAGAATTGAATTCACAGGGTAATTGCTTTCCAAAAAAGAATGAAAAAACTGATTTTTTGGAATCCAGTAGATTTTGCGGTATTCAATTTAGGGGCTAAGACGACTAACTGCGAATATTGTATGTGAGGAAGTATTGAGATTGATGTGACTCTCACCATTCTGTGAGTATTCAACAATAGCTAAAGAGTTGTTCCTGAATTTCCCAAATCACAACCTTATGTATAAGTGATGAATTATTGTTCCTCCATCCAATAGAACAATACTAGACACAACCCTTCTATATATTTGTCAGCCCATGGTTCTAGCCATGGTTTTAAAGTTTTCTTCAGTGTTCAGTCATCAGCCTTGAGGGATAGTTCAAATATAGATGAGTTGAAATGCTACTTCATACCTCCAAATAATCCCTAATCTTCAATCTTATCTCTATATAAAAGAAAATACGTAAGTAACTAGCTTATTAAGGAACTAACCAACTCAACAAACAAAGGCAGGATCATCACCAGTTGCTTACAATGAACTGCTGTTCATGAAGTAGTTGGTCTCTGACAATCGCATATAAACGTTTAGCAGACTTGGCCAATTTGGATAGCTTGGTCAAACATTAAACACACGTGCCAGGTTATTTTTAGGGGCAGTAAGAGCAGCAGAATTTTCCAATTCCAGTTCTTACACTGACTGAGGTCATCACAATGTTCAGACCTACCATCAGCGAGACTTAACATGAAAGTTTGAATGTGCATATCATGATTAAGAAAAATTGTGTTAATCAAGTGCAAATTCCCATTGATTTGGTAACCCAGTAATAATATGAGGATATTACTTTGTCCTTAATAGTCCATTCTTTACCCATAGGATTACATCATCCCCTTAAGCTATCAATACCCCAGAGTTGAATAAAACAATGTCTCACCTGGGATGATACTAGAGAAAGAAACACTTGATACTCTCTGGAAGAGATAATTGTCCTTATCATATCCTGTTATTTTGATAAAGAAAGCTTCACTTGGTGGTATAAAGTCAGAAATATTCCATATGCCATAAGGTTTGTGGTCTGGGTAATAAGTAACAGGAATGGTCTTAAGAGAGCTGCCTGAGATGCTCAGAAGTTCAAGACGATCTAGTTTAGCTGGGATGGAAATTCCAGAAGTATTCAGCAGCACATAGGTAGGTATTCCTACAAATGAAAGATTCTCTTATTATTCATAAGTAACATGCAATTGAGGTTATATATCAAATAACTTTTTGCGTTATAATAACAGATAACAAGTACCATTTAGGATGAGTACTATGGACTGACCTACAAATTGTGGCCTTATTATGGAATATTTTCCATATAAAAGACAGTTTATTCATGATCAGAGAAACTTAGGAGATCCTAAGTAATTATTTTTATAAAAGGATTTAGCTATGTTTAATATGTAGAAATATTAGAATTGTGAGTACTGTGTTATATCTGACTACATGTATATTTTTAAAGATTCACTGTTTATATCCTTCTAGGAAGGTCAGGAATGAAAATAAATGAGCAACAGTCAGAAAAACAGAAATTTAAAGAGTCACAGTAGGATTGAACTTTCTTTTACCTATAAAATTATCAATAATCAGGTATGAATAAAATAAGAGGAAGACAAGCTTCAAAAATTTAAATAATTTCATCTTTAAATATATTGATACATGGTATTTTAGTGTTTTAGCTATATACACACCCACAATACACATTTTCACCTTGGCAAGGGCAATTTACAGATTTTAGTAAGAAGTCTCAAGATCCAGGTAGTTTCCAAAGTTTAGTTAATTTCAGGAATCAATCAGAATGCTCATTAAAGAGCATATTCCTGGGCCCTGCCTTCTGTGGTTCTAATTCAGGAGATGGAGGGTGGGGCCCAGGAATCTTAATTTTTGACAAGCTCACTCCCTGAGTTGATTTCAATATCACTCGTCTTGGGACTATACTTTAAGAAAAACTGACTAAATCCAAGAGTGCAATCATTTCTAAAGCTGCCATTTCCCAACTTTGTCGAATACTACAAAATTATAAAATCACAGACAGTCTGGGTGATCTACCTCACTAACTTAAGTAATATGCACTTACAAACCTTTCACCGGTCTGCTGACTGTGTTTTTGAAGTCCAGGGTTGGCTTTTGGGAAAAACCAGCTCGGAAATCAATGGTACTGAGGCCAGTGATGCGAACAGAGTGCCTTCCACTGCTGGAAGTCTGAAAAATGTTGAATGATAAACCCCGTGAGCAGCTGATCCAGGATTCTGGTCACACTAAACGCTAACCAGTAGGGGAAACTACATAGATTAATTAGGACTGATGTCCAATAACTGAGACGCTGATCTGGGTATTCTGAGCTGAACAATAATTCTGTATCTTCAGTGCATGTTTGTAACACACAGAGGAGTGCTCCAGAGTTCATTCATGAATATGTTGCATGCCCAGTGGTAAAAATATATAGGTATTTATTCACTGGTGAATAGAGCTGAAGTAAATCTGTAAAACCTCCATGAGGACATGGATTTTTGTTTTGTCCACTGGGAGTCACATGGCAGGTGTTCAGCAAATAATGATGAAATGAATGAGTAACTAAATCTACTCGCTAAATATCAGTCATTTGGCTAATTCTGAGTGGTATTTGCCTTTGGTAGCTTCAGTGGCCATTTTATCAGCCTCTCTGATAAATCATCCAGGTTTGATGCTGTGTATTATTTCCTTTTTTCTTGCCTCAGAGAAGGTATAGCCAGGACAAGCATGAGAACTGACCATTATCCAGATTTCAGCCAACTAGTATCCTCAGCTCAAAAGGGTTCTACTCAAGGAACTTAGGGCTTGAGAAACAAATGTGAATAAAATATGGTTCTTACCCTCCAAGAGCTCATGGCCAATGAGGGAGACTGACCGAGAAATAGAAATCTTTAATAGGATGCAATGATAGAAATACATAAAAGGTCCATAAAAATACATAAAAAGAGCATAGACAAGCCTGTATTTCAGCTCAAACTTCTTAAAGGGGATGACGGCTGAAATAAACACTGAATGATAACTAAGCCCTGAAGTGACTCATATGAGCATTAAAAATAAACTATTTGGATTAGGGCCACAGGATGAAGTAATAACACTAATATTTATTGGACACATCTGCTATACCTGGACTCTTCCAATACATTTGGCTTATTTAATTCTCATTCCAATCCTACCAGATATATATTGTCATCATCACCTCTGTGCAGATAAAGAGAGCAAGGTGCAACATCATTAAATAGCGTCCCAAGTTCACATGGTTTCCTAACTGCAGAGGTAGGGTTTTAACGAAAGGTCAGGCTGGAGGGTCTTTAACACACGGCTACATTGTCTCCCAAGGGCAAGGTAAGTCAGAGTTGGCCTCCATGTCAGTATGTCTCAAAATATGATCTAGGGACCACTTATATCTACACCTACACGAAATCACTTGGGTTGTTTATTAAAAATGCAGACCTCTGAGCTCCAGCCCAGATTTCCTGAATCAGAATCCCTAGAGTCTAGGAATCTACCTTTCAAAAATTACCCAAGGCTTATGAACAAGAGTTCACCATTATTTTATTACACTGATCACCAAGATTCTGTCTCAAAATAAAATGAGTACCTGACAGTGGCATTTACGTAGAAACAGGAGATGGGAGCAAGAGGGAAATGCATTCAGATAATAACATCAAGGCACCAGACATGGATCTCAGTCTCAACACTGAGAAACACATATTTAGGTATTGTAGTAATGACAGTATACTAGGAGAAATATACACGTAAAATTTTAATATGCTGAGCAGCCAGATTAAGCCACTCCATGATTAAAGATATGCCACCTCCAGAGCTCTGCATACTACACAATGTTCTCTAAATTATCATGGATCATTACTGGCAATGAGAGAGGAAGGATGGGAAGATAGATAGGTCCCTATTGCTATCATATTTATTCATCATTGAGCAGAACCTGCAAGAACTCAAAGGAAAGGAAAACGAAGGTCAGGGGAAAGAAAAAAAACTACATCCTCATGAAAACAGCACATTATATTCCTAGGATAAATTATGCTGCTAATCCCTACAGCTCACTCTCATAAGGGTTACAAAGCACTGTCTGCGTAAATGTAAGTGTCTCAGTACCACCACTTACTGCATTATTTCTAAAGGAAAATGTCTTATGAATTCCACATAATAGATAAGAAAAGGAAACTATGGACCATGATCCAATTTTGAATTGGGGATTTCCTAAAGGGTTACATAAAACCTTGTTAAGTCTCATTTCAACTACTTTAGATCATGCAGAGCTTTACTGAAGACACTACTGCCTACTGATTTCATGTAATGGCAGTCAGAAGGGTTGAAATTATGAAAAGTTGGTTTATATTTATTCATTGACATCGATTATTGTTAGTTGCCTTGCTCAGAAAGTCCTCTCTGATAAAACAACCGCTGAAGCTACCAAGGGCAAATATGACACAGAATTCACCAAATGACTGCCATCAAGTGCTAACAGACTGCCACGTGCTCTGTGCACAAATGACAGAGCAAAACAAATGACCAAGACACCGTTTTAAGAGTGATACTTAATGTACATAGGTGAGAAAATTAGAAATTACCCAAGTCTCTGAAAATATAGCATCTTCTGTAGGTAAACAACACATAAAAAATAGAGCAGAACTGATGAGTAGGGAACTCATCATAGCCTCTACAAAATTATTGCAAAATAAATTAATTTTGATGCTTAAAATACCACGCTAACAAAGTATGTGGAAATAAGGATATAGGTTTGCCAGTTTCTGAGCAATGCTAAAAATATGAAAGGTAATACATTAAAGAAAATATTTCAATTTCATGTTTCTATATTTTATTGTAAACAGTAGGAATGTCTGCATAGAATTTCAGAGGGTTTGTATATAAAAAATGTTCCCAAGTGAATCAGTTTTTAGGCACAACTATATCTAACTCTGTACTAAAGTAATGGGAGTAAACAACATCACAAATAAACCTAAATTATGGTGTAAAAATATAATAAGAAAAAATTTAAACTAATTTGATTAAAAATGACCTCTGTTACTCATGCATACATTTATCATTTTTTAATCATTGTTGCAAAATAATTACAACAATACCTGGATAATATTTTGGAAACATAAAACATCACATTAAGTTTCTTCATGCAAAAGCACCAACAGTTTAATACTGTTTTAATGTGTTTCTTAGCTGAGCTCTCTTTTTCAAATATTAGTGTAATAGGAACAAAAAGATTTCATATAATGATGACAAAATGAACCAGTACATGGGAAAAGGAGAAAGACATATTAATATATACAAAATGCACATTGTGTAACAGGCTAAACTTTTTATACAAACTATCACTTTTTAAAACTTTTTATTGAAATATAGTTGATGTACAATATTATATTTGTTTCATGTGTATAACATAGTGACTTCACAATTACATACATCACAAATGCTTACCACAGTAAGTGTAGTTATTATCTGTCAGCAAAGATACTACAATGTTATTGACTATATTTCCTGTGCTGTACTTTTATCCCTGTGGTTAATTTATTTTATAATCGAGAACTTGTACCTCTTTAAATTTTTAATCCTCATAAAAGCACCTGTGAGACAGTACTATTATTATCCTCATTCCACAGATCAGAGAGGTTAAGTAACTTGCTCACAGTCACAGACACAGCAGGTGGCAAAGCTCAGGTGTGAACTCAGTGATGTTGTATAAATTGATCTCTTCAGCTGCCTCATATACTTCTCATGATTATCTCAATGGTTTCAATTGTGCTGGTTTTGGGGTAAAGGTTGAAATATGCTGAACTGTTCTATATAATAGAAAAATAATATGGAATTCCTGAGACTATCCAGAGAAGTAGAGGTATAACAGGGAGAAAGAAGGTTAAGGAGAAGGAGAGAATTAAAGGGGACAAGGTGCTTTAAGACACACCCTCCAAAATCTAGAGTTAAATCTACTACATTCACAAAATTCCTGTTATCAGTGTATTTCCTGTGAAATTTTTGATGGGGCTAAGCTTTGCTCTAACAAAAGGTTAGAATCAACACACAATCAAGCAGGAAGGTGACCATAAGAAAGTAAACTTTCAGGAAATTCCAGAAATGTTGGGGAGAAAGCTCAGCATTCTTGCAGGGTATGGACATGGTAGGTTGGAGGATAATTAAATGATATAAAGGTCTTCTAGGGGCAAAGAAAGTTAGCTAATGCTGTAATTGGGGCAAGCAGAAAGGCGGTCCAGCTGCAGATTCCTTCCCTTCTCATCCCTTCCAAATATAGAACATCTTTGGACACAGAGTTGCTCCACCAGAGTATTCTTGAAATATCATTTCTGCACAGAGCCATCCTGGCCTCGTGGCTTAAGAAGAGGGAAATCTAGGGGCAGCATAATGGCTCCTAGCATAACAGGAAATTTTCTAGACACTAGGCACTGAACAGGGTTTGTAAAGGCTAGAAATCCTGGGAATTGTATTTCAAACAGTATATTTATTCATACAAATTTTAACGTTCATAATGATCTACATTACTACTCTGAATTGGAGTAATGTTTGTCAAGTTATACCAGGGTCTGAGCCAGAAATACACAGGCTGCTGCCTCAGCAGAGCTGGGGCAAAAATAAAGTTACACCAGGTACGTACTTGGCACCCTAAAACTGTAAATAGGTAGTTACAAAGAGGCAGGAGAAAAGAAGGAGCAGAGAGGACCAGAGTCTAGGTTTCTAAACTGCAACGTGTCTATGAGGAAGGAAGGAGCAGGATGGGCTGAAGTACCAGTGGGCAAGCACCATGGAGAGCTCCAGGGACGCTCAGTTACTCCTCTGGTATCTTCCTGATCAGCTCTATCGCAGATGGACTATTTAGTTTAAGGATGAAGAACTACTAAATACCTCTTCATACTGAGTATCCCTTCAGGCAGTAACTATTTAACATTCATTATCTGCAAAGCATTGCTCAATTGGCATCTAATAAGTACAGGTTTAATAATAGATATTAAAACCGTTCAATGCCTAATGGTGCTTTCCCTTAGACTCCTCTAGGACTGGCCAGTGCCAGATTCATGAAGAATTCAGTGATTTCTTTCTAAAATCATTATGCTTTCTAAAAAGCATTATGCTAAGCATGCTTGCACACTATCTCATATAATCCTATTATATCCAAAGATGATTTTATAGGACCATAAAGAAACTGGGGCACAAAGAATTGATTACTTGCCCAGATTTAGATAGCAATAAGGCAACTATTTCAATTTCATTGCTCTTTCTGTAGTACCTAAGTCTATGCACAGCACTGTAGGATAACATAATCTCTGGGCTGATTTGATTTGGACCCTGTGGTATAGAAGACAATAATAGCCTCCAACTGTTCATTTGCCATTCTGCATTTGAGGCCAGGCTAGCAGAGTGTTGGTAAAGTGATCTCTGAAAAAGGAAATCCCCAATTTTCAGCATTTGCCAATTTCTGTGGTGTAAATACTATTACCATGGCTGATTTCAATCTCCCAACATGGTGTTGCTGACCAAAGAGGTGTGAAGAGAAAGTGCCTGACTTTCCACAAGCCATTATTTTCAGGGAGGTTGTTTTATTATATAAGTAGATTATTATATTATTATATATTACTTTATTTAATTTTTATATTATTATTATGGACAGTTACATATATTATGTATTATGTATATTATACTATAAGTAGATAATATTTTCCCCCATTTTTTCAGACTTTTCAGGAAGATTAAATAATTTCTTCAAGGTCAAAAAGATAAGTAGAACTTAATTAAAATAGATGCCCAGCTCTTTTCAAAGTATTTACTCTTATATGACATACCATTCTTTACAAATTAAAGAATATGATGGCTTCAATCAAATATTTATTGAGAATGTACCTTGGACTAGGTATTGTGCCAGACACAAAGATATAATTCCAGCTAGACTTGAATGCCATCAATTTAATAGGTATTGTATGTTTAGAGAAATATGATATAAGGAGAGAACCAAAGCATAGAATGATATACATATTTAAATATATGTATGCACACATTTATATATTCACAAGTGTACAGATATCCTTTTCTAAGGAAAGGAAACAGTCTACTTGGTTGCCAATTTGACATTAGGCTGACCAAAATAACTGGGCTATTTTCCAGGAAATATCTACTAGGAATCATTCCACGGACCCAAAACATTGAAATAATGCTGAACCTAATCCATTTAAATATCACATTTGGTGTGGTCTTCAGGCTTATTCAAGAGTTACCAGGTGAGAATAACTGGAGGCCAACAAAATAATCTTCTTGTGTGGTCCTTTGTAGGCTTGAATTTTTATTTATTATGATTCCTAAATAATCTTATTCCACTTGAGTATGATTTCTAAAATATCCTTAGAAAATCCATTAGTAGGCTCTGGCAACATAACTATGTAAAACCAAAATATTTCTACTAGTCTCAAAATCTCAATATAATCATGTAGTTAGGTACATTCCTTTCTCTATTTGGGATAATATCTAAAGATAGTTTATCCAAATATACTTAATGGAAACATACTTCAGGGATGTGTTAAATTATATGATCATACTGATAATCTTAGATTAATAAAAGCAATTGAGGCTACCTAAACCCAATGGGTGCTGACAATTATATAATGTCTTTGCAGAGAGTTTCCCTTAAGAAGCAGAGGCTAAAATTTGGCCTAAGAGTTTCTGTGGTTATGTTCAAATATTAAATACATATGGAGCTGCCTGAATGGAAAATTTATATTGCTTCTCAGAAATAAGATCCAGGATTTGTATCTTCCCTACAAATGGAAATGTAGGGACATAAAATAACCTTTTCTTTTGTCTTTAATAAAATATTGTGTTCTTTTCAGTCACCTCTTTTTAACATAGTTTTACCTGTATCAGAGGCAACCTAAAACATATGAGTCATTGATATGAACTGTACAGGTGAGTTGATTCATGCCCTCTGTTTAGTAAAACTGTCCTAACAAATTACAGAGAAGTAATTATCAGGGTTTCAGAGGAAAACTACAGAAGAAAAGAAACTGCAAGTTTCATAGAATTTTAAATCATGGACAAACTAATGGGCTAGCACATCAACTATAGACTAACTAAATCAACTCTTCTTGGATATCATCAGAATGATGTATTAAATTTTATTCATGACTATTTGTATTGTTCTCTCTTAGGCATTCTATCATATACTCATGACAAAATCTGGCTGGTAGTAAAATAGGAAGAGAAAATCTCTAAATATTGTTATTTAATAAATATTTTATTTAATTATTAGAGAAATAAATACAAGGGAGAAAATCATTCAAAAGGGAGGTACAGAAAAATTGCAGTAGGAAACCAAAGGGAAAAGAGAGCATTTTAGATGGAAAAAAGGCTTAACCAAAGTGTTGCCGTTTGAGCTTTAGGGGAAAAGTATAAGACTGAAAGGAAGGGCATTCTAGAAGGAAATGCTTCAGAGAAAGCATGAGGCAAGCAAGTGTGGTGGGAGACAGGGTTAAAAACAGTACGAAGTTGTATTTTACTAGAGTGCAAAACCAAGTGATGGAAGAGAACTAGAAAGATTGGTTGAGGCTCAACTGGGGAGTCCTTGAATACTATGCTAATATCAAATAACAGACTGTTCTGTATACTTGGGATCAAAACTGTTTAGTGAAACATTCAAAAAGTCATCATTAATCCTACTGATAATGGAGACATTTTCCAGATAGCAGAGTGTGCTGGAGATGGCACCAGAGAGACACTACTATGTAATCTCAGACATTTTTCTTCTTGATAAGGCACACATGTGAAACAGTATTATTCATTAGCCATCCAAAATCTGAAACAATATTTGTCAGTAGGGTCAGCTCAATTTCCTTCGCATCAACCTGATATATGATTTCGATATTTCATACAGGAGCAAAATAAGTTTATTATCTTTCAGTTGCATTGTAATGCTCAACCTTTTTTTGGTTACTACTAATTGTCCTCTAGAAATGGTGTAACATCAGAACATCTTGTAACATCAGGCATCTAATGAGGACTAGATACAAATTTAAGATAACATGATAATAAATACTGTGTCTTTTTATCACTTTCTGAATTATAGGAGACTGAGCTGAGAGTCATGTCTAAACAGAATTCCCATCATTTCATCACTTACGCCTCCCGTCTCACTCCCAGAGTAAGCTCTGGTGCTTCTCTGTTCTAACTGTCAATTAAAATGTGCTTATAGTCTATTAAGTAACAGGGAACATGGCCAAGAAGAGACTCTCAGTAAATGTTAATTGAACGGATCACTGAGTGAGTAGGTGTGTTAGGCACAAGACAAAAACAACAGGCATGCAATATCCTTCTTTCAGGCATGAGTTTTACTGGAGGAAGAACCACAGGCAGTGATGCAGCCCACCTGTAAAATGGGTTTAAATACTTCACAAGAAGTTGAGAGTGATACAGAAGAATATCACTGCTATGTATTTCACGATCAGTAGCTTAATGTCCTATTCAGAAAGCAAGAACAAACTGGCTCCATGGACTTGCTGCTCAGGACGCTGCTGGCCTAAGGTCCTGCTTAATGTGTCTGAGGAAAAAAGAGACTCCAAACTTCTTACACTCCTTCCTAATGTGGCCACAGAAAGTCAGACTCAGCACTAGTCATATTTTAGACAAATTGGCCAAAAGAACTACAACATCATATTTGGCCGCACTTATTTCAAATACAGCAACAAAATACTTGATCATTGACAATCTAATGTACTTCATAAATACTGGGTAACTACTAGGTGCAAGGAATCAGGTAATGGGAAACAGGCAGATGGGACTGTTTCTGGTCCATTCAGGAAGAAATTACCAGATTTTATTTCACAGTGTCTTTTCACCTCTACCCTTATCCCATATTATCCACCTCCAAAAAAATCCACATTACAGTTTCTACTTACCCTATAAGGCCAAGGGTTCTGAGAATGAGGAACTGATACTCTAGGATTGGAATGGTGTGCAAATGGAAACATTCATTGTTTTAAACTGGGAACGTTAACATAGGCATTCTTTTAGCAACAAAAAAACCTGGCAGACAAAATGGCACCTCAAATTCCTATAACACCTCTAGTACCTTCACAAAGGCTCCATAATTTGACTCATAAACCCATTAATCCCACTTTTTTATATAGGGAAGCTGAGACAGCAAAAGAGTAAATGATGTAAGGGGTATCTTCATTTGAGCTGCCCCGGAAGGAGTCTAGAGCAAGTTGTCTATGTGATATGTAAAAATGATGCTAACAGGAAGAGAAGTGATACAGGATAAGCAGCCAATAAAGGGGGCGCTCTTTATCCTGCTCCCATTGTGGGACCGCTGGAGCGTATGCCTGCAGGGGCTGAAAGCTGTTAGTGTTCCTGATCTTTAATTCCCCAGCAGAACCGCCTTCTCCTCAGAATAAAACCTCGCAGACACAGAAATGCAGATACTGGCACTGGAAGTAGGCCAGGGCACACTGAAAAGTCTGAAGATATGGACAAGTCACTCAGACCATCTACCGTAGTGGGTCGCACACTAAATTTGCAGCAGAACTAGATCTGGATTTACAGTGTCCTGAATTTGGCGTGTATGTTCGTCCCTCCATATTGCTAAAACCCTGCTTTCTTGGAGTGGATGTATACAACTTAATGTAATTCTAGGATACAAAGACCATTTTGCATTAAACAATGAATGTAGAGCCATCAAGTAACAACAGCCAACAGTACTTGAGAGCTTATTTTGTAACAGGATCTATGCCAAGTATTTCATTTGTATCATCTTCATTCTCAGCACAGTTCTACCAAGCAAAGGCCTATCATTGCCATCCCTGTATTACAGAGGAGGAAAGCAAAGCACAGAGAAATTATAGACTCAGGGCAATACAGATTTTAAGGTGATGATGAGATTCAAACCCAGGCATTTCCACACCAGAGCCTATACCCCTAACCATTATTCTCTACTGGCACCATCTCTGTTTTGGAGGCAGGAGGTGGATAATACAATCAATCGACAGATTTGTTGATAGGAAAACTACCCAAAATTTTGTATGTATGTTGTGGTGGCATTGATGCCTTTCATGGTCATCAAAACTTACCACCACCAAATTCATGTGACCAAGTCACCTCCTACAAACGCACTGTATATATTGCTTTCTAATAAAAGCACCCTCCATGATTGAAATAGAAGATACATATAAACAAGTGTACATACTTCATAAAACATGCCAACGTCAAAATAAAGTAATACATAGACTTTGCAAAATGATAGTACCTTCACTGTCCACATTCCAGACTCTGGCTCTTTAACATTCACCACCTTAGCAGAGTTATGGATATTTAGGAGTTCATTCAGGCCAAATCCCTTTTTTATCAGCTTCCCTAAAAGACAGACATAAAGGTCACGAGCATAATCTTTCTTTCAGTGATGTATATTAGATGTATACATTTCCGGTATAAATTATCTGATGGACATGAAATGAGAATAACAACTGGCAGACCGTAATCATATTTCCAAAGCCAGCCTAGATAACAATTATTATGGCTACTGATAAGTAAAATGCAGTCACTAGAGACAGGCAAAAATAGTAAACCAGAGTAAATGTTTTTTGAAGATCACTCAAAGTATTAGTAACATGGGAGCCCTGGGCATAACTCTGCACAAATGCAGAACTTTAACAAGTTTTCCATGTGGCACAGAAGGCTTTTATTGTCATAAGAATATTTATAGGAGCCAATGTAATAAAGTAGTATGACACCATCTCCTCCTGACCTGATACAAAAGCAAATTGGGGTAAGCCACAGTTCAGTTATTCCCTCCACTCTTGGCTCTCCTATGGACTACTTCTGCAGTTTTATAAACAAATCAATTATAAGAATCCTGTATCTGCATCAAAAGCCTTATAATCATTGTAAATGACTTCTTAAATATCAACATCAATGTCAATGACTTTTTAAAGTCACAGAAGCATAATGCAGTTGGTACAGTTACTTTTAAGTATCCAAGTAATGAAAAACCCAAATCTTCCCAGATAGCATGGATGCTATTAGAGTGCAAAGGTACCTCAAACAAAACAAAACAAAACAAAAACCAGACATATCCATTTATAAGACCAAACCTATGTAAGTCTTGAAAAATAGGTTTTGCTTATTTTATAAATTTCAACTTGGTGGCTAGTGTGGATGTGGCCATTGAGGACAATTTCATATGCTATTTTCTTTTAGGTATTAGTTATTGTTTAAGACTCAAATCAATAAGAAAGCTAGTTATCTCCTCCCCACATGTAAATATTCACTAATAGATTTTTAAATTGTAACATATATTAAAGTCACAATGGAAATAAAAATATTTTGCAAAGATCAATAGGTAAAAAGTTTTCTAAATGCACACATTAGGAAAAATGAAAAAACAGTCTTTATTAGATTCCTTTTTAACGTAAGTTTTATTGTAATGTGATAACCAGCAATGAAATCAGGCTGAATCTTAGGGTTATAACATATAACGGAATGAGGAAGCAAAGTAAATTAAAACATTATCCAGTAAGAATTAAATCTGGTTTTTACAAACTGTCTTCTGTAAAATTAAACCTGATCAAGAAGATAATATGGTAAAAAATAAGACAGCTATTTTGAAGTTTTTTCATGTGATTTATATCAATATAACATAAAAAACTGAATTTTACAGAATAAGTTTCTGTGAAATATTTCCTCATATGTAGATTCCAAAAATATAATTTCAGGTTCAATTTAAACATTTCTCTTGCACAGTTTAGCTACAATGATGTAACTAAATCTGATCGGTTGAAATTAAGAGGAGTTTTAGCTTTTTGACTCTTCTGCTAACTCAATAATACTTAAGACCAAAAAAAAAAAAATTGGTTTGATTTTTTTTAAATGTCTTCCCCAGTTACTTTTTAATTCATTGACTTTAGTCAGAAAGTTAGCATTAACTTGACATGAGTAAGCATGCAAAAAAATCTTTTACCTTTCAAGGCTTTTGTATTTTATTATATGATGTGCTATATATCTCACCTAAAGGATTGTGAATTTCAATCATTGGAGAAGGGCCACTCAGAGACACAGTAATCTCTTTTAGGCTGGGATCAAAAGGAATTTTCCAAGTATTTACAGCCTGTTCCAAATGATCTGTTGATAAGAGGTGAACTTTGGAGGCCTGAACTGCTTGCTCTACCCATTTTAACACCTGTAAGAGAAAAAGAGCAGTGTGATACCACAAACATTTATAGCTTTATACCACCCAACTTCCAAGGGCAAGAAAGAGCTGGCTTCAGTTAGTCACATGACTTGGGCACTTCCTATACTGATGTGAGGTTTATTTCCGTAGAGTGAAGACAAACCTTTTCCTATATCCAGTTATTAGAGTAGATTCAGAATAAAATGTTAATTTAATCCATGCTTGAATTTCAAGTTTTCTATCTGGGAATACTATTATATTAAAAATGAGATTAGAATCCAAAAACCAGTTAATGAAACATGCAGAAATATTGCAGACAGTTTTATTTTTCTCAAGAGAAATGAAAAGAATCTATAAAAAAAACATGGTATTGCCAATATTGTGAAATTCCTTTTTTCTCCATTTTTTTCTTTCTGGATTTCTTTCAAGATCCAAGTTATAAAAGATAATTAGCAAATTATCAAACCCCACTTCAATATATTGGGTATATGAATTATTATAATATAGTATAATTATATATAGAATATTATAGTATAATATTAACTATTGAAAAAATTGTAATGCTAGCAAAACATTCATTTTTAGGATAAAATAAATAAGAACCAAAAAGAATGGGAAAGGTAACCATTTTTAAAAAATAGAAAAATAATTCAGGTTAGAACCATTTTAAGTAGTATGTTCTTGAAAACTAAGTCTTTGGAAAAATATAAAGAATTTGGGTTATAAAACGGTGTTAATGCCTCTCTGTGAACAAGGAAAACTTCCAGTCCACAGAAGTGTCCCTACAGCAGGAAACAGAATTTCTCATTAAACTAGTGCTGCATGTTTGAACAAACTGATTAGTTGAACTTACTACAATTACTTCTAAATCAATAAATTCACACTGATAATCTTCAATGTGCCTCAAATTTTTCTCTGGTTCATATATCTTCGAAGACTATATCCTATCATGAACAATTTCCCTTGTTTATTTTACATAAAACACTAAATAGAGCTACATAGTAAGCCAAAGCCAAACTATTCAAAATAAACAAAAACATTAAAAATTTTTGAAGAGTGATAGTCACAAATCAATTAATCAAACAACAAATACTCAATAATAACTTCATTCTCTATAAAATACACCCCTTTCTTTTCCCTCAAGGATGAGGAAAGTGGCTAAGACATATTATCATATAATTAACAATGTGAGGCTGCTACATTCATAAAACAAATGTTTATTGTTCAAAGTACTCTTCCATGTAATGAGTAAGTGTTGATGAGCATATTTTCAGTCAGGATTTGGTAAGGCTCTTCTCTAAACTAGTATTTACTGAATTTTTATACATATTATACATCATTTATCTTTAATAAGTCTTGCTTTTCCTTCAGAATCATGAACAGTATCTCCTTTACCTTCATATACCCAAAGTGGCATGGTCTACACATAATAAAGATGGGATATGTACTAATTAATGTCCATGAAGCTAGTCATAATGATGATAATACTAATGTCTTCTTAAAAAAAGTGTTTTGAAAATTCATGAAAATGGGAGCTCTTGTTGAAATAATATATGTAAAGCGCCCTTTACAGTACTTGCTACATAGTAGATATTAAAATGATTTATCTCCTCTCCAATTAAATTCCCTTCTCTTCTCCTAATTGTATATTTTAACAATGGCTTCAAAGGCAAAGTGAAAAAATTTCATCCATGAAAGTTAGATAAGAGCTCTGTCAATGAAAAAGAAAGACAGTTATTCCAAGTAAGAGATAACCTGAGACAAAAGACTTCAAATATGTCGGGAACATGAGTGAATACAACTTGGCTGCAGTTCGGTGTTCAGAAAAAGGAGAAGCAGACGTTAATGCTGGAGGCCTTTGTCAGGGACAGAATACGTATGGTCACAAAGTCGGCTATCACACTTGGATTTTATCTCAGTGAAAAATTACCCAAGGGCTTTAAGCAGAGGAGTAATACATTGAAAGTGGTATTTTGAAAAGAAAAGCTTGTAACAGTATCATAGGCAAATACAGCAGAAAAACCAAATCCATTATAGTTAATTACCCTAAAAATCAAATACATTTCCTCAAATTTTAGCTTTATAAGCACCTGGAATTTTACACATGACATAAAACATATATAAACATAATTGTCTAAAGCAGTTGCCATATTTTGAAAAATGGGTTCCGAGTGATCTATCATGTTTGACCAGAAACATAGGTCATTCTACTGATCAAATCTGTCCACAAGGCTACAGAAATCACACTGATTGTAACCAGTATTTGACCAAAAGTAGAAGTATTTTAATAATCAGAGTGTTGACATATTTATGCCTTATTCATAGAACATGGCTGCCTAACTCAAGGAAATAGAAAAGATTGACTTAGTGCCTGAGAAAACATTTGATAAATCTGACTGATAATAAATAATGTCTAATGTAGAGATTAAAGAGGGCAAAGAACAAACAAAACTGGATAGACGGACAGAGTGTTTGTTCTAAGGGCAAGATACATAACAAGACCATAAATAGTTCTCAACTGAAAATGAGGGAAGGAATTAAAAAACAGGAATTGTATAGTATTTACATTTAACAATGAAATGCAATAGTGTTTAAGTACAAATGGAAGTAAAATCTGTTATTTATACATCCTTCTTTAAATGTATAGTGTGTCTCTGGGTAGCTCCTCAAATATATCCTTCCTTCAAACTCAGTGTTGAGAGATAATGATAAATCACTGGAAATCCATCCTGTTGTCTGTTAGCTCCACATGGAAATCACTAAGTCCTAAGCATTTTTATGAAAATGGGAGACTTTCTAATCTAGTTGGATTTTCATAAGGCAAGTATGTTCAAAAGGTACAGAATATGAGCAGGCTTTCTTTGGTTTACTCTTAATACCATTTCCAATTCATCAACATTTATGAGGCTTTCACAAAGGATTACCATGTATCATAATATTATATGTTGGGAAAGATACAGTAAAGACTTCTGTCAAGAGTATCAAACCACTTTTGTATCCCCTTACAAGAAAAAAATCAAATTGAAAACAGATGAAACCCACTTTATTACAAAATACAGATATTACCAACATATGGATAAAAGTAGATCACCGAATGCTACAGATGCCCCATAAATGACGTTTCTGGCCTGTCATATTGCCACATATAAGAAAAGAAATCTTTAGTTCTCTAACCATTTATCTCATGAGAAATGTGCTCATAAGATTGTAAATAACCTTCTATTATAATGACAAATGGAATAGAACTGGAATAATGTCCCTAGATTGGTGCATTTTCTTCTAAAATGAAGACTGTTTCAAACCACTAGTGAACTGTTGATTGTACATTAAAAGTTTTAATGTAAAATGGTACTCAAGCGATTTGTAGCAGTTGATGAGTCAAATAGCCTTTGAGGCAAGCTAATACAGCTCCTTTATTTTATAAATGAGTAAACTGATACCTGAAGGAGTTCTTGTACTTTCTAAACACCTAACCAGACTGATTCTGGCTTAACAGTTATTTTTTATTTAAGTCCCTGAGTACATGAAGACAGTCTCTTAAAAACTGAAATATCTTGCATCCTATGTAATAATCAATAAGTAAAAATAAGTTCACATATCGTTTCCACTCTGGAATAAAATGCAAATACTGTTTCAAAGCACAAAACCAGGATACATTATTATGTATTATGAAATACAATAGTATTATGCAGAAATGGAAGTGAAGTCAATTTTTGCATACACCATCAAGAACAGAACTTGAAGAACAACTTGGTTTGGAAGGGCACTTTTTTCTTTTTTTTCTTTTTACTGAGATACAATTGACATATAGCATTATGTTAGTTTCAAGTATACACCATAATGATTCAATATTTGGATATATTGCAAAGTGATCGCCACAATAAGTCAACATCCATCACCACACAGTGACAATTTTTTTCTCTTGTAATGAGAACTCTTTAAGATTTACTCTCTTAGCAACTTTCAAATATACAACAGAGTATTATTAACTGTCCCTCCCATGCTGTACATTACATCCCTAGGACTTTTTCATTTTATAAGAAATTTGTACCTTTTGACCCCCTTCACCCATTTCACTCACCCACCCCCAACACCTGCCTCCAGCAACCATTAATCTGTTCTCTACATCTGAGTTCAGCTTTTCTTTTGCTTCTTAGATTCCTCATGTAAGATCATATAGAATGTCTTTCTCTGACTTATTTTACTTAGCATAATGTCCTAAAAGTCCATCTATTATGTCACCAATGGCATGATATCCTTCTTTTTAATGGCTGGAAAATATTCCAGCATAAATATACATATACCACAATTTCTTTATCCATTCATTTATCAGTGGACACTTAGGTTGCTTCCATGTCTTGGCTAATGCACATAATGCTGGAATAAACATGGGGGTGCATGTAACTTTTTGAGTCAGTGTTCTCATTTTGTTCAGATAAATACCCAAAAGTAGAATTTCTAGATCATATAGGAGTCAATTTTAAGTTTTTGAGGAATTTTCATATGTTTAACACAGCGGCTACACCAATTTACATTTCCACCAACAGTCTACAAGGGTGCCCTTTTCTCCACAGTCTCATCAACATTTATTATTTCTTGTCTTTTTAATACTAGCAATTTGACAGGTATGAGGTGATATCTTATTATTGTTTTGATTTGTGATGATGATTAATGATATTGAGCACCTTTTCATGTACCTGTTGGCCATCTTATATGTTCTTTAGAAAAACGTTCATTTGGATCCTCTGCCTATTCTTTAATCGATTATTTGGAATTTTTTTGCTATTGAGTTGCATGAGTTATTTATACATTTTGGTATTAACTCTTTATCAAGTATATGATTTGCAACTTTTCCTCCCATTCTGTAGGTTGCCCTTTCATTTCATTATTCAGTGGTGTCCTTTGCTGTGCAGAAGCTTTTAGTTTGATATAGTTCCACTTGTTTTTGGTGTCAAATCTAAAATATCATCACCAAGGCTGATGTCAAGGAGCTTACCACCTATGTTTTCTTCTAGGAGTTTTACAGTTGCAGGTCTTACATTCAAGTATTTAATCCATTTTGAGTTGGATTTTGTGTATAGTGTAAGATAGTGGTACAGTTTCATTTTTTTACATGTAGCTGTTCAGTTTTTCCAGCACCATTTATTGAAGAGACCATCCATTCCCCATTGTATAATCTTGGCTCCTTTGCCATAAATTAATTGTCCATATATGCATTTCTGAGATCTCTATTGATCTATGTTCAATAATTGGTCCATTGATAGATAGGTCTGTTTTTATGTCATTATCATACTGTATTGATTACCGCAGCTTTGTAATATATTTTGAAATCAGGGCGTGTAATGCCTCCAGATTTGTTCTTCTTTCTCAAGATAGTTTTAGCTATTTGGGGTCTTTTGTGGTTTCAGACAAATTTTATGTTTATTTTATTTCTGTGAAAAATGCCATTGAAATTTGGTAGAAATTGTACTGTATTGGTAGATTGCTTTAAGTAGTATGGACATTTTAGTAATATTAATTCTCCCAATTAATAAGCAAGGAATATCTTTCCATTTATTTGTAATTTCTTTCATCAGTGCCTTATAGTTTTAGTGTAGAGGTGTTTTTTTTTCCTCCGTGGTTAAATTTATTCCTGGTATTTTATGGTTCTTGATGCAATTTGGAAGGATAATTTTGATGTCATGAATCACATTTAAATGAATTACCCCAGAATATCTTTTGTGCTTTTGGTTGGAAAAATGATAATACAGTAAAGTGTCAGAGACAATTTGTAAGTACACATATATTTGTATCTTCATTGTTGTTTATTATACTCCTTCCCTATTGAATTGTAAGTTACATGTGAGAGAGCAGAGACCCTGGCTGGTATATTCACTACCATAACCCCTTAACCTAATATCATTCATGGGATGTAGTAAATTTTTAATAAATATGTGTGAAGAAAGAGGAAAAATGGGAAAGAGAGATAGTGAGAGAGGAAGAAATTGTATGTCAGATGTTTCCCTTCAGAGTTAAGAGTACGCAAAGGTAGCATTCAGGCCTCGTGCCCATTTGTGACAAGCCCTCTGTCAGCACTAAATTTTCAACACTGAAGCTGCATAGGATATAAACTTGCATGTATGTTCTTAAATGTGAGCACCAGACTCTATTTAGTTCTTTTTTACTTATTTGGTTAGGTAGTGTGGGACTTAAAAATGCTATAGAGAAATTCCTAGGATTGTCTTTTTTTTTTAACTCAAAAAATATATATACTTCTCAGTAGTACTGGATGCAGATTTTTCAAGCTCAATAATGCTAGGAAGTTGCTCAGAAAATGGATGCAACAAGGCAAGAGCGGTGTAAAATGGCACCCACCTAACAATCATCAGGGCCTACACTGAAAAAAATTGTGTGAAAGTACTGCTAATAATAGCAAGTACTTTTACAGCACTTATTACAAGCCAGATACATCTAAGAACTTGACTATGATCTTCATAACAGCTCTTTGACATAGGTATGTTTTTCCCAAAGTTCACAAGCCACATCACTAGTGAGAAGGTAAGACTGGCCTTTTGATCCCAATAATATTGTCTATTTTCTGAATTGTCATAATGAAAAATAGCAGTTTCCAAGGGTGAATCAGAAATGATAGCTAATGATAAACAAAAATCAATGCAGGTGTTTTTTTTTTTAATGAGAAATGACACGCAAAGGGTTTGATTAGCCATATTTTTTTTATCACTACTTGTACTGTAAATTTTCCATAATTAAATTATGTGAAAATGTTAATGCTTTCAAATCTACATCATATTTGATATGGAAAAAAAGGCTTGCTACATTTTCAAGACAAGCATTTTGTGGTAAACCCTACAAGACAGCAGAGGCAGGCTTCCCTCAACTCTGATCTGGCTGAGAGAGAGAAGCTCCTCTGGACGACCAGGAGAGCCTTTACCGTTGGTTAAAGTTCATTTCTACTCTGAAGTATAACATAGAGCCTGTAACTCATAATCTGCTTAGAAGTCATTAAGTATTTAGTGAGCATCTACTAAATATAAAGGACAGTACAGGATACTATGGAGAACACCAAAGAAATAGAAACACATTTACTGCTTTATGAAACATGACAATCCAGTTCGAGAAATGGGACAGACATTAAAATCAAATGAACTAGCCTTAACTCCAAGTAACAAATCAGCAAGATTAGAATATAAATGCTCAATTTATAGTCCTAAACTGTGATGCACTTTATTACTCAAAAAGTTTAAATGATTCCCAGGTGCACCCAGGTAAAGCCCAAGCCAGGAGTATACTAAGGGCTAGCAATGTGAGCCGTCCACCATGGATGCTGGCAACAAAGGTGTGCATTGCCTATTTAATTTAAAAGTAATAATAAGACTGACTAAAAGCTGGTTTGCTATTTAGTGTCACCATGTTCTAGTAATCCAGCCAAGGATTCCCCCTTGAAAAAAATTGTTCTTGGTCCAAAGTCTAAACAAGTGCTTTTCTTATTGTTGAGTCTTAATAATACATGTAAATTTCACATTTTTATTACTTTCCCTTTTGGAAACATTGCATTCTCCATAGATATTCATTCAGATAACTCCCAGTTATACACCAGGTTCATGGTCATGCAACTCTGCTGCTCTCTTGCACTTCAAAAGTAATAGTACTGTGATCCCCTATATTCTTGCGTTTAGACAGAAGATTTTAGCTAAGCCTAGTAGCTCAGGAGCTGCATGATATGATATGACATGTGGGAAAAGGTTCACTCCAGCATCTCTGTTGGAAATAGACTGTAACGGATGCAAAGTCAGGAGCAAGGAGATCAGATATGAAGCCACTGCAACAATGCAGGTGGGAGATGATGGTGGCCCAGCCCAGAGCTGTGGCAGTGGCCAGTTCTAGATGCTTATTGAAGTCAGACTTGACAGGGTTTACTGAAGACCAGATGTGGTACCTCAGTTGCAACTAATTGGGTTAAGAAGACTGCAGAAAGAGGAGTGGTAGAATGAGAGAGAATGCAGGCTCTCAATTTGGGCATGCTAAATTTGAGATAACTATTAGACATCCAGGTAGAAGTATGAGGGAGGCCAGATATATGGATCTCTGGAGGTCAGTTAAGAGGTCTAGATTAGAGATACAATGGAATTTAAAGCCTGTAGACCCTTCCCACCAAGCACTTAGACAAAGGAGGAAATACATCATCCTGTGAAAATAAACCTAGATATCAATACATACAGCTCAGAAGAGAACCTTGGAACAAGTTTCTCCTTGTTGTGATCACAGGCACCCTTCAGGTGACAGTTTTGTCCTGCTTGTAGGTATGCCTGTAAGGAGCAAATGGCACTAGCCAAATAAGTGAGTCCAGTTAGTGAGAGTCTATTCCTGAGGATGGGTCCTCTCAGAGTGCTGACAAACCCAGGTTCATGGTTGGCAAATCTTAGCAAATCCACCAAAGACATGTCATACTTTGAGGTCTCTTGAGAACATCTTCCCCTGAAGATAACCATTCGTATCAATCTGTGTACATTACACCTACTCAATCGGGAAAATTCTACCATGAGCTTTTCCAATGGTAAGTGCTCATAAACAAGTCTGGTTGGTGATTCACTGGACAGGCCATAAGTGTTCATGCTGAAGGTATGCAAAATTAGAAATAACTTGTATTTTAAGGCTTTCTCATGGAACTAAAATTTTACTCAGTCTATAAAGAGAATGCAGGTTGGGGGAAGGATTACAAATTGCAAGGGTATTAGAGACACTACAGAGGATTGGTGATAAAAGTGACTGTCAACTTCTACTCTGTGAACACCTAAAACTTGTGTAAAACTACCACACTGTGATAAGAGTTCTCTAAAGTACAACAGCTGAAAAAATAAAAGCACACTTCAGACATTTTTTGAAGGGTGAAATCATTCCTGCTGGTTATTTTAAAGTGTCAAGTATGTTTCACTAATTTATCTTCATAAAATTCTGGTGTGTCACAACTCCAACTTCAATGTGTTACAAATGACTCAGAAAATTTAGTTTGCTAGAAAATACACCTATTTCAAACAATAAAAATATAAAAGATTGATTTTTACACATTATATCCTCAGACCTTATTAATCTTAAAGCTGACCATTTGTACCCCTTTACCAACCTCTCCCCATTTTCCTCACCTCCAGCCTTGGCAACCACTTCTGTACTCTCTATTTCTATGAATGTGACTTTTTATTTTTAGATTCCACATACAAGTGATACCATGCTGATAACACTGTATTGTATAATTGAAATTTGTGAAGACAGTAGAACTTAAAATTTTTCAGCAGAAAAATAATAGTAATATAATAAAAGATAAATATGTGAGGTGATAGATGTGATAATTAACTAAATAGGGGGAACCCTTTTGCAATGTATACATATATCAAACCACCACGATGTACACCTTAAATATCTTACCTATTTTATTTGTCAATTATGCCCCAAAAAAGCTGAAAAAAACAAGACTGATTTTTTTCATTCATGTCTCCCATTGAATCCTTTTTTTGATGGCTTAGGTTTGTTTTTGTTTGTTTGTTTGTTTCATGGTACCCCACCTTTACTAAACAAATACCTGTCTGTTTTAGAAGGAAAAGTATCTCAGTGAATTTAATTATCCCATTAAAACTCTTCTTAGTTATGAAAGGAAAAGAAGTTGCAAAAATACATAAGTATATAAATATATACTTGCATATGCATCCATACATACCTACATCTGTACATACACTCACACAGGTACATGTACCTATTAGAACACCAAAAGCAGGAAAAGTCCTGACTTTACTCAAGGCTCTTTTATGTGTCCTGATCTGCCTCCTAACCCCTATTTTTTGCTGGAAAGAAGCTAAAACACAAGACTATCTAGTTTATACTTGATATGCAAAAATTCTATTAGTACCTTACAATATACACCTAATGAAAATTAGCAAGAGCTCACCCAAAAGACCTCAAAATATAGACTTCCTTCCCAAGAAGAATTTACTGTGTTCTAAGATCTGGCTCCTAAATTCAGGAACCTCTGAGGTTAGATCAGTTATGGGTAGATAATTTATTTGTTTGGGGCAGACATACATGTATTGAACCCCCAAAACTGATAAGGTCAAGTCATATATTTACAAGTAGGAGGAATCAGAATATTTATGACCACAGGGCTTCTAGACACAGACTTATTTCTGTAATCCAAATCATAATTATTTGGTTGTTTGGATGGCTAACATTTGAGTAGCACTTACATGCTAAGAACTTTACAAATTTTACTTCATTTAATTTTTTCTATATCCTGCAAGTATTTACATTTTACAGTAACACATTGCTGGTAAGTGTAAGAACCAAAAGAAGGCAAAGGACTCCAAATCTCATGTTATTAACCACT
This sequence comes from Manis pentadactyla, assembly GCF_030020395.1. Taxonomy (NCBI): domain Eukaryota; kingdom Metazoa; phylum Chordata; class Mammalia; order Pholidota; family Manidae; genus Manis; species Manis pentadactyla. The sequence goes on along the minus strand of NC_080027.1, from coordinate 113,295,147 downwards.
GTAAGATTATAATGTAGGGTGAAGTTCACTAGGTACCCCTTACCCTTCACTCCTACCTTTGAAAGAAATCTTAGATTCCAACTGGCCCAGTGAAAGAAGAGGGAGAGAGGGAAAGGTACACAGAGGGAGGTGGAAGGGCAGGGGCTAGAGAGAAAGGAAGAGAGGGAGAGGAAGAGAGTAAATAGGATGGAGGAAAGAAGAAAGAAAGGGGGAGAGGAAAACAAATAAATTAGATGTTGAGCTTCTAAGGGCCTAGGTCCTAGTAACTTCAGTGATTCAACAGATTTCAAGCATAATTTTGATTATATGCAATTTTCAAATTATGTCCTAGTTTAAGATGACCCCTCCACACACTTCAAATGTAAATCCATCGTACTGCCATGTGCTTGTTGAGTTTGAGAATAAGATAGAGGAAGTGATTTAGATGCATTAAACACTGAACAGCATTTGGATGATTAATCTCACAATAAACGTGCTCTTATCAATGAAATGGGAAAACCTCACAGTCTAGAGACTGCAACTCTTTTTTTTTTTTTTCCTGAATCAGAATCGTATTGGACCAAACAGCCCGAGTCACAGGGTCCCTCATTTTTAGACAGAACGTGGGTGGGCACTGCAAACATTTCCCAAAATAACTGTCTCTATGCTTCCATATTGACTTGCATCCATTCTAATTGACAAATTACTTACATATTGTAACATTCAATCAAGTTACAGGCAAGTTTCCCTGACCTCCCCCAGGCCACTCAGCAACAAAAAGGAGACTTCTGTATTATCTGCTGTGGTTATGTGTTGATTTTAAAGTCAAGTTCTCAAGATGTCATTGTATTTTTCACATTTACAAAGAGCCTCCTAAATATGAATAACGTACTCAAACACAAGAAGCTTGAGGAGATAGACACTCAATGTCATAAAGTAGAGCTTTAAGTGATTTCAGTGAGGAGGTAAATCAGAAGATTTTAAAGATCCAGTTATTTCAGAGGTTGCACAAGCCACAGTTGCTAGTAGCAATATATGTTTCAGCAGTTGAGAAGCTGTCACTATGGACAAAAATTTTTGGAAAACACTTGGTAGAGATGGTAAAACTTCAACATTATACAGCTTCTAAACTAGAAGCTGTCACTATGGACAAAAATTTTTGGAAAACACTTGGTAAAGATGGTAAAACTTCAACATTACACAGCTTCTAAACTGTGGCACCATGCATAAAAACCTCAGTAACACTAACTCTTTCCAGATTCTTTCTAATCGTTAGTAATGACCCTTCAATTTATGTAACTGACTGGATTTTACTGGAAATGTTAGCAGTGAATATTCAGCACATGCCAAACATCATTAGTCTCCCTTTTAAATTGCAGTAAAACTTAATTAGCTCCCGCCACTAAATCCTCATTCCAGAGATGGTAGTTGGAAACAACTGTACAATTCTTTGGAGGTCCTAAGGGGGAAAGAGAAAAAGCAAAGCAAGATGGCAATTTTAGGAAGTAAATGAAAGCAGTGGATTAAGTCAGAGAAGGTCAGACCCATCAGCATACCAACGGGTAATCCAGAGTCGGAGAAAGAAGAAATTGCAAAGCAAAGGTGACTCTGAGGCCGGAGACCATTTCAACATTGTAGGGGGAGGCATGACAGGGGAGAGAAAAAAAGAAGAAAAAGCATGTAACCCATAGCCTATTAGGGTCTTTGGAGTCAACAGTATTTCTGTTTATTTTAAAGTAATTATCACAGGATATTAACACCCAAAGAAATAATGGAACTGAATGAATAGATCTTTATATTAAGTCAATAAACATTTAAGGACAGTCATTTTACCAAATAGTAGTTCTGTACTAGATACCCAAGGGTGAAAGAGTATGTTTCTTGCCTATGGTAGTTTATAAGTCAGATTCAAACAACATGTATTTGGGGTTGGCTCTCATAACCTAGGATGATGTATCTTTTCTATTTCACCCCTAGCAAATTGCTGTTTTTGAGCAGAGGGACAGTTCTGGGTCTCTCACTGAATGAAGCACAATGGACGGTTGCCTCATCAAAAGAGAATAGAACATAAATGTTCTCACAAATACCTCCTGTTCAGGGACAGAGCCAGACCTGTGGGCCTAAATCTTATACAATTTGGGGGCCCTATTTAAGAAAAAGAATACAAAATTGCAACTCTAAAAGTTGGTACAAACATAGTTTTGCATTAAAAAAAAATAGGCCACCTACATTTTTCATTATTACAAGCTGGAAAATACATCAAATACCACAAAATCTAGAAATTAATAACAATTCTGTTACTGTTAACAAACTGACAATAGTCTATGATACGTTTTCTCCTGTATTTTGGGCTGCATACTCTTTAAATGCCTACTTCCATGACAAAAAAATGTGTTCATATTTTGCATAGAGAGATAATTCAGTCTTTTCTCTAATGTCATTTTTTATTATTAGCAGGGATGTTTTTTTCTGCTGCATTTTGGGCTGCATACTCTTCAAATGTCTACTTCCATAACAAAAAAAATGTGTTCATATTTTGCACAGAGAGATAATTCAGTCTTTTCTCTAACATCATTTTTTATTCTTAGCAGGGATGCTTTAAAACTTTAAACTTCATACACTGATATACTTGGTGATCGTGAATCAAAAATATAGCCAAGATCACCCCAGTGTCAGTGGACATAAGGGAACGTGGCAGACGGGAAGTCAGCGTTGAAGGAGGCAGTGGTCTTAACCACAGTTAAAATGTCTCACGTTTGCGAATTCCCTCCTCCCCATTTTTAACTCTGTGAACACATTTCAGCTCATTTCCCAGAGCCTTGTGAACTTTGTTCACACAAAACAAAGTTTCTGAGACTTTAGCTTTGTTACCTCACCGTATCTTGCCTCCACTCCCATTCTTTGGAGGACACTTTAATTACAACTTCCTTTCCCACTTACTACACCAATCAAATGGCAACCATCAGTTTCAGATTTGTGTGTGCATGTGTGTGTGTGTGTGTGTGTGTGTGTGTGTGTGTTGTTTGTTTGTTTGTTTTTGCTGCTTGAAGACCAGTCAATAGTGGGTTTCACTCTCTCCCTTGCTTGGTAACAGCTAGATATACAATTACATCGCCTTCTTGGACTGATTATTGAATAAATGATCAGGGACCACTGTAAGTAATTGATTGACTTTTTGCCATATTGAACCATATTGCCATTAGGTTCAATAAAAATCTCTAAAATGACCTAATCTAGCTGTGTAGCACTCTCCAGAGCCAGGCACTATGGACTTCTTGCCACTGGAATACTTGCTTCCAAATTCCTTTCCTTGGCTGCTGTCTAGAGCTTGTTGCTCGGATACAGGGCCTACAAAACTTGGGATGCAAAATCAGGAGCAGGGTTCACTGAGCCTCTGATGGTCTGTCAAGGCCCCCACAAGCTGGGACGTGTCTCCCCTGATCTACGTGGCCTCCTGTCAAAACATCTGTCTCTTTGGTTAAAAGTAAATAAATCTTATATTTTAATTACTATTGTTTTGCATTCAGCGAATTCCCCAGCCTTCATTCCTCTCCCCAGGCAGGGTCCCAAGCTCCTGACTCAAGGAGTCATGAACAACTCAGGCCTTTCTCTCTTGGGGAGGACTTGCTCCTCCCTGAGGAAGGTAACATGACTCACCTTAGTGAATCTGTTTTCCCAGATTATGCAGGATCAACGTCCCTGCCCACAAGTGGGATTTTTTGTTTTTTTGTTTTTTTGTTTCTTTTGTGGGCCTGATGAATTTTAAGCCCCTCAGTGTCTTCCATGTCCTGTTCACTGTAATAGGTTCATCAGTGAGTCTCCTATGTGAAGGGAGAGCCACCACCCTCCAGCTTATCCACGTGATTGGGTGCAGGGTAAACATGAAATCGGGTGAGAGACAGAAGGCTTATCTCTGGTTTCCCATTCAGTTTTGCCATTAATAATACTGTTATGATCCTTACTGAACAATTTCCGCTTAATTTTCCCATTTAATAAAATCAACTGGAGGAGTAGGTAGGGTGGGTGAATGAGTATTCTCCTGTGATCATCAATACCTTATTGAACAATTTCCGCTCATTTTTCCCATTTAATAGAATCAACTGCAGGAGTAGGTAGGGTGGGTGAATGAGTATTCTCCTGTGAAAAGTGAATGCATATACTCTGGAGAGGAGGAAATGGGTAAAATATCTAAATGGGGACCTTATCCCTTAAAAGTAAGGCAGAAAATAGGAAAGTGATCCATGCTATAGGGAGAAACTGAGGCAAGGAGTGGATAGACATTTGAGGGGCTCATAGTCTAGTGGGGAAAACAAACATGTACATAAACAACAACAGACTGTAAGAGGTACAATAATAAAAGTGTAAGCAGGTATGATGGCATAGAAAAAGGTTAACTCTTGGTTTATCTGGAAAGTTGGCCATCCCCACTTAAGACAGGTTTTGAAGGATGAGCAAGAGTCAAATGGACAAGCAGAAAAGGAAGTCCTTGGGGCAGAATGAATAACAAGTTCAAAGCATGGAGGTAAAAATACAGCACGGCATATCTGAGAAGTACAAAGTGTGTCAGAGTGGTAACAGATTAGGGTGGGAAGGGCCTGGAAGGGCTTGAAACTTGTCACATGCCATGCTAGACGTCAGAACTTCCCCCTGAAGATCTGTGGAAGTCAGGGACAGAGGTTAGAAGGAGTCTCACAGGGAAGTTTCTATGTAAGACAGATCATATGGAGGATGGGTTGGGAGGGTGAGGGAAAGACGAAACAGAGGGATCAACAATGTGGCAGTTAAAACAGACTAGGTAAAAAGTAATGCAGAACCAATGATAGAGGGAAGGAAGAAGAGGAAACAGATGCCAAAGATATCTTAGAGTCAGTGTTACTGAGGTGGCAATTTAAAGTGAGACATGAAAAGGAAGGAGGGTCTGGAACAACTCTCAGATGTCTGGCTTGAGAAACGAGAGTAATGGTGATGCTTTTAAACTATGATCAGAAATACAATAGGAAAGTAAGGTTCAAGAGCCATCACATTATAAAGTGAGTACTTCAATCACTAAAAGGAAAAGGGTAAATTAAAACAACATGAAAGAATATTTGAAGTTTGCTACAAAGACAAAATGGTATAAAGGACCATAGATGAAGAATAAGAAAAAAGACTCTTCAATTATAGTGTGCCTATAAATTCAAATAGTAGGTAAACTCATTACTTTTGAATTTCTACACACTGCCAACAGAATAACCACAAAAAGATCCTGTTCATGACTATTAAGCTGATTTACATATTGAACAATTAGAAGAATCCTGGTTTCTTTATCAATGACGTAACGCTGACAGTCAGCTTGACCATAAATTATGAGGGATGGGTTTTAAGGATCCTGCTGTTTTTGTATCTAACATAAATTAATTATGTTATATTACATTTCTATTTTCAGATTTTATATTAAGACTTTTTCTTATCATAACAGTAATATATGCTATGTAAAAAATTGGAAGAGACATAAGAACAAAATAAGTAACACCCACTATTGTACTACCTGCAAATAGTCACTCTTCAATATTATGGGATTTCTTTCCATATTTTTTGCATCTGTGTGTGTGCTTAGACACAGACTTATTTACATAATCAGGAGTATATTACACATATACAGTTTTATATCTTCTTATTTCAAAATATATTTATGAGAACTTACTATCTACTCACATATCTAGTTGAGACATTTGAAAATACAAAAGAAATCAGACAGAGCTCATGTCCTGAAGCAGATATTTTAATTATTAAATGAGGTTGTAATAAGATACTTAAGGTTGGGATTAGGAGATAAACTAAACACAACAATTTACAGGTAATGAACCAATCAGTGTCCAGCTACTAGAGGAAGAGGCAAATTCCAAGACTACATATTCTTTACCCAGTGATAATGCAAGAAATGTCTTACAAAAGAGAGTCTTAAAATGCAATCCATCATCACAGGCTGGCTGAACTCAAGCACTTTGAGTTTCTAGAACACAAAAGAAATAGTTGGAAATTCATCATCATTTCAGAAAACTATTGCATTGATCCCTCAGTTATTTTCTAAGTCTTGTGTAAATGGAACATTGTGATTGAGGAAGAACACCTTTTTCATTTCCAAGTCATAGTTCATTTTCATGGTAATAAGCCATACAATCTGTATAAACCTCTGGAGTTAAATATATTGGAGTCAGTATCTTTAATTTTAAAGCAATTAAAAATATATAGCTTTATGATTCAGCAAAAAAACAAACACCCTGGCCTGTACATGAGTAGGAAATAATATTGGCAAGAAAAATGACTACAGTGTTTCTCTCAGCAATCATGGGGTAGATAAAATGGAATTATAAGCTAAATATCTAATACTTAAGCATAAAGAAACCTTAGAACATATGAAAAATCAATCAGAAATATTAATCCATTAGAGATTTAATGCACAGATTTCAAACCATGGCTTTCATATGCAGCACATATTCACAACAGATAATAACTATAGCACCTGTGGGGCTCAAATATTTTATTTCTAACTTTATCCAGCAAACAATGCAGGTATTGATTAGAAACACTTGTAAACAAAAAATAACCAAAGACATTAATCCAAAGAGGCAACCAACAAAATGTTAAGTAAGTGGTCCCAGCTCTTGGGAATTAGCATAACTAATTCTTGACTCAAAAGGTAGGAGAACCAAAGAGAACTCTGGGGATTAAATGAAATGATCGATAAATTTCCCCAAAGACAGAGATAATTATAGTTAAAATGTCACCAGAAAGACATCACCAGAAACAGTTCAAAATAATCACACAGGCATTGAACTATAGCCAGGCAAATATCCAAAATAAGTAATGGTAATAGCTTCAGTAATTATTTTTATGTGAATCTTTACAGCTCAACCAAATAATGGCATCATACACACCCACCAGAATGGCTCAAATGGAAGAGACAGAAAGCACCGAGTGTTTTCTTATATATTACAGGTGGAACTATAAATTGACTCAACTTTGGAAAAGGGTGGCATCTACTGAAGGGAAATTGATCATATTCTGTGACCCAGTATTCTGACTCTTAGATACTTAACCAAGAGAAATTAATACATATGTTCAGCAAATGACACACCCTAGAATGTTCAGAGCAGCACTATTTGCATTAGATCAAAACTGGAAATTAGCCAATATGTATCAACAAGGGAATGGATAAATACATTAGGGTATATTCATAAAATGAAATTCAATATATGTATGAAAATAAATGATCTACAATTATAGTTACCAATGGGGCTGAATCTTACAAATACAACGTTGAACAAAAAACCAGACACTAAAGTGTATGTGCTGTTTGACTGCATTTACATAAAGGACAAAACTTGCCAAACTAATCTACACTTTTCAAGGTCAGGATAATGGTAAGCCGTGTAACTGGAAGGTGGCCTGGGTTTCTGGGGTCCTGGAAATGTTCAGTTTCTCGATCTGGGCTTTAGTCACCAAGGGTATATTGAGTTTGTGAAACTGTATTAAGCTGTATGCTTAGGTGCACATTTCTGTATATAATATTTACAAATGAAAAGCATAAAATAAAATAAAAATTAGCAATGATTCATAAGAGCACTTTTCTAACCAAGCATATTCATTATATTTGTTTGATTTAATTGAAATAAAATTTCACTAGTTAAATTCAAAAGCTCAGTTATATACCTAGAACTATTGGGTATTGAAAAGGAGCAAGATGGAAACAATAAATAAAAGATTTCCATGGTAGTAATAAAATCTATAATAATGCCAAGCAATACATCAGACACACATGAAACTATTAGAAAAAAATAAATAATAACATACACATTTTTTTTCAACTCAAGACAGTATAAATTGTAAGATGCACTATTCTTTTATGTACCAGTTTGAAAGAAATAAACACTTCTAATCAATCTATGGCATGCCACTGATTATAAAATAAATTCCATTAAAAATATATTACATTGCTTTTTTTTCTAAGTGACTCTTAAAATAGACTGAGAAATATGCCATAACAGACAGTAAGTACTAGGAAAGTGTCCCCTTGACAGGTATACTCCAGGAAGGCTTCATGTATTAGGTGGGACAAAAGATGGTTCCTTGAAAGGCAGAAAGGAAAAAAAGTGAAAAGCTGGAAGGTGAGGTTATTCAAGGTTATAGAAGCTTTAGAAGCAGAACTGCAGAGGCAGCAGCAAAGTATTCAACTCAGTGTGGAGGCAGGGAGGAGACAGCCTAACGAGAGTGGGGAATGGAGTATTAGGAAATATCTGGAGAAATATTTGGATGGCAAGGTGAGGCCCAATTACAGAGGGGTTGGATTCCAACAAGAACAATTTGGATATCATTCAAATGGCAGTAAGGGTTGGTTTTTAGAACAGGGGCCAGATGTGATTGTGTGATATTTGAGGAAGTTCATTTTACTGAACTGGACCGGGGAGACTAGAAGTAGAGAAAGAAGAAATTATTGCAGTAATATAGGTACAAAGTGATGAAGACTTGGACTAGGGTGCTGATATTAGAAAGTGCATTAAATAAAAATTTCCACAATATAGCTTTATGATGCATTCTGTCTGTAAGACTACATTGGATGCTGAGAATCACAACTTCCTAAAAGGAAACTACATGCTTTTCTTTTTTATGAAACATTTTACTTAAGTTTGAAAATTTGAACATGTGTTTGATCTATGAATACATTGTGTGTAAATAAAGATGATTTATAAAGAGTTATAATGAGAAATGAATATTCCTAACCTTTCAAAGGAGATTCATTCAAGCTTTATCTTTTTAAGACCTAAAGTTTCTAAACACCTAACTAAAGAATCTTTTGTTTATTTACCTACTTAACTATGTTGGCTGTTTACTTCATTTGGATCTTGAATGACTATAAGCTACTGAGCATGTACATAACTGGGTTTCTCCCCACACCTGTCTCTACATAGCCCTTTTATCCTCTGCATAGTTTTCTTCAAACAACATGCAGAGCACAGAGACTCAATTGCCAATAATCATTACACTAATATTAAGCCACAGAATGTTTAGTAAAGTACTTTACACAGTGAAGCGGGGCAAAATCTATGTGGTCTCCATCCCAAATTATGCAAATGATGACTGTCTTTAGACAGAATCACAGTACATAATAAGCATTTAGGCACTTTTGTAACTTAAAAGGGCAGATTTCCAACTGGTGAATCCTTATGGAATGACTATAAAGCTGTAAAGAGACTACTTTCAAATTCAATTTGCTATCACATGCATGACATGGAATCATTCCCTTGAATCATAATGCTATGAAAAGTACAGTATTACTAGCATAGCAAAAGAGACAACTGGAATCAATTTTTTCTTACAAGTTTTATGAATTGCAGGGTAGAAAACTGGCTGTTGTCTTTCCTTTAGTCAGAGTAAATATAATTAAAGAAAGTAATGTGTCTGGCATTGGGAAATAAAATTATCTACTTACTCAAAATCTTCTGACTTATTTAACTATAGACATACTTTTGCTTATAAATCTTAGTAACAAAGTGATAGGAGATAAGCCTATGCCTTAAGAGAGTTAAATTAGAGGGCTGAGTATAGGAACATAGTCCTTTACAATTGCAGCTAGTTTAGAAAAAAAGGAATACTTTGGTGATAATTTAAAAGTTAAAGGGTAATTTTTAATTTAGCTAACAATGAAAAACTTATTATTTACCTTTGGAACATAAAAGGATGGAATCAGATTACCCAGTTTTCTGCTTTAATTCTGTCTACAACTCTCAAGAAAGATGGTGATAAATGTTGTTTAGTGATTTTCAAAAACTATATAATCATGGTCTTTATGTATGTACGCCTTTATTAACCAAACTTAATAAAGAATATAGTTATCCTTGTTCTTCCCTATGTGAATTTGTTGAGATATGATTTATCCTTTCCTGTAGATTATCTTCATATTTACAGTTATTTAGTAATGTATCTTCACTCTTAAGAATATGAATAACCTTTACTAATATACCGAATTCATAATTCCTTCAACAACTTTTGCTCCTATGACATTCCTCAGGTCCTTGCGACAAACAAGGACCACTACCAGGCAATACAAAACAGGCTTGTCCATGGACAGCATTTTCTCATTGATTATTATAAACCATTTCTAAAGATACATTAGTGTAACACTGCTTCTTAAACATTAACGCTCAACTTTATAACATTAAGATTTTAGGTTTTCTGTTACTTATAACTAGCCTATTTTACCACTTTATACATAATAATTTGCATTTGTCTCCCCAATATCAGTATTATTGAATCTTTTAAAACAACAAATCCTGTTGCATAAACCATTTTTTTGCAGAATGACCATTACATGATAAGATAAAGTAAAACAACTCTAATTGATTCTGAGGTTTCAAGCCCTTTGCAGTTTCATCATTTTTTCCTCCCACAGTCCCCTATAAAACATTCTTCATAAAGCATTTTTGCTTTCCAAAACAGACACAGTGTTTGACTGATTGCTTAGTAACTAACCTGTTTCAGACACTTTCAAATCAATTTGGTTTCACGAGGGAGTACCAGGTTAGGAATCACCCTCCCCTAAACAACTAAAACCAGTAGGCAAGAGAAAACAGCTTCTTTTTAAAACATAATTCAACAATAGCAAAAGATGTGATCCTTAAGAGATAATAAACACAGGAGAGGAACCCAGGATTTAGCCAGAGGCCACTTCCAGCCTGGAAAACAAATTGAGTTGAAGAAGCAGAGATCTGAGTTTGCAGAGGCTGAAGCAACTCGGATTTTAAGGGAAGAATTCTAGAGAAGAGGGATCTATTAAAAATCAAGATACTTGCACTGGAGATCTCTTGAGTCTTTGTATGAATAACGACCTGTGTGTGCATGGGGTAAATCCCATGAGAACAAGAACAACTTCCCCCAAAAGAAAAATCGCTTGGGATAAAATACAAATTTCTAGAGATCACACAGCACCAGTAATTACATGAGTTCATTTAAGCCACAGCAGAAAAACCTTATTGAATCTGGGGTGAAATTAGCAGAAACCACAGAAAGGCCATCCCTTAGAAGTAGGATTAAATTATCCCTAGAATGAAGGCATTTTTTGCTCACTCTATTAAGAGATTAAAAACAAACCACAAAGGATCAACCAAATCCAGAAGTACCTCAACTCCCTGTCATATAAATGCCCAATAATCTTTAAATGAATACAAAATCCAACACTCAACCATATAAAATTAACAATATCTAGCCTATGGTCCCAAATCACTAGACATACAAAGAATCAGGAGAACAGCTTGACCCATAACTATTCAACTAAAACAGACCAGAAATGACAGAAATCATTGATCTAGTAGACTATGATGTTAAAATTGCTGCTACAGATATGCCCCATATGCAGAAGGATGTAAAGGAAAATATGAACATTAGAGAAGTGAAAAATATAAAGAAGAAATAAATGGGACTTCTAAAAATGAAAAATACAATATCTGAAATGAAACATACACTATATGGGATTAACAGAAGATTCACTATCACAGAAGTCCATATTAATGACCTGAAGAAATACTAATAGAATCTATTCAAGATGAAGCACATAAACTATTAAATAATATGAACAAAACTTCAATAAAGTCCCAAAAGGAGAACAAGAATAAATATATATGTGTGCATATATATATATATGTGTGTGTGTGTGTGTGTGTGTGTATTCATATATATAAAGATATAGCAGTCAAAATTTTTCCAAATTTGATACAAACTATAAATCCACAGGTCTGAAAATTTCAACAAAACCCAAGCAACATAAACACCAAAAGAAAATGATAATCAAACTGATGAAAAGAGGTGATAAAGGGAAAATTTTAGCAACCTGAAAATGGGGCACATTACCAACAAAGGAACAAACCTAACAATGACTGCAGACTTCTCAGCAAAAACTGAGTGAGTCATATGGGAAGAAAAAAAATGGTCAACGATTTTACAGTGAAAACAACAGACAAAAACAGCAATTCTCCACACCAAAAAAGAAAGAAAGAATGAATGAAAAGTTGATATAATTTGTCACCAGCAAGCCTGAATCACAAGAAATATTAAAGGGAGTTCTGGCACCACAAGAAAAAACAACACCAGGTTGAAACTTGAACCTACTCAAAGGACAGTAGCTAAAAAAGAGAGCCAAAAATGGCATAAACAAGAGTAACTTAAAAGATAACTGACTGTTTAAAACATTGTACATTAGTGGCAACAAATTGTGGGTTTCATAACATATGCAGAAAAAAATTAATGAGAAAAATAACAACAGCTCAATGGATAAAAGGAGAGAAATTAAAATGTACTGTTGGAAAAGTTATTTTTATAATATGTGAAGTAATATCATTGAAGGCACATTGTCATAAGTTAATGTTGATATTAAGCCTTAAATCAACCACTAAAAATACAAAACATTGGGCTGCAGTTAGTAAGCCAAAAGTGGTTGAAAAAATGTTCAAATCATGTAAAGGAAAAAGAAGAAAGAAAAATGTAGCAAAGAACACATGAAACAAAAACAGTAAGTGATATATTTAAGCCTATGAATATATAATTACATTAAATATTTATAGTCTACATGCTCTTTTAAAAAAAGAGAATCACTCATAATACAAAAAGCAAGATCTGATCATACGCTGTCTAGCAGCAATACTTTAACATGAAGACACCGTTAGACTAAAAGCAAAAGACAAAAAAACAACTTACCATATAAACATTATATATAAGAAAACAAACTGCTTTATTAACAAGAAAAACTAGATTTCAGAAGAACTATTAACAGGAATAAAACAGAGTTCAAAAGAGTCAATTCACCAAGAACACATAACAATTCTCTATATGTTTGCACCCACTAGTAGAGCTTCAAAACATATAAAGCAATTCCTAACATAACTAAAAAGACAAATAGATCAATATACAATTAGATTTTAGCATCTCTCTCTTGTTAATTAACACAAGTACACACAAATCACAATAGTGTATATCTGAAAAACACTGCAAAACAATTGTATTTGACATTTATAAAACAATCCACCAAACAAGAGAAAATACACATTATTTTCAAGTCACATGGATCTATGCTGGGGCATAAAACACGTCTCAACAATTTAAAATATAGTCATATAAAGCATGTATTTTGGCTATAACAGAATTATGTTATTCAAAACAGAAAGATATTTGGAAAATTTCCAAATATTTGGCAATTAAACAACATCATACTAAATAACTCATGAATCAAAGAAGAAAGCAGTAAGGAAATTAGAAAACATCTTAAACTGAGTAAAAATGAAAACATAATAGACTCTAATTCCTGGCATGCAGCTAAAGCAGTGCTTATAGGAAAACTTATAGCATTAAATGCATTTATCAAAAATAAAAAAGATCTCAAAGGAAAATAATGGTCTAGGCTCCCACCTTCAGAAATCTGAAGAGTAAATTAATTCCAAAATGAAAAAAGAAGAAAATAATTAAGATAAGGACAGAAAACAGCAAAACAGACAAAAGAAAGAGAATGAGAGAAAGATATCAATAAAACCAAAAACAATTAGCTTAAAATAAACATTAAAATTTGATAGTACTTCGGCCAGACTGATCAGACAAAAAAGAATACATAAATAGCCAATACCAGAAATAAAAGAAGTAATATCTCTACTGATCCTTCAGCCATTAAAAGGATAAGGGAATATTACAAAAAAATTTATGCCAATAAATGCAATAACTCAGATGAAATGGACAGTCTTTGAAAGACAATTTAACGAAATATACTCAAGAAGAAATGAAGACTATGGAAAGGTCTATGTCTATTTGAGAAATTGAATTCATAATAAAAAATTTCTCCACAAAAGCCCCATGCCTAGATTCCTTCCATTGTAACAACTATTAAATAGTTATGGAAAAAACTATATATCAATATTACATAAATTTTTTTAGAAAATAGGAGTGTAAACACTTTCTAACTCATTTTCTGAGACAAGTATTACTCTGATTTTAAAGTCAGCAAAAAAATTTCAAGAACAATATTCCTCATGAAATAGAAAAATCCTTAACAAAATTTTAGAAAATCACTCAGAAAGGCAGACCAATAAATTTTGGGCAACAGGTTTGAATAGACACTTCACAAAAGATATATAGATGGCCAAAAAATTAAAAATACTTAACATCATTAGTTATGAAGGGAATGCAGACTAAAAGCACAAGGAGATAAAAATACAACTATTAAAATACCTACAATTACAGAGACTGACAATACCAAGCGGCAGCAAGAAGGGGGATCAAATGGAATTCATACATTGCTGGTGGAAATGTGAAATGGTACAATCATCTTGGAAAATAGCCTGGTAGTTTTTTTATAAAGTGAAATGTATATTGCACATCACTCAGCAATTTTAGCCTTAATCACTCATCCAAGAAAAATGAAAATACATATCTGCACAAAGAACCATACAACGATGTTTAAAGCAGCTTTAACCAAAGTAAACAAAAACTGTAAACCACCCAATTGTTAGACAACAAAGAAATGGTTAAGTAATAGTGGTATGCCCATATAATCAAATGCACTAAATAAATAAAAAGGAGTGAACTAATGATACACACAACAAATGGATGATTCTCAAAAACAATGAATGAAAAAAGCTAGACACAAAAGTTTCCATTTATGTGAAATTTTAGAAAAGACTAAACTAATTGACATAAGACAATTCAATGGTTAACAGACTGAAAGGCAAGGGACAGAATTGGCTGAAAAGGAGCATAAGGAAAGTTTTAAGAGTGATGGAAATGTGCTATATCATGACAATGGTGGAGGTTAACAGGGACATGAATTTGTCAAAACTCACCAAAATGTACACTAAATATGGATGCATTTTAGTTCATGCCAACTCTACCTCAGTAATACTGTTTAAAAAGTATTAGGTGAATATATATATATATATAGCATGTATAGATATATTGTTGGTAACATCAGAATACAAAGAAATATGTCATAAGCATACCTTTCTTTGTGTTCATATGGGGTAAAGTAGTGAATATATATAAGCATATATATGTGTGTGTGTGTACAGTGATGCATTCACTCATTCATTGTTCAAAAGCATAGAAATTGAACATCACAGTAGGATAAAATGCTGCAATGTTTGACAAAATTCTGGTACTTAGGAGCTCACAATCTGCCACTATAATAGAGATCAGAGAATCAGAGACACAGGAGATTATAAAGAAAGGAAAGATTAATTCCAGGGTGCCCAAGGATTCAAGCTATGGAGAAGGAAGACTCAACCTTCTGCCATCTTTGTAAATGCTCTCTCTCACGAGCTATAAATGAAACGATCATTCTTTTTGTCCTCAGTTTTTGACAAAAGTGAGCACAGATTTTCTTCAGATAACCTTTGAATAGCTGATATTATATATAATTATTTCTTATGCTTGAAGACTAAGCTAATGCTAGCATTGGCATCAGAGAAAAAAATTCATAAAATGAACTTCAATTGCTATTTCCATCCCCAAAGCTAAGTATAATTTTTATCATTCTTTGTATTCTTAATTTCTTAAGTGGGAAAGTGGTGACTTCTGGACTGTGGTTTTACACTATGAATTCCAAACAACTTACTTTTCAGTGGCAATTAACAATTCATATTAATGCTCTTTGAACTTTTTTTAAAAAAATAGGACATTTTTGTCAAATCAAATCTCATGCAGAAATAAACAAAAAAAACTGGTACAAGCACCAGTAAAAGCTAGGGTGGGGTCCACCTTTAGAACTCCCAAGACCTACCCTAATCGAGCTCCAGGAAGATTAGTTTAAAACAACTTAGCTGCATAATCAAAGAATAACATTACAACTAAAACACAACTGATTCATTTCTTTGATATCGGCACAAGACAATACATCAATTTGCTTATTATTCTTTCAGGTAGGGAATAATAAACAGTGAATGTTCCATTAACGTTTTTATTCAATGAAGCTATGCTCATAGGGTCTCTCCAGGTAAGCTTTGCTTCATTTCACAGTTGCATTAATCAGTGCATATTTGGAAAGTCTTCTAAGATCAATATAGCTAGCCAAGAAAATGTATGTGCCCTTTAAAAATAACACTTAAGTAAGTATTAATCTTTAAAACGAAAATAAGTATAACTCCTCATAAAAACAAGGCAGAATCTGAAAAACCTTCAAATATGTAATAAACGCCTTTCCATTAGGATCCTAGTCTTTTCTACATCTATTTAGGCTAGAAATTTCTACAAGAATAGTTCTCTTTGAAATTCTGAATTCAACTTCCCAGGCGCCATCTAAAAGAGGAAGTCTAAGGAGTGAGTGAAATGAAAAAGTACTAAAAGACATTCCCCAAATATTTCTGAAGCTGCAGAAATATTCAAGGTAAGTTTTGGGAAAAGTACAGATTGGTTTTTGTACTTTATAAAGATTGGTTACAGTATTTTATAAAAACTGGTTATTCCTATTGTGTTTACTTCGGAAAACTGATTTGAAATGACCTTTGTTCTGTTTGATGTTGCAGGCTGAATTCATAAATGACATTTGTCTATATTCATGTATTGAGCACTATATTGTATCATACATTTCTAATAAAGATGGGAAACATTATAATTATAACAGAAACAAAAAAAAAAATCCAGGAAGCCAAGATCAAGACACATACATACTTGTGATATTTATACTACTGAAAAATAATTGAAATTCAGGAAAGTTATTTCCTAAAGAAGTTATGAAAGCAAATTCAATTTATTGGAAAGCAAATTGTTCCTTTTGTCTGATCTTTCCCTATCTGTGATACTTTCACTTAAATATATTGTCTAAGACAGTATTATTTCATAAAAAAGGTAAAGTGTTAGATATTCCCAGTTGATCCACTGAGTTTCGCTACTCCAACAGACTACACTAATGCATGTATCACTATAAAAAGTCCATCTTTGTCATATACCAATTATTTCACATAAAGTAAATCTGCGTAACAGATTTCTAATAGCTCTATGATATCTCTACATATTTTAACTACAATCTTTAGCATTGGTTATCCTATTAGGAAAACAAAGAGTCCTTAGAGGGAAAAGTATATTCAGAGGCAAGAACAATCTGAACTGAATCTGTGTATGTACAGAGTCAGCTAATTGACAGGCTGACTAAAAAGAATCAAGAAAGGATCAGAAAGGCTTCTAAAGGATGGCAGAATATGCCAATCAAAAATTTTACTCTTTGGTATAAGGATTATTTTGAGAAACAGCAGACATACAAGAGGCTCTGAAAACTGAGTAGAAATTACCCTTTCATCAGGGAAATTTACATTCATATAAGAAATCTCTGTTTGTAAGGGTGTCTTCCTCTCTGTACCAAGATGAAAAGGATGACTCTAAATTACAAGAGAATCTTTTCCATTGAGAAGGTTCTGACTTAAATCTGAGTAACAAACCCTTGTTTACCCTTGTTAATGTTGATTTTCCTGGTCACCTCCCCCAAACTGGCCACCCTACCCCTTTCTTTCCTTTTCTTAAACTGAAGGTGGTATTTCAGCCTGAGGTCTAAGCCATCTTGGAGAGCTGCCAATTTTTCCCTGGGTATCTCCCATGTATACATAAGGTATACATGTTAATACACTTCTGTTTGTTGTTTTTCATTACTCTGTCTTTTGTTACAAGGTTCCCAGCCAAGGCAGAAGAGTAGAGGGAAATTTATTTTTCCTTCCCACACTTCCAAGACTCCATTAAAAAGAAGTTTCAGGCTCTTGGCAGAAAGGAGTAATAAGAGAGAATCCTTATTTGGGGTACCTGAATTTCAGGTCATGCTCTAATCTAGAATTAGCATTCCGGTGCACATGGAACATCACTAAACTTGGATACAGGCTCTCCCTATACACAGTAAAACTATTGGCAAGATAATTCCTTTCTTCCTCAATTTTCCATGGCTATTATAACTAAACAAATAGCAGCAGACCTGGAATTTTCTGTGAATGTGAAAATCACTATGTATTTCTCCTGGTCTACATCTCAACCTCACTCCACTATTTTAATTCTTCATTCATTCATTCAACATATGTCAAGTGTCTATCACTCTATACTTAGCACTCTGGTAGTCAGCAGAGATATAAAAACAGAAGTTCTTACTCAAGTAGAATTTACAACCTATTATGGTAGATACATTGATATTCTAATACAATATGATAATACAATGAAAGAAAGGCACGTAACCCAAATGTGGGGATTCAGGAGGGTTACTTAGGGAAATCACTCCTAACATGAGATTGAAGTATAAGTGGGTATTACTCAGTAAATGAGGATGAGGGATTGGTGGCTGGTATTGGTGCGAGTCTGGAAAGCTCTCAGGAAGGGAAGAACAGCACCAAAGTGTCAAAGGAGAAAACGCAGTGCATCAGAGAAAGTGAAAGAAGTATATTATAAGTGAACCCGTGATGGCTCACATCTACATTAAACTTGGTCATCCTCTAGGACGCGAGTACCTACAATTATCAATCTCTTTTTTCTGTTTTCACACCCATTCTGTTGTATGCTTTCTCTCCATTAACCTAACTTTTTACTGATCCTTCTAGCCCAAAGTCCTTCACTGTTATTTCTAAAAACTCCCTTCCATTGTTGGACACCCTTACTCCCAGTTTTCACCAAAAATTCAAGGTATTACTAACCTCAAAGGAAATACATTTCTCACTTAGGCTGGTCTGTTCTCCAACAGATTTTCTTAATGAAAGCTGCTCATTCTCCTACACCTTATAGACCCATACCCCATGAATTGAAAGACTGGATTTGGGGAAGCCTTCTCATTCTTCACTACTGCTTTCCCCACCCTGAGTAAAGCTCTGACCCTTCGAGACTTGTATCATCCATCTTTACTGCCGTGTTGTTGCTCTTCCTCATTTATTGAAGACTTTGGCACCTGGACCATAGTCTTTCTCTCTGTTCCAAGTCTTGCACCATAGTGATTTCCACATTCATACAGACGACCTATCCAACTTGCTCACCTCTCTATACCTTGACCTCCTCACCTCCTATAACCTCCATCACTGCTTTATTTCAGCCACAAACTCTCATCATGGAACTCGCCATCAACTAGTTTATCTTGCCATCAATGATCTTTGCATTCAGTTGTTCCCTCTACAACCATTTTGCTCCATGAGAATATGACAACATCTATTTTTTCTCAATATTCAATCCTTAAAGCCTAATACGTACTAGGTAAACCTCAACAACGTTTATTGAATGAATGAGTGCATAAAACAAAAAATAAAGATATGAATAAACGTGGAAATGGAGAGACAAGTAAAAATGCCATATGGACACATATGAAATGAGACATTAGGTGAGGTAAGGAGGGTTGATTGGGGAGGCTGGTACGAAAATAAAATGGGAAGCATTTTAGTGACTAATTGAGTGAAGAGAAAATGTCAAGGATGATTTAGGCTATTTGAGCTGTGTTGACTGGAAGAAAGGGGGTAATATCAAGAGCAAAGGGGGACTCTAAAAAGGAACATGTCCAAGGGGTAGGTTCTAATTAGGAAGTGTGGGTAGCACAGTCAGGCTAACATGACCATAGTTCAGTTAGAATACAGGACAAAAGCTGGAGATTTGGATGTCACCTGCACAGACTAAAAAGGAAATCAGTGAGATTCATTCTTTCAGAACATTCATTTAATAACCATTAATTTAGTACACAATGTGGCTCCAACATTGTTTTAGACATGGCAAATGAATGTAAATATAATATTAGGCAGAGGGAAATACTTAAGAAATGAAGTAGAATAACAGGAAATAGAACAGAGAACGAGGGGTGTTATTTTAAATAATGCAATCAGGAGAAAAAGACATTTAAGTAGAGATCTAAATGAACTGAGGAATCAAGTCATGCAGAATAAGGAAGAAAAGATTGATGTATAGCATCAAGAGAAAGAATATGTTTAGAGGCTAGCTAAGGTTGAGAAACACAAACAGTCAGAAGAAGAAGAAGATGGAATGGACATATGGGAGGGAGAACATCATGGATGTTCAGGGCAAGAGGGTTTCAAAAACCAGAAATAGTCAATAGCGTCACATTTTGCAAAGGAGAATGAGGACTGACTCAAGTCATTAGACTACATGAAGAGAACAGTTCTAACTGGGTAGAGAAAGTGAAAGTTAAAGATAACAGGATAAACAGTTAAGAGGTAACATAGAAACTATTACCACTTACGAAGTTTAGTAAAGAAGATAAGGCCTGTACTTGAGGAAGAAGCAAAATTTAGAACGTAGAGTTTGGTTCTTGATTTTCCTACGGAACAGGGGGTGACTTGGTCTCTTTTCTCCTAGGTTCCAGAATCTGGCATTCCTGAGACACCAAGTCTACCTATGATTCATCCTTGCAACTCTATTTTTAAAAACTGCATTCTTACCAGATATATAATTTTAATAAGCATCATTTGAAGTCATAATAATTCTAATTACTTGTTTTTATTAACTTATAATATAAATTTTCTATTCCTTATCATATTATTGAATTAACTTATTTAATAAATATGATGCAAATGAACAATGGTCAAATTTGCACAAATGGGTCTAATTCCTGGAGACTTTCTTCCTAGTCACAGGAGAAACTAATATTCAAATTTTAAAATGTTTAACCATATCATGAATCTTTTTTCTAAGTTAATAATTTTAAAAGGTGATAAAATAACCCAACAGTTGTATTTTTAAAGTAAATAACTTATGGGTGCCTATTTAAAATTATAATTAAGAATTCTGAATGATTTGTTTCCTTTTTCCTTGTTCATTGCCTCATGCCAAAGCTGTTTAAATTATATGGTAAATGGCCTTAAAGTACATTTTTCTTTTGGGACCTCTAGCAAGCAAGAGAAAAGCCATTTGTGATTTTTGTCATAAAGCCAAACTATGACCAAAATGTTACAAAGGAGCTCTCAAAAGTGGCACATACCATCTCTCAAAAGATTTTGCTTTTATAACTCTATTACAGTTGGTTCATTCTAGGAATGCATAAGGAAACCTGGAAAATATATGAAGTGTGGACTCTATTTCCATTTATTTTCCCTAGGTCATAAGGAAATTTCTTAAATAAATCTTCTCTTACTTTGACCCTTAACACTTTCATCTCCTCTTTGATATTGCAGAACAAGAAGGAAAAATCAGATTGTCTCTGATGAATGATTTTACTTTTGTTGAACCAAGTGTAAATAAGAATAAATCACGACATATGCTCTGCATTTTCATAGCATTTGCAATTTAATATCTTCATAGAACAGCTCACCACTTCATTACAAAAGCCTACTGTTTTCTAAGTTGTCTGTTGGTTTTTATTATAGAGAAATATTTAATATAAAGCCTTGAGTTTTCTTCTTTCTTTGTATATAAAATTCCTTAAATTGCTTTTCTAAAAACAAATTCATATGTTTATTCCAAAAGTATTAGGTGACTTTTAATTGATATAGTTATTTCTGCCAAGGTACTAAATAATGTCTTTCTTCCAATTTTAAAATAATATTTATCTACTATGTTTAGTACAAGAGTTGTGACTTTTTCTTTCAGATGAATAGTAATTATTAAATGGGAATCCTGGAGAGTTAATTAAGAAAAGAAAATTAGAAAAAAATATAAACTCTTCTATGTCTAGAGATTAATAATAGCCAATTACCTTGGGCCTGTTATATAATTGCTATTAAAGGAAAATCCTAGCCATAGGTACCTCTTGTCTAGAGAAAAGATGTAGTAACGAGACCTTTTTTATACTTTCCCTTTCTGTGATAGACAAAAGACTGAACGTTAGTGTCCTGGGCACACAAATCTCTTAGTTAGTCCATCCAAATTTGCCTGGATGTTCAGGAGGCTTTTAGGAAAGAAGAGACTAAGATTCCAATATTCATCTTCCCAAGATTCAAAATTAAATCTTTTTCAAAATACTTTGGACACATGATCTCACTTTTTTTCACAATAAATTCTCGCTGCATGTATCTTCAATAATTCCTAGATTAAATGATTGAAATGGAATTGCTTTCTTAACAAGAATTTAAAATCTTTACATACTACTAATATAATACTTTTTGAAACAGCAGGTATATAACCTCATAAATGTGTTAGTTCTCCTGCTCTTTCTGAATTCCTATAAATCAGATACACTCTGGTGTGTGTGTGGAGAGGGAAAGACATGCTTATTAATTGACCATAGACATAGCTTTCTCTAAACAAAATGCTTTAAAAGGAACCTTTAAAATTTAAATAAAATCTGAGAAGAAATATCCAAATCATTGAGGGCCTATAAAACTGGGTCAATAAATTTTATTTTCTTCAACATTGCAGATTTCTTCATGTTTTCTTGTGTTTCTTTGTGGTTCCCAGTAGATTAACTGTTCAAGAGATCATGGTCAGTGACTTCAGCAGCTAACTAGTGTTTCAGTTTTAAATTTCAAGCACTTGAGAAATTCAAATCTTTAGTTACCCCCACAGCTCCAGTAAAAAAAAAAAAAATACCAACCCCATCTCTATGGGAGAACAGATCATCTCTTTCAAGTCAGTGTGGATTTGAATGAGTTTTTCAATGACTTTGAGATTGACAATATAAATTTTTGGTAGTAAAGACCCTTGCAAACCCAGAGTTAGCTATGCAAGGAATTGACTGATTCAGTCAAAGAGGATAGCTCAGCCAAAACTGGTTATTTTATTTTAGCTTCTAATCAAAATAAGTCATTCAAGTAAATAGGTTTATTTTGGTTCCGTTGATTGCAGGTAACCTAATGGCTAACATCTGCCCTTAAACAACACGTCTTTCATTTCTTTTCAGACATATCTTTTCAGGCTTTTATATAAGCTTCTTTCTTGTCTTACTCTGATTTTTTGCTGTTGTTTTTGGTATTTTAGGAAGAAGCCTTAGTGAGTGGTTATCCGTTCTGCTTTTGAATTTTAGACAAGGAATACTAGTGATAAAACACTGTGGTTGTCTTGTGAGGTTCTGTGGGACAACAGTCTCATATTGAAATTTACATTTCATAGGCAGTAAATTTTGTTTTGTAGATGACTCTCAACTGCCCTCACAAAGGGTGCTGTCAATCTGTAATGAGTACTTCAAACAGCTCCCAGAGCCAAGGACATGAAACCATGAAATGGAACATAGACATTCTCATTTTTTACAGGATTATCCTTTTAAACAATGCCTTCTCCTCTTCTCATTCCCTACTGTTTTACATTGCAGGGGGGCTCTGCTTGACCCTGGGTAGTTTTTGCCCAAGTGAGATTCTATTGAGAAGAGTCATCTTTTTTTATCCCCATTTGCAGGGAATATTAGGTACTATGTATACTTTAAATGTCATTTGGAAAACTGTTCACATGCTCAGAGAGTTCTATGAGCAGTAAATAATATTTAGACAATAAATTAAATCTGATTTTTTTTTTCTGAGCAATGAAAAACATAAAGTACACATGGCTTCATTTAACACTGTTAGTGACCTAGAAAGCACCCAGGGGCCTTGGAGCAATAAGGGAACTGACATTAGAGCATTACAGCTCTGAGCACCACTCCTGAGGATAACACGTCAATCTTACCATAATACTAGAGTACGAGCACATCCCACTTCAATGAAGGTAAGCATTCCTTTTTTTTTTTCTGATGTGTTTGTGGATATGCAGACATCCATATTATTTTGAAGGATAAGCTCTGAGCTCTCCACTTGATTTTCAACATGTAAATAAGTGAATTCAGAGAAGGGAAGTGGAAATGTTTATGAATGGCTTTCACACATTTCCTGTAGCTAGCTAGAATGTCATACATCCTACAGTGTCTCTCATACATTTTCAAATTCCAGAGGTAACACCCGTTTCTACTTATTTTCAAGGTCAGCAGTAAGGTTATGTTTTTAAAATAATGTCTGGAGTAAAACTCAAAATAGGGGAAAAAAATACGGCAGGTACCTCATTTCAGAATACAAACTGTTCAAAACCCGGGGTTTCAGAGTCTCATCATTCAAGCCCCTATGCAGAAAGCTCTTGGTCTGAATTCTAGTCCCAAGTGGCCTTTAACCAAAATAGCAGGAAAGGGATGTGTGAATTTATACTCCAGCAAAATTTATACTTTTTCTAATTATAATGAAAATTATATAAAACAATGAAAATGAATACAAAACTAGCAACAGAAATATATCCAGTAATCTCTAATCTATGTGGCTTTTTATTGTCAGGTTGTTGGTATTTTTCACAGTCAGTTTTAAGACTGTCACTTCATATACACCTATCATCTGATCCAGTCATTTCCTTCTTTGTTTTTTTTTCAAAAGAAATGTAAGTATATGTCTATGCAAAGAGTTGTATATGAATACATACAGCAATTTTATTTGTAATAGCCAAACACTGGAAATAATACAAATGTGCATCACCACGCAAATGGATAAACAAACTTTGATATATGCATTCAATGGAATACTATGAAGTAATAACAAGAATGAACTACAGATAAACACTATGACATAGATAAATCTTAAAATAATTATTCTGATAGTGGTAAGCCAGACCAACAAAAGTGTCCATATGCTACCATTCCACTTGTATAAAATTTTGAACAATGTGAACTAGTTTATAGTGAATGAAAGATCAGTGGATGTCTGGGAACGAATGGGTGGTACTGGTGTGGACAAGGAGGAAGTAGCAAGGGACACAAGAAAACTTGAGAAGATGACAGAGATATTCTTTACCTTGATTGTGTGATGGTCACAGGTGTCATAATATGTCAGATAGTAAGGTTTAAATGCATTTGGTTTAATAGAACCAATAACTCAATTCAGCAAAGTTGCAGGATACAAAATGAATACACAGAAATCTGTGGCATTCTTATATACTAACAATGAACTAGCAAAAAGAGAAATCAGGAAAACAATTCCATTTATCGTTGAATCAGAAAGAATAAAATACCTAGGAATAAACCTAACCAAGGAAGTGAAAGACCTAGACCCTGAAAACTACAAGACACTCATGAGAAAAATTAAAAAGGCACCAATAAATAGAAACACATCCCATGCTCATGGATAGTGGAATATTATTCAGCCATAAGAAGAAAACAAATCCTGCCATTTGCAACAACATGGATGGAGCTAGAGGACATTATGCTCAGCAAAATAAGCCAGGTGGAGAAAGACAAGTACCAAAGGATTTCCCTTATTTGTGGAGTATAACAATGAAACAAAGCTGAAGGAACAAAACAGCAGCAGACTTACATACTCCAAGAAGGGACTAGTGTTATCAAAGGGAAGGGGTTGGGGAGGGTGGCCTGGGAGGGAGGGAGAAGGGGATAGAGAGGCATTATGATTAGCACACGTAATGTAGGGGGGTCATGGCAGTACCGCAAGGAGAAGACAAGTAGTGACTCTATAGCACCTTACCATGCTGATGGACAGTGACTGCAAAGGGATGTGTTGGGGCGGGGGGCTTGATAATATGGGTGAATGTAATAGCCATAATGTTGCTCATGTGAAACCTTCATAAGATTGTATATCAGTGATACCTGAATAAAAAAAAGATAGCCTAGAATGTGACAAATATAACTGACAAATCATTTAGAAAAGACAAAGAATTTGTTAAAAGAATGGGAAAAGGATCCAAGTTGATCATTTATAGATGAGGAAACCTGACTGGGCAATAAACAGGTGAAGATGCTCATCTTACTAGTAATCATGAAAATGGCCATTAAAATGTCAATCATTCAAAAAATAAAAATAAATAAACATGTTTGGTTTATTGTATGTTAATTAGGATCCTGAGGGACAGAGGGTGAACTTCGGCTCCCACGGGACCCACGGTCCTCCCTGAGTGCGGACGCTGGCTGCTGGAGGAGCTGGGCTTGCCTCCATCTGCTGTCATCACTCTGCACTGTAATGACACCCCCTCTCCTCCTCTAGCCTCCTTGAAGACAGGGACAGCACCTTCTCGGTTCTTGCTTTCCCAGTGTTTAGTATGGTGATTAGCACCAAATACTCCAAATATTTCTTGAATAAATGAATAGGGATGGAATCGCTAATGTGTCCATTTTTTTTTTTAATTGTTAAAACCATATCCTCCGAAGAAAACAAAAGTGGAAATCAAAGGCAAGGGCTTACAGGGTACAGCCTCAGGAAAAAGACTGTGTACATCCCCTATGTTCCAACATTAAGCAGAAGTTTAAACTTTGATCAAGATGCTTTACTTCAGGTTCCTCACCTGTGAAATAGGGGTGATCATGCTGCGTTCCTTATAGGCTATAGTAAGGATTAAACGAAATGAAGTGAAAAAAATGAAACTCTTGGTGAATGGCCATAATAAGCACTCAATCACCCTAAATTGATACTGGTATTAGTTTCTTTAATCACAGGAGCAATCAACAAGCAAAGCAAAGAGTTGTGTGAGCCTTTCATGTTTAATAGAGAATGAGGGCCCAGAAGAGCAGGCCAGTGCCAGAAAGAGAAGCTTAGGGACCTCTCCAGAAAGAAGCACTGAGTGTTCACAAGAACATTGGAATTAAGGCATCCTACACCAAAGACCTGCAAGTTACATGATAGGATAGTCACTGAGATGCATCGTGAGACTTCTAAATACCATCATTTACTTTCTTCAAAAAATAAAAATTATTTGACAATTATCCTTTTATTTACAGAAACTTCCATCTGGTATCACATAGCCATCTGGCCAGTATTACTTATAAGTAATAAAACCAATCCACAGGGCTGGGATGTCCAGGCAGAAGGTTATTTTTAGAAAGATGGGGAGGATTTGAAGAGATGAGTTGGGAGAGGTAGGGAGAAAGGATGGGGACACGCAGGACAGTGAATTACCCAGTTAACATCGGATCGTTTGTGTTAGCTTTTTGACACAAGAATATAGCATCTGTGGGTAACTTTGAGATTTCAAACTTGTACATGTCTTATAATAAAGGAAGCATTAATTAGACCCATTGACAATAATCCAGCTTACAAAGAAATGGAGTAAGGCTGTTTAGTTCCTTTTCTAACTTCAAAGGTGAATTGTTTAAGTACATTCCTGAGGTGGGTCTGAACTTGCGCTTCCAAAATTAATTCCATACAATGATTTATAGACCACTGATATTTGGCCAAATAACTTCTTTGCTTTGTTTTCCCTTTTATGTTAAAGGAAGATGAAAGATACCTAGACCTTCTACTTAATTATTATTCAAAAAAAAAGAAAAACAGGGAAAGAAAAAAACTAAGTAAGCTCAAAAGAGAATGGATATAAAATATACTCCATTAGGATTGGAAATTGATTAATTAGATTAATAAGGTAAAGATAATATATTTCCTTTAGACACATTAGATAAAAACTGCTCTTGAGTAAAATGAAAGGACTCAGCATGTGCGGGGCATCCCTGCAGTTCTTGTGTCTATTAAATATATTTAATATATTATCACTATAGCATCTATTTTCCCTAGAGATAATAATGTATATAAAAAGAAGAATTTGGAACAATGAGAAAAGAAAAATGGCTAAATGACATGCTATAAGTTTTGCAGATCCAGTTTTAACGCTTTCACTCTGCTTTTTGTTAACAAAATCTTCCACCTTGGTGGCTTTCTTTAAGGAACACATTGACTTGCACCATTCCTGTAAACCCTTCACAATATTTTTCATCACACACAGGGGAAAAGAATACCATCTCTCTAGCCTCTCCTTGGACTCTCCCACTCAAATTCATTTCCTAGCAGCAACTAGCCACCTGGTTTCTAACAAACATAGTGGCACAATTTCCCCACTTTGAAAGCAAAATAACATTATGAGGACTATAATACTAGTTAACATTTATTGGGCACTTAACCTGTACGGGACCTTGTATGGAATACTTTTACATGCATTATCTCATTTAATCTTATAAATGACTTTCTAAATGGATAATTCTATTATACCTATTTCACATACAAAGAAACTAGGGCTTACAGAGACCATGTTACCAAGAAAAATAGAAATCTTACCAGTTAGGATGCATTTATCTTCAGGTAGCTGAATACTCAACTCTGACTTAAGCAAAAAGATCATTTCCTTAAACCTGTAGGCTTAGCAGTAGGATGGGTTTGAGTGCTGACTTAATCCAAAAGCTTTGGATTTTCTTAGCTCTTCACTTCCCCGTGGATTTTCTTCATCCTCAGGCTCACATGAAAATGCCTGCGCCATATCTGATATTCACATACACACAGGACAATATCTAGAAGAAAACTTTTCCCAGACACTCCTGGCAAAATTCCCCATTTTGTCTCAGTAGCCCAAAGCAAATGAGATGACCTTTCTAGAACCAGTTGACAAGGGGGTTGAATTGCAAATACTGACAGATAAATTGAGGCCCATGTCTGTTGGCATCAACTACAGTTTAGAAAAATGGACAATAGTAGCAATGTTTTTCTCTAGTCCTACTCCCTAAGGTAAATTTAAAGATTAGAATACCAGTTGTAGATCAGGGAGAGAAACACTATTAACAAACCAGTGGGTTAAATTTCCATTTTATAATCTGTATTGGCAAAATTTTCTGCAACATACACCAAATTTTAATAAACTGTTATTGGGTTTTTTTGTGTATCATTGATGTACAATCTTATGAAGGTTTTACATGAACAACTTCGTGGTTTCAACATTCACCCATATCAAGTCCTCACCCCTCCATCACAGTCACTGTCTATCAGCATAGCATGATGATACAGAGTTAGTACTTGTCTTCTCTGTGCTATATTGCTTTCCCCGTGACCCACCTATATTGTGATTGCTAATTATAGTGCCTCTTAATTCCCTTCACCCTCCCTTCCCACTCATCCTCCCCAGCCCCTAACCTTTGGTAACCACTAGTCCTTTCTTGGCATCTGTGAGTCTGCTGCTGTTTCATTCAATTAGTTTTGCTGTGTTGTTATACCCCACAAATGAATGAAATCATTTGGTACTTGTCTTTCTCTGCCTGGCTCATTTCACTGAGCATAACACCCTCTAGATCCATCCATGTTGCTGCAAAGGGAAGATTTCTTTTTATGGCTGAATAATATATCATTGTGTATATGTACCACTTCTATTTACCATTCATCTGTTGATGGACACTTAGGTTGCTTCCATATTTTGGCTATTGCAAATAGTGCAATGATAAACATGGGGGTACATATGTCTTTTTGAATCAGGGATCTTGTTTTCTTTGCGTAAATTCCTAGGAGTGGAATTCCCAAGTCAAATGGCATTTCTATTTTTAGTTTTAGGAGAAAATCCATATTACTGTCTGCAACAATTGTGCCAATTGATATTCCCATCAAAAGTGTAAGAGGGTTCCCATTTCTCTGCATCCATGCCAGCATTTCCTGTTTCTTGTCTTTTAGATGTTGGCCATCCTAACTGGTGTGAGGTGATATCTCATTGTGGTTTTAACTTGCATTTCCCTGATGATTAGCAATATGGAGCATCTTTTCATGTGCTTGTTGGCCATTTGAATTTCTTCTTTGGTGAAGTGTCTGTTCAGATCCTCCACCTATTTTTTAATCAGGTTATTTTTTCTTTTGGGTGTTGAGGCATATGAGTTATTTATATTTTTTGAGTGTTAAGCCCTTATCGGATAAGTCATTTATGAATATATTCTCCATGTATGAATATATTCTCCCATCCTGTAGAATGCCTTTTTGTTCTAGTGATGGTGTCCTTTGCTATACAGAAGCTTTTTAGTTCCATATAGTCCCATTTGTTCATTTTTTATTTTGTATGTTTTTGGATAAGTATATATATATAGTTAGTTAGTTACAGTTTTTACTTTAAATCTTAGAAACCAAACCTCATTATGAGAGTTTTGCTCAATAACTAATTTCTTCATATTCTACTTCAATGAACAGTGAAACCTCATTTTACCAGTTATCCAGAAATACAAACTGACCTTACTGAACAAGAACTACAAAATTTTTCAATTTCCATCAAATGAATTTTAAATACATTTATGATTAAATCTAAATGTTTGTTAACACAGTATAATACAATCTAGAAATTAATACTAAATAAACCGATGCTTCTCCACATTGGTTTAATGTCTTTATGGACCTGTGGACTAGGGAAAAAAAAAACACTTTTTAAAAAATTGTTTTTAAAATCAGATCTGTCACAATTACGTTGGCCTAACTGATTCTGGTAATGTAGCTAGGAATAACATAGACACACTTTATTAAACTGACCTCATTAACTTGTTTTTTGTCCAGATGAAACACTTGACCAGAACTTGTAGAGGCAATTTCTTCATAGACTTTATATCCAATATGGCTCCTATCGTCACAGTCTCCAGTGAGCACAAATACCACCTATGATTTTTTTTTAAAAAAGAAGACAGTTTAAAGGGTTTTCAGTAATCACTATATCTTTATTAAACACCTATTGTGGGTTAACATACTACTATGTACTTTATATACCTATTTGCCTAGCAGTGTGCATATGTATGTGTGTATACATATATATTTTTTCCAATATCTATGCACTTTGTAAAAGATTTTAAAGTTTCTCTTACTAAAGAAGTAAGACTTACTTTGTCATCTTTAAATCAAAGCTTGGACATGTGACTTGCCTTGGCAGTTCCAAGCCCACACTCAAGAGGTCTTGTGTATTTCCACTTGATCTCTGGGTGTGTTTCTGCCTTGGCTATGAGAAGAACATTGTCTAAACCAGCCTACTGGTCTCAGAAAGAAGCTGAGAAACCTGCGAGGCAGAACCAAGCCATCCCAGAGATCAGCCTACAAGCCAAACCCAATTATGTCCAGACACACAAGTGAGCAAGCCTAGCCTAGGTCAACTGAGCCCTACTAACATGTGAGAAATAAATGCTTATTCTTTTAAATCTTTACTGAGTTAGAACAGAGGATTATACATCAATAGCTAATTGATGCAATGAGTAACTCTGACTCAGGCAAGATTACACATGAGATGATATTTGAAATACAGACCTTTTTGTTGGGTCTTTGTTTTTGGCAGTTATAAGGAAAAAATGGTAACAAGCCCCTTAATTATTCCCCAGTCATTTCTTCTCTGTATTAAAAAACAAGGCATTCATAAAAAAAAATCACAGATCCTTTTACTATGTTTAAATTAAATGACACACATGTATTGTAATACATATATATGGATCGATAGCTGTAGTTATTGACATTTGCCACACACAGTGTCATCAAAGAAGAAAGGCAACCTCTCACTGTATTCCCTTCCTTAAAGCTGTATTCAAATGGAAAATGTGAGGAGTTGGTTCCCACTTACTTGTGATTGCTTCTGTTGGATGAGCTGCAGCACGTCGCGTGTAAGCCGATAATCCTTGGACCGCGCATCAGTGAAAACATAGATGAAAGAACCAGGCAGAGAAATTTCCAAGGCAATTTTTATAGCTCCAATACTCATTTCTGGACAATCACCACCACCCTGTTGAGGAGCAGAGAGAAAAAAAAATGGAATTATTTCATCAGCAGAAAAGGATAACTTAGTTAATGAGAGGTGGCTCTAAGAGCTCTAGAACCGAGCAAATACTCTCTCCACTTTTTTCTGTTAGTGCCTCTGTGGATTAGCAACTTTGGTTACGAGGACATGGAAAAGATACAAAGGGATATGGAGACGGAGAAACCTGTACTTAGGCAAAAATTATAAGTTCACCCAAAATACATAACAGAAATTGGTATGTATTTCCTAATTAAATGTTGATTCACCCTCCCATTCTTTTACATGACTATTTGATACATCCCCACTTTTCTTATACCTTCTCACTCGAATGACGTTGCTTGTACTACACTGAGAAAATAGAATCCATCAGAAGAGAATTTCCATAAACTCCCATGGCCCACCTACGAGAGGAGCCACACACTGCCTTCACAGTGAAGGAGTCACTCATGCTCACAGGTGAGGCGAACTTCTTAGCTGTGCCTAAATCACAGACATGGCTTCTACGGTTGTCTCCTCTCTCCATTCCACTGCCAAACACTCCCTCTTTACTGGGTCATTCTCGTCGGCAAACATGCTGGTATATCTTCCATACCCCAAGTTTTTGCATGAATGTTACCTATCAGAGAAGCCTTCCATGACCACCTTATATAAAATGAACTACCTTTTTCATCCTTTCCATTCTGCTTCATTTTTTTCTACTAACAACATGATCTCTATTTTATTTTCCACTTGAATAGGCTTAATATATTTTCCTAAACAAAAATAGCCTTCACCCTAAAATCAAGTTTATTTATTCACTTGAAAAATTATACAGATTTATGGATGAAATTGGAAGCATGATGTATTTGCAGTTTTCTATATCTTGAATTTAGGATTATATCCTGCTTATGTTTCATGTTATCAGTGTTCTTCAAAATCACAGGTTTTAATGATTACATACTATTGTATGATATCTATATCCCAGAATTTAATCCATCATTTCTCTATTGTTGAACATTAATGGGCTTTTAAAGTTTCCTCTATTATAAATATATAAATAAAAATCATTATAAACATTTATATATATATACAAATATGTATATATCATGTCTGATGATTTCCTTAGCATATCAATAAATACAAGGCCAAGAGAATGGACTTTCAACCACTATGTTTTGAGCAATTTCTAACTGCTAAACACCCTGCAAGGATTCGGGCATACAAAGATGAACAAGGCTAAAAGTATCCTGTCTTTAAGAAGTTCATGGTCTAGAAAAGACAATCAAATAAAAAGCAGGGCAGCTTGGGGACATGGGGGAGTCCTGTGGTTCTGGAGTCCTCCAGAATCCATTAAGTAAGAGTTATTTCTCAAAAAGAAAATAATTACTTGAAGAAAGGAATAAGGTTTTAGCTTTAAACTTCAAAGAGTTAATTGCTCCTTTCCCCAGGATCCAGTCTTAGATTCTGATACAGGTATCTTGAGAACAAAAGATAATCTTTCATAAGAATAAAATCTTAGAACTGTTTACACTGCAGCCTGGGTGAACTGGAGAATCATTTCCTGCACTGGATCCTACTCAAAACTTACAGCCTTTGAATCCCTTTATTAAATGAGCTGGAAGAGAGCACCAACCGCTATAAATTGCTTCTAAAATCAAGAAATGTGCTAAAAATTATGTCACTTTATTAAAGGGGCTGATGCTGTGGTAACCCAATCATCACTTTTGAGAAGATATCAGTTATAGATCCAGAATTTTACTGAGGTAGCAGTATTTTCTATTTTTGTAGGACTTAGATCCTGTCCTTTATTACTTACTTGCATTTTCACGGCACTTCGTTTAGCAGATAACTGTTTCCAAAGACTTGTACACTTGTATCTTCAATCTGTACTCATCCCCCAAATTCCAGTTTTCCATTTTTACTTGTTTGTGAAACATCTACTCCACCTGTTCTATGGGTCTTTATAACTCAATGCACCTAAAATGGAACTCATTTTCTTTTCCCCCAACTACATCTTCCCTATTTTTGTTAATAGTACTATCTGCATACAGGTTCTGGTTGGAAACCTGAGTCATCTTTGACTCCGCCCTCTTCCTTCAGCTAATCAACAATCAAACCATATTCCTTCTACCTCCATCAGGAATCTGTCCCCTCCCTTCCTCTTTACTTCCTACAATTCACTCTTCTTATCACTAATTTTACACAAGTATAGCCTCCTATCTAATTGTCTTTATTGCAAGTATAGCCTCCTATCTAATCTTCCTACCACCAAACTTCATTTTTCCTGCAGTAAAAGCCATCTATAAAATGTCCCTACTTAAAATCTTTCACTAACTACTTACGTTAGATCAAATTATCTTTCTAGCACTCTGTCTCCTCCTGTTTCCTCTTCATAAATTGCTTCATTTAAGCTGAGACTTCATTCTATTCTTTGAATATGCCCCTTGCTTCACACCTTCATGTCTTTAGTACTTTCATATAAGTAATCTTTCTATTGTTCCCTCTCCACCATCAAACACTCCTCACCAATAAATGCATATCTAAGTTCTCCCATTTTCTATAAGCTCTTTGTTGGCAGGACCTGTGATTTCCTGAGTCCTTGAGTCCCCAGTTCACAGCATTTGTTGGCATATCGTAATCACTGAGTAAATATTTGTCAAGTAGAACTATTTTCTTTCCAAGGTTGAGATAACATACCTTCCCATCTTTTTTTCCAGTCAGATTACTTCCTCATTCTTCAGATATACTGTAATAAGCTTTACTCTTTAATGATATAACATATTTTCCTCTTTATAATATTTATTTGGGGGCAGTTATTGTGTGCACCAAATGCCAGTGAGTGCATTCATGTGTTAGCAAAGTGGGAAATAGCTACTAGGCACATTAATAAATGTAATATGTTAGACAAGAATAATTACTTGCAGCCAACTTTGCATATCTGTAATGAATATTCTGGACTGCTTAAAAAAGTTAAGATTCCTATTATATTTTCAGAAGTGTGAACAAAAAATCATTTCTCAACTGTGCTTGACACTGTGCACCAGAATGTAAATGACAAAACATAATTTATCCATTCCACAAGCATTTGTTGAATGGCCAAGAACATAATACAGCTTCGTAGTAGTACAACCCCAAGGAGAGATTAACAGACTTTTGCAAGGGGCTAGGAGACGTCTTCTGTCTATGGGTCAAAAATCAGAAGAGCTAAGAAATCTCCAGAGATACATGCTAGGAATGGCAAGAATGATAAGTCTTATCTAGTTACTGAGTGAAGGACAGTCTCTGAGCCATTCGACTTGTGTTCGGATTTACTCTAAGAGGACCTAAGGATGCCTTAGTTGCCCCCTAAGCATTACCCAGGCACAGACCCTAGAGACATTAGACTCTTCGGAAGTGACTCCAAATGCATTCAACCCATTGAGATCCTTCCATAACTTCAGGCTCATCCTAAAACTTGAATGTAGCCCTTTAAAAAATCATGTACTGTGAAATAGGACCTCTAAGGCTTTAATTTTTTTTCACCCTACAAATTTGAATGGAACAGTTAAAAATCACCTATCAATAAAGCCAATACAGTCAACAACATTTGCTTTAAGTATTGGAATCACCTTATTCTCTGAGAAAAAGCACCTCTATGAAACACTGAACCTCACACACATGACACCGAAAATTGTTTAATGCCCAAAGGAAAGGCTGTGATGAGCCGACACAGCTCTAACTCCACAGAGAATTTCACAAATACAATTGTAAATGAAAAGCCTTCCTTCGATTTCTTGAATTCTTTTACATTATACTCTCCAAAAAGAACTGCTTGACTTTTATAGAGAAACTAGCATAAAGTCACAAAGCAGCCAGAAAATTGGGGAATGTCAAGTCAAAAGGAAACATTTTGATCCACATATGTCAAAAACCCATACTGAATGTGGTGATCCATCCCTTAGGAGTGATTTGTACAGCTAATTTTTTTCTGCTGTGGAAATCAGTGTGTTCTTTACAATAAAAATGATTTCACATTTGCAGACACAGATGATATTGTAATCATACTGATTACATACTCATTATAAATTGTTCTCAGGAATAAACCTCTTCTCTCCCCAGAAGAGTACAGTATCTTCAAATTATTACCTTTCTGCTTACAGTAGTTAGAGGCGAACTCAAAAGTAAAAATAAGTGTAAACTAGCAATTCATATCTTAGTGAAATAATTTGTCTATCTCATTGTGGATGCAGGTTCCTGAAAAGAAAAATAAGTTTCTGTTTTCCAAAAGAAGTTAACATATAATGTGATATCCTTATAGAGGCTCCCTTTCTGATATTTGAGCTGGATTTTCTCAAAATTACAAATTATAAATCAACATTAAAACAATCCATAAAAGGAATACTTTAGATATGTGCTAATAGAGTAGGCACTAATAGCCTCATGTGGCTCCTGAGCACTTGAAATGTGGCCAGTGTGACTGCAGAACTGAATGTTTTTTATTTTAATTCATTGAAATTTAAAGTAGAAAACTACAGAAGTACTAAATTTTTATGTCAGTGACATGTTGAAATGATAATACTTTGGATATATTGCATTAAAAATTATTAAAATTTCAACTTAAAATATATTACATATGTGGCTCATATTATACTTTTGTACTGCTTTAGAATGATGCATCTGATTTGGTTATGCAGGCTTCTTTCTAGATCATTAATTCTAAGATTGTTGCTTTGCTCTAGTAGTCTTCCATGAACTTTGTTTCCTGGCAGAAGTTATCCAAAGTTGAAACAAAAAGTTGCTTCAAGTCATTGAGGGTCAGGATCAAGCTACAATCTGCTCCCAAACTCCACAAATGATATATTGATCAGAAGCTTAACCACAGGTTTATTAACTGGGTTTCCCAAATCATTAACTGATTTTCTGATTTCTTAAATTTAGTTTTGGCACAATAGGGCTAGTATGAACCGTTGTCAAAATGTCCATGTATATACCACACAAAGTCAAATGCATTAGGTTCATTTGCATCAAACTCATGTACAGATTTTAAAATTAAGAATGATAGGATTGTGACTGGAACTATAAAAACATACTTCTTTCAGTTCCAAACTTATAAAAAAAGTAGTCTTTTAAAAGCCTTATCATTTTCTCTTTTGGCCAGAATATCAAATAGAAAAAAAAAGGGAAAATAATATTCCATAAAACATCTATGATGGAGAAATTTAGAACTAATGAACTTGAATCTAGTGAAATGTCTCACAAATTTGATACTTTTATTGGTAATAAGGCACTCTACTTGTACTGACTCAATGGTTATCTACTCTGAGCCTGGAACAGAGATGGTATTGTCATACACACTGTGTGATTTACTCTTCACATCAACTGATGAGGCAGGTATCATTTTTAACACATGTTATTTATGGACAGAACACTAAATTTTGAAAACCCTTGTAAGGCTCACACAACTGGTAAGTGAAAGAGTAGAGTTCTGAACTCAATTCTGCCTAGTCGGAGAGTTCACACAAACTCTGGTGAGGCAATTATTACCTTCATCAGCTTCTTTGATTGCAAGCTAGCTTGTCAGAGACCCTAAAAAGCAGAGGAAAAGTCTCATTCTTCTGAATGTCCACAGGCTAGAGTTCATTTTTTCTACTGAAGCATTTGCTGAATTGTATTATAATTAACCTGTTTCCTCGCACTAGATGTTTGATCCTTGAGGGACTTAGGAAGTGTTCCACTTGTTTGATGAATGAGTGGATAAACGAATGAATAGTGATTAAGTGGGTGAATGAGATTGTGCAAAGCAATCATGACACAATCAGGCACACTTGCTGTATTCAGTCTGAGCTTTACTCAAGCCTAGCTCATCTCATTTCAAGTAATATAATTTCAGAGCTAAGTCCCCTAAAAGTCCAAGTGCCAGAAATTACTCTTCAGCCAAGGAATACACATATATTTATTCTTAGAGGTATATAAAACTAAAACCTCCACCACTCACCCCCCACCCCCACCCCACCAATCCTGGAGTTCAGTCAGGATTAATATTTAACAAAAGAAAACAAACACAGCTATGTAAATGTATCCCCCAAAATCATATAAACTTACACATCCACAGAAAAATGAAAGGTGTGAGGAAGGTGAAGTACATAATACCTTGAAATGCATAATTCCCTAAATATACACGAGAAGGGCCTGATTTTGTTAACTTTGTGTTTTTACACAAAAGTTATATGCAAAACATAACTAATTTGTATCAGTAGACACATTCTTGCTCAGTATTTTGATATTCATTTTATCTATAATTCTACTGATGGCTACAATTTACTAAGTTGCCAAAAGACACTTCAGATGGAAAAAAATGTGTACTGAAAACACAGAAGCATGTGACCTTTCATAGTAAATGTTGCTCCTGGAATTATAGGGGGAAAAAAACTGTAATTAGAGTTACAGTGATAATTATGTTCAAAAAATAAATTCCTGGAAAGCAAGATAAAATAAGAGTGAACAGAATTCTTATCAGTTGAGGGAGTAATAAAACACAGATTATCATGCTGTCTTTTCTAAATGCGAGACAGTGTGGGAGTAGCACTGGGATAAACTGAACCTTTAAACCCTGAAAGGAGTTGGAAAAAAATGAGGTCCCTGTCCAAAACCTAATGGGAAAATGCTCATCAAACAAGGGAGCTGAGAACCAGGAAGACAAATCTCAGCCCAGACACTTGCTAGACTTATTTCTCTTATAGTCAACCCATTTCACTTCTTCTATTCTCATCATCCATTTTCGTTGAGCCACCAGTTTATACCAGTTTTTTCCAGGTATGCTTAACTCTAAGCAATCAGAAAATGAAACTCTTTTGGTAGGCTCATACCTGAGTCCAAAAGATTCTCACTGCTGATACAATACTTGTCCTTATTCTAATATGAGTACAACTTACTAAGCCTAGTTTCAAAGTCAGACTGTATTTTTTTCACATGAAACACCCATTGCTTGAAATGTCTTATTTATGTAATTTGCCTTTTACCTATACACCATTTAGGAATGAAATTCAGTCACAAGGCCAAACAGAAGTTTACAACCCTTAGTTCTCTTTCCTAAAATACAGTTGTGTGATTCTGTGATGGAAAACACAGAATGCACATCTGGAAACTATTAAATTACATTGACCCTAATTTAAAGGGCATCCAAGCAAGTACAAAATAAATCAGAACAACTGTACAGTTCTACTGCATCAGTGACATTTCATCTTCATCAAGTGTAGAAAATATGACAGAGATGTCCTGAGAGACCATCAGTGCCCAACCTTCAAGTCTCCATAATCAAAATAAAAGATATTACATCCCAAGCAGTCCACCATGCTGTCCTTTACTAGTTTGAAGAAGATAGAATCCAAATCAAGACATCAAAGAAATGCTGACTTTGATTTCAGACACATTAAAGATGAACAATTACAACCATTTCCACGCTTTCAGGTTATCCCTTGTCAGTAGTAAGGGTCTGACTCTTCAGCAATTGATCTTTCAGTTGGTTGGAATTTTTTTCATGTCGGGTCTGAAGAGGAGATTCAGTTTACTTCACTTCAACTGATCATAAATAATCTATCAGTTGACTATTCCACATACCAGGTACTCAATATTTTAATCAATGAATCAGAAAATCATGTGCTTTCATACTGTAAAACATTTCAAAAGCTTCATAATTCACATGAATTATAATGGACCAGGGTCCTTTCAAGAGAGAAATGGCATGGAGGTGACCAAGCATAAAATACCATCATACAGCTTCTAATGATCAGAAGACATGTGGAAGTTTGCCGAGTTAAATCTAGGCAAAAAATGACAAACCACAAAATGGTATCTTGGTATTCTCAGTCTCCACTTCAGTAATTCTCCCCTTCTCTACTATTGAGAGAGTTCCATCCTCTCCTCTTCAAGGATCTGTCCCTTTTCATTGTGACCTTTTCTTTTCCCTTCAAATTAAGACATGGCCCTGGTGCCTGGGTGGGACAGATTTCTGGTTTCTCCAAACAGACGGCACCCCTGTTCGCTCAGAGAATGAGCCAGAAGAAGGCAGGGGCGGAATTAGAAACCCTTACAACCAGTCATCCCTTGCTTGCACCTCCTCTGGACTTGCTTCCATTCTCCCCATCTTTCTCTCTGCTATGACTCCTCTATCTTTTTTCTGTACTAGTCAGACTCAATTCACCCACTAAAATATCTTTACTTTCTGCTCTAACACTCATATGTGGATTTTTTTGTCCTTTCCAGCACAGTTGGTATTATCTCTGTTACCATGTAGCTGAAGGAGATTATACAATTTGATTCTTTTTATTTAATGTGGTAAAAATATATTTATACTGCTTATGCTATTTTAGGTCTTGAAAAAAAAGTTATCAATACAATGCATCTTTTACTAATAAAATCATTGTATCTTAAGCATATTACAATTTATAGGGAAGTTTGAGATAGACAAATATCATGGGCTTTCTTAGAGCTAGTACTCATTAAACAAAATTAGTGAAAGAAGATCTTGATCATTCAAAGGAGGAGACTATATGTATATATACACACATATAGACATATATAAAAATTAGGATTTTTAAAAATCAGCATGAATATAGAAGGATGGAAATCTGGTTTAAAGCTTATCTGAGGAAATACTGAGGAACTTAGCTGGTGATGCCCCATTATTCAATAATGTGATATGCCTGTCAAAGAAAACCCATATCAGCCTCACACACCAACAGAGGCTCCTAGACATTGCTCCAAAGGACTCCCCTAAATATCATATGGTGATGAAGGCCATTCAAACCTCTAACAAAGCACTGACAAATCTCTGACAGGAGTACTCATGTCTGGAGTACTGATAGGTTCCTGTAAGAAATTCAGATATTTCACTGCATAATTGACAAATAATACTCAAAGTCAATACCAATACCAAGACTCCAAATTCTTCTTGACACTTTTAAAAGGCCTAAGAATAAAAAAAGATAGCTTCTTGAGAAATGCTCGATCTCAATTTAGATTGAGAAGAAACTCTGAATTTCTTTTATATCCATTTTGTTGAAAGTGAGGTTTATAATTTTCTCTAGTTCTGGCTTTAGATAAAGGAAAATTCTCTCAAGGAAAACATTTGCCCTCCATCCTTACCATCATCTAAAAAGTGACAAAATCAGATGTAGTACTTAGTATGGGGACTAGAGCAACGTCTTAGTTGGTTAAGCAGCACTTTGGGATGAATCGAGGCATCACAGCTCAGTGGATTCCTCTTCTTAAACGTTATTTTGTGACACGCAACTGCAATATTTACTCTGCAATGACTCGGATTTGCCCTTAAGAACATTCCGACACATGCACAGTTTGAAAGTAAAATCAAGACACTTCTCAGAATCCACACTCACTCCATCCTACCTGTCTGTATATTCTGGTTTAAATAAGCAATCCAACAGAATACCCTTTTTACTCTTCAACGTTTGAAGTACACATAGAAGAACTATTTGCTTCTGGACAGGGTACCAGGACAGATGCCTAGAAAAGAGTCAAGCTTTCCCACCTAGTCCCCTCCATTCTCTGACCTCAGGCCCCATCCTTCAACCCCTGAGGATACAGGGTTGTCTGTCCCTCAGAGGACTCATTACTCTAGCAGAAAAACTCTTGCAGCAAACTAGTTTTAATAGGTGCTTCGTTCAGGCCCCAAGAAGTTTCAACTTTAACAATAAAAATAATAGAGGTACCACTTACAAATTAACTACAGTTTAAACACTACCTTTCAATCTCTTAAAACGCATCTCGTTCTTGTGTCTCTCGAAGGTGTGTGTGGTTAAACTTAAATAAGCTTACCATATTAAGTGACGAGAACACATGCTGGGCAAGGGTAGTAATTTCTGATTTATAATTAATTTTGTCATTTTCTGCTCAGTAATTTTAGGCGAGCCAATTCCTCAAAGGGATCAGAGGTACAAGTAGAAGTCAAAATCTTTAAGGAATACATTAATTTTGTTGAGCATGAGACCACTTCTAGACCTACACTGCCCTTAATTCTCTCTTTTCCTATTTTGCAGTAAAATACAAAGAGAAATTACAAAAATAAATGGCTATATTGGTTAGATTAGTAAATTGCTTAAACCAAAGTAGCAGAGTGATAAGGGACACTAGCTTTATCATTAATTACCTCCAGTTTTGAGACCAGGCTGGCTACTTGCCAACTTGGTGACCTGAATAAAACATGTTACTTAATATCTCAACGTTTCAGTATCTTTATTTATAAAAAGGAATAATCATATTTGTGTGGGTCTGAATTGAGAGAATGACTTTAAAATA
This sequence comes from Manis pentadactyla, assembly GCF_030020395.1. Taxonomy (NCBI): domain Eukaryota; kingdom Metazoa; phylum Chordata; class Mammalia; order Pholidota; family Manidae; genus Manis; species Manis pentadactyla. The sequence goes on along the minus strand of NC_080027.1, from coordinate 113,253,486 downwards.
CTTGCAAAATCTTTCATAAGACACATGCTCCATTATTGTTTCTCATCTTTCCCTTAAAAGAACTTTAGACTACTAGAGATAGTAGGAATATTGGTAGTAATAACAGCTAACGTTTATTGAGCCCTTACTTTGGGTCAGACACCAGTTCTACTATTCTTGAAGCTTTTACATGTATTATACTCCTTAGTCTCACTTTCTTCTCTAAATTAAATACACGCCATTCTCTCTGTAAAAAGTACATATATATACGTACATACATTTGTTAAGTCAAATGCATATTAAGGAAACTTAAATGGAAATAAAAGCTGCTTTCTTCCATTGAATCATGTCCACTACCAAAAATGAAAATCACATCTTCCACAGCTCTACGTTATATCTATGCCAACAATACGGTCCCTCCCTTTTTCTTTTTCTAGTCATTTTTCTTTCTTTTTGCTTTCTTAGGTTTTTATTTTATTTTATTTTCTTGGTTATATACCAGTTTAATTTTTAATTCATATAGAAGACTTCTCTATATGACTAGAAATAAAAATCCTACTTTTACATAGTAGCATGACTTAGAATACTAAAACTTAGATAAAGTATATACCAAATTGGTATCATTAAATTGTTCTAAAATCAGCATTGTAGTCTTTCCCTATCTGACCATGAATTTTTCAGATTCTCCTTTGGCAGTTTTCTAACATCAGTTGTTCTTACACTAAAGCAAAACAGTTTTTCCCTTCCCCCTTGACCTTTTGCAATTTGTCTACTCCTCTGCTTCTCTTAAACAATGACAATAATTGGACCCTTTCATAATTACCTTGTTGTTCTGTGAGAAAACTGTTCTACATATTTTTTTTTACTCTTGTTTCTGCTTTTTATAAGATCAATTTTATCAACAAAGGAAAATTAAAATATGTGTAAAGCTTTTCAGTTTGGGGATCAACTATCTATACAAAAGAACTGTAATTCCTTAAGCAGAAATATCTTCTCTTTTTTACATTTCAAATGTTTCACTAATTTCCTTTTTGTTCTTTAAAACACTTGAATAAAAAGCTTAAAAACATATCACTGCCAACACTATTTTCTAAAAATCAACAAGCTTAATAGTTTCTTATAAAGAATGTGACCCGAAGCAGGACTTTACACCACATATTTACAAGGATATTAATTCCCAAAGCTCTGTGTGATTTGAATACCATTTGTTGTCATTTGTCTTCCCTTCTTTTCCCCAGAGAGAAAGCTCAGATGCTTTTCAAGTTATTTCTCTGCATTCCAAATGAAAGAGGATAAAAGAAAATGAAATTAATGTTATAAATTCAATGATTTAAGTTTAGTGATATTTTTTCTAAGTTTTCCTGGAAAATTTTAATTTGGTTTTCCTCCAGTTAATTTCATATCCCTATAAGAAAAATAGGTGAGTCTAGTGTTATGTTAATGGGCAGTTATTTTATTTACTTAAAATTGAATGTACTTCTCTTGTTTTCAAAACTATTACAAATGTGAAAGGAATATTTTTAAAGGTTTCCTTTCTTAAAAAATCCAAGTTAGTTTTAATAGGACAGCAATTCTTGTTGCTCTGGATATCAGTGATTTTGGGGGAATTACTAAAAATGGTAGAAGGGGAACTGAAAAAGGGTCTAGAAATTACACACAAAACAACATCTAGTATCTCATACTAGCATCTTGTGAAATTTGTGATGCTTAGTTTCTCAGACTGATCTATGAAATAGTAAAATATTCTCTAAACAAACACTGAAAAGAAAATAAAAAATATTCTGTAGATTAGGTGTTCAGTGATGAAGTAGCCTAGTGTCTTTTCATATTTAGACCTAAATTAATGACATGCTTTGCCATTGATCTCAAAAGGAATAATTCACAAGAAAATCTGAAACTAAAAACATTTATTTCTGCGGTATCCCCAGTGATTATAACAGTGCTCAATGTTGAGTAAACGGAAAAAGTAAATATTTGATTTCTTCCCCATCTGGTTGTTCTAATTAAGCATCCTCTAGGCTCCCAAGTCAATACAAAAAAAATCCCTTAAGATGCAGCCAGTCCAGAAGAAACCTCCAGAGAATTGGACACCAGCTTTCATTCCAGGGGAGAAAAAAAGAAAGACTATTTTCTTGAACAAAAATATGATATGACCCTACAGAGTCTCTGTATCAGGCTCAATTCCAGAGTGGGTGGGGGAGGCTTTGGGGAGGGAATTAATGGAATATGAACCAGGAATCAAGATCCTCCACCCTGGAGACAAATGGGGCAAGGAAGGTAAGTACACTCCCTGAAAAACCTTCAGAACAAAAGAAAGGGGGAGGCAGGACATCAGGACGTGCCAATGTCAGGTCTCATTGAGAATGGAGGTATTTCCATTCTGAGAAAAAAAATGAATACAGTAAAGTCCTGCCTAATATTCTAGCAGCTAGAAATCTCCATTACGTGGCCCTTCTGAAACTCTATATAATGGAAACTGATGATGAGACTTTAAAGCAAAGTTTAAATTCTATTTGATATAGTTTGTACACTGAATATACATTTTTAAAAGAAGCCACCCTCATGTGTCATTCATTTATGCAACAGCTACTTAAGTCTACTCTGCTGAAGGTACTGGTTCATCTTGCAGATGAATCAGAGGTGCCATGAGAGCTATAATAATCTTGCCCCCCGTATCTCATGACAGTATAGGAGAACATAAAAATGTAAACAACCAGGTCAATACAATTCCAATTCCCATAATCCAAGCACAGGATAGAAACTTTCATGTAAAGATTTTTTCAGAGAATCTGGACATCCAAAGCAGCAAAGACTTTTCTATATTGAGCAATTGAAAAGTAAACTGCAAATAAATATCAAGATAGAGACTGAAAAAGAATGGCATGGTACAAGAGAAAAGAAATGGAGGACTATTAGCATGAAGGTTATCAGAAGAAATTTAGTAATATAGAAAATGAGTCAATGGGCAACTAAAGAAATCTATTTAGATACTTATGAAATATAATTCCATTTAGTATATAATTTGAAAATAGAGACATGCACAATATAAGAATTCTGACTGAATACATACTTGGATTGTTCTACTTTGGATTTTTCACCCTTGTTGCAATTCTGCGCATACCATATACAGCTCCACATCAAGTCATTCACCAACAATGAAACCAAAGTATGAACCTCAAACACTCATTTGGACTCTGCTGATTTGTACATAGCGGTATAATCATTCATTCTTTTTTTCTTTCTTTCTTTCATTCATCAAAAAGTGAGCATGTTCTCTACGCCAGGCCATTTTACTATTCAGTGATGAGCTAAATCAGACAAGCTCATTCAATGTGAAATCCCAACCACTTTGTGATGGAGAGAGGGAGTGAGATATGACTCTCCTAGGAAGTTGTATTCAAAGAAAGACTTTGCATAGAGGACTTTAAATTAAGTTAAGAGAGCATGAAAGTGAGGGCAAGATGGACAGCAATTTCCAATGCAAGGAACAGGTGGGGGCAACTGCATTCCCTAGAGAACCAGGACCTAATTCAGGTGAAGAGAAAGAAACCAGCACAGGTTAAGTTGGCTTTATATATATATATGTAATTTAAAATTATATAAATTTCATATATATATATAAATTTATAGGATACCTCATATCTGTAGTAAACATTTTCACCTGCAAATATTTTCTTTAAATGCAAATGACTGCAATAGAGACCATCCATAGAGGATAATGTAATGAAACAGCCTGAAAGAAACTTTCTTTTTAAATGAATGAATTTGGGAATAATGATTCTCAAAGCAGCACTGAGGAGAAGGTGCATATCAACCCTATCTCCAAATCCTGTTTTCATAACAGCATTTAACCCAATGTTATTCATTTTTTTCTAAAAAACAAATTATACTTACAGGCAAACATTTTATATAGTTGACATACAGCATGGAATATCACAATTACCTTAATGATACCATTACTGTAGTGAGAAAAGAATTAATGGTGCCTTAGGATTCTTAGTGAAGGGACTCATCTAGATCAGGGGTCAGAAAACTCTTCCTGTCAAGGGTTACCTAGGAATAGCCTAGGCTCCGTGGGCCAGTCTGTCGCAACTATCCATTTGCTGCATGAAAGCAGCAGAAAACACATCAGTGAAAGTGGTATTTTGAACGCAGCCTGTCCCACTCCCGTATCTATTGTTCAATTCATTTAGGACTCAAGTGAGAAAACTAAGTGGTACTAGAATTAAAAACAAATAATTACTTCTTTAAGATATAAAAATAAGGAAAATCAGCCAAAAGTTCACGCTTTCCATTTTCCCTCAAAGAAATAAAATTTAAAGCAAGCACTCACCTGAACATACAGTTCTCTGAGTTCATATTGAAATTTCTTGGGATCTGTGGTAATTGTTACCGGGCCAATTTCTGTGAAGATAAAAATGACACAGGTAAATAGATAGTAATCAATAGCACTGAAGACTTTAACGTACTGTGTTTAAAAATGTCTTTTCACTGTGCACTACATGATTATTTTCTGATAAGAAATAGCAAAACAACAAAGACTGTTTCTCAATTTATAGCTACCACAGAATAACTTACATTTTGCTGTAAATTATGCATACCTAAAAGAGTAGATTTTTTAGCTCTCGGAAATGCAACGGGATAGTCAAAAATGTCATAGGACAAAGAGTTCAGACCCCAGTTTCAGTTCCTTTTTACTCTCACCAGTCAGAGAATATTTATGCAGCACCTACTTTGTTGTTGGACTAGAAATGAATCACTTATTCATCCTATAGCTCTATTTTATCACTTATAAATTGTTAAATTAGTCTGTAGCTTTTCTGTAAGTCCAAATTAGGACAAAATAAAAAAGCTTCATACTACACAAAAAGGAAACAAATGACCTTCCATGTGTATCCCACAGGGTTTTTAAGAACTTGCAGAAGACCAGATATGAAGATATAAAAAGTTCAGGAAATAGTCCCTATCACTTCATTTCCCATCACTGGGGTCGCTGTCCATCACTAGCAACCACTCTCTGGAGCTGGCTTTGACCACCATAACTCCTTTTGGGGTCACTGCCACCCTCATGACCACCAGATATACTGCACAAATCATTGCTTCAAATGAGAACAGATGGGGCCAGAGCATTCCCTAGAAAACCAGGACCTAAGTCAGGTGAACAGAAGGAGCCCCAGATACCAATGTGCGTTAACTTGGATATATAATATATACATTATATATATACATATATTATATATATTATATATAATACATATACACACACATGTACATTACATATATATACATCACATATATACACACACATACACATATATACACAATATATATATCCATACACCTATATACACATATATATTTGTAGGATACAGCATGTCTATAGTAAACATTTTAATCTGCAAATGTGATTTGCTTTTAAAAAAAGTCAACCTTTAAAGCAGACAAGTGGAAAGTGGCCTTTACAGTTACGAATTACTTTCCCCAGAAAACGTCCATATTTGTAAGTAATAGGCATTAAAATTCACCTGAGTATCATGTGCACAGACATATCAGCTTAAATTCCCAGGGTGGATGAAAAATTTTCCATTTTATCTAATGAAGATAGAGGCTGCATGCAAAACTATAATGTGCAACTACCACACAAAATTATAAAAATATTTCACACTTAGTCTTTATAAGACAGTTTCTAGTTTCAAAGGCATACTGCTAGAAAATGACTTATGACTTCAAAGGATAATAATTCATTACCCAGGCCATCTAAAATGTGCTAAATGTGATGCAAAGACATAATTTGTCTGCTATAACCCATTTTTCTTAGAAATCATGAAAAAAATGCCTCCATCTTTCACCATAGATTAGACACCTTGCAGTATGCAAAAGGAATGGAGAGGCAATTGGAGGAACTGTATGAAAATGCAAACATCTGCATTCCATACAAAGCAGAATAGTCATTAGCTGTGAAAAGTCATGTCCCAAGTACATGGAAAATCAGAGAAGCCTATTCCCTCAAGACTAAACAAAGGCATACTTTGCAAAGGAATGCAAAACAGCAAAGAATATGCCAGGCAGTTACACCCTGACGTATGAATTGTCAGCAGCACTGTCAAGCCAAGTTCTATGTCCCTACATGGCATAATACTGCAATGATTCTACAATTCAAAACTCAAGAAGTAGAAAGGAATGCAAAGAATACTAGGAAAAAGCAATTGCCTATGAATTAAAAGTGCAGACATGCAAGAACATTCTCTTTAATAATATAAAAAATAGCCCTGGATATATGCCTGTTCTACAAGAGTGGAGATCAAGGGATGCTATTAAAATAAGAGGACTGGCTAGCCTTCATTTACTTATCCAGAGACTCAAACATCCACCTGTTTTCAACAAAGATAGGAAATCTCTCCTGAAGCTCATTAGTAAACATTTTTGCAAACCACACTGGACAGCTGAAATAAATCTTTTATCAGTTAGGAGAAATACTCAGGAGAGGTAAAGCCTTGCTGAGCTGCCATATCCCTCCAGCTGTAAGCAACATTTGCAACTCTTTTGAATTGAAGATGACTATTTGGCAGAATCAAGCTCTCCTCCCTTTCAGGACTTGCTTCCGTTCCAGTCTTTCTCTTCACTGAACAGCCCTGTGCCAGTTGTGTTGTGTGCAATTTCCTCCTCTCTTCCTTTTTGCTCGTTTTTGTTTCATCCCCTGCCAAGCCTTTGAAGACATTCAGCAGGTACAAAACTTTGTCCTCTCTTCCTGCCTGAACATGGCACTCTATTGCTTACAGAATTAAATGGGAATTCTCCAAGGCATTCCAGGCCCTCTCTTCTATTAATCTAATGCTCGAACATTGTCAGCACTACTTAGCATGAAGCAACTGAGTGTCCTCACCATCCCCATGGCTGTCCCCACTGCTTTTCATCTGCTCATTCTATAAAGCTTAATTTAAGTCCTATCTCCTTGAATGTGCTTTAATGTTTGCTTTTTCTTTAATTTGCTTTAATATTATTTTGATAATATTTGTATAGCAAAGACATGGGAAGAATAAAGGTGTGTAACATATAACAGGATGCAGAGATCATTTCCAATGTATTCAGTTAATTCTATCTAGTTATTACAAAGAAAACCCAACAAAACAATAATAAGAAGACAACCATCAATCTCTAAAAAGAATGATGGAGCTAATGGAGCTAGGAGGGCATTAAAGATGATTTGGTTCAATCCCCTTACCTACAGATAAGAAAATTGGAGGTCCAGGGAGGGTGAAATTGAAAAAACCTTGGTGAAGAAAGAAGTTAAGATAGCTGGTAACATTTTCTATACTAAACAACCTGAGCAGCTCACTAACATTTTCTCTTTTCTAAGATCTCCATTCTGTCAATGATTATATTACTGTGACTTTCTCCTCCTTCCTCTGGACCATGGGCAGGACAGGCCATGTTCAAAGTGCCCAGTTCAGTGCACACAACGTTCAGAATTCTTTATTGTCACATACTTGCATGGTGTCTTTAATAAACCAAAGAAAACTATCCTTCTTGCCTGGTAAGTACTATAACTGAACACACAAAGAAATCTCACTGGAAAATTCTTCCTCAGATCTATTTAACAAACATACATTGAGCACCTAATATATGTGGTTGCCACCAGTAACATAAAGACCACCAGACATGAACCCTGCCCTCAAAGTCCTAATGGTCTGGTGGCGAAGATAAAATCATAAATATGTAATTCCCATACAATGTAATAAGCACAGAAATATGAGTTTGGAAAAGGTAATGTGGGAGTGCTAACTAATATAGAGAATTTTTTTTTTTTTTCAGAGAGAACCAAGGGAGGTTTCAAAAAAGGAGATGAAAATTTTGGATTTCAAATCAGAGAAAACAAGTTATCTCTCAATGTCAGTTTCTTTTTAAATTCTATATATCATTTAAAAGGCGTTCCTTTACCCTATCATATTAATATTATTACCTATAGCTATTTATATTTGCAAGCATTTTTGTAATTCGCAATACTTTGTAACATAGTGATTCCCTTTGAGCCTCACCACAGCCTCATGAAGGAAGGAGAACAGATACAATTATACAAACAATTGAAGGTGAGGCGCTGAAGCCAAAGCCTCCCAGTCCCTTTGAGGGCTACCACAATGCCACGTGCCTGTGACAGGATGGCAGCTACGACATGAGGCTGTCATTTGCCATGCTTTTATGTCCCCTTCACTTGACTAGCAGCACAAGGACATAAACTGTCCCAAAGTACCTAAAATAGATTCTCAATAAAAGTCTGAAGATGGAAAGAAGGGAGAAAAGGGAAAAAAAGAATAAAGGTTAAACCCAGGCCTTCAGATTCTTTATTTCTTGTCCTTTTCATCATGCCACCGAGACTCCATGCTAAAGGCCGTGTATGGGATTAGCATGATGACACTGAATAGTCAACTGAGAAGTTTTCAGTTTCTTCTATTGACCAAAATTTTTTTTTAAATTAAAGTACTACTGACAATCTTATGTTGGTTTCAAATATACAACAGAGTGGTTCGACAGTCACCCATATTATTAAATCCTCACCCCTTCTAGTGCTGTCACTATCTATCAATGTAGTAACCAAAATGTTTTGTTCTTTACTTTATCAAGTTATTGATGAAGATAATCAAGAGATCATTTTCCACATATAGCTTATCTTAAAAAAATAAAAGAAACATTACGGTACTGTATTGTTATTACAAATACAAGAAATACCTTGTGCTTCAGAAACAGCATGTCAGACTTAAAAAAAATAGTGGCTGAAACTCTAAGGCAGTCTTTCTTTTTTTCATTAATTTTATTATTTTCTGTTTCCTAGGGGTTTATCAGATGAGTTCACGTCTTGAGCAATTAATTTAACAAAAATCAAAGTTCAGTTTATTTCCAGCATCTCAGCCATTGTTCTCTTAATCTGAGTTGCTGGATTGTATTTGAGAAAATAGTGGAAAGAGGTTCACAATGTAATATTTTCTTACACTGCTTCACTTGGCAAGATCACTATCCAGTTTCTCACTTCCTTTTCCTTCCCACTAACAGATTGCTACCCCTTACAGTGTTCCTTTACTCGAAGGGGTTCCTTGATAATAAAACGAAGTTACTGCTGGCTGCTAGGGTCTAAACATTGCCTGTGCACGATTTGATAACAGTGTTCACAGTTGATTAAAAAAAAATACAGTTCATGTCCTTATATTTATAGTTATACATAAATATGTGAAAAGTTAAAATGAGAACTTCCAAGCTGTATTATAAATTAATCAATATTTGCAAAGCCTTATATGAGAATCAAAGAAATATGTAAATCATAGGGCCTGACATAGGGGACTTAAACATAGTTAACAACTTGAAAGGTATGAAAAGTTAAGGAGTCTAATCCAGCATCTGAGAAGTACCAAGTGATGCAAATGCAGAGGGACAGCAAATTTTCTGTGTCCGGAGAGGACAGACACGCTTGAGCCTAGGGAAATAAATGGAGAAAGCATCAAGGAGGAGATGAGGTATGAGTTGAGACTTGAAGAACATGCCAGATTAACAGAAAGTGACCTTAAATTTCAGACATGTCCTGCTCAACAGCCTTCCATGAGCTGAATCTCGATGTGTTCCATTTTCTAAAACTTCACATCTTGAGCAATTAATTTAACAAAAATCCATTGTAATGTCAATTATGTGTAGAGTTGCTAGTACGAATAGATGTGTTCAAAGCACTGAAGTCGTCTAAATGAAGTTAGTAATTATTTTTCCTGCTTTGGGAAGCTACAGAAAATCAGATTAATAACTATATTTATTTATACTGTTTTCAATTTAATCTACAATACACTCTTCCCAGATTTATCTATCTGCATTCAATCGTTCTGTTGCTGTCCAGCACCGTTTTTAAATGATCTGTATCTAATCCACAAAAACAGAACTGTTTCCTGACTTTGAGCTAAGCTAATGCCAAGCATATTTCAGGACTCATGTAATTGAGTACATTCCTACTCACATTAGAACAGGTAATTTTCAAGGCCACTTAAAGACCCTTAATGATTGTTTTGACATGAAGTGATGTATTTAGTGTGTTTTATAAAATCCAGGTCAGTGAGGAATTCATGCATAGCATGTTATCTAATAGTGGTTAAATAGCATTCTGCTCCACTATCCAAATAGATTATTCATTTAACAAGGAGTTGTACGATAACCTTAAACATGTGCATTTAACAAAATTGCAGATAATACACGTACAACGCCAGGGTCATTTCACTTGGACTGCTGAACAGGATGCAGAAAACATCGTGAACATGAATTCAGCAATGTTACACAGCTGTTTAGAACAGGATGCAAAGAAGAATGCCTTAATAATTGACACAGGACTGTGAGGTATACTAAGTAGGAAGGATGTTAGTGCTTAGATTGGACTTTGACCAGGGCTGCAACAAGCACTCTTACAAAAACAGCCATGGGATTTTTAATGGCCAACAAAGTTCAGACTCACTTTCACCTACAATCCTAAACAGAAAATGTCTTTTTAACATCAAAATATACCCCTGCATTGATAAGGTATACTCAGAGGGATAAAAAAGCATATATTTTGTCATGCTAATAATAAAATTTAATTAACAAACTTCCCCATGTGATCAAACTATCCTGAAAGCAAACAAGAAGAAAATTAATACCATGTACAAGAACATTTTTTAATTTAAATAATAATATTCTTCTGGGGAAATGTGTTTTAAATTTTAAGATAAATATATTAGAATTCATTTCAAAGTTTTAACTGTTCTCTTAGGCAATTCTTTAATTGGTCTTTCAAATAAATCCAGACATCAGTGAGGGATAGATAGAGGTAAAATATTGAAGAAATACATGTTTGAAAATCCTTAGAAAATAATTATTAATATTGTTTAAATTTCTATGTTAGGAGAATAGACTTAACTTTTGCCCTGATAATTTCCACAACTAAACAAATGTATGCTGTCCTTTGATCATGTTTTCAAGGAAAATCTAATCCAGTGACTCAAAACCGTATCTATGAAGTAAACACTATTTGCAAAAATATGGGAAATTGGAGACACACTGCTAAAAAATATGATCCTTTTATGTGTCTATATTATGTGATTATATATGTATGGTTTCCTAAAATACTTCCATTCATTCATTCAACAAACAGGCATTATATCCTTAAGGTTAGTTCAAATTGGCAAAGAAAAGTACAAACAAGCAAACACATTTAAAGGCAGGGCTCTTGAGTATAAGAGACAGAAACATTGGGTGTGTCTGACACATTAAAGGACTGGCTGTGTGGACTTATGATCAGTGCAGTTTTATACAAGGCCCTTCTCTCATGAGGACCCTTACCTTGGGGTTTAATGCTTTGTAGTCACTGTCTTGAAATAATTTTATCTTTTCATTTGTGTTTTGTAGATGAAATTCAACAGGACAATAGAACATGTACTCTGAACCTGGAGTCTTGGTTCATGTGTGGTCCCCCCATCCACATGTTCTCCTCCCTCCATATGCCTCAGGCCCTCCGCACCACCCGTCCCTGCTCCTGCCAGCTGTCAGCATCCACCATCTGCCCCAGCAGGGACCTAATGTGAGGGTCAGGAGGGTTAGCATTGAGGGTATGCAAGCACTGGCTGAGGCCAGAGTCCATGTCTCAGCCAGGCCAAGCTTTTCACACACTCCCAGTCCAGGTACTAAGCACATCCCAGCACCAAGGTTTAAAGATCCCTGTGGGTTGCTTGTCTGTCAAAGATTTGGGTGAAACAACACCATGAGGAGAGGAGGTGTTTGGCTCAACTTCACCAGACCCAGCTCCCTGCATGCCTGGAAACTCGACAGCCCACGTGGTGGAAAACCAAGAGCAGCCCAAAGCCCCAGGCAGGATCGAAGGGGCCAGCGTAGGTCTGTACCTGGCCCACAGGTATCCCTGTGCCCAGGGGCACTCCCTCACAGGTGCCATGCTGGGAGGATCTTCTCTTCTTCCTTGCAACCCTCTGAAGTCTGGCTGAAGCCATACCTTGAATTTTACCATCCATCCTTACGTTCAGCTATGCCAGTTTTAAATGCAAACATCAGAGTACTTAACTCACATGTGGATTCACCCAAAGTATACAATTTGTATTTCGTGGCTGCTGCCAGATGGTCCCTCCAACTGGCCAGAAGAGATACACACAAACAAGACTTAGGAAGGCTGAAGAAGGAACCATTCATTTATAATCCTAGCCATGATATGAATGTTCCGGGTGTATCATGACATTGAATTAAGTAGCACTCCTTGTTGAAACATAAAAGGCTTGTTTTTTTAATGAAAAAAAAGACCATGGTAATATAAAAGAAAAGTAAGTATTAAAATATGTGTATTCTGGTAAAATAACATGAGTTTAATAGATTAAAAATCTCAAAAAGAACTTTGTTTTTACTTTTGTGTGTTTTAGAATACTTAGCAACAACATTCTTAAATTTATTTTGAACAGCACATGGGCAATTTTATCAATGAAAACTGACAAAGAATACAATAAAGGACATCCTAGGCATGAATAACTAAGAGGACAGACAGGTTTATATACAAATAAATATGTAATAGCTGGAAAAGAATTAGTAATCTATATACAAACTACCATCTGGAGACAAAGTGCATAAAATAGAATTATTTATTTTGAAAATATTTAATTCATATTTTACAGTATATAGTCAAATGTGCTCCAAAAAGATTAAATGGTTCAATATACATTATAATTATTTTAACTGAATCTAACTTAGGATGTGTATCAGATACACAGAAGAATAGCATTCTCCTTTTCAAAGCAATAGAATAAATCACAAGAGAAAATACACATATAAATTGATAAAAATCAATGAAAATTAAAATCTAAAAAACATGGCAGATTTGGCAACATCTATATCATCAACTAAAGTAGACTAAAATATATACTATGGGAGACATCCTTCAAATTTATACAAAAAAATATACTACATGAAATAACATTCATTAAAAAGAAGGTTACAAACAAGACCAGGAGTAAAGGTTCCTATTTATAGTGAAAGAGATGTAAACTGCAGCAAATTTAAAGCACCTTGTAAAAACAAAAATGATTTTTTTAAATTATCACTCAAACCAATGTCAAAATAAGCGTGGAATATTTGTACTGTTGGCAAAACTGTAAGTGGTTACCACTTTTGTTACATTTACTATAATTACATGATTATAGGTACAATAAGTCTTAGAAGTATCTTATGATAAGGTCATTTCCCTCTGTTATAATTCATTGAAAATAAAAAGACATCGACATTACTAGGTATCAATAAATCATGAATGGTTTACAGCACATGATTCTGTAAGTAGTATTAGGCAGCAATTAAGCTACGGTCCCATGTAGAAACACAAGTTAATGTTTATTATACAATATTACATAAAATGGCAAAACATAGAATTGTTTATACAGTGTGATTGCAACTATCCTCAAAGAAAATAAGCATAAGCACAAATTTCGAAAGGTCACATCACAGTAAAAAATTGATGTTTGAGCAGGTGGAATAGTAAGTATTTTTTTCTTCACAATTTTTTAATTCTTGTACTTATAATTTAGGAAGAAAGGGAGAAATTTCACTTGGTGACATACAAGGTTGAAGCTGTGTTCATGATTTTGGCTGTGTGTGGTTCTTCAGTGGTTTAAAGTGGTTACTGGGAAAAGGCACAGAAATATTTCTCAGTATTAGGCAAGAAAACAAGGAAAGCATTGGCTTGGGACATTGCCTGTTGGTGTTGGGAGGTGAAATATTTTAAGTATTTAGAATCTAATCAAAACAGCCATTGTCTGGATACACTGTCAATCCTCTCACTTCAAGCTTTTATCTTTCCTCTTAATGGCACAGCTCTTGGTAATGTCTTCTTCCTACTGATAGTCTTTATTAAATATACAAAGAATTCCTATTGATTGAATGAAATCAAACTCTTCAGACTTGGAACACTGAAATTCAACCAGTCACACTTTGGTTCTCTTCTGCTTACTGATGTTGACTTTCTCTGCACACTCACATGACGATGTGTGTCTATTCTTATGCACGTGCGCATGTGTTGCTTTTTTCTCTTCACAGGATATCAAAAATATACCAAATATCCAGTATAATTATAAATATTGAAGGTGAAACTGAATCATTAATGTGAGCGTCCATTTTAAATATAAATATCTCTCCTAATATGAAACAGTTCAGAGTATTCACCCTAGTTGTAACTAAAAGCATCCCAGATTTGGAATTTACCATAGTCTCTTTAAGGTCAATGACGTCAATTATTTTGTTCTGGTGTGAATCTTCTCCAAAGGTATTTTCAGCCCAAGACAAACCCGTGCATCATGCCCTTACCTGGTCATGGGAAAGCGCCCCCATAAGAGCTGTCCCACTCTTCCCACATCACCGATACACTGTTGCAATTGCAAGGAGAGGCCTGTGTGTCCCCACAGACACCAACAGGCTATGGCACATACCCAACTTTCCAAAACTATATACAAGGAACAAGAGACATTCTGATACATTTCTCTGGTATCACAATGATCAGTCCCTTCCTATCACCACAGGTTTTCAGTACCTCCGCTCCAAGTTCCCATGCTTCTCTAGTTCCCTCTCAAGAACATTTCTGTTAATTGATATATCAAGCTTTCTCTTTAGAACTTGAACTCCAAAAGGCAAGGATTGTTTCTTTGTTGGATAATCTGTATTTAAACCAACATGTAGTAATTAACATGCGTTGTACAGGCACCCGTTAAACAATTGGAGACACTAAGATTTATCCAAGCGAAGTGCCCAACCAAACTGATTAATGGTGCTTAAATAGGTGCTGAACCAGACCCCACCAGAAAATCTGCATAGTGTCCACAAAAAGTGGCATTTGATTTGGAATTGTTCACTCCCACGGCCCACATTTACTAAATGGCTGACTTAAAAGGCAGTCTATTGTTTGATTAAGAGCTTAGGCACTGGAATCAAAACTACTTATTAGAATAAATACTGCCACATAATTCAGGTTTTGTTTTGTTTCATTTTTAATTTTTGCCAAGCTCCTTAATCTCAGTGACTTACAGTCTCCTCATCTATAAAATGGGGTGATAAGGTAGTAATGACTCGTACACTACAGAGTTCTCACACAGTCTCTTGAGGATCACTTGTGTGGTGCAGTGCTTGGGATTAAACATCCTAATAACCCTGTTGTTCCCACTGCTAGTATCTTTCTCGACAATGTCAAAGACATTACATTGACTTCTATGACTGATTTTTTAAAAAATCCATTATAATACAAAGAACAACTTTGATCTGGGAGTTTCCAAAAAATAATACTTTTCATTGCCTATCATTACTTAAGATGATTTAATGAATTTGGATTTCCATCTCAAAAAGGTGTAAGTATAAGGTACATTCTTATTAAGCCATGCCTCCTAAAAAGAATTTGTATTTTTGTCTTTCATAAGATGAATTGTGTTTACATGAGTTTTTAGATACTTCCTTGCCTTTGGAAATAATTGAACATCATTTCCCATCCTTATCATTAAGTCAGATCTCAGAATTTGAAGCTATATGATCACATATTTCAGAAATATGAGTGAGCTTTAATTCCTACTTCTCTGATACTTAAAAATATTAATACCCAAACAAGACTGAGATAAAAATAGCATTTACCAAAAAGAGAAAATAGACATGATTTAGGATTGCTATTTAACACTTACATGAAGATATTACTGTCAAGTTACAATATCTACTCACTGTTCTCAAAGTAATCTAGAAAAATGTCTAACTCAACACCTTTGCTTATATTTTTTCTATATGAGTTTTCTTCGAGATACAACTCAGATCCCACCTTTTTGGAGCATATTTCTGAATGTCTGAACCCTGAGAGATCACTCCTCGGAATTCTTTCAATGGTATGTCTCAACTATTTGGTGTTTACCGTCCTCTAAAATGGCCTCTAATGACCCCCATCACCTGATACTCACACCCTTTGTGTAATCCCCCCTCCCTGTGTATGGGTATGGGTTGAATCTAATGATGGGCTTCTAACAAAGAGAAAGGGTGAAAGTGATGGGACGCCACTACTGAGATTAGGTTACAAAGGAACTATGGATCCAGTCTTGTATGCCAACTCTCACTCTCTGATGGAAATCACCCATGTGAACTACACTATTATCCTACAGAGAGGCCCACATGGCAAGGAATTGAGGGCAGCCTCTGTCCAACAGCCAGCAAGGACTCAGTCCAACTGCTCGCAAAGAGCTCCCTTCTGCCAACAGCCACGTAAGGAATTAGGTTGATCCTTCTCCAGTCAAACCATGCAATGATCAAAGACCCAGTTGGTACCTGGATGTTAAGACTTGTGAGAGACCCTGAGCCAGAGGACCCAGCTAAGTAGTGCAAGGATTCCTGACTCACAAGAAGTATGATATGATAAATATTGATTGTGTTACAACACTAAGTTTTGGAATAATTTTTTATGCAGCAGTAGGTGGCTACATTCATTTAACTGCTATTCAGTCTCCTGCACCAGATCATAACTCTTTAATGAGAGCAGCTGACACTTTGAATCCCCATCATTTGGACAGTGACCTTCACTGTTTGATGATGGTCAAGTTACAGAAACACTCGGACAATTTTGAACAGTATATACAAATCGTTACTTTAAAGTAGTCACTAAACAATTTACAGAGGAAATAGTATGGTTGTTATCTTTAAGAATCTGTAGTTTAATTTTCAAATTGGAGAAAATGTAAATATATGTGTGTATGTATGTATGTGTGTGTGTGTGTGTATATGCATGTGTGTTTATAATAAATAAATTCCCTCAATAGAAGTACACAGATACACTAAATGCCAACTTTAGAAGAGGTGAACATGTAAGCAATAATTAAGGAAATGAAAAGTGTGATGTCTGGAGAAATTGGAAAACATGAATATGGCTGCCTGAAAAATATTTAAGAAAAAGAAAACACTAAGTATTACAAAATCTCTTAAAACAACAATGGCATTTCATCCTGAAAACAAATTAGAGAAATAGTGAACATGAATAGAACTTCTGAAGTCATTCATACATTATCTCTAATAATGCCTATGCATTTCACTACCATAATTAAGTCAATAAATCACAAAGATGGATGAATTAACTGAAGAAAATTCAAAGCAACTGAAGTTGACTTCAAGACTCTAAAGAAGTTATTAATGAAGCATACACTCTGCCAAAGAATAAACTGACAAAAACTTAGTATCTCTTCTGACAAACACTCTTGTTCTAACACTTTACTAGGTAATCATTCCCTATGCTTAAAGCTGACCACCGAAAACCTAATAAGATAATTCACATTGTAGCTCAGTTACATGTGAATTTATGTGACTTCTTTGTAATTCTGTAAATATCAAACCATCAATTGAGTTCACTGTTTAAAAAGCTGAATATGTTTGGCACAGGTCATAAGAAAGAATGTGTAGACGGCATTTTTCTGAAAGAGTGGAACAGATTGAAATAGAACAGAACAGATTATTAAGTGCCTCATAATCTGACAGCACTGTGTTTGGTGCAAGGGAACCAGCTGTGGAGGAGACAGACATGGTCCCTTTCCCCATGGAATTCAGTCTTAGAAAATGGAGAATGAAACAAGTAAACAAGCAAAGAGGAAAATTAGCAATGGGCTGGAATTAAGTATGATGATGGGAATAAGCAGCCTATTGAGACCAAAATAATGGGAAGAAGGGCTGCTTAATATAAGTATCAAGGGAAGACACCTCTCTTTAATTTTCTTTGTATAAAATGAATGCCAATAATATGTTTCCATTTTTATATTGGGCTGTTGGTCTCTTTCTGACACTTTGCAGATGCTCTTTGTATATTAAGTAAATTAGGTTTTGCCTGTGATATGAGTTGCAAAAAGTTTCCTTTAGTTTGATGTTTCTTATTAGCAACTTGGGCCATACAGAAAGCTTTCTTTAACGCAGTAAGTAAAATTTAATACTCTTTTTCTTATGATTCCTGGCTTTTATCATAGATGGGAAAGCATTTTTCATGCTGAAGTTATATAGAATTCTCTCATGATGTCTTCTAGTACTTTTATGGTTTATGTTTTACATTTACATCTATTATCCATTTGAAGTTTCTGCCGGTGTAAGCTATAAGGTATGGAGCCATTATTCTTCCAGATGGCTACCCTGTTGGCTCATCATTATTTGGTGAAAAATTCATTTCTCTCCACTGATATTATATGTCATTATAATTTGTATATGTATTCTATATTCTTTCCTATTAATCTTCCCTTCATGTCTAGAACCAAACTGTCTTAATAAATAAGGCTTAGTATGTTTCAATCTCTGGTGGGGTTAATTTCACATTATTGCTCTCTTTGTGCTGAATTTTCCTGGCTATTTGTGCTCGGATATATTTCCATATCAACTTTAGATCTGCCTATCTAAATCCAAAATATCTTGTAGGCATTTTTCATAAATTTATAGAATGAATTAAAAGAAACTGACAAAGTGCTGAGACTTTCTATGGTGTATTAGTCCAATGATTGAAGTATTCTTTTGGGAACATTAGAAGTCTTTTAAAGTTTTTCTTTTTTTTTCCCCATATAGAAGTTTGCACATTTCTTGTTAAGCTTAATGCTATTTTATATGTTGTTTCGATGTTGAAAATTAAGGGTCTTTTTTCTATTATGTTTTCTAAATGGTTGTAACTTTGTATATATAGAAGCTATTGATTTTGCATATTAATTTTTTTCTTTACCACTGTTTGGAATTGTTTTATTCTTTGTAGGAATTTTCAGCTGATTCTTTTTCCACATTTTCCAGTCATTCATTATAAGCTGCAAATGTTTTCCTATTATTATATCTCTAATTTCTTTCTCTTGTCTAGTTAGTTCTCTTGCATTAGTTAGTACTCCAAACAATGTTAAATAATAATGGTGATAATGGATATCAATCTGTTTCTGAAATTAGCAAGAATGCTTCTTGTGTTTCCCCATTACAGATGATACTGGATTGGGATTGAAATAGATATATTTTATTATAAGGTTAAGGAAATAATTTATGTTCCAATTATATTAGAGATTTTTCCTTTTGTTAAGTATGAACATTACATTTTGATGCCTTTTCACATGTGCTTTTTTCCTTAAAGGTAATGTTAGATTTCCTTTTATTGAACCATTATTATATCTCTGAAATAAACCCCTTAATCAGGATGCTTTATTCTTTTAATGTGTGCCAGATTCTGTTCGTCAACATTTTATTTAGGATGTTTGCATAGTTATTTGCATGAACATGAATATGAATGATTTAAAGTTTTCTTTAAAGTGCACTGTTTATTAAATTTTGATGTTAATGTCATGCTCATGTCATCTTAAAAATTGTTAAATTTTCTTATTCTGTTCTCTGAACAGTTGAAGTACCATTGACATTATCAGGTTTTTTAAGGGTTTGATAGAACTTCCTTGTGATATTATCTGGGTCCTGTGCTTTTGATGATGACGGGGTTGGAGCATAGATATCTCTGCCTCTCTGCACCCCTCAGTTAATTTGTCTGCTTTTATTTTCTATACATTTTGGAGTCTTTTAGTAAATTACCTTTCTCTAGACATTTAGCCACTATATTCAGTTTCTCAAACTACTCCCCTAGAGTTTAGAAAACAAAATCCCTTTTGGGTTTTATTTCTAGTATTTTGAGGTATTTTCTATACTATACTTTCTTACATTGTAGATTTGTGCTCTCTACATTTTTTAATTTTATTAACTAGTATTTTTAATTTTTCCCAGAGAAGTGTTTCTATTTATCTCTTATCTAGGTCATTTATTTCTGCTTTTATGTTTATTAATTATTTGATTTTGCTTTGCATAGATTGAATTTTGTTTTTTTCTTCTAACATCCTAATTTACTAATCAACGTAGTAAATTTATAGTTTTTCTTCTGGGAGTTTTTAATGTTTATACTATAGAATCTCATGTGCTTTGTTTTTATTATATTTATTTTCTATATTTTAACAAGTTTAGTTTTTATTTTCTCCTTGACAACACCTGGAGAGATTTTTTAATTTAATGAATTACTGTTTTAAGTTCTCTTCTCATATTAGTAATTACTAATTACTAGTTACTAATTAATTACTAATTACTAGTTACTACTTATTAATTACTAGTTTACTGCATTATGATTAGTGCAATTTTCCTTACAGAAGTGTAAATGTTTGGTTTCTGTTAACATTCCATGGTCCCTTGAGATGTATTTTCTTTTCAGGAAACATAGTTTTATATATCAATTATATCCTTCTTATTAACTATGTTAACTAGGTCTTATAGATGTACATATTTCTGTCCACTTGATCTGTTATGAACAGTAGAAGAAAATTAAGGTTCCTCACTCGGAATTGCTTCTATTTCTTCCATTAATATTGTTTTATTCTATGCATGGTGTACAGATATACTTCACTGTTACCTCCTCACTGTGAATGTTTCAATCCTTTATAAAGTGTTATTTTGCCTTAACATTATAAATTGTACTTTTTGACTCAATTGAGGTTAATCTGACTTACAGTACAGTAACCTTACCTTATGTGATAAAGATCATGACCCCAGCCTGCTTTTAATTTCCATTTGAAATAAATGTACTTATTTTGCCGGGCATTTTCGTTCCCTCTATTGTCCCACTTTTATAAGGTTTATTATTTCTACTGTCAACACAACTAACATTATAGTCTGTTGTGTTGCCCTAATTCCATATTTGTTTTACTCTTAGTCGAACAAGGATCCATTGCTTGTGGCTAGTAGTTTTGCTGTAGTTTTTCTGGACATCTTTGGATGACTGTAGTTCATCTTCTAAAAAATCCCTGAAGATGTCTCAGAGGGACAATATTCCCTGAGTTATGCATGATCAAAATTGTTTGCTATTGCTTTTGTACTTTAACAATATTTTTGGTGGTTATAAAATTCTTGAGTCACACTCTTTCTCTGAACATTTCATAGATGTTGCTCCATTATCTTCTAGCACTGAATGTGTTATAGAGTAGTTTAAGGTCACATTAATTTTTTTTCTTCTACAAGTGACTTCTTTCTTGGCCACCCAAAGCATTCTTTCACACCTGTGATGTTAAGCAATTTGATTTGGATATATCTTTATGTTGATGGCTCTGGGGCAATTTCCACTAGGCTTGGTATGCTTTTTCAACATGTAAACTCAAGTCCTCTTTCATTTATGGAAGTTAATTCATATCTTTAAATACAAAATGTCACGTAATTTCTGCTTTGTTAGTGACTTCAATAGTGTGCATGCTTGACTTCCTTTGCCTGTCTTTGCTACCATTTTCTCTCCATTCCTTTTAAACTCATCCTAAATTTGTTTCTTTCTGCTCACTTTCATCACATCCATTCTCTAGATCGTCAATATGTGTTCAGCAGTGTTTATTCTTTTTCATTTTCCTGCAAATTTTACCTTTATTTTTGTGTGTTTTCTCATCTATTTA
Source organism: Manis pentadactyla (assembly GCF_030020395.1). Lineage (NCBI taxonomy): Eukaryota > Metazoa > Chordata > Mammalia > Pholidota > Manidae > Manis > Manis pentadactyla. The sequence continues at coordinate 113,232,043 of NC_080027.1, read as the reverse complement.
TTTCTAGAGCCTCTCCACTGTCACCTACCATGTCTTTCCAGAGTTCTTGTGTTTCTAATGTGCACGAATCCTTCATAAAGATGTTTCTTTAAGTTTTTGTTTTGCTTTATTTTTAAATTTATGACACAATATTCAATAACAGTTTTTGTCTCTTTCATGGCCACATTGTTTTGTTTCTCATAGGCTTTCCTTACCTACTTTTTGGTTTTCCCCTGCATTTCCTCGTTTTTATCTTGTGATTTTTTCTTTTTCCCAAGGAAAGATCTTGGGCTGGTACTTTTTTTCTGTACCAGCTGCCTGCTGGAGGTTCATATGGGGAAGGGTCCAGGGACATGTTCCAGGATAGCAGCACTTTTTCTCATGACAGGGCTTACTTCATATGTTCGTTTGCCCTTTACGTTTCCTCAGCCAATGGACGCAGCAGCTGCAGCAGTTTTCTTAACTCAAACACCCTCTTTGCCACTGCAACAGAGACTAGCTGTTTGATGAACCTATAGCCTGTCTTGTTCTATGGTTGGCCCATCTACCTCACTGCTGAGGACCAGACTGGGTGTGAGAAAGCCCCTGCCCCCTGCTGGTGCACCCAATTTGTCTCGTTATGAAATGGAGTTCGAACAGCCTCAGTGTGTGTCCCTCATCTTCAAAAACAGTCGCCCTTTAGCACAGCGGCTGCATTCTATTTCCACATGGACAGTACAACAGCCACAGTTTGAGGCAGAAATCCCTTTTGGGGGAGGATCTGGGGTTTTAGCATTCTCCTGGTTTCAGCACAAATGGTTGTTTACATGTTTCTTTCTCATTCACCTTGCTGTTTTGGATTATTTCTGGGAAGAGGATGGGATAATGTGACTTTACACTGCCATATTCAAATCCAAGGTCCTATACTAAATTCTTTAATTTTACTCTTAACAACTGAACATTCTCAAAATTCACATGTTTTATAAGTTTAGGAATTGAGCTGGAAGTGGCAGGAAATAATAATCACCATCTGCTTTGTGCCTGGCAATGTACATACACATACATTCATTTTATTGTGTACCTCTCAAAACAGTCCCATATTATTATCTTCATTAACAAATGAATAGCAGAGCCCATTTTTCAACCTGGATTTATCTGACTCTAAAGCCCATCTTCTTTATTCCAAACCACACTCAAATAAGTTCCTGTTCTCCAAAGATAATCTTTAAAGGTTTAATTGTTGTGGAAACAAAATCATTCCTCCTTGATTAGATTGTGGCATTATTTCTTTGTGTAGGAATCTAAATTTCTTTAGTCTCCTCCAACTACTTTTTTAAACCACTGGTTACATATAGGAGGAAAAATTTTAGAACAGCAGTGGTTGCTTGTTCTTGAACAAGGACTGGACTTCTTAAACTGTAAAACCACAAAGCCCGACATAACACAACCAATATGCTGTTTGGTTTGGTCCCTAAGCAACTGGCCAAACACTACTATAAATGTGCCTCCAATAGATTTGACAAACATTAAGAATGTTGATATACCCCCTACCTAAAAAATAAACTCTGAATCAACATCACATAAATAACAAACAGACGAGCATTCAGATGACGAACAAGTTGAACGTAAGATTACAAATACTTCACTTTGGGGAGAATTGCTACAATTATTTCATGCACATATTTTAAACTTGCTGCATTTATAAAAACTCCAGATCCAATATTTCAAACACAGTTACAGATAGAAATCAGCAATTGCTACCATATTTCCCTTGCCATTCAGAACAAAGAAAGCACATCCCAATCTTCCCTTCTTTCACAATAAATTTTATCAAAATTTGTCAGTGGATATCCTCTAAAGAGAGCACTAAGAAAGACACAAGAGATGAGTTTTATACCAGTTCTCCTAGTACAGTGGTAGCCCCTGCTTATCTGCAGGGGATACAATCCAAGACTCCCAAAGGATGCCTAAAACTGTGGTTCATACCAAACCCTACATATATATATGCTGTTTCTTCTGTACATACAGACCTATGATAAAGTTTAATTTATAAACTATATATAGTAAGAGATTAACAGTAACTAATAATAAAATACAGCAATTATCACAATATACTATAATAAAAGTTATTTGAATGTGGTCTCTCTCTCTGAAAATATCTTGTACTGTACCCACCCTTCTTCTCGTGTTAATGTGAGATGATACAACGTCCGTGTGATGAGATGAAATGAGATGAATGACGTAGGCATTGACATTTAGTATCAGGCTACTATTGAACTGCTGATGATACGGCAGAAGTAGGATCGTCTGTTTTGGGACCACAGTTGACCACACATAATTGAGACCATGGGAAGCAAACTGTAGATAAGGGGGGACTACTATATTAGTGTGTAAATTTGGACAAGTTACTTAATTCTCTAAGGTTCAGTGCCTTTGTGTATAAAACAGACTTGGAAACACCTCTCCACAGTGTTTCTGTGTGTCTAGTACCTGTGTAAACAACTCCATAGTTCCTAACACATAGTAGATGCCCAGTAAGTATTGAATCTGAACAACATTAGAAACAATTTCTTATTTCTCAGTTTTGTTGCATTATCATCTAATATAGTGATGGCAATAAAACTCTACTCATAGTTTTTCTTAAGGACACATCAGTCATTAGAGGTATAGCTTTAGGTACTAATGCTCCATATATTTCTCCCTCTATCTTTGGCTACAATGTAGAAGCAAGACTTAACTTTAGAATGAACTCAGAAAGTCATCTCTACTTTTTTATTTCCTTTAAACAAAATAGATGGAATAAAAAGGTTTGAAAATATGCAAATAAAACAAACATGAATACAAACTCTAGCTTTGCTGTTTACTAGCTGTAGCATTATTTAATATCTCCGAGTCTCGGTGTCCGTATCTGGGAGACTCTGACAGATTGGTTAGAACTGAATGGGACAAGGTATAAAAAACAGTGTAGGTAGTAGGCATTCAATAAAGGTGAGGTCCTTCCCCATGAAAACTAAAAGTCTTCACAGTTCTGATTATGCTTACACCCAATGTTTCTGTTCATTTATCCCTGGGATCTAGCCTAGAGCTCAGCCCAAACTAAGTGCTAATACATCAGTGTTTATTAGTTTTCTTTTATAAGGCATTGTGTAGTTTGCAAACAGGGTGTATTTTATTGGGTTACGCAATTTGAGAATTCTGTTTTTTTCAACCACTGATCCCAAAAAGCCTACAATTTAGTAGGAAGATATTTTTAAAATGAACCAAATAAGTGCAAACAAGACTGTACGAGATAAGTTTGATACAGAGAAAGCCACAGGAGTCTAGAGAAAGAGAAAATATCTCTTTCTTCTGGGACAGTAGGCCTAGAAGTTATACACATGGAGTTTGAAATCTTAAGACAGCCTGTGCTCCAGTCATGCTCAATCACTTGCTACATAACGTTGGGCAACTTACTAAACTCTTTCTGCCTCAGATTCCTCATCTTTAGAATAGACCTTCCCAGGGTTGTTGAGAGTATTAAGCCAACTGAAGCATAAAGCCCAGGACAACTCAGTTAATGATAATATCATTATCATCTAAATCTCACAGTGAGAATATTTTTACATCTGTTTCCATTGCAGTCAAAGATATGCTGTCAGTTCCCCCAAAGAATGTCGATGACAGTGATAAAACAAACACCTATGTTAGTTCCAAAGTGCTCAGAAACATTTGGAAGAGAAAAAAAAAAAAAAAAAGAAATAATAGCAGAAGGCAATAAAACACACTTGACTGCACTATGAACCAAAGTAATTTAATTACTTGTTTTTAGAAGTCTGGATTGTTTTAACTCTGAATTGAAAAATGTTACCTCTTGTTTAAATTTTAGTTCTTAATTTAACAATAAAAAGAAATAAGGAAAGGTACCCCGGTCCTTGGGGTGGTTTATTTTTCCAGAACAGGATATTTTACTTCAGTTCTATCTTCTGGCATTCAGTCATATGAGCTGCTCAATGGATTGGAGTTGGATTTTTGCTAAAACCACAAAGCCAAGAGATGGCGCCTGGGAAGCTCGTGACTAACTTCAATCATGAAAATAAGCATCTTTGCCAGAAATCTGTAGTAAATTCAGGCAACATCAAACTTGTAGCAAGTGAGGCAAACGAGAACAACAAAAATCACTTATCCTGATTTATAACTATGAAATTAGCATTCAACATCATTTACAATTTAAATTCCTAAGAGCAATTATTTTTATATATTGCCCACCCTTTCACACTTGTATTCTTTATTTGTGTTGAGTATGACAGGAAGCTTGTGAAATATCAGTATAAAATATGAAGAGTTTGAACAGTGCTGTTTATTGTGGGGAAGAAAATGAGCTAACTTTTCCCATAAAATAATTTGTCTCAATATGTCTCAATGGAATACATTGTTCCAAAAAATTATCATATCTAATCAAACACTCTATTTTAGGGACGGAAAAAAGCCTTTGGTGTCCAATAGGAAATAATAAAATAAGCTATGGTCCATATGTAATATTTTAAATAATGTTTTAGAAGAACCTTAATTCCTTGTGGAAATACGGTGTAATGTAGGAAGGAGGGGGCAGTAAAATATAAGATAAAATATCCCATATAACCTCCATTTGAAACAAAAAGCAAAGAGAAAACAGTGAGAGGAGGGGACAGAGGGGGTAAAGAGACAGGATACAAAGGAAATACACCCAATTTTTACAGTGAGATTGTTAGAATTTGCTGATGTTGCTGTTCTTTATATTTTTATATATTTCCAAGTTTTTCTACAAGGAACATGAGTTGCTTTCATAAGCAAACAAAAATCCCTGAATCTGAAGTATTCTCTGTCAAATAGGATACTTCCTGCCCATGACAAGGGTGTTTTCCATCAAAAAAAACACTACAATTTTTTAAAATTATGAACTCATAAATGAGCAAGTCCATATCTTTAATTACAATATTATTTATTTTAGATTTATTTTGGATGCATCAGGCAACTAAAGTACCACTGAATCTCACTGATTTCAACTTAACAGATTAATTCCTAATGCTAGTCTAAGATTTTTATTTTAAATTTGACCCTTTAGTTAAAAACTTTTATTGGTCGCAAGAATGAACTCTTGGATATTCTAATGGACTCAAGTACAATCATGTAGGTGTGTGAGGGGGGTTTGACTTAATTTGCACTGAACCTTATTATCAAAGCCTTCAGTTTAGTAAGGGAATATTGACCAGGCAGGCAAGAGCTAGAATACACAGTTTCTATATATTTAGGGGTCCTGGCAGAATGGGGAACATATAGCATAACATACAGCAAAGAATTCAACGGGTAATGGCTTCTTATCCCAAGGCAGGGCACACTCTCATCCCTGCAGCATCTCCTCTGCCTGCCCAGCACTTCAGCAACATCCAGCCTTCTCCTTGGCTTCCTGAGCCCTCCCCACTGGCCAAGCAGAAGGGGATCATGGGCAGGATCTGCTGCTAAGCATCTTCCTCAGCTTAAAGAGTAAGATACAATCAAGTTGGTCCCACAACTCTCAGCAAGGCTGAAAAGGCTGAACCAGAACAGGGCTGAAACTTAGTTATCACACACACACACATACACAGTATGATTGTCATCAGACCCTCACATACCCAATAAATGAATTATATTTACAAAGTTGGTTTGGTTGCATGAGTGATATGTATCAATTCTAGGGAAACAAGTTGTTTCCCGCTGTCTGTAGCTCAGCAGGGATGACAGTATGTTACCCATAAACTTGGTTATCATCTACTAGTTTCTTAAACCTTTGTTCCCATTAGACAATTCATTTCCTTTGGATCAAACAAATGTCAAATATCTAACGACATAACAATTACTATAAATTTAAAACAAAGAAAACAAAACGTGAAACTAATTTCTTTAAACTTCCTCCCACTGTAAATGTCTCTAGTGAAATTATGCCACAGAATGCAATACTTTATATAGGTGGTCTCTACAGTAAGGTACCTGTATCCCCCTAACCTAAAAGGTTACACAAGAATATCTGTATGCAGAAATTTCTGTTCATATTTATTTATCTCAACCATTTGTAATTTTTTGTGTTTTAAAGATAACTATTAGAACAGGCTTATAAGCTAATATATATTACTATATATTATATATAGATATATAGATACATAGATGTATACTCAAATATTCTTATCAATAAGAGTGTTTAATTTTAAAGGTTTAGAATTGAAATTTCCTGACAAAGGAAAATGCCTATATAAAAAGTCTAAATAAAAAAATCAGTGTGCTAGTATCTGCTCAGGCAAGTGAGCGGCTTCACCTTCCAGCTGAAGGCAGAAATGGTCCATTTCACCTGTAGTTTACTGCAAGCATTTCACAGCCAGAAAATATATATGCTTTTGGTATTATTTCCCACAAAGTATTCTCTTATGACTCAAATGCTTTTGGCTAATGGCCTTCAGCTTGATATTAATCATGATCCCTTAAATTCTAAGTCTGCAAAGAGCAACATGTATGAAAGCCTGAATATGTTTTAGAATCTATTTGTAGCCTTATTTGAATCAAAGGAAACATAATTTCAGAGAGCGAGATCCCTTCGAAATGCAAGTCAGTGGGAACCAAGTCTTTCTCTTCTGATCTATACTTGTCGATCATGTGTTCCACCAACTAAGAATATCTATTATATAGAACTGTTTCAGCTTTGTCATTGAAAATCCCAGTTTCAAGGACATGAATAAAGAATGCCTTGGATAACCATATCATAGATAAGTTTTCACAAATGCCTAAGGTGCCTAACTGGTTTTCTTGGTTTCACTGGAGATGGCTGGTAATTACAGGTATGCTTTGATTATGTAACTATACTCCTATTATGTTAATGTATGTGCACAATTTAAGTAGTAGATTAAAACCTATACATGCTGAAGTTACTCTACAAGAAGATATGTCAAAGAAATAATCAATCTTCCCAGGTTTTCTGCCACCTGCTACTTCTATAGCTTTTCTTCTTCCTTCCTAATTACAACCCTTAAATAGAATTCGTGTCTCATATCAAATTTACCGAGTATCATAATTCTTCCAAGTGGTAAAGATACCTCAAGACAAATGCTGGGCATAGAAGCTACAGGGCATAAATATGCAAAGAAATGAAAAGCTAACCATTTCAAACAATAAGGCTTCTCTCTCACTTACCAACTTCACATTTCCCTGTATGGCCCCGGAAGATGACTGGTTAGCCAGAGACGGGTAAGATTCCTCAAGGGAGGAACAACCTAAGACAGGCACAGTCGCAGGGGGGCCATCAGGTGAGAAATTGGGGATCAACAGAGGTGAGGCTTAGAACCTCACCCCCCCCCCCGTTCTGAGAGAAATCTTCTGCATACGTGGATGTTTTATTGCCCTTGTCTAGCTCGGATTAACACATAGTCTACAGGCACACACCTGATCATCTACATTTGCTCTCTTACAACACTAAACTATGTTTTCTACCTTTATCTTGTATCTACCTACCACTTCAGCATTTTATTAAAAATAATAATAATAAAGAGAGAAATGTGGTATCCACATATAAATCAAGTATAAAAATCAAATGAGTATTCATATTTGAACTGACTGTTTATAGTTCATAATGCATGAACAAAACCAAAGGTTTCTGTGATGACTGCCCTTGTACTGTTCACCATGTAAGAACTTATTCACTATGTAAGAATTTGTTCTCCATGTAAGAACTTGTTTGTTATGCCTCAGAAGATTGGAGACTGATGAAAATTAGGCTTGGGGTGGATTAATGATTGTGCATTGAGCATTGACTCCCCTATACAGAATTTTATTGTTGTTAACAACCATTTGATCAATAAATATGAGAGATGCCCTCACAAAAAAAAAAAAAAAAAAAAAGTATACACTTCCAATGGTAAAATAATAAGTAACCGGGATGTAATGAATATAGTCAAGATATTGTAACAGCTTGGTATGGTGATAGCTGGTACCTGGAATTGTCATGTATATAAATGTTGAATCACTATGTTGTACACCTGAAACTAATGTAATGTAATACTGTGTGTCAACTACCCTTCAATAAAAAAATAATTATCTAAAAAAAAAAAAAAAAGAATGCCTTGGATAATAAAATGAATACAGCAAAATTCAATCCCAAATACTTGCCTGGCCCCATAACTTTAATCACGTTCCTGTCCTTGAGTGAGGTGGTCCAAGAGATAGGAAAGAGAAGGCTAATCTCATTGAGGATCCAAGCCCCAAGACTTGGATTTTGTTTCTTGGAGTGTAAGAACAAAGTAACCTCAGGGATTACATCAACACCTTGTCCTGCTGACAGCTTCCAATCAAAGGCAAACAGCAGGCACATATCTGTCAGCCAATTGGCAGTGGTTCCAATACCCTTTGGCCCTTTTTATCACACTTCATTGTGCTATGTTCCTTTCTGCAACTTCCTTTATCTACTTCCTGCACCTTCTCGAGGTTTTTATTTTCTTCTGCTGTGCTTTGCTACACCTTTAAGAGGTCATGTTAAACAGGCTATAGGGCATGATACATTGTTAGTAAAAGGAAAATGAAACTATGTTTTGGAAACTTGGTTGGGGTTCATAGTATTGAATTATTTTTATTTACTATTTAAACTGTCAACACTGAGTGGCTCAATAAAATTCCTTCATTTGTTTTGAATTTCTCTTCTTTTTTAATATTTGGAGCAATTTCTTATGACTGCTTCTTTCTCCAATTCTTTATAAACAACAAAAGAAGAAAAACACTTTTTTAAGTAAAATAGTTAAGAAGATTATAGGGAGCTATAAAAAGTAAGTGCAAAATGATTGGAAACACCGAAAGAGAATAGTCAGTTCATTGAATGAGACATTTTTCTCCAACTTCTGATTAAATTATGATTTAGTTTTTGAAAGAACATACACAGGATACAGATTTATGTAATATCTGAGAATTCATGGACAATGAGAAAATGTAACAGAAAATGACAAGTAGAAAAAAGTATTATTTTCAAAAAAGAGAGAAAGAGTGATAATTACTGGAAAGCATATATGGACTGATAAACTTAATTTTTAATGCAAGAAAAATGTCTACAATAGTCATGAATATTTAGAGAAAGACATAGTGAATAAAAAGCAAAATGTATCAAACTAACAGCAGTTCCTTTTTAAAACATGAAGAAGGGCTATCAGGTTGTAAGGTGCCTTCATCTAGAAACCAATTCATATGAATATTTAGGAATAGGATAATCATCTTCAAACATGTATAGCCATATCATTTAGAAGAAAAGAGCTTAAACTGAGGAGTAAGAGAAACAGACAAACAGATTTAGCTCAATATAATGAAGACTCTTCTAATAATTAAAACTAGTATAAAATGAAACATACTCTGTCACTTGAAGTATTTAAAGGCAATTTAGATGATCAACTTCAATGCTTGGAATGACTAATTGATTCATTCTTGAAATCAAAGCTTATTACTGTGCAGTGAAAGAAATATGTAGAGAGGATATATCCAAGTGCAGATGGAGGTACACCCTGCTTCACAGAGGTGGGGCAGTTGAAGGAATGTCTGCCCAGAAGCCTAGAAGAAATAATAAATGAATCTGAGTTTTGAAGAAAGAGTTGGCCTTAGCCCAATACAGGAGACAGACAGCTGGAGGAAAGGAGGAAAACAATGCAGGAAAAACCTCCAATATGAGAAAACGTAGTAGCTATAAGGAGCTAAAAATATTTAAGCGTGGTTCAACTGAGCTTCAGTGAGTCATAACAGCATCTTGGGCTCCAAAAAGAATGACAATTTTTAGGCTTTTCTCAGTCTTCCTTTCCTGTGTTGCAAAATCAGGATGTAGCCTAATGAAAGGCTCAGCCCTTCCTAAGCCACTTTATAATATACATCGCATAGGCTTTAGTGAATTTAAGATTGAAACCATCTAACAACAATTTTTTGAAAGTATGTAATATATTAAGAAATAAAAACTGTGGCTAGTGGCCTTCAGGAGTTTAGAACTGACCATTATTCATGACCCTTCAGCATGCACAAACCTCTAGTTATCAGGAAGTCTTCACGGCCTAAAATGTAAACTGCTTTACCATGGCTTTGCCAGCCCTCCATAATCTGGCCCTGACCTTAACCTTCAGCCTTCTCTCCTATCTTGTCCCTCCCATGGGCCCAACCCCTCTGCTTATTTCTCTGCTATCATGCTCTGAAGTGTCCAGCCCCGTCTTTGCTCCACCGGTCCAGAAGCCTGGGTGCACCCCTTCCCCTGCTGCCTATTGCTCTCATCCTTGAGAGCCGAGATGAATGTCCTTTACCCCAGGGAAGCTCTGTAGCTCCACTCCCGCCTCCCAGACAGAGCGACTTCACTTGCCACTGTGGACCCTCAGGGATGCTGATGCTCTGCACTGTCTTTCATATGCACAATATATCTTCTTTGCTGGGCTTTGGTCTGACTGAAAAAACAAGGAGTTTTAATTCATTCATCTTCCTGTCATGTCTAGGAAAGCAACTTGCATAGAAGTGTCCCTCAGCAAACTCGTTTATTCAGTTTGTTCACAAATATGTATTGAGTTCCTACTATGTACCAGAGGCACTGTTCTAGATACTGAAAATACATAGATAAGAAAAAAAAAATACCAGCAATCCCTGCCCTCATGGAGTTTCCACTGGGGGATGGAGGGAGGTCAAGGCAGAAGACTAGAAAGAGGTCCACACCACAGCATTAAGGAAATCCCATAGTTGGCCATCAAACAATATGGCAGTCAATGACAAAGCCCCCAACACGTTCCACTTCTTTCCATCTCCTGGCTTCCCCTTAGCTAGATCCAAGATATATTCAATTCCAAGCACTTGCCTTAATGGAGTTTCCAAATTCATAAAGTCCTAAGATAAAATGTACTTAAATGCCTCAGCCCCCACATTGGGGCAATAGTATTGAGTCATCCTCCCTGCTAGAATGTTACCCAATACTGACCACTGGTTTTTCCATGTTATGTTCCAATTTGCTTTTATTGCTAACCAGATACAGCTGACATTAGCATGCAAAAAGTCATCCATCATTATGTAAAACCTTTTCTGTTCTGGGCATGGTGGACATAAATAAATTGTTTCAATCTCTTTTCCTATAGCAAATAAACTGAATGTATATTGGGAAGTCACAGTGGGGTGAGCACAGTATAAGAGATTTGAAAGGCATGATCAAGCTATGGATATAAAATTCCAGGAACCTCTCCATCTAAAATACTACAAGCATCCTTCAATATACGATGATGCTTTTCAAGTATTAAAGTGGGAGAAAGAAGTATCACTGGCCACTTCACGAAGTCCGTTTAGCATATGGATTAATAGATCTGTGTCAGTACCTGCGTATAATTTGTTCTTTTTCGGGTCCCTTAGTCTTCCATTCTGACCAGATAGTGATGAATCCCATGATCATTTAGATGCCCTTCCTTACACATGAAACAAAATGGAATTTTTCTGGACAAGACAAAATACTTTCCTATTCAACTGGTCCTAATTTTTCCTTGTGTCAAACTTAGTCCATGAATTCTTGCCTGGATTCTGACCCCTGGGTACATTCATTCCATAGTCTTATGGGCTCAATGTTGCTAAAGAAAGATAGCCTTATTACCACATTATGGAGGATGCAATCGTATTTGAAAATAATAAATAATTCAAATTGGTGTTCAGCAATATAAAATAGTAAAGGTTTTAGAAAGGAACTGCAGACATCCACAAGTCTTAGGTGGTCAGGTTCCAAGAAGTGACCATCTGTGAAAATAGCAATAGCCTCAGAACTGAAGAGATGTTTTCATAAATATGCAGGTTGGTAAAGCCTAATAGCATTATTGTCAGTCATACTTACTTTCATGGGTAGGTATGTGTGCATTTTCAAAGTTAGAGAAAGCAAATATTTGCATAACATAGTCGCTAACTTGTTACTGAGCACACTAAAATTATTATTTCAGTTATTTTTTTTTCTAAGTCTCATACCTGAACTTCCAGAGTTGGTAGCAAGATCCAGCCATCTTGGCTTGATGTTTTTAACATTAGCAAAATGACCTCCACAGCAAATAATCTGAATAACGGAAGTAGAGATTTGAAATCCTTATTCAAAATAAATGCATTCTTGCATTCACCTATTTTTTTGGAGTACCTTCTATGTGCAAGCATTGTTCTAGGCAGTGTGAATGATAAAACATGGTATCCGTTTACAAGATCCCAAATGACTGTAGGCACTTACAATATTATTAAGGAAAAGAAAATAAGACTAGCTTATTCAATTTGTAAACTATTGGGACACCCACTTTTTATATTAAAAGAAATTAAACCTTAGGACTTAAGATAAATTTCTCATCCCACTTAATTACCTGCCCCCATTTCATCATAGTCTATGTCAAACAATATGTTTAGAAAGTTAATAAGATCATTCTTAGGACACTGTTCTTCAAAATCATCTAGCTTGTATTTTTATTAATCCACCTATCATTATAAAGGTAAAATTGCTGATATAAAGCTCTTTTATTTGCCATTGGTTTCAAGCCTGTTTTTTCTTGTCTAACCAACAGGATTTTTCACTTTCTTTTTTTTTAGCCAGGAATCCTGGCTTTTTAACCCTCCATAACCCCTAAATTATGCTAGCTACATAGTAATATACAATAAACACTCAGTGCAGCAATACAAAAGATAACCTCCCAAGAAACAAAAATAAGTAGGAAAGATTAAAAACCGATATGTTGCCAAGCGAGTCCCAGTGGCTCATTAAATATCACCAAACACCAAATTTGCCTTCTACTGACAAGTAGAAGAAATGAAATTATTGTAAAATAACAAAAGAATCATGAACTTCTACTATATCCAGGTAGAACTGGGAGTAACTTCTCAGAAGAACTTAACTTTAATTGTTTACTATTTAAAATTAATTGTCTATGAAAGCCGGTAAGTATATACTGGGAAGTTTTCCCCACTCATGGCTAGCACTAACTTTTAAGTTTATAGTAGATATTTCAGGGGGAAAAAATCTACTTAAAAGGCAAGAGAAGAAAACATCTAAGTCAGAGACTGGTCATCAACAATTGTTTCAAAAGAGTAGCCTATAAATTACTGGTTTAAGGGAAGAAGATAAGACTCAAATTTGAAGCCCTCTTCCATTTTCAGGCTGTGAGGTTCTCTACCTATCTCTCTTCAAATCAGAGGTTAAACTTGACTATTAATATCTACAACGGCTTTACTTTTCCTTTTTTTTGGAATTCCAGTTTATGACTCAGAACAATATGCCATATCTTCAGCAATGAGCAACACAATGCCATTAATGTAGAAGTCACATGTAAATCGAACATGTTTACAAGAACATCCCCAAATTCACTGTAGTTCCTCTGTGACGTTTTAGTAAACAGCGTATCTATTCATCTACTCATCAGTCCTTCTCTTTATCCATGATGAGTCTGACCTTTGTTTCACAGTTACTTCTGCTTCAGCTGCTGATGTATGCATTTTGTTAGTGTACCTTCAAGGTAATTCAAATACAATTTGGCAAATGGTAATTTACGGACAGCAAATTCAGGGTTCAAACCCCAAAATAATGCAAAAGAGCCAAAAATTTTTCTACTAAAATTCCAAACTATGATTATATTATATACAGAGTTTAAGACATATCCTTATACAGTGATATACAAAATTCCTTATAAAATCATTGACCAGGATTTTGGTCCCACCACGAGGCAGCCTTCTGGAAGAGCCCATTTGCTATTCAGCACTGGAATACAGCGCCACCTACTGGTAATTCTAGATCAATGTTAAAAACCTTTCAAAGGCTAGTCTTACTAAAATTTACGTTTATTCAAAGTCGACCTAAAGCTCCTATAGCAGTATATCTTGCAAGGGTAATTAGAATTTGATTTTGTTTAAAATAAAAAGTAAAATTAATAGAAATTACTCTGTTTTTGTACTGTTTCTATTTTGGCTTATATTTTCACATTCTAAGTAGGTAGTCAAATAAAACCTCAGTAATTCAACTTAATTTACCCCGTTCTCATGCACGCATGTTTCAGTTTTAATAAATGAACAAGAGTTGCATAGTTAAGCCTATGTTCATTCATTCATTCATTCATAAATATTAACTGAGCAGCTACTTATTAAGGGCCAGTCCCAAGGTGGGCTCTGGGAAGCAGAATTGAGCAAGGTAGATATAGATTTACAGTGTAACTGAGGGACAAAAATTTTTAAAGTCTTTATTCAGGTTGTTGCTATCATTTCAATCAGATGCAGTGAGGAAATTCACCAGGAAATTCTTTCATGAGAGAAATATGTGAAAGGTCCCCATGCACACTGTAGACAAAACTCCTGACAGTTATCTCTGTGAAACCAGAATACTATAAATTTAGAAATTTTATGTATATATTTTTTCTCTTATGTAAAAAAAGGATTTGGACTTATTCACATCTCATGGAGCATGATGCCTATTAATGAAAGAATAGGTGTGCACAGGTTTGTATTTATATGTATATATAATACAAATAAGGGTCAATATGGGAGAATTGAAAGCTAGGAGGCAATTTGGTAGATAACTAAAATGCCAACAACAGTTTCAATACTTGCCCTCAACTATTCAATAATTCTTACTTTTTGTACAAATATATATAAACTGTTTTAAAAGCCAAATACCTGCATTAAATATTTACTTTAAAAAATTTACAAAACGGGCTTTGTAATGGAAGGCAGATCATCAATAAAATGTTCACTTCTTAGATCTCACATATTCTGTGTTGTATAACCAATCGATAAGCAGAAAATGTGAAAAAGCTAACAAGGCATTTCAAATATGAAATCACTTTAATTTTCCTCGGAGCTACATGAGGCAACACCTTTTCTTTTTTTTTAAAGAACTACTCCCAGAAAGCCAAAATTATATTCATTTTTCCAAGTCAATTAGCCCTTAGGATGATACAGTCTCTTTTATATGTGTTTTCCGTTGGTTTGAGTGTGTGTGCATATACATTTTTTTCAAACATGTTAAATATAATACTAAAATTAATATTTCAGTAGAAAGCTATTGATTGAGAGGAAATCAGCCACATAATTTAGACAGGACACAGCCACAATCAGCCCAACCACTCCTGTCCTTTCTTTCCTTATTATCATCACTTACATCTTGCCCTAAAAACAACATATTACTAAGCAAATGTAATTTTTTTTTAAGTGGGCCATCTGAAACAACTGTACACTACCCAGAGATCAGCTGATGGATGGGGTCACTAAAAGCTGAGTACTCCAGAGCTCTGATAGAATCTACCTTAAATTGAAAATAAGTGACCTCTGTAAACATTATTAAATCTGCCTCCAGTTTTCGATCTCTTACATCACAATTCATAAGGAAATGCCCTAGAAATGTTCACCTCATTAACGGAGGCAATCTTAAAATATTTAACAATAATTGAAAAGAAAAAATGCAAAAGTAAGACCAAGAAGGAAGGTCTGGTAGTTACTTCAGTGTGTTCAGATTTTTCTTTCAATCTTTCTGTTAAAACAATCCAATGAAGGCATATGCCTATGTGGGTTTATACATACATTTATTTTTTTCAGAGCAAGGGTGTAAAGAGAGATAGCATGTTTTCCTTCCCTCCTTTCCTTGCCTTTCTCCCTTCCTCTTTCTTTCTAGTATCCATCCTAGCTTAAAAAGAGATTCATGAGAAAAACACTTTATACCAACAGACTCAAACACTTCCATCAAAATCCTATGTCCTTGTTTTAAGTAGCCTGATATGTAGAGAACAGCAGACATGATAGCACTAAATAAATACATGAAACTCAACTGATGAAGCACACATGGAAGGCAAGGACGCTCATGTTTTCTTTGTGCAGCCTACAGAAGGAATCTACTACCTACCCCTCCAGTAGCCCTTTCTCAGACTGAAACCCCAAAATGATTTCCTTTCTGAACCATTTTTTTTTTTTTTCAAAACACTCTCAGACCACTCCTATCTTAAGTTCTAAACATCTGGACCTATGGAAATGAAATAAACAAATTAACTAAAACTCACAGATGCACAAAAAAACATGGGATTCAATTTCATGACCCTTGAAAAACATCCCGTGACAGACTTAACGTGTTTAAGAGTTTGGGGGGTGTGGGGTGTTTTTTAATAAGCAAATGCAGATGTTGAGGGAAAAACGTTTAGAATTTTGACACTGTTATTTGCTAACAGAATAACAAATGTTTTCCATAAGCACACAGTGTTGAAATGTCTGAACATTTTTTTCTTAAACCATCACCCAGCTGAACTTTGAAAAATGGAATTTATCAATTTACTGTTAATGAGCTTATTTGATATTTTTTATCAGTATTTCTTTGTACAACTTTTTACTTATTTTCCATGTACTATATAAATTTTAATAATTATAGGAAGAGTTCTTGGTCTTCCCACATACACACACACAAAAACATTGAGTTGGCATTTATTCAACTGTCACTCTTCAGTTACAAATTTAAAGTTGTCTATAAAGAGATTATGGGATGAATTATTTCATTTCACTATAGGCAGTGGCTTAGATCCCTATTTATGTAATGTACAAAACTATCTATATTTAACTACTTGCTGTCAAATCAGAAAAAATATTCAACAAGTAAAACACTGATGCAGATTTTCTTACACTCGAGTTTCAATTTCATTCCTGTGATGTCTCTGAATCTTTTTATTGGGCTAAATGATTTTCTTCCTTTTAGACTTTAAATATGCACAGATTATATTTAATAAGTTTCACACATCTCTTCCCACACTCTGCATGTAAAAACTTTCAAAATTCAGTTATACCACAGCTTCCCTATTGCATACTAAAAGCTCACTGACAGATGGAAAAATTGACAGATGAAAAGGGGACCAGGTTGAATAATTTAATTTCAGTATATGTCTTCCCCCTCATTCCATTTAACAGTGTAATGAAGGCCCAAATGAGTCCAACCCTCTTGTGGTTGCAGTGATACAAGCAAAGTGTAAAAAGATACTTTGCAATTTCCAATTACCTCAAAAAAGAGCTTCAATGATGAGCTTGCCTTTTCAAGAGTTTATTTCCTCACCTTGAATATCCTCACTAGTCAAGAATTATAACTAGAGCCAAAGGAATTCCAGAATGGAGAATAAAAATTGATACTGAAGAGAAAAATACCACTTTAAGGATGGCCTGAATTCTGCCACAAACATTTTGAAGTTTCTAGTGGGGAGCAGTAGGAGTTTGAATTGCTTTAAAAAGTATCTTAAACCTTCAGACTGATGAATACTGACTGAAAGTAATTTACTAAATCTATTAAGTGTAGACAAGATCTAAATATTTTTGAAGTACTTCATACCAGCTAATCTCAACATCCATTTATCAGAAAATATGTTAAGATCATACTTAATATTATTCTCAAATGTCAGCTGTATAAGGGTAAGAATCACCTTCTTATCAACATAATCTTCCTATCTTTATCACCCACCTGAGGCACTTCAGGAATGCTGAAACCATATATGTGTGTGTGTGTGTGTGTGTGTGTGTGTGTGTGTATACACACATATATATACATATGTCTAGTAATTTTTAGTAAGATATTAAAATATTTATATATGTAATGTGTGTGTATGTTATATATATAATATACATGAGTATATAAATACATGTAATTGTTAATGGAGTAGAGAGAACATATCTTATTAATCATGAGTATCTTAAAGATTCTTACTAATAAAACTTATTAAAACAGAGTATTTCAAAATTAAAATTCTTGGGGAAAACTGCCAAGATCTATTTTCCAGAAAACATCCTTAAGTCTCCAACCCTGTCTGTAAAATGGGGTTTTTACTATGGTGAAGGAAAATACTTGGCCTCTATCTTATTCTTAGACATATGTTAGGAATGAAAGAGATGCTAATAAAGTGCTTATATGTCCTTTGGGAGAAAAATTCTATACCAAGTGCTATCCTAAGGTAAGTCAAAATATCATTTGACAAAAGGTAATTACCCATCTTCTGGCTCTGGACCACAGAAGAGAAGGTAGGTAAAGTAACCCTGAGCAAGTGGTCTGGTATAAATTAATAGCCATCCATTCCAAAGAGCTAATCTGTTACGTAATCCTTATTGCTATTTCCCTTCTGAATACTTTTGACTCTTGTAAGAGTTGCCCAAAGATCCATGTTGGATGCCATCACATCATTAAGAATCAAAGAAAGAAATACTGACCTGCCAAGAAAGATGGGAAAAGTTAACCTCCCCTGTCATTCAGATGCCTGAGGGGTAGAGAAAGTAAAATGCACTTTGAAGGGTTCCCTTGTTCCATACAGGTCATCAAGTTGCACAGACTGAAATATAACATGAAATGCATTTGTAGGTTTATTCCCACAAAAAGAAAATTTTGTAGGAAGCATAACAGTCCATTCAAAAACAAGCTGTCCATAGCATAAGCAGTAACAAAGACAAATCAAAGATAATTTGCCGAGTTTTAAGTGATTTTTCAATTAATTTTTTTATAGTTATTTGGAAATTTCAATACCAACTAGGACTATATCTCCATCCAAAAATTAGATCAGAAAGTCCCATGCCTTAAATGTTTCTAAAAGTGAAAATTTCTGTTACTTGTTTTTTTGAACATAATTGTTTCCAAAATACTTATTTTTATAGAAAACTAGTGAAGTTATACCACTTAATTTGTTATCTCCTATCTCTCAGACTGCAAAGGAGAAAAGAAGTCTTCTTTTCATAGAAGAATTTTTGCAGAAAGGATCCAATGTAAAGACATAGATTTCATAAACATGAAGGAAGTGATTCTAAAGACAGGAATGCAAGGCTCCCTCTCGCAAATGATAAATAATGTTGGAAGGCTTATTTTTTTTTTGAGAGGGCATCTCTCATATTTATTGATCAAATGGTTGTTAACAACAATAAAATTCTGTATAGGGGACTCAATGCACAGTCATTAATCAACCCCAAGCCTATATCTCAACAGTCTCCAATCTTCTGAAGCATAACAAACAAGTTCTTACATGGTGAACAAGGTCTTACATAGTGAATAAGTTCTTACATGGTGAACAGTGCAAGGGCAGTCATATCACAGAAACTTTCGGTTTTGATCACGCATCATGAACTATAAACAATCAAGTCAGATATGATTATTTGTTTGATTTTTATACTTGATTTATATGTGAATCCAACATTTCTCCCTTATTATTATTATTATTTTTTAATAAAATGCTGAAGTGGTAGGTAGATGCAAGATAAAGGTAGAAAACATAATTTAGTGCTGTAAGAGGGCAAATGTAGATGATCAGGTGTGTGCCTATAGACTAAGTATTAATCCAAGCTAGACAAGGGCAACAAAACATCCACGGATGCAGAAGATTTCTCTCAAAACAGGGGGGTAAGGTTCTAAGCCTCACCTCTGTTGATCCCCAATTTCTCACCTGATGACCCCCCTGCGACTGTGCCTGTCTTAGGTTGTTCCTCCCTTGAGGAATCTTACCCGTCTCTGGCTAACCAGTCATCTTCCGGGGCCATACAGGGAAATGTGAAGTTGGTAAGTGAGAGAGAAGCCTTATTGTTTGAAAAAGTTAGCTTTTTACTTCTTTGCATATTTATGCCCTGTGGCTTCTATGCCCAGCATTTGTCTTGAGGTATCTTTACCACTTGGAAGAATTATGATACTCGGTAATTTTCGATATGAGGCACGAATTCTACTAAAGGGTTGTAATTAGGAAGGAAGAGGAAAAGCTATAGAAGTAGCAGACGGAAGAAAACATGGGAAGATTGATTATTTCTTTGACATATCTTCTTGTAGAGTAACATAATCATGTATAGGTTTTAAACTACTAATTAAATTGCACACATACATTAACATAATAGGAATACAGCTACATAACAAAAGCAGACCTACAATTACCAGCCATATCCAGTGAAACCAAGAAAACCAGTTAGGTACCCTAGGCATTTGTGAAAACTTATCAATGATATGATGGATATTGTCTAACTGAATTTGAATAGTTTGAGAAAAATCAGACAAATTAAAACAACACATTCCTGGGAACTGTTCATATCCCATGTGTTCTTTTAACAGTAGATAGTCCATAGTCGTACGATTTTGGAGCACTGCAACTTGCACTTCTCCTAATTCTTGGTTGAGTTCCGACAGTACAGATCCAGTCAAATTTGTTGTTTTACTGTATGCACAGGCCAGCTTAGATATCTCCTTCTTCATTCCAATGGCAAGTGCAGGAACCGGTGGGATGACTGCAGCTACAACTGCAGCAGCGCCAGGATCTTTGTTGAAGTTTTTTCATGTTCATCTTCTGGAATGACTCTTCCAGAGGATGTTGATGTTGGAAGTTCTTCATATCTTATCTTAATTCGTTTTCTGTGTAGCCAAATTAGGCTTTGATCCTTTGTATAAACACAAACAAACCCTTTGCCCACCCTTTGATATGACCTTTATACCATTGTGAAGAACTTATTGGAAATCACCACACAGGAACTGCTTTTTTTTTTTTTAAGAGAAAGGAATATTATCAGAGAAATGTACTTCCATAGCTGATCATCTGACACCCTTTGAAAGATCAAAATTAAGGATATGTAAAGCATGCATTAATCGTTGATTTGCAGTTAGTTTTATCCTATCAGGGAGTAATCCCCCTTTTCTTTCTCCTTTTTTTTTTGTTATCATTAATCTACAATTACATGAAGAATATTATGTTTACTAGGCTCTCCCCTATACCAAGTCCCCCCCACAAACCCCATTACAGTCACTGTCCATCAGCATAGCAAAATGTTGTAGAATCACTACTTGTCTTCTCTGTGTTGCACAGCCCTCCCCTTTCTCCCACCCCCCACATTATGCATGCTAATCATAATACTCCCTTTCTTCTTCCCCCCCTTATCCCTCCCTACCCACCCATCCTCCCCAGTCCCTTTCCCTTTGGTACCTGTTACTCCATTCTTGTGTTCTGTGATTCTGCTGCTGTTTTGCTCCTTCAGTTTTTCCTTTGTTCTTATACTCCACAGATGAGTGAAATCATTTGGTATTTCTCTTTCTCCACTTGGCTTATTTCACTGAGCATAATACCCACTAGCTCCATCCATGTTGTTGCAAATGGTAGGATTTGTTTTCTTCTTATGGCTGAATAATGTTCCATTGTGTATATGTACCACATCTTCTTTATCCATTCATCTACTGATGGATACTTAGGTTGCTTCCAATTCTTGGCTATTGTAAATAATGCTGTGATAAACATAGGGGTGCATCTGTCTTTTTCAAACTGGAGTGCTGCATTCTTAGGGTAAATTCCTAGGAGTGGAATTCCTGGGTCAAATGGTAAGTCTATTTTGAGCATTTTGAGGAACCTCCATACTGCTTTCCACAATGGTTGAACTAATTTACATTCCCACCAGCAGTGTAGGAGGGTTCCCCTTTCTTTCTCCACAACCTTGCCAACATTTGTTGTTGTTTGTCTTTTGGATGGTAGTCATTCTTACTGGTGTGAGGTGATATCTCATTGTGGTTCTAATTTGCATTTCTCTGATAAATAGCGATGTGAAGCATCTTTTCATGTGTCTGTTGGCCATCTGAATTTCTTTTTTGGAGAACTGTCTGTTCAGTTCCTCCACCCATTTTTTAATTGGATTATTTGTTTTTTGTTTGTTGAGGCGTGTGAGCTCTTTATATATTTTGGATGTCAAGCCTTTATCGGATCTGTCATTTTCAAATATATTCTCCCATACTGTAGGGTACCTTTTTGCTCTATTGATGGTGTCGTTTGCTGTACAGAAGTTTTCAGCTTGATATAGTCCCACCTGTTCATTTTTGCTTTTGTTTTCCTTGCCCAGGGAGATATGTTCAAGAAGAGGTCACTCATGTTTATGTCTAAGAGATTTTTGCCTATGTTTTTTTCTAAGAGTTTTATGGTTTCATGACTTACATGCAGGTCTTTGATCCATTTCTAATTTACTTTTGTGTATGGGGTTAGACAGTGGTCCAGTTTCATTCTCTTACATGTAGCTGTCCAGTTTTGCCAGCACCATCTGTTGAATAGACTGTCATTTCGCCATTGTATGTCCATGGCTCCTTTATCAAATATTAATTGACCATATATGTTTGGGTTAATATCTGGAGTCTCTAATCTGTTCCACTGGTCTGTGGCTCTGTTCTTGTGCCAGAACCAAATTGTCTTGATTACTATGGCTTTGTAGTAGAGCTTGAAGTTGGGGAGTGAGATCCCCCCCATTTTATTCTTCCTTCTCAGGATTGCTTTGGCTATTCAGGGTCTTTGGTGTTTCCACATGAATTTTTGAACTATTTGTTCCAGTTCGTTGAAGAATGTTGCTGGTAATTTGATAGGGATTGCATCAAATCTGTATATTGCTTTGGGCAGGATGGCCATTTTGACGATATTAATTCTTCCTAGCCAAGAGCATGGGATGAGTTTCCATTTGTCAGTGTCCCCTTTAATTTCTCTTAAGAGTGTCTTATAGTTTTCAGGGTATAGGTCTTTCACTTCTTTGGTTAGGTTTATTCCTAGATATTTTATTCTTTTTGATGCAATTGTGAAAGGAGTTGTTTTCCTGTGGAAGGCTTATTTTAAAGGAGTTTTTGAATCCTAATATCAATGGAGTCATCCAAGAATAGCCTTTTGGCCAAAACTAGTCTTACTTCTAGTACATCTGTGTATGAGCATGCATGTATATGACTATCTGGGTGCACATGTTATATTTGTGACGGTGTGTGTGTGAGTGTGCATGAGCAAGGGTGTTTATGAACATGTGTACATTTGCATGTGCCTCTTTGTAGGCTGGTATGTGTATATGAGCATGATGAGCATTTGTGTGAATTTGTATGAATGTTATGTGACTGTACATGAGCATGTGTGCATAGTCTTCATACTCTGAGAAGCAGTCTGTTTTCTTGTTGTGACTATATAGCATATATAACAGCTAAACAGAGCCAAAATATTTCATGCAACTCTTGTGTAAAGTAGTGGCAGGATGGGAAAGTTTGATAGTCTTCATACTCTGAGAAGCAGTCTGTTTTCTTGTTGTGACTATATAGCATATATAACAGCTAAACAGAGCCAAAATATTTCATGCAACTCTTGTGTAAAGTAGTGGCAGGATGGGAAAGTTTGAATATTGACCATATGGTACCAAAATGTAACCCTGGAGGTTGCAAAGGTTATATAATTTTCGATGAAAATTATCATACCGAAATGTTCAAAATTTCATATCATTCAGGATTTTTGGATGTTCTTAGATAGTTGGGATAAGGGCTTTCTTCTAACACAAAACCTGTTTTACTTACTTTACAGTGGTCAGCATCCAAGTAGCTTAAACTTTAAACATTCATCCTGTTACTAATTACTATTGTAAGCATAAATTAAGTTCAAGTTGTTATGAAGTGAAATTCATAATTCTAAGTATTTTCGAACAGTGAGGAAAACCCCAAGTGTTACATTAATGAAATGCTAAGAAAACAGTTTATAAGACAGGAAATGAGAATGGGAAGCCTCTCATAGTAAGACTAATTTGACCCTCTCAACACATTGCCTATACAAGTCACATCAATGAAAGTAAACATAAGTGAAACACTGTGGGCATTTTACACGTTTTCATAATATCCCATCAGTATAAATATTTGTAGTGGGTTACATTTAATTTTCAAACTCCAAAAAATAAAAAGGCTCTTTCTAAGAAGCAAGATAGTTGGTAATGATAAATGAAGCAAAAAACAATGACAGTGTACTTGAGAGATGCTGGGTAAATATCACTAAGTGAAACTTCTCCTGTTTAACTTCACAGGCATATAATGTAAATCTGAGAGGAGTGCTCCCCGTAGGAAAGCCTATGGGTTAGGAATGTGGGCTCTAGTGTCTGACTACGTTCAAATCCCCTTTCTCAAGCAGGGAGAGTTAAACCTCTCCGTGCCAGTTTCCCCATCCACAAAACAAAAGAAGTACTTTGTAGACTTACTTCACATCTGAGGTAATAAATGAAAGCATACAGTGTGGTGGGAATACTTTTACTCTCAGTGAGAGGGAACTGACTATTATTATGTCAAGTTTGTGAGAGCTTAGGTTCCCTCCAGTCAGGTCTTCCTTTCTTCAACTAGAAATAAACCTTTTGCAATGGAAAGTCTTTTCCCCAGGACTCAAAATGACGGATTCTCTTTTGTTAGCCCCATTTTTCTTAATGGAAAGGAGCCATGCCACCATTTGTGAATGTGGCACCACATGGTGATGACTAGAGTACATATTTTGCCTGCACGAGGATGATCTCAGGCACTGGCTTTACCAACACTGGAACATTTCAGGAGGAACACGAAGCTCAACGTTGTGCTACCCACACCGGCTTCACAAGTACTTGCACCCAAGGGATCAGGATTAGACGTGTGGTGAAGAGACAGAGACAGAGAGAGAGAAACAGCATATACGCTACAACTAAATCCTGTTTTCCAAGAATAAATGCATAGACATCAAATAGTTCAAATATTTTTTTCTCAAAAGAAGTTTACCTAAAGATAGTTTTGAGGGAGATAAAATTCATGTGATCCTTTTATGTTTTTATTACTAATAATGAGGTGTGACAGAAACTCAGCAATAATTCCCATGAAGTTTGGAAGGATTAATCAAACTTTATTTGATAGTCAGTTACTTTGATTTCCCACACAAAAAAATCTACATTTCTACTTAAATGTTATTCGGTAACAATGCAATTTTTTATGAAGTCTAGAGGTAAAACATTTAAATTTTAGTCTTTCTCCTTGGTAATTATGGAATGGGGAGTTCAATCAAAACTGTCAGTTGTCCACTTCATATGCATATACTTGGGGGGCTACATTACTAATAAAATAATACATTGGAAATATATTATCAAATACTACAAATTCTCCTGTAATTATAACTGTGAAAAGCATCTTAATATCTTTAGAATAAGAAAAATGTGATTATATTTCACACATTTTTCTTATCCTCCCAGGCCAAGGCCAGGCACATGAAACTTAAAGTCTATCATAAATTTAAGGAAAATCTACCATCATCACAATTTTTCCCCATTGAAAATCTAATTGAAATGATTCAGGACATAGTTCCCAATAGAATCTGGCAGATGAACTATTCCTTCCAAATGCTAGTCTCATCCATGCGTGACCAAACAATCATAAGTCAGTAGGGGAAAAGCAGAGTTAGGAAAAAGGAAAACACTAGGTCAACAGACATGTCTTCAGTTCAACGCAACATTCTTTCCATGAGCAGGAATCTGCAGGCTCGCCATAACATTCTAGGGCCCCCTCTGAAGTTGAGCGAGCAAGGATTTAGGAAGACTATAAAAGAGGAACTGCTACAGTCAGGACAGGAAACAATTAAGACAGAATCAGGTCAAAGTAAGGACACATTTAAGAAAAACCCTAAAGGTGAGAATGACAGATGAGTAACGAGGTCCTGGGTGGGAGAGGGGGTAGGAGATGGATGCGGTCTAAAAGAACCCACCTTCAAGCATATGAAAGCTTTGAGCTGAGAGTCATAAAAGTATGTTTAACAATCCACAAATATAACAAACTTTCCTAAGGGCTTTGGGGTTCGGGGTCCCACGGTTACTCCTGGGATCTGGAAATCTTGAAGTTGTACTATTAGTTTGAGGGAAATGAGGCTTTCTTTCTCCTTCATTCGTCAGTGAAGCACTCTTCAGATATTTAGAAGAAAAAGATCTAGATATTTTAATTTAGGTTAATAAACATTCCAGAAGACAGTCAAAACTCAATAAACACCAGAGACATGATGGCTGAAGTTACAACGTGCAAAGCAGTCAATGTTTCAGTAAGCACACATAACACCAAATACAGTTTGGTAGCGCAATTTTTGTGACATTTATGAGTAATTATGACTCACTTTTGGAATTTTCACCATCATACTCTACTTACTAAAAATTACTTTGAAAGCATACAGTATAGGGTATGCACTCTTCAGCCCTTTCTCTCAATTTTCAAATGAACATAAAAAAACACACTGACTTGCAGGCTCTTTGTGATCCAGCTGATTCAGGAGGTAAGGGGAGAAAGGGATAAATATGACCCCTCTTTTTTAAACTAATTCACACATCTGGGGCTCTTAGAGAGCTATTTCAGAAATAAAGACAAAGAATTTATTTTTGTTGACAGATACCGTAAGGATCCAAGAAGACTCATTCTGAGGACAACAATTTAGTGATAGCCAAGGAGCAATGACTAGTTTTTTTGCTGAATCCTGGAATCTTGGATCAGGAAGGAAACTCTGATGTCACCTCTTCCAATCCCCCTTATTTTCAACAGATGACAAAACTGAAGGGTGGGCTTACCTACCTAAATGAACACAACTAGTTTGTAGGCCTTATAGGAGAGGATAAGGTTTTACATGAATGAAAAGCAAATGGGGAGACGTAAAATTAAATTTGAAAACAACTAGAATTCCACTTAACTCTATTTCTTTATTTCTAAGCAGATACTGACTATTCAAAAGTACCTTTTCCTTCTTATTTTCTGTCTTTTTCTGTCTCATTCTTTAAATGTTGGGAAAATATTTGCTATTAGAAATTTGCTTCTCAACTCCTTTTTCTTTTACCCACAATAAATCCTTTTGGAAGGTAAAAGTGACTAGAAAATAAATTGCTATTGAAAAAGAAATAATGGTTCTTTCAGCTTAAATAACCAGATGTTGCCTGAATTCCACAGATAAATACTCATCTTTGCTTCTATAGATTTAAGTTACTATGATGAATGTTTGTAATGAAACTACTTTATAGTTACAAAAATGCATATATTTTTTTGAAGGTGTTTATTATGATTAAAATAAGTTTAGACCAATTTATCTTTCATTTTCTTTCTTATATCACCATTTTTACTTCTCAAAGTCATTCCTCCTTTTTCTCTTGATTCTGCTAATTTTGGTGGAGGCATTTAATAAAAAGAACACATTTTCTTGTGTAACATTACTGGTAGGAAAGCCAAGAAGTTAACAGAGAATTCTGACATTCCTCTTCTCATAGGTTTGGTGCTAGTAAGCAATCAGAGTCCAGGAACCAAAGAGAAAAAAAAAATTCAGATCATGTTTAGGAGACTTCTTTTCTAGATTATTCAACCTCTCTATTGTTTCTATTTCAGCCTTCCTTATTTTTCATTAGCCTTTTTATTTCCTGTTCCTTTGGTTTTTCTTTTTTTTTCCCCTTTTCCTTTCAGATGAGGTATAATTGACATACATTAATTAGTTTAAAATGTACACAATAATTTGATATTTGTACATACTGTGAAATGATCACCACAATAAGTTTAGTTAACATCCATCACCACACATAGTTACAGAATTTTTCTTATAATGAGAACTTTTAAGATCTACTCTCTCAGCAACTTTCAAACATGCAATACAATATTCATTATAGTTGCCATCAGCTTTTAAACCTTTCAAATGTCTCCAATTAAATGAACAAAAACCCATCTCCCTATTCCCCTTATTTTTATCCACTGCCATCCTATCCTTATCTTCCCTCTGTAGATAAACTTGTCAAAATAATTGTCTACACTCACCACTCACCACCTCCCTCCAAAAGCCCCAACTTTAGCCAAATCTGGCATCTTCTTCCAGCACTTCACTAAAACAGCTCTGGGTCAAGTCACCAGGGACCTTCACCACACTCAATCAAATGAGTGCTCTTCGGTCCACATCTTGTAAGATCTCTCAACAGCATCTGGCCCTACTCTTCTTGAAACACTCTCTTTCTTTGGTGTCCTTGCTATAACATTGTCCTGATTTTCTTCCTCCTCTCTTATCATTGATTCTGGGTCTCTCATTGCCCATTCATTCTTCCTTTTCTGGCCAATAAAGATTCTGAAATTCCTAAAGGCCCTTCCTAGGCCATCTTACTTATGCTTTCTCTGGCTTGATCTCATCCATACCAATGACTTCAGTAAAAACCCATTCAACAGTGGCTCACAAATATACATCTCTAGTCCATATGTTTACTACCAGGAGCCAAAGACATAAATAAATATGATTGCATCATCCTGATTAAACCCTTCCAATGACTTCCTATTGCTCTTAAGATAAAATCCTCCACATGGACTTCAATGTCCCTGAACGGTCTGGCTTCTGTCTACTCCTCTGGCAGTCTCTATCCTCACACCTTTTTGTTTCTCTTTATAAGAGAAACCAAAGAGCATTAGCACAGGGCGTTCTTCCCTCTTCCCCTTTCTTTGATTAACTCCTCTTCCTCCTTGGCATGTAGTTCTGTCTTCAGTACCTTGGGGAAGTCTTGCCTGAATCCCCCAACCACTTCATACTAAGTTTGCATTTTACATTTTCAACTGTTTGACCATTTAAGCAATTTCTGCCTCTGCACAAGACGGTTAGCCAAAGGCGGAGGGGACTGCACCTGCTTTGTTTACAACCATCCCAGTACCAAGTGAGTGCCCAGCACATTGTGGAAGCTTACCTGCTGACCAAAAAGTAAATGACCAAACAAGGAACTCAGAGCACTGAACCAGCAGAACAACCTGCAGTTGTTGGAGATCTCAATGGAAGAAGAATGTACCCAGTCCTTTGGCTGTTATTTTTCTAGAACATTTATTTTTCTTAGCACACAAGTGAAAATATCTTAGCCAACTGACTTTTTTCTGTTTGAGCACTCATCACTAACATGAATCATTGTGAATTATTGACTGAACTCTAACCAGGCAAGCCTTTCATAGCAGTAGTATATGATTTTTTGTTGGGAAGGGACTTAACTGTTCTACTCAATTCAACTGAAAACAAAAATTGTTTGCTGGGTAGTATTATATCAGCTGCTCTTCTTCTGAGCTTATTTGTTTCTATGTAGTTGTTGCTTTATTTCCAGATGTGCCCAAAATAGCTCATTTTTTGCTTTTTGCCATGTAGTTGATTTTCTTAGTTGCCATATAAATCTATATTTTTTGAAAAAGCTTTACTTCCCATAAAAATAAGACAGAAGAGATGTTTTCAGATATTCATATCTCATTCATTGCCTAACATATTGTCAATAGTATGCACTTAATTTTCTCTTTAACATAAACAACTCATAAAAAATAAAACAATTCATAAATTGGATATGGTTAATCCAAACACTTTGACACATGGAAATCCTTACCTAAAGATCTAATTCATCTGCATAACAATGAAATAGGAAATAAACTTGTGATTATTCCACTTATAATGACTTACATTAATATTTCCTACTACTTAATAAGTATCTACTATTTATTAGGTACTTATCACGAACCTTCAAAACAACCTATAAAATAAAGTATAATATAGTATAGTATAATAAATATTAGTCATTCTTACAGAGGAGGAAATTGAAGCTTGGAAATTGTAAAGACTAAATACATAGCTGTATGATTCCAACACGTAGCTGAAAATAAAGTGATGTGACTACGGCAGGCACACACAATCTTCATTGAGACAATCAACAAATATTTAGAACCTATCACATATTTAACCCTGGGACACAATAAGATAACAAGACAGACACAGCCCTTAACACTCATTGAAGTTACTTAGTGTATCTTTTAAAACCCACAAGAGGAAGAAATGCAATTTAAAGAAACCCAAGACCTTGGTTGTTTAAGTAGCTTTTTTTAGGATAAAAGAAGTGAGAAAATTCTTATTCCTCATATGCTGAACAGGCTCCTCTTCATGACTTATCAATGTAAACAGAGACCACATTTTATTCTGAGAACCTCAGGCAATAAGGAGAGATCCCCACACTCAAGACATTCCTATGAGGAATTGTAAAGTAGAACTTGGCACCCAAACACTCATCATGACTTATTGAATTGCGTCCTTGGCTTAAAAGCACCAAATTCAGTATGTTACTACAAGGTCACTTCAACAGACAGAAATTGATGATTTGTAACACAACCAACTTAACATGCAGCTCCTTGGAGGAATAAAAGGTTTCTCTTGGGAAAAAATTTTGAAATGACTCTTATTTTTTTAGGATTCAGTGATTATATGAAGTAACAAGATAAAAACGTACATTTCTTGGACAGCTAGGAAACTGAAACATTTGGGTTGGCAATAGAAAGTTATAAGTAAGTCTAACTTATAACTAGCACTAGTATTGTGTGTGTGTGTGATCACTATAGCTTCTGTCAGCTAGTGGCCAATTACTATGGGAAAGAAATTAAATAAGCTCAGTTATGATGACTCCTACCTTTAAAAGCCTACTATTCGATGCTCAGCTCTAGGACCTTTTTGTAAAGTAGAGCATGGAGTACATTCACTGAGGAAGCTTACTTATTTCTAATGCAACACACACACACACACGCACTGTTCCTTCAATAGAAAGGCAAGACTTCTAATTGCTCCCAGAAATAGATAGTGGATCTTAATGGGGAATGGAAACAATTTTGGAACTGATATAAATATTCTAAAAGTTAAGGTTATGATCTAAGAATTCCTACTATAAATACAGTGGCATTATTTTCATTTTCCCTAAAAAAGTTGTATTTTGGCAATGTTTCTGCAACACTTTTTTAAAATCAGTGTCCTGAATACAGTCAATAAGACATAGTTAAACACATCATTTGGGCCCAAGAATGTGGCTGCATTACACTTATTAGAATGGCTCTGCTATTTTCAACAAGATTTTAAAAACTGTCTTCTCCCATTAGAGGGAGAAAATAAAAATGGCCAAAGAACCTATCAAATAAAGACAAAACCCTGGATAATTGAGATAAATCATAACATTTCCCAGAGCTGTCTACTTATCAAGTTTTACAGAAATCAAATAATGGCATTGGCAGTGATAAATAAATGCCATTAAAGCCAGAAATTATTAGCATTTGGAATGCATGGGTATTACTTATCTAAATACAGCTAATGGTCCAACCTTCTGATACTTAACAAAATCTTAACAAACTGGTTCTGAACCATTTTTTAGGTCTGCGTACAGTTCATCTGCACAAGACACTCCAGTTGGTAATATTTCTCATTACATGCAGTGATTTCCAAATGACAGGAGGGTAAAAGAAATGCAAACCTTAACCCCCAGGTAGAGTACCTACAAATCTTCTTGGAGGCACATACTGTTTGACAATGCCCCTCTCAAACCTGGATGATTGTTAAAATACTTCGCCATTCCGTTTAAAAAATTACTTTCAATATTTCATATCAATCTTCTTTTGCCATTAATCAGCATTTGCAATGTTAAAAGAATTCTTAATGATTTAGACACTTCTCTTTGAAGGTACTTGTGAAAAACAGAATAACACCACCCCCCGCCCCCAAGGATGTCCACATCCTAATTCCCAGAACCTCAAAATATGTTACCTTACATGGCGAAAGGGACCTTGTAGATGGGATTAAGGATCTAGATAGGAAGATTTTCTTGCATTATTCAAGTAAGTCCAATGTAACCACAAGAGCCCCTAATGAGGGAGACGAGAAGGTCAGATGCACAGGAGATCGGACAGAGGAAGTGGATGGTATAGTGATACAGCGGCCACAAGCCAAGGCACACAAGTTGCTTCTAAAAGCTGGAAAAGTCAAGGAAATAGATCTTCCCCTGAAGGAAGACAGCTCTGCTTATACCTTGATATTTAGACTTTTGACATCTGCAACTGTAAGATAAGAAGTCGATGTTGCTTTAAGCCCCTAAGTGCGTGGTCACTTGTTACAGCAGTGATAGGAAACTAATACAGTATTGCTATGTCAAGAACTGAAAAGTATCAGAACCACGCTAGAATTGACATAAATAGTGTGAGTCTGAACATATCTAGATAAAGGTAAGAAAAAGGTATTGAAATTACACCATTTATAAGTTATTTTCCCAAAGAAATGCTGGATCCTCTTACACACTAGGCTGTTTATTCTTGGGTCCAGACACTGAAAATATTGTTATAAAAGAAACTATTAATAATTGATAACAATTATAAAATGGTTAGAAAATAATATGTAAATGATCACCCTTTTTTTTAAATCTCTTCATTTTAATAATTATAGTATAACTTGCTGTAATGTGAGGGGGTGATCATGGGCCTATCAGTGATAATAGGTGATGTCACTTCAGCCCCAACCATGACATATAAACATGAGGTGTAGTCACAGGGAGGATCGTGATGTGCTTGTGGGCTAACTAGAGAACTCCCAGAAAACTCCCATTCTCAGTCATGCCTGTGTCTTAGCAGATAACAATCACTTTCAGAGATATAATCATAAAAACTCATATATCATAAACACAATTCCTTAATCTTTAATAATGGAAAATAAAACCAATAAAAAGGACTGGATAAGTCAAGTTTATATTTTGACATTGTGTTCTTTAGAAGCCAAGACATTTAAATATCAAATATATCACTAATTCAAACAGCTCTTTTTCTGGACAGGGATATGTTAGGGAAATTATTTCTACTTAAAAAAGAAAAGCGCTACAATACCAACAAAAACTAGTTGGACACTATGGTTTTCCTTACAGTCATGAAGGATTTTTTCAGGTAGTTGAAGTTTTATCTCTGTATTTCACTATAAGTCTGTAATTAAGAACACAGTTTGTGGCTGGAGAATAGATGATTGCTATGTGGTCCATGTAAGTATAAATAATTGCTCTCATTAGCCTGGTGATGGCCCTTACCATGGAAGCCAACCACTGTTACGGCCACACTATCTTCAGAGTTGTCCTTCAAAAATGACTTCCATTGCATGGCTTCTGAATTTTTTACTATAGCTATTTTTTCATGGCTATTTACTCATTTCTACATCCTCATTTCCTGGAACACAGTAGGCACTTTATAAATGTTTATTCAATTAATCAATTCATCTACCCACAAGCACTCTCTCCAGTCTCATCTTGGCCTATACTTGTGTAAAGCACATACTAGAGCAAAGGACAGCAAAAATCACCTGTTTCAAGCTCAGGATTTACATGGGTTTGTTTAAGCAAGTTTGGAGTTATCCTGCACACTTACAACATTAATAATTGGCATACATCATACATTACTGACATACAATAATGACACTGACATACATGAATGATGACATACATCATTCAATGTGAATATATGAATCAGTCATACCTAATTTAGTTCTTCCAGGTACTCCAGGTTTTTTCTTATGCAAAGACATAAATATACTCTTGGTCAGTTAATGCTTCAAAAATTACTGAATAAAATCAGAAAAAAAAATTAGCAAGAAAAAAATTAATTCACTGGTTTTAAGCCTTCACTAGATTTTTATTTCCAGATGAGAGGTAACAGTTAACTCTAATGCTCTGAGGCAAAGATCTCATTCCTAGCTTTCTTGACTACAGAATAAGAAAGTACATGATTCTTGGCCAATAGTTTGGTTTACTAGCTACAAAACAAAGCTTGTATTGACAAAGTTCGAACACTACTGGGAAAAGTATCGAGTCTCTAGAATCACATAAAATCTTAAATGGTACCAATAAAATGAAGATTTAAGGCACCAATAAAATGAGGAAATACCAGCAGGATGTGCTTAGGCCTATTGAGTAGCACCTAATATTTATCTACCGGTTAAAGAGAAAAAAGGCTTCTACACAAACCAGCTGTGCCAACTATTAATCGCTGGAATAAAATAAATGGATAAAGAATTGAACACATTTCCATAAGAGTAAATGGAATGCAATTTGAGAATACGACCTGGCAACTCAAAAAGCTAAATTTTAAAATAAGAGTTTATTTTTTTAATATCTTCATTGATAAAGATAAGGGGTTCAGAGACTATTTAAAATGAAATTTTGGAAATCCATTTAAATCTCTGCATTAAAGAAGTACAGTCATTGCTCTTCTAAAAATTTACTCTTGTTACCAGACAGACTAACTCTTTTTTCTTTCCTAGTTCTGATCTTTTTGAATAATCCCAATCCCTCATGTTTCTGGTTTCAGCTTTACTTTTTTTTTTTTTCATTCATGCTCTGGGGTTTTTGAAAATTACTGGGATAAAAAGTTAAATTTACTACAAAGACATTCTTTCCGAGCTCAGAGAGGAGCGTGTGCTGCTCCCTCATGTGTTTATCCCTTGTTGACTCACTCTCACTGTCAGGATGAAAGAGCAGTGAAATGACCTTCCACACTTCCCATTTTTAATGTAACTCACATCTCTCTATAATGTTTGTGGCCAGTTAACATAAGCTCTTTCTATGTCCTTTCGACGTAAACATTCTTCTGAAGCTTACCGTACTTCCCTTCCTTTTTATTTTACCTGCAGAAACAGCAAATATTTATTGAGAGCCTACTATGTGTCAGACACCATAATAGGCATAAACAAAACAGAGTCTCTGTCCACCAGTGTACTGAGTGAGACAGACATAAAACGGGCTGTGGATTCAAACGCGATAGATTCTCTGCCCGGTAAGGGAGCTTACAGGAGCTTCTCCACATCTGGGGGTCAAGGAGCTTAGGTCTAAGAGGAACTCAAAGTATGAATAGGAGCTTCTCGAGCATGATAATTCCACATCAATAAAGATAAAGGCTTGGAAGTGAAGGTGAAAAAAGTAAGTTTAGAGAAGTGTGAATAGGATAATATGGGCGGTTCATCATAACCTCCCACTTCCCCTCCACCCAGGGCAGTATCACCTCTGTAGACACATCTAGGTATGTGAAGGCATTTTTGGTTGGCACATTGGTGGAGGGAGGGGTGCAACCAGGAGTTGGTGCCTGGGGGTCAGAAATGCCAAACATCCTGCATTACTTGGGAGCATCCCTCACAAGGAGCCACTGTCCCACCTGATGCCAATAAGGCCCCATTGAAAAGCACTGCTCCAGGTCAAGAGACATCAAATTCCCTTTTTCTCCACTCTCCTCTCAGTGCCTCCTCATCTGGAGGCCCAACAGTTAAATAAGGTGCCAACCTCCAGATAGTAAGGTTCTGAGATTCCCACCAAGTCTCTGATGTGAAGGCAAAGCCCTGCTCCTTCAACGAGTCAGGATAAAGCAGCGGTATGCAAACCAAGCACAAGGACAGGGTTTTGGACAGACTGAGAGATCCACAGCATCACAGTCTGCAGAACGGGGAAGGAGGATGAGACAGACCACAGCACTGTTTGCCTTGGCGACAAGCATGTTGTTGGCAACCATCGGAGAATAGTAGCTTTATTGCAAGAATACAGGAAGGGGTGATTAGGAAGTGGAAATCTCAAGTAGGTTTAAAATGTGCTTTCAATAAACTTGACATTGAAGGCATTCATGACATTAAAGTAGTAGTTTGAAGGCAGGGAGAGTGAGGTTATAGCAGCAAGAATCTGTTCTTATTGTTTTTGTTTTGATCAGGAGATTTGGGGTGTGCACGGTAGGTGTTGCATGAATGGTAGGAGAAGCAGTTTGCAAGGGATAACCAAAACTTTCTGAAGAAGGATGTCTTGGAGAAATGGAACCAGAACATGTATTTTTCAGGGAAGGAAGGCTCTGACAAATGCTCAAATATTGAAGGTCTTGCAAATAGAAAGATTCAAACAGATTCTGCAGTTCTTAGCAGGTAGAGCTCAAAGATGGGATAAAAAAGGAAAAAGAGAAAGCATGGAGTTAATGACTGTACCAGTAAACAGCAAATGCAGAGATTTTCTCTGACCCTGGAACACAAGCACTGTGCCTGAGCCCACAGGAGCAAAGAGATAGCAAATAAAATTGCCTCTGCCAACAGCCTGGGCAGAGTCACTGAAATTAATGAAACATCATCACAAGGTACGTATCGTTTAATCACAGGGCCACAATCACAGAAATGGTCTCCACTCAGAATGGTCTCCACATGGTAGAGAGAATAGCCACATCACGTATCATTCTTCAGATTGCTACGACAATTGGTGGCATCATTAAGCTAAAGTTTGCAATGCTATTTCTGATGTGTAATATGTATAATCATATTTCTATTTCACAAAAGCACAAAGTAATCCATGTATAGGACATGCTTTCTAATTAACATAATCAAGCATCGTTTATTATATCATAGGGAGAATATGGTGATTTCAAAATGTCACTTGAGCCATACTGAGGACCGAATACCATGTCATGCTAAACCTCCCTGGAGCTATTTGCCAGTGTCTCTGTGACAACTAGTTTGTCTGATTACAAAAACTATCAGACTAACAAGACCCAAACAGCTTGCTCTTCTCCCTTGTTCTTTCTCTTAACTAACAGAAACTTCCAGTTGCTGAAGCTAAGAGCATAGAATAAATGTCTATTCCATTAATATCCAATAAGATGCCATTGTTGATGACTGCTTTTCATTGCTTTACAGATATTGGTGGCAGAAAAGTTATGACAAATATTGGATGTGAATTTTAATTTTATAAAAATAAAAGTCTTGGGGAACTTCTAATAAAAACAAGTAAAGTTAAAATGTTTTTATTTATCTGTCCCAAAATGCCTATGAAGCTTTACTTTATTCCATAGTTTTTCAGAAAACCTTGGGTTAACCAAATATTTGGGATTTGTTGCTTTACTGTATATGTATTAAAAGGCAGGTAAAAATAATCAGATCCCCATGATTTCTTCAAACGAAGTATGGAATGTTTTTACTGAATAAATTACTTGGGTTTTTTTTTCTGAATATATATATTTTCAAAATCTCCATTAAAAAGAAAAATTGCATTTGGGGGCAAGATCATTTCCTCACAGAACTAAACAAAAGCTCTGTTCTTCTGGGTGTAGATTTGGGCATACCAATGTACGGCTCAAGCGAGCTCAGGAAATGTTTTAGTGATATTCCATTATCCCTTGAGACACTTAACTTCAGCTCTGAAAATACCAGTGTCTGAAGAATGAAAAATACAATGGCTTCCTGCAAAAGCCCCCTGTAGGCTATGGGGCTAATTTAAACAGTATGGCAAAACTCCAACTAAATCTCTAGCAGAGATTAAAATGTATATAATTTGCAAGCTGATCTGTGCACTTATTTATCAACAGTAAATCTACTTCAGGTTCCACATATTTTACATGTTCCACAAAAATAAAAAGAAACTATCATGTATTTCAATGTAATATTAATTTTCACTATCTCTCCCCCCCCTTTTTTTTTGAAGGAGTGAAGAAATGAGGGGATGAGGCGGAGGCTGGGCACAGTGTCTTACATATGTGAGTACAGATATGAATTGAGGATTTTATAATGGCACTAAATTAATGCACAAATGAAATTATGCCCTCTTTCTGTATGCTGCAATTGCATTAGAGAAGTGCCAAAACTTTGCAATAATCCTTGAAGTCTTTCCAAACCAAAAATCAAAATAGAAGGCTTTACCATACATTTCAAACTCATCAAACCATTAGCCTAAAAGCAATTTAATTTAATTCACTGGGTTGTGGCTATAGGAAAGTGCAAGCTAAGGTGATTTTCAATACAGACAGGCCTCTACTTTGAATCAATATTTGGGGGCGAGTGAGCAGGAGAAAAAGGTTTAGTAATTATTAATCCAAACATAAACTGAATCCAAAAACTTGGGCCAGAATTCTAGCTACCATTTATCTGCTGTTTGGCCTTTGATTAAGTTACCTGACCTCTCAGAGCTTTACCTTATTATCTGTAATGTGGTATAAATAAACAAACACATACCACCTCATAGGATTAAAAAAGAAAATACATCTAAGCAAAATGAATGTAAGTTGCTCTCTCTTCTCCAGTATTTGCTCCTTCTACCCTGAGATACGCAGGTCAAACAGATTCCAGCACTTTGCTAAGGGAGGGTTTCGGTCACAGAGAGCATAATGACTTGTCAAGGAGAGCTGAAAAATGGCAATGAAAGTGTTCAGGATTTTGATGGTTTTCTGTTTTCAGGGCTCCCACGCTGGCGACTCCCCCTGCACAACTGTGAGCTCTCAGAAAACATGGCAGTTGCTTTGTGCAATGTTAGCATACCATGTGCTTCAGTCAAGTGGTGTCCCAGGGCTCTGGGTGTGTTCCTGCCGGTCTCTGCAGACTCTAACTCAGCGTGGCTTGTGTCTGCCGACTCCTGCTCTCCCACCCAGCAGCTTCTGAAAAGGGTATTTTATGCTACCTTTAGGCCCAGACTTTACCTAATTCATCTCTGTACCCCCAAAGGTATATCTTTTCTATCTGCCTTTTAGGCCAATTTTTTATCAAGAAAACTTACATATAGCATATGCTCCATGCCCTTTTTTCTCTCCAACTGTACTGCACACACATGCACAGATTCACTCTATAGGTCCAAATTTAAAAGAACATATTTTAACTTGGGAAATTACATTTAAATTGACGAAGAGAAAGAGAAAACACTGAAAAGCAAAGTCATCCCATGTTGCCAGAAACAAGTCAAAAAACCATGTCCCTTCATCCCACATTTAGCCTTTAACAAGCCTGGAGAGGAAAAGGCTCCCTATGCAATGTTGGCAAATGCAGCACTGGGGGCCACATCGTATAGGATATGATGACACTAACCACAAATGGGAAATTAGGCCATCATTATGGTCCAAACCTAGAGACTGGGAAGAACTCAATAGTTTTAATTTGGTTCTGCCCTATTTGATTTATGTAAAAGCTTCATGTTGGCGTGGTATATGGAAATGCATCCTTCTTCAAATAGTTTTAACATTAATAATTTGCAGATTGGAATCTGTGGTTAAATACACTTTTAAAAGGGTGTTTGCAGCTAGCTAAGGTTTGCACGATGATACATCGCAACTGCTGGAACCAGACAGAGCCGTGGAACAGATTTCCAAGGAATCAAAGAAAGCCAAGATGTAAGAGAACCCCAGATGACGCAAGGAGAGCCAAGACACCATTTTTAATATGAAGCCCAGCCTTCCTTGGCCTATGTGCATTTTTCAACCTAGAATAAAATTAGGATTGTTTCTTACTAGCCAAATAGGGAGCCCTCTACAAAGAAATAAATGACTAAGAAAATGGGTAATCAACCTTAATGGGAAAAAAAAAAAGGCTAAATACTAAGTCATGGGCATGCAAAAAGAAC
This sequence comes from Manis pentadactyla, assembly GCF_030020395.1. NCBI lineage: Eukaryota > Metazoa > Chordata > Mammalia > Pholidota > Manidae > Manis > Manis pentadactyla. The sequence goes on along the minus strand of NC_080027.1, from coordinate 113,193,178 downwards.
ATGGAAGAATATGTATTGGGATAAATGCAAGTTCCAAACACTGTTTTCTGCATTCCCATGGAAAATCTCATGTTAGGGAAAAAGTTTGGAAACTGAAATAGGCCTCTTTGGAGCCAGATAAGTAACAACATCATCGTGATGTTATAAAATCACCATGCATTCTTCTGAAATATCTCAAAATGTCTTACAGACATCTTTATGTTAATCTACATGTGATTCCCTGAGAAACACATGCAGCATTTTACGGATTGGGGATTTCAACCACAGAAAAAGTAATGACTTGTCAAAAATAGCTGGTTAAGTGGAGACAAGAGTAGGCACCAGGTCACCCAGTTTATACAAGTGACATCTACCCAGGTGGCAATGCTGTTCTTAAGTCAAACATATCCACAATAAAATTACTTAAAATCCCATAAATAGGCAGAATGATCCATGTGTTTTTAAAACATCCCACTAGGGAAGATAAATCTTCCTCAGAAATGTCCTAGGATTTCTTCATGTTAATGAAGTGTTTGATTTTTAAGGATGAGAGAGTCTCCTATCAGCCACAAACAGGGTAGTATTACATTTGTCATGCTGCAGAAAAATTTTCCCTATTTGGCCTTCAGAACACAGTTATTGGACTTTTGAGGCAAGTTAGCAAAATAAAGCTAAATTTGGTTTTCAAACATATATCTGCTTTGAAAAATACATATTGGACATGGAAAGGGAGAAGAACTTGGAATTTGTTGAATGATTTTCAATATTTTCTCTGCTATAAATTGGACTTCCAAGGAAAATTAGCAGTTGGAAGCCAGACCACAGACTCTTCTTTCCCAAAAACCTAACAAATGAAAAGGAAAAAAAAAATTAAAACTGACTCAAGAATATCATAGTAAACAAATGAATCAGGAGCCTCAATCCTAATGCCACTTTCACAATTGTGGCCAGAGAAGAGAGAAAGTGAAAACTCTAGAAAGTGGCTCAGGCATCCCAAAACACATCCTACATAAATGAGAGCAGTGAGGAAGAGAGGCGAGTGGACAACAGTCCCACGCTTTCCATTGCTATCTCCAATTTTTTTTGAAAGCAGCAGTCTGAGCAACATGTATGGATCCCATGACCAAGAATTTGTATTTCAAGATATTTAAGAGAAATGAAAATATATGCCCACAAGAGGACTTGTCCGCAAATATTCAAAACAGACTAAAACCAGAAGCAACCCAAATGTCCATCAATGAAAGAACAGATAAACAAATTGTGGAATACTCATCCAATCAAATATTACTTCATAATGAAAACGGAATCGATACGCAAAAAAACATTGAATTGAGTGAAAGAAGTCAGACACAAATGAGTATATATACTCTATGATTCCACTTATATGCCAAACTAATCCATGGTGACAGTTATTTAAAGAATGGCTGCCTATATAATGGGAGGAATGGCAGAGAAGGGGCGTGAGGGAACATTCGGAGGAAATGGGAATATTCTCTGTCTGGATTGCATTGTGGATTACATGGGGAATATATTTGCCAGACTCATCAAACTATACACAAGATCTGCACATTTCACTGTATTAAATCTTATGATGATTGATTTTTTTAAATCCAAAATAAATGAATAAAAGAAGCAGCTGAGGGAATAAGAGGACAGCCCAGGAAAAGGATTTGGAAAACCCGCACGCACGCATGCGCGTGCGCACACACACACACACACACACACACACACACACACACACACACACACAAGGCCTCCCCACTGCCACAGTGTGTCACAGGTTCAGAAATTTCCAGTGAGTCTGTCCAACCCATTTTTTTCCTGCCTAGAAAGAAAGCTGGGATGAGAAAGCAGAACTATCAAAACCAACCCACTAAATCTCCAGCAATTAAAGATTTGACAAGAGGAAAGGCAGAAGGGAAAATAAGATGATTTTCTGAGGGAATGGGGGAGCCCTCAGAGAGAAACACACAGATGCCCCTATGAAGTCCCCATGCCTTGGGGACTAACAGGCTGTGGCCCCAGCCGAGAGTTTTCCTTCACTAGCTGAAAAGAGCGAATAAGAGCTGCTGGACAAATCAGGACAGGCGAACACCCAAGTATCTTTGAATGCAGGGAAGGTTCTGGGGGTTCACCCTAAATCTAGAGAAAGGAATAAGAAAGTTCCCAAATAGGTAAAGAAACTCTAGCCCAGGCACTTCCAATGGCCTTTAGGCAAACAGATTGGAGCACTAATTGTCACAGCCAGCCACTGTCCCTTTCAAGTTCTCTTCTCTCCCATCCTCATGCTGTCGGAGCAAAGAAAAGCATACTGAAAGCCCAATACATCCAGTCCTGAAAGAGCAGTGAAAAAGCATGACAAATAGTCCTCAACTAAGGTAAAGGCAAGGCACACTCATCAAGACCACATTGTAATGAGTTAATGAGGGCTGGAGCTGCCTACGTCTAACATGAATAAGGAATGGCATAGTGAACCAGAACTGTGCATACTGGGATCCCAATAATCCTACTTTAACCTGGTGTCCAACATCAGAAATTGAAGAAGTGTTTCTAACACAACTGTAAGATTATGGAGAGTGAGTTACTGAAGGTAACCAGTGAATGCCTAACCGAAATTCCAGATGAAGTCTTCTGAACAGAAGCCAGTGGAGAGGAGATAGCAAGAAACCTACTATTACTCTTCATTCCCACTGTGTCCTTATCTATCAGATACCCAGCCAAAAGGAAAAAGCAGAAATGAGGGATGGGAAAAGGCACTGGAATTTATAGCAGCTCTTGAGTACTGAAGGTTATGCAAAATAAGACTGTGATAATAAGTATTTTCTCATTGATTTACTGACTTCAGTTTTCTACTTTAACAGTCTGTTCAAAGAGTTAAGAAATGCTGCATGACTGCACACTCCATACCTATTTTTTTAATTGACTATGAGCAAACCATACTTTCAAAGGCAATGCAGACCTATTCTTAACAATAAACAATCATACATCAAGGCAGAGTTCACCAAATGAAAGCAGCAATTATGGAGAGAACCTATAGTTATAAAAAGTGAGTATTCCACCAGGAAGGAGATAGGAGGAAAACAAACATCCTAAGCAGGTAACCAGAATATGTGCCATTTATATTATGCAATTTTCAGGTAATCATGCCTTCTGTTAACCTAGAAGAAATGAAGCATCTAGTGATGCTAAAAGCTTATATATTTTTTTCCACTCCCATAATAACCCTATTTATTTTACCAAGCTTTAAAATAATTAACCCCCAGCAGAGACTCAATGAATCAAGCTTCATCATTAGGGAGGTATTTTTTAATTACAGAAAAAGACAGTCATGGATGTAATTGCTAAGGAAAAAATTTTTTTTTCTTGTATTCACTCCACATTACAGTATGGCTATTTTTATTGAATTAAGACTATAAAAGAAAGAAAAAGACCTATATAATTGATGTTGATACTGAAAGTTAATCTTCACGTGAAGGGCATGTTCTTCATTGGCCCACGTGTGGGAAAATTCAAGGACAGCAACTGACATTCCACCCAAAAAATGGAGAAAGTGCAGGACCCAGATAAACAAACTATCTAATGAAATGCAAAAAGACAGCTCAGCTCTTCAATTCTTAAATACACGAGAGACAATTTAAACGTTCATAACCATCTCTAAGAAGAAAACTAGAGTGAGCTCAGAAAGAATTTAAATATGAAAACAATAAACTAGACTTAATAATAAATACGAACAGGAAAATACCAGTGACTTATCACCTAATAAACCATACGCTCTGAGCCATGATTGGGTCACATATAAAAATAAACCCAGACTTCACAGCATTACATTTCAGTATACAGAACAGTCAATAAAAATGGAAGGGAAAAAAAACAGAACTTCTCTATAAAGCCTCTTCTATCAGCAGCATCGTCAGTGACTGTCGTGGAGAGCGAGCTGAGTAACACAGCTGACCTCTTTCAACAAAGTTACAGCCTTCACCATCCTGGCCTAATAAACACATGTTCCCAATAACTCCCCCCAATGAATAAGCCCCTTTCAAAAGAGAAACAGGGCTCACATGAACACTAACCTCTTGATTGGAAACCACATACTTAGCCAGTGGACTGTAAAGGTTCACATGCTTCAGGCTACATTCGCAATCAATTAGCTGCATCAAATCCCCTTTTGTTTCCCTCCAGTGACTTTTTGCCACCCTGCTACTTGATTCCTAAACAAAGGCCTCACCTGGCTTTCATCCAGATTCCTTGCAAAATATGCCACTCCCAGACCATGGGAGCCAGACTATACAGATGTGACTACCTTCTAGAACTTTCTTAATACAGTAGGTAGAAAAATGTTTTCAAAAAAATTCTCCAGGGCAACTGGGCATTTGTATTATTTGTTTAATTGAAGAAGCTCACTCGTTCCCTTTCCCGTACTTTTCGTGCAGTCTGTCAAGCATCTTTCCTTCCCATATTCCAGCACTGCTCCAGGAAAAGCTCCTTCAGCTGAGAACAAAGATATCCAGGTTATAATTTCAGTGCAATTAAAAAATTACCTGACCTTGGGCACCTGTCCTTGGCATCTCTGAAGCTCTGATTCTTTACACAGAAATTGGATAACATTTCTATTTCGAAATGTTGATAATTTGTGAAACAGAGGACATCCCAAAAGTGATCTGTTGTCCTCAAGTACACATTATTTTAAGTAAGTGTTCAAGGCCCACCACCACCTCATAGGCTTCATCCCTGAAAGATTCATTGATGGCTAATGATCCATTCTAATCATGCATAATTCCTAATGTTTCTTCTTCAATACCCTAAATTTCAGAATTTATGTGAACATGTTTCTACTGACAATGCGATACTCAATAATTTCAGAAACATTCCTACCAGCATTTTCAATTATTACTTTGCCAGTGTACCTTTTATTACACTCCTCCCTCCAATCCCTAAACTTGGATGAACAATTTTCTATTTCCTTTAGAGGACCCCTGAGCATTGCCAGGGGGGATCGCATAAATATGCTAATTGAATCCATCACAAATTTATGAGATTCAACTCCAGCTTTTCAGCAATCCATTAATTTATTTCTCCTCTGCTCCCTTTTCCATTGCCTTGAAGTAGTTATTCCAAATGTTTAGCATTAATTTCAAGCACTAGATTCCCTGCATCCACCCTTTTCGTTCCCAGCAGACAAATCTGAAAAATACAGAGGACTTTAGCCAAGAACTCCCTCAACTGTCCTCCTCTTCGTTTGCATTGTACCCTTTCTTTCCGCTTTCCCTGTAGTAGACAAACTATTGTTAGTGTTGCTTCTTTTCCAAAGCTATACCCTCCTTCAGTGAATTCAAATGTTGCTCTTCACATCTCTTTCCAAGCCATCTCTCGATCATAGCTTCCATTTCTCTTATCAATGTTTCTCTTCTACTCCAGACCCTTTTTTTTCCCCTTTCTGCTTGGGAGATGTGCTCTAAACTCTCCCCAATTTTAAATAACAAATTCTCTTCCATTAGACTTTCTTGAGGTTGGAGGGTCTGGGAAATGCAGTTTCTGGTTGAACATCTGCATTCCAGTTATTATTAGATTGCATGGAACAAAAAGCACAACTTGTGGTGGACAGCAGACTGTCTCTATCACATCGTATCTTTTGCTAGGTTTAGTGCTTAGCTTTTTGGACTCCTTTCAGCAAGTCTTTCATTAAGTCTTCCCTTTGTCAGACTCACAATTCAAGAGCTATATTCTACAACTCTCTTTTAACCTTTTCTTCTTCCTCTTCAAGCCCTGCTTAGTTCAGATAGTCAGTTCCACGACTGCACCTATCCCCTCTGTACGAAATCTTTCCCAGCTCTAGCCCCAGTCTTAACCTTTTTGCTGAGTCCCAATATCACATTTTCAACACCTTACCATTTTGAATCATCCACAAGCAACTCGAACTGGCACTATCAGGATGCTGTTGGTTACAAGCAATAGGAAACTTCTACATATTTTACTCAATGCATTTTATCTTAGGCCATAAGTAAATTTACAGCCCATGTAACAAGAGGTGGAACAGGCTCCAGGCACTGTTCGGATGTACATCAAGACTCTGGATCCCTTTTTCTGCATTTCTCTTGGCTGTGCCCTTCTCTGCATGTGGGCTTCATCCGCAAGCTGGAGGCAAGATGGATGCAACAATTCAAGTCGTATTCTAACATAACGTCATCCATAAAAAAGAAGTGTTTCACTTCCTTAAGATAAAAACTTCACAGGAGTCCCACTGAATAACATCCATGCACACTCCTAAACCAATTGCAGGCAAATGGAGTAAGATGAGCATACTTATCTTAGACCACGGTTTCTAAACTTTGAAACTACTGACATCAGGGCCAGATAATTCTTTTGTCCTAAGGGGCTATTCTATGCATCATAGAATGTTTAGCAGCATCCATGACCTCAACCCTTTACATGCCAGTAGCATTCCCCACTGTCTCCAGACATTGCCAAATGTCCCCTTAGAGGGGAAATCACCCCTGTTAAGAACTGCCAACTTAGACTAACCATGATATATCCTTGCAACACAAACAAGGACCATCTTCTCTTAAGAAGGTAGGAAATGAATATCGACTAGGAAACCAATATAATGTCCCAAACCACTTTTCTACTTCCCGCCTCCAAAATATATTTCTCCTCTTGAATTCCCAATATTGATTTAAATATCACTGTCTCGATACTCAGTGGTCCAAACTAAGAACTCTGGAATCGCCTTGATGCCTTCCTTATTGCCCACGTCCAGTCGTCAACAGTTTCTAGTAATACTGACAAGAGAAGCATCTTGTGGTTCTGTCTTCTCTCCACTTCTGTTGTCATCTAAATATCTCGGTGGTTACCTCCTCACTGTGTCTCCTGCCTCCTGCACTTTTAAGAGTTATTTTCTAAAGGACAAATCTGATCAAATCACTCTCCAACTTAAAACAATTGGATGACTCCTCATCAACCACAGAACTAAATAAAAAACCTTCAGCCTAACATACAAGGTCCTTAATGATTGATCCCTTGCCCAGTGATGGAGCTTCAACTCCAGCCCCTCTGCTTATCTTATCCTTAGGCGCTCTGAAATATTTACTGTTCCTCAAACCAGACATGGCATTTGACGCATCAATGACTTGTTTGTGCCTGTCCTGCCTGGAATGACCTCTCCACCCTTACCTCCTAATCTTTCTTCAAGTCCTTCACACTTCTCACACATTATTTCTTTTTTGGTGACTTTTATATTCCCCAGGAGAAATTAATTACTCTAACAGCTGCCTCCCCAGAGCATTTGTTTAAAAAATATAATTCTAAGTGAAGCACACTCAATGAATCACATTATATCTTTATTCAGTGTGACCAGCTAGATCATGAGCTGCTAAAGATGAGATATTATCTCTATCTCAACAGTTTCTGGCAGAGTGTTTAAAACACAATAGAACAGCTCTAAATGCAGGGTGATTGAAATGAAGGAACTGAACTGATTCCAAAGTATGTGCCCCAAATTATAAGTTTCAGGGACTAAGTCTAATCAATCATTTAAATGTATTAATCTCTCATAATAAGCCAGATTATCTGAAAAAATTCATATGCCATATAAAATGTTGATAAATACCTGTTTATCAGTCTAATAACATAAGTAAAAAACATGAAAATCAGTGTGACAAACCAGAATACAGCAATATCACCCATAAAATCATTAAAAAGTTAAAAGGGATATTATTTCCAATTCTCTGTATGATTCAGAGAAGCCATACACATGTGTGTTTCTGGAAACTAACCAAACCCTTCCTCACACCCCCCCAGTGATGAGCAGGGTATAGGCAGGCTTTCTTAGAACAGGGGCTATAGAGTAGGAATGCCCTTAGACTCCAAGAGATGCCAAACTAGAGAAGCAACCAGGTCTGAGAAATTAAGCAAAAGACATGTTTCTGGAAGAAAGAAAGGGTGTGTTGGTTTGTTTTTGCTTTTTTAAAGCCAAACCAGTGTAGAAACTAAGTACAAAGCAAAAGGGTCAGAGTAAATGGAGACCAAAAAAGTCACTAACAGAGGCATGATTGCTTTTAGTCTATTGTTATATTCCTTCACACACAAAATGCCTGAGTAGGGGATAAATATCAAGAACAGAATTTATAAAGGCCTATAAATTGGAAAAGCAACATGGTGGTATGTGTTGAGTCATGGAGATGTGTGTTCTCTTTGCCACAGAGGTCCTATTTGGGAATCTTTGCCAGGCAAATAATTAAAAAGCCAGAAGGAAGTCTGTAAGTACAAAGATATTTCTATAGCCTTCTTTATAAATAGGAAAAAAATGTAAGCAGCTTACAAGTTCAGAATAAAAGACTAATGACATCTTTTTACATTCACTCAGTGAAATTAACTCTGAGGACTATGCATCATCTATGTAAAAAACATGAAGGGACATTTTGCTATGCTGATGGACAGTGACTGTAAAGGGGTTATAGGGGGGATCTGGTATAGGGGAGAGCCTAGTAAACATAATATTCGTCATGTAAGTGTAGATTAGTGATACCAAAAAAAAAAGGGCAGTTCCTGTGTGGTAACCTCCAATGAGTTCTACACAAGGGTATAAAAGGGCATATAAAAGTGTAGGCAAAGGGTCTGTTTGTGTTTATACAGAGGATCAAAGCCTAATTGGGCTACCCCGAAAATGAACTAAGATACTATATGAAAAAGAACTTCCAACATCAGCACTCTCTGGAAGACTCATGCCAGAAGATGATCATCAAAAATCCCCGCACTGCTACAGCTGTAGATGCACTCATCCCACCAGTTCCTGGACTTGCCATGGGAATGAGGAAGGAGATATCTAAGCTGGCCTGTGCATACAGTAAAACAACAAATTTGACTGGATCTATACCGTTGGAACTCAACCAAGAATTAGGAGAAGTGCAAATTGTAGCGCTCCAAAATCTTACAACTACAGACTATTTACTGTTAAAAGAAGATATGGGATGTGAACATTCCCCAGGAATGGGTTGTTTTAATTTGTCTGATTTCTCTCAGACTGTTCAAGTTCAGTTGGACAATATCCACCATATCATAGATAAGTTCTCACAAATGCCTAAGGTGCCTAACTGGTTTTCTTGGTTTCACTGGAGATGGCTGGTAATTACAGGTATGCTTTGGTTATGTAACTGTACTCCTATTATGTTAATGTGTGTGCACAATTTAAGTATTAGCTTAAAACCTATACATGCTGAAGTTACTCTACAAGAAGATATGTCAAAGAAATAATCAATCTTCCCAGGTTTTCTTCTGCCTGCTACTTCTATAGCTTTTCTTCTTCCTTCCTAATTACAACCCTTAAATAGAATTCGTGCCTCATATCAAATTTACCGAGTATCATAATTCTTCCAAGTGGTAAAGATACCTCAAGACAAATGCTGGGCATAGAAGCTACAGGGCATAAATATGCAAAGAAGTAAAAAGCTAACCATTTCAAACAACAAGGCTTCTCTCTCACTTACCAACTTTACATTTCCCTGTATGGCCCCGGAAGATGACTGGTTAGCCAGAGACGGGTAAGATTCCTCAAGGGAGGAACAACCTAAGACAGGCACAGTCGCAGGGGGGTCATCAGGTGAGAAATTGGGGATCAACAGAGGTGAGGCTTAGAACCTCACCCCCCCGTTCTGAGAGAAATCTTCTGCATACGTGGATGTTTTATTGCCCTGGTCTAGCTTGGATTAACACATAGTCTACAGGCACACACCTGATCATCTACATTTGCCCTCTTACAACACTAAACTATGTTTTCTACCTTTATCTTGTATCTACCTACCACTTCAGCATTTTATTAAAAATAATAATAATAAAGAGAGAAATGTGGTATCCACATATAAATCAAGTATAAAAACCAAATGAGTATTCATATTTGAACTGACTGTTTATAGTTCATAATGCATGAGCAAAACCGAAAGTTTCTGTGATGACTGCCCCTGTAATGTTCACTATGTAACTTATTCATTATGTAAGAATTTGTTCTCCATGTAAGAACTTGTTTGTTATGCCTCAGAAGATTGGAGACTGATGAAAATTAGGCTTGGGGTGTATTAATAATTGTGCATTGAGCATTGACTCCCCTATACAGAATTTTATTGTCGTTAACAACCATTTGATCAATAAATATGAGAGATGCCCTCACAAGAAAAAAAAAAAAAATTACACACTTCCAATTGTAAAATAAATAAGTAACCGGGATGTAATGTATAGCATAAGGAATATAGTCAAAATATTGTAACAACTTGGTATGGTGATAACTGGTACCTAGAATTATCATGTATATAAATGTTGAATCACTGTGTTGTACACCTGAAACTAATGTAATGTAATACTGTGTGTCAACTACCCTTCAATAAAAAATAATTACCTACCAAAAAAAAAAAAAAAAATGAAGGGGTCCTTAGGACATCTGATGCTTACCTCCCAATCACAATGTTAATTTAAAAAATCACATGGTAAGGCTCTACCAAAATATATATTTTTTAATGGCTATGCCCAAACATTAGCAATTTCTGAACTTCATAATTTCACTCTCTTCCAAGCTTTCTATACTATGGTTTTTTTAAACATTTAATTTCAAGTTAGCAAGAGAATCACAGAGGTTGAGTCATAATTAAATATCATTGATTACACTTGCCTTTGCACACAGGCAGCACAAGCGCCCACCTTCACTGGGTGGATTGCCACTGAGGAAGGGCTACCCAGCCTGTTGGAGGCACTGGCCCAATTTGATCTTACTTCTTGGAAAGTCCCAGGAGCTTGGAATTCAACTCAGAACTGCAGCCATAAGCTTCGTCAGCATTGTCCCAAAGAAATGGATGGGCTGACAGCAGTTTATGAAATTTCACTCAAAAAAAATCTAAAATTAGCTTCTCTGGCACCCTGAAGGAAGCCCCGGTCTGGGTGGTTCCTTTTTCTGGGGAGGGTGAACAAGCACCTGTGGTTATCTGCCAAGCCTTGCCGACCCCTCCCGTCCTTTGTAGAAGACCAACAGTGTTAGCCTGTTGGCCATGGTGCAAGGGAGCCCAGTATTCTCGAATGCTGCACCTCCAAGGGCTTCTTCCTCTTTTTTGTACAAACATAAAATCAATCTCTTAAATCTATTTAAGGAGATATAATTAGTGCCCCAATAACACATTGCTAAATCTTATGACAGAGTGAGATTACAATATTGCAATAATGTGGCCCTTGTCCTCTCTGTCCCTTAGATTTCTATTTAGCCCATTTGCCAGGAATGGCCCAGGACCCAGCTCTTGTCTGTAATGACATAAAACTGTTACAAACACCAAAAAAAGAGGCAAGAGCTAGTTAGAGTGACTAAATGATGGCTGCACAGTGGAAGAAATTCAATTTAGTGATGGACACACAGAGTATAAATTCTATAAAAGGGTAAAGCACATTCCCACACTGCCGGAACTAGAAGCACTTTATAGGCTAAAGAGATACTACTTCTTCTGCTCCCAAACCCCCAAATCTGTTTAGAAGTGCAAAAAGATCAGATTTCTCAGAAATTCCTATTGGCATTTAGGTAGTCTGAAATGGACCTTATTGCCTTATAAAACAAAAGCACCACACTTTCACAGGAAAAAAAAAAATCATACATAGCTGTATGTCATATTTATGCTTTTGGATAGAATCTGAATTTATTTCTTTTTGTGGTTCTTCTCTCTTCTTTTTAAATGTTTATACAGTCTGCTTGTTTTCCTCTAATTTGCAATTACCCAACTGTTGTTGTAAACATATTATCTCATTTAATGCTTAAAGCTAAATAATTTTTTTCCTTTAAATTAAATAATTTCTTCTTTTTGTCAAATAAGTTTAATATATATTCTCCCTGAAAAAAAAATGTAAATCCCTTTTTTGCTCCTCTCCTCAGTATTCTTCCCCATCAGGGCTCCTGTCTAGCTCCACATCACCCTCCAGGCCTTTCTAACCACCTCTGGGATCCGTCTCTTGTAGTTGTCCTCAGGTTCTTTTGTTCTTATTATAAAATCTACTAGACCTTCCTTCCCTGCCACAGCAGTTTGCAAAAATGGCCACAGCTATCCCTACCCATGCCCTTGGCGGTGTGACCCTGCCTCCCATTGAAAGGCAGACTCCATTTCCCCCACCTTGAATCTGGATTGGCCTTGTTACACGTGTTGGCTGACACAGTACGGTGAAAGTGGCAGTCCCACGTGAAGACCTTAAGGGGATTTGCAGACTTCCCCTTACAGCTCTTGGATGAAGCCTAAGCTAGCATCTGGGATGATGGGAGACGACAAGGAGCACAGCAAGCCATCCCGACTGAGAGCATCAACCGAGAGCAGCCAGGCTCCATCCTCATGCAGCTCATCATCAGTGAGACCTGCCATGTCCAAAAGAACGACCCATCTGAGCTCAGCCGAAACTGTCACCTTACAGAACTGAGATCTTTTTTTAAATGGTTGTTGTTTTAAACCACTAAAGTTTGGATAATTTGTTACACAAGAAAAGCTCCCTAATACAGCTGCCTATACACATTCCTTAACAACACATTCTTACATGACAGGCTAAAGATTTCTCAACAATTAGACTAATTTTTCACCTAAGCACATATTATAAATTCTTACAGTTCAGTGCAAAATTCTCCTTATTTCCAAGGTTTTTGTAAAGTATATTCTTAGTCACAGTGATACCAAAGGAGGTTTATTCCCTCAAGAATCCAATATTTAGATTATACCAATTCATGTAATTTTCATACAATATAGAAATAAGTCTTTTTCTATTCCTTTTAGGATTATAACTTGCTATTTGTCAGATACTCTGCAAATTATATCTCCTTTCATCTTTTCCATGGTGATGACCAAAAAAGATTAATTCTTGTCTTCCTGTCTTTCTGGTTCCAGGGCCTATGTTTTTTCCATTAAACGATACTGGCTACTTTGACTTTGAGAGTATGTGATTAATGCCCTAATTTTTTAAAGACTTAGATATTAACTAAAACCAAAATCCTGAAGTTCATTTTCTAGTTTACTCTTTCATTCAAGTACTAGATACAGCAATAAGAACAAGCACTTTTGGTTTTCCATCATTCTCCTGAGCACTGAATCTCAGGGTTTATCTACCTACTTTCCTACTTTTCTCTCTTCTCAGAAGTGGTGACAGTGGGTTACGCCATTTTCACATACTCATTTCTACATGTGCTTTCCTGTCAAATCAGCCACCACCTCTAAAAGTTCTTATTTTGCCAGCCTCTCTTCTTATCTATGACTGAAGTAGATAGAGGAGGAGGAAGATGGAATGCAAATCAAAACATGAGAACATTCACTAAATGTAAGTTGCTAACTTTGTTCTCACCTATGATATTCAACCCTGGCTCTTGGTTACACATCTTATAAGCATTCTGGACAAGTTCTACTTCTTCCTTTATATTTTGACGTGATACCTATTCAGTAAATGGATATTGGGGAACAACAACACAAAAGTGGAAATTGTATCGCCTTCCCCCTGGTTTCATGTTGCATTCAAAAGAATCATCTTTTATGGTCTTTAACCTGAACTTTACTTTTTCCTTGCTAATGTCTATTAACATTAATATTGCACCACAGAGGGGATTTTTGTTTTTCTTCTGATAGCCATCTTTCAACAAGTCTGGCTGCAAGTATATGAGATCAGCAGTTCAAGAGCCAACTATTGTGTGGCTTATTGTCTGTACTTGCTAAACTTTACTTACCCCAGTTTGCCTCTGATTCTATCACTGAATCTATCTTGTAATGAAAATTAATGCCCTGATTTAAATGAATGATACAAACTATGAGCTATTATGCCTGCTGGCACACAGTATGTTTCATCTCATTACCACATTCTTTAAAAGAATAATGAGCATCCCTAGGGATGAACCAGAGAGTACATATCCAACATTTGCAGATAACATTTATTCACAGTTTGAAAATGATGGTTCTACCCTTTTCATGTGCTAAGCCTCAATTATAAGTTTTACCGGTCCTGAAAACTGAAATTATTCTATGGGGAACACAGATTGTGTTACTGTTGAATCAGATGCATGCCAGTGGAGCCCAGAAATTTCCATGTACAAGCTTATAAAACTTACTTCCCTAAATTCTTTTTTTTTCCTCAAATCTGCTAGGAGTTTAGTTTCCTATTCCTTGAAACTACCTTTAAGTTCATCTTATTTCTTTACAAAGAGGACTGTGTTTTATAATATGTCTGACAATTCTAAAATCTTAATATTTTGTGGGTCTGTTTTGGCAACTAGTTTTTGATGCTGGTTCTTGTTCTTAATGCCTGTCTTCCTTGGGTGCTAGGTTAAATTTTACAGTGACATTCCCATTTACTCATGGAACTATTTGTAGGAATTCCTGGAATTTACATTCCACCAGGCACACACAGGGACATCATAATTCAGGACCATTTCATTCAAATCTGTACCTAGCATTCTTTGAACTGCATAAGTGTACTTACGCAGCACATCCTTGAGAGCATCAGTCTTTGGCTCTAACATCACAATGACATGTTTATTTCATTTGGATTTGGCTTTTGAGACCTCTTCTACTAAGCACTAAGGTGACTCCCCTTGCTGTCCCCTGGCATGGGATGGCAGAGAGTGTTTGCCTTGTTCTCTGTTATCCTGAGGGTGTAGCCCTTGAGATCTCTGCTTTATGCAGAGGGAATGTCACCCCTTAGACTCCCTACCATGGATGGGCCCTGGGCTCGAGGTGATGAGGTTCTGCAACTGAGAATAACACCTGGCCAATATCCTCAAGCAGAAGTGGCTTCGAGGATCCACTGACCTTTCTGGGTCTTCATTTTCCCCCCAAGATTTTGGCCAGGTGGTTCCTTATTATTTTTTTAGCTTTCTCATGCTTTTAAGATTGCATATATGTTTTTCCCAGCTTTTTTAGCTGTTTTCAGTGGCAGAATTGGTCTGAGTATCCCAGCCCACTATGTTTCCAGAAATAGAACCTTACTCAGGGTTAAGAGACCTCAGTAAAACAAACAAACATACTCTGGGTGTCTGAAGTGTTTGTTTTCATTCTGTCTTTTAATTGCAAGTAACAAATATAGTTCAAGCTACTTCAAAACTCAGAGGGTAGTTATGAGGATATGGGTACACAGAACCACAGGAGTAATTAAACAGTCCACACCGTAAGAAGGGGAGGAGCTTTTTATGATGAGCCACAAAGATGGGAAGAAACAGAAATGCAGAGCCTACGGGCTTTGCTCTATCTCAGAGCTTCTCAAATTTTAGTCTGGAGGACAGTTAAGTCACAGCTTGCTGACTCTCACACTCAGACCATCTCAAGTAAGGCCTGAGAATCTGCATTTCCTAAATTCCCAAGTGAGGCTGATACACCTGTTCCAGGGACCACCCTTTGAGAACCACTACTCCAGTGCATCACTGTTGAAGAATGAAAGCTCTGGAGCTTCACTGCTGAGATCCCAATCCTAGCTCCCCATCTTCTACATGCATGAACTTAGTGTGTAGTCCTCCCCCTCCACACCTCAGTATCCTGGTTCAGTGACTCAGATTATCCATCTGAAAAATGGCACCTCAAGCCATATGTGGAAAAGAGTAAATGAAATAAAAGATATAAAATGCTTAGAATAGTGTTGGTATTTAGCATGCACTTGGGAATATCAGCTCTTATTGTTACTACTATCACTCACCTCCTATTTCAGTATTTATTCTCCATTTGTTTGTGTCCAAATTTGCTTCCTATTACTAACTTGTTTTTTCCTCTCTCCCTACTCGCCCTCATGCTTTGAAGATATTCTAACATAGCTTCCTTATACCTTGAGTTTACCATGACACAGACTAGACTCACTATCCCCCTTCATGACTTTCCTTACTTTATGACTTCTCTATTCCCAATCTTTGGGTTTATTAATGACTATTACATACATAGTTCTGTCCATCTTTCCTAGTTTAAGTTTCTAAGAGAGAATTTTCTGCCATGCCATCTCACATTTTATTAAGCAATCCATGAATTGACCGCCCTTGGACCATCCCTGGCCCAGGTAGCTGTGGTACAGCAGGATGAGGGTGAATTGAACAAAATGAGGCTACACAGGATTGCTTTTCAAGCAGTGACTACGAATGAGGAAGATTCATTTAGAAAAGCCTGGACATGTGGCAGACACTATGATTGACATGTATAAATAACATTATATGCTTGAATATTAAATGTCACTGCTCAGTCTGTTCTCACTAAAGCTAAATACTGTGATTAAGTTCCTTTACACCAAATGGCTTACTTTTTAACACAGACCTATTCAAATATATGAGTTTTCAGGTCATGTGATTCACACATGTTAAGATCATTGGACTTTGTCAGTAAAAAGTATAGCAGGTCCTGAATCAGTGAATGGTAACAGAGCAGGGGGAGAAACTGATCTCATCCCAAGATGAAGTTCTACGAAGAGTATATTTACATTATCTGCTTTGATATTAGTATTAGATCCATCAGTCGAGAAGCATGATTAAAGGAGTAATTTGTGGACACCACCAGAGAGATTGATGTTCAAAAGAAAATCACAATATAAACATGAAAAGCACAGTAAACATCAGTAGAGTCAAAACAACAACCCAACTCTTTCTAAAATGGGCATCAGATAACAATTCTATACAAAATGTGGGAGTTCCCTTAAAAACATCATCTTGAATTCTCAAGCACTAGGACCCTATCTTCTTACATAAATAATGGCTATAAATCCATCATCAATGAGTTTATCAAAATATTTACTAATCTTACTTGTAATGCTGAAACATCCTCTTCACATGCACATCTTTTTTTCTCCCTCTCCCTCCACCCCACCATGCAAAGCAGCAGAAAATAATGTAGGTTTCTCTTCTCAAAATACCCATGGACACAATATGTTGATACATATTTATCTTTCCTAAATTCATCTTAAGGAATTTCATCAGCTGATTCAAGAGGTTGAGTAAGAATGTTATGAACTATTCTTAATTGTATGCATTTATCCCCCACTCAGAAAACTGCTTCCATGAAGGTTGAGGATCTCTGCCCTCATGGACCCTGTCAGAGGTTACATCCAGCTCTGGGTCCTACAATCTGTTTTTTCTTTCTGACCTGGATAAATAACTTGCACAATCACTTTTTTACAGATATTCCTCCATTATGTGAAACTGTCTTATATCATTTGAACTTTTAATTATAAAATAAAGAATGCTAAATGTGCTAAAACACTACAGAACATAAAACTTAGGGCATGAATAATCAGCCAGAGAGAACGTAATGTGAGTGACTTTAGGTGAATTACATGATCTCTGTAGCTGTACCTTTTTTTTCATCTGTAAAATGGGAATACAAAGAACCTAACTCTAGCCAAAATTGGGAGAGTTAAATGAGATAATGCTCATGAGCATTTGGCCAAGTACTTATTTTTAAGAAATATAAATTTCTTTCCTTTCTTCTATAATATGCAGTAGCTGACAAAGCCTTTATTAAAATGCGATGTTTCCCTTTATTTTTACTAGGCATTTAGGAAGAAATAATGTGAAGTTCCTGGAAGAGTTTCCATTAGCTTATTATCAAAGTTAATTAATACGAAGATCTAGATCTCATGGGTGAGGGAGCAGAAGTAAAGGAAATCTTTTTTGTAGCTCTATCTTCAGCTTGATGATTCTGATCCTTCCTCAAGCAGATCATTTCAGCAACTAAATCCTCATTTTTGGAATCTGCCTTTGTTTCTCTGTATGTTCTACCAGCTCTTGACCCCACTCTTTACCCTTGGAATTTTCCCTTAGGTGTAAATTCATCCCTGTGGTTGTCTGGCAGCCCCAGGGCTAGTTCCCAGATATCTGATACCATGTCGGGGATCAACTCTCCCTCACATTTTGTTGCAGACAATGGAATCTTTCCAAGCATTATCAACTTACAGGTGTCCCTGGGTCGCGGGTGCCTATGTGTACCAGCCTCAGTGCAGCCATTTTCCACACAAACTCCCGTAGAGAACAAATCTCTGTTCTTCTCATGCCCCTAGCCCTGTTCCTTAACCTTTGGACTATGATAGCTCTTAGTGTACATAAAGAGATGAATAAGTTAATGGAGGGAGAAACTTCTATCGTTTAAGGAAGACATGAAGGTGGTAGGGAATAACATTTGAGCAAAGAAAATTTCTTAAAAAGTCTAAAAAAGTTTGCATAAACTCCCTTGATATTAAAATTATCTTGGATTTTGTGGCCTTGAGCAACATCTAAATCTCATCTATACTTTCAATTCAGGCTCCTGGAATGTTTTTCCTTTTGGATACTGTTGATATTCTTATTATCATGGCCAGTGTGAAAAAGGATTCACTTAATTACATATCTTATGCTTATGGTCTATACTGCTGAAATCCATCTGTCCTGCCTTATTAGCCTCTCTGCCTGATTTTATTACTAGGAGAGGTAAAATTTCCTTCTACTCTGATTAGTTATTGATGGACTGATAGCACAGCAACTTCTAGTTTTCCTACTTTTCTTATTCATTAGGACCCATGATTATGGAAACTAAAGTTTCAGGATTAACCTAAAAAAACCAGAAGTACACATTTCATTCACTTTAATTACATTAGTGTTCAAGCAAAATCTGAGCACCTTATTGCAAGTTACAAGTAACTAGAAGATGGGGACTCAAAAATGCCATGTATACTCAATCATCTGTAAACGGAAGTCCTGCATAACATCTGCAAACCTTTTCCTGCCAAAACTAGAACTTCATTAAAACAAATTATTGCCGTTGTTTTAAAAAGTGCAGAGACATCTAAAACTTCTCCAGGAAACCCCTTTTAAAAAATACTGTGACTATAAAATACTGACATTACAAGAAATAGTGTCAGTTATTTCTTTCCAGACAGAGTTGAAACACAGGGTAGAGTTTAAGTCTTCTCCTAGAAACAGAGGAAATCATTGTTCTAAAATACTTTTCCTCTCTTTTTTCCAGAGGGTGCAAATCACACAGTGTTCTACATGGAAATTCTTCTGGTCCCCTACAACTGGTAAAGCTGGAGTGCCTGCTGAGAGCCTGTTTAATTAGGGTAACAGGCCTGGAAATTATCCTTTGTACACAAGTTTTTATGGGTGGATGCCATTGAAGACATGCCTTCATATATTTATCGCTCTTCTCTCATGCTAAAACATAAGCATTTTTTTAGATTAAGTATATAGGACTTATGATCTTACCAATAGTCCACTCTCTCTCTCTCCTAAGACACCACCTCCCCATCTCATTCTCCTAGTCATCTTCTTCTTTAGTATTTATGTGTCTACAGTCAAAAGCTTCCACCCATGAACCTAACTTCATACTGAAGGTCACACATCCGCCAACAGAAACAGCTCTACCAGCCCACCTTAACTGTCAACTGCCTTGCAATTTCACCATCTCTGTTTTTGCCTTTGAGTCTTGAACGTGTTTTTCTCTCCCACATCCCCCCTGCTCTGCATCACCCACCCATCTTTCTCCCCAGCTACATCTCCATCCCTTCACTCAGGTCCTATTGCAATGCCCTGCTTGGGGAAATGTTTGCTAACTCCTTATCCCAGCCCCACAACCACCTTCCACTGAAGACTGTAGAAATTAATAGTCAATCAGGAGGTGGGAGAGTGTAATAATTAGGAGCTTAGATTCTGGAAATGAATCTTGGATTTCAAATCCTAGGTCTACCATTACTAGTCATGAGGCCCTGAGAAGGAAAATTTCATCTTTCTGTGCCACCATTTCCTCATACATGAAATGCAAATAATATTAGTACTTATTTTGTATAGTTGTTATGAAGATTAAATCTGTTAATGCACATAAAGCACCAAGAACAGTGTCTGATGCATAGCGACTATTCAATGAGCATTAGCTGTTGGTATTGTTTCCACATCCCACATCCTGTTATATGACATATTATATTATTATTATTATTTTCTTAATATGACCCTCCAAACATTATAAACTGTGTCAGGGAAAGGATCTTATCTAGTTTGTTTGTTGTTACACCAAATACTGTGCTTGACATAGAACAGACACTCAATAAACATTTAACGAATCAATGAGTAAGTGAGTGATTGTCAGACGATCAATCTGCCTCCAAGCCATGAGTCCAGTCTTCCATCTCAGGGAACTGATATTATATCTCTACAAGTCCATGTCCTCCACTCACAGCCACAGGGATGCAACTGCTCTAGAATTACTCCTTGACTCCTTTCACAATGAGTTCTACTGTGCATTACCTTGGAGGCTTTTGGACTTGACTCGGTGATCAGAATACTCTAACTTGATGATTTGGCTCCTGGACTAAACTATTTGATCCTTAGACTTGCTGGGTATTTGGACTTGGCTTGTTTCCTGGGCTCTTTCTAGGACTTTGTACCCTGGCTATACATCAGGTATGTACAAAAGCTGTACCCTTCGTGTACAGGGGCCGGTTTTGAATAAATAGCACCAGGGAAACTCCTGAGGTTGCAAACCAACACCTACTTATAAAGAATTCCTGAAAAATATACTAAAGAGTATAAATAATTTAAGAAAGAATGTAAAAAAATATATATATATATATAAGCATCAAAAATGAAGGAGTGGGAAACTTGAAGTAACAATGAGTGAAGAAGTTAGTAAAGTCCAATCTAAATGAACACTGACTATATAAACAAAATGACTAATTGAGGTTTAAAAAGCAAGATGGATCTAATATACCAGTTAATACGAAGAGGTTAGAAGGAAGGTGAGGAGAGTGGAGCATTCCAAGGTCCTTTATTACATAGGAACAGGATCATTGATTCACTTCATTAAGTCAACTAAATTAAGAGGAACAATGAAAAGAGAAATGCAATGTATCATTTCTAAACTACTATAAGGGAAAAAAGAGAATTTAAGGAAAACTCATTTTAATAGAAGGAAAAGAGAGAGAAAGGTTAATAAAAATCGCACAATGTAGAAAACACAAAATAAGATAATAAAAAGTCCAAATACATAAATAATCACAATAAAAATAAATATAATTAAACTTGACTATTAAAAATAATTTGAAAATAAGAGAAGGAAAAAAGATATATGAGAATACCAATCAAATACAGAATGGCATTATTAATACTAAGCAAAATATATTTAAAGGCAAAAAGTATTGCTAGAGATAAAGATAGCCACATATTTAGTGATAAAAAGAACAATTACTAGGAACATAAAACAGTCCTGAGCCAGTGCACCTAACAATATGTCCTTAAGGCAAAAATTGACTAGAGTTACAAAGAGAAATTAGCACAGCCGCAATCACAATGGGATATTTTAATATAATTTATTCAAAAACTGATAGGTCAATCGGGCAATAACTAATCAAGAGATAGGTGTTTGAACAATGTAATTAATAAGCTTGATCTTATGCCACATATAGAACTTGGCATTCAACAATTAGGAGAATTTTTTTTTCAAAAACATATGGACCACTTACAAATATTCATCCTTCCATTAAATACTATTTTCTACATGTTTTCTATGTGAGGCTCTGAGAATACAGTTGTGAAAATTAAGTCTCTGCCCTCATGGAGTTTATACTGAGTGGAGGAGACAGACCTTAAGTAAATGGATTCACATCATAGTGCTAAGCCTATAAAAAGAAAAATAGTGCAAGTTAACAGATGAGAGTACACAGGGGGCTATGTTAGATTGCTCATCAGGAAGGGCCTCTCTGAAGAGGTGACTTTGAGCCAAAAGCCATCTGAAGTCATGATAAAAGCCTTGCCAGGGTCTGGGGAAAGAAGGAACAGCAAGAGCAATGGCTGCAGAGAGGGTGTACACCTGCCTTACAAGAATCAATAGAAGACAATACACTAAAAGTGAAGTGAATAAGGAGGTCAGAAAAAGAGTTGGGAATAATGGGATCTACCTTTCATTTTAAAAGGATCTTCCGGCAACTCTGAGAAGAGGAACAGGGAGACCAATTAAAGTGGCTCAGGCTAGAGGAGTAGGGTAGTGGTCAAATTAAATCTTGAGAGTAGAGCCAGAAGAATTTGCGGAGATGAGGGGTATGAAAGAAAAAGATGAGTTCAGGATGACTCCAATAGTGTTGTCCAGAGCAACTGTGACGAAATGGTAGCACCTTTACTAAGATGGGTAACACTGGAGAAGATGCATGTTGGATGTGTATGTATGTGGGGGCAGGGCAGTGGAGCCTACCGCTGTTAAACGTGGGATACCTCTTAAATACCCCAGTGGATATTTAAGAAGGTGGCAGGTATCTCCTGTTCCACTTCTGCATGACAGTTTCCTGCCTGGCTTCTCAACAGGTCCTCTTGAAATTTCTCAAACTGTCATAAAGAAGAAGAGGCTCAATCTCCTTTCTTTGTCATAGAATCAATTCTACCTTCAATCATTCTACCCATCAAAGGACTTCCAAGCAAAATTAAACTAACATTTAGTGGATTCCGATTACACTAAGTCCTTTCGTTGGGGTAGGTAGATGGCCAGACATAAGCAGGAAGAGGGAGGGAGACTCGACTGGATGCTTGCTTACATTCTACACGTTCTATACAAGCTGCTGCTGCGGAATGGGGAGTCGGGGTGTAGAGAGTAGACTGGCCAAAACTGGCTGGATAACCAGTTGACCCTGACTTCACCTCCAAATACCCACCAACAGAGTAAAAACCACATGTCCGTACACCATGACAGTTCCAAGGAGAACCAAATATAGTCAGAACTCCCCCACCCAAGGTGAGGATGGAGCAAGCCGGAACTCCATGAAGAATCCACCTGCTCCCTTGGAAACCTAACCCTCCTAATGAATATTCATCTCTTCATATAAAAAGGCTCCCTATTGTTCCCTGCACAGCCCCCTCCCCAGCCCTCCAGCATGCACTCTTGTCTTTTTCTAAACTCTAAATCTCCAAACAACTCTTTATGCTCAATGGCTTTTCTTGTCTGGTCTTGAATTCTTTCTCAAATGAGACCAAAGTCTGGTCTCCAGTAACACTTCTGCAAATACCGTCTGATTTAAACATTAATATCCCCCTGGTAGAAGGGTGTGTGAGACAGTCATGCATGTTGTTTCTCAGCTCCATATCCAGTGACATCTTAGTGAAATTTTGACGTCAGTTAGAAATTGGCAGTGGGGGGAGTATTTATACCAAAGAAACTGCCAAATGCTATAAATCAGGACCTCTCCCCACCCCCAGCTCCAGAGCCAGCAGTTTCAAATTAACAGCACACTACTGATTATGTCTTTATTTTAGACCGAAAGAAACTGAGGCTCTCAGAGATCAAGGAAGCTGCCCAGTGACCGAGCCCAGACCCAGGACCCAGGTGTTTGACTCTGTTATTTGTTACCCTTATAGAATCCGAGTGAGTCCTTACTCTGCCGGGCTTCCTACTACATGTTTTATGTGCATTTTCTCCCCTAATCCTCACTCTCTACAAAGAAATATGATTGCCATTCTCACTTCAATGATAAGGAGTCTAAGGCTTTGTCAGCTTAATACCTTATTTAATCAAACACTGGTCTATTTGATATTGGAATCCGTTCACTCAAAACCTGTCATTATAACTCTACCAAATTTCACTCTGTCAGGATAAATCAAATCAACTGTTAATTTCCATTATAATGTAGAAAGGAAAAGAAGGAGTGACATTATCAAAGGTACAAATTTAAGTCCATGCAGGTACAAAAAATACAAAAGGGGGTCTAGTGTTAAATAACCCTTTTCCAATACTCTAGGAAAATTCCTCACAAGAGATGAAATTTTGAAAACTTTTTGCAAAGAAGAGAAAATATCTGGCGCAGGGAGACATTTCCACCAAGGGTGTGGCTGGGGAGGTGCGGGACTGGGGGTTAATCCAGGAGGTGGTGAACGTGTTCACCTCAGAAGAGCAGGCAAGACCCTCTGGGGAAGATAAAACAATAAAAATGAGGTTTCTTGTGTGCTCTGGGAAAGGGCTCTAAAGTGGAAATAATGAACTAAACAAAAAGCAAAACAGATTTCACTATGAATCTCAAACATTGATATTCCAAGTAGCATACTGTCTTTGTCCTCTAACTGCTTAAGGAAATCATGTATTTTCTTGACCTTCTTCTTAGTAAAAGGTATTAAAATGACCCACCTCATGTATTTATCTCTTCCCATCACCCATCAATCTCATTTAACCAGCCTCTCCCTGTCAGATCTGGCAAGAAAAGCTACCAGAGTTGCCCTGAAATATTTTCAGTGGCAATCAGAGTGTCTTCCAACCTGAAAACTTCAAGGAATTCCTCCCACCTGCTATAAAACAGTGTTTACAGGTAAACGCTCAAAGATTTGCTGGAAGTGGAAAAATTGTTCCAATTAGTGTGTTTGAAGTTTCCAAGTAAAGAAACCTACAGGGATACAAATTCAAAATATTTTGGAACCCATACATAATTCCCAGAATTCCTAGCTCCCCCATAATTTTTTTCCCATTTCAAAATTTAGGTAAATATCTCCACATCTCCAAAAACAACTGAAGGTTTACTAAATGTGTTAAGAATAAAAGCTCTAGTGTACTACATGCTTTGAGTAAAATTCACAATTGTTTAAAAATTCAATTTCAAGGACTTAACAGCAACTCAAACATATGAAAGCCTTTCTCCATAATTGCCTCTGAGAATCCAGTTCCTATCCAGAAAGAGATCAGAGCTTAGAGCCCATGACACTCCCTCATGCAAACATTTTAATCAGAAATTTATGGAACAAAATGAGTCTCTCTAGTAAAAAGGTTTTTTTTTTTAAGTGTTAATTAGTGATCTCAATATGGGTTGAATTGTGTTTCCCCAAAATTCATATGGTAAAGTCCTATCCTCAGGACCTTAGAATGTGACCTAATGTAGAAATAGGATTGTTGCAGGTGTAGTTAGGTAAGATGAGGTCCTACTGGAGCAGGGAGGGCCAATAATCCCGTATGACTGGTGCCCTTATGAAAAAGGGAAATTTGACACAGCACACACAGACACCACTTTGGGAACATGAAGGCAGATACTTGTGCATCTATAAGACAAAAAACACCAAAGATGGCCAGCAAAACACCAGAAGCTAGGAGAAGGGCATGGAACAGATGCTCTGTAACTCTGGGGGGAAAGTCCTGGAGCAGAATACCTTTGAAACCAAAATCAGTCAAAGTGAGAAATAAGTGGGAGAAACCCGTTTATTGCTTACACGCAGTCATCCACTTCTGCTCGCCCATGTCTCTCACGACCCCACTGCAGAAGAAGGGACCCCACCCAACCTCTCAGGCCCAGACAGACCCCCACTCCCCCTTGTAATTACCTATTGATGTGGAGATGGACTACTTCTCTCCATCCCTTGGAAACACCTATTGACATGGAGATGCACTAAGGCCAGGTGAGAGATTCTGGAAATACTCCAATTTTACCCATGGCCTCTCTGCCTTCAGAAGGAAACAACCCTGCCAACTTCTTGATTTTAACTGTGAGGCAATATATTTCTGCTCGTTAGGCCACCCGGTTCGTGGTGTTTTGTCACAGCAGCCCTAACTGCTAACTAAACTAAACTGAACTGACACAGTGGCACTGTTGCCATGCCTTCTTGGGCACATCTCCTTAACCTCATACATTTTTCAAAACAAAACAAAGTGGCAAAAAAATAACTTGTAGAAAGCTGTTTTTTTTTCAGGAAATTTTGTACATTTTGTGAGTTCCTATAATAAAAGCCTTAGGTGTTTCATAAAAGCCTCGGTAGCAGCACTGAGGACAGAGACTGAGATGGCAGTGGGGGCAGAGGCCCCCTGCTGCACACAGACTCGCTCTGAGTGGAAGGGATTCTAGTGACTGACCTGCCACCGTAGGGATAAAGTTGGGTATAACCCTTTCACCCCAAGAACGTTCCATTGTCATTGTTTGGTCTCACTGAATCCAGAGTGAACTTGTCCAGGGCTGAAACCCACTGGCAAGACAGAAAGGCTGTAGGGAAAGTGGAGCCATCAGTGGAAAACCCTGTTTGAGTGGAAGTGGAAGGTAGAGGAGAGTTCCTATGGGAAGATGCTTTGAAAAGTCATAGGATTTGTGAGGGCGTATGTCCTGTCAATGGATGCCACCACTCCAGTCCCACCTCTGCTCTCCTGCAGCCTTGCAGCCGTGCCACTGTTTCACCCAAAGCACCAGGCAGAGCTCTTTATATAGGGTCAATAGCAACATGTTGCCCACACGTATGTAGTGAGCTAGTCGACCAGGGCCAGGTGAGAATCCTGGCCACAGGAACTTTCACTTTATCCACACTCCACCCCTCCAGGATTCTCGCCTCTCAATCTATGGGCCCTCAGTCCTCTGCAATGGTCCCTGTGCAAGGAAGCTGGAACATTTTAACCAAATTCCATAATAACATAATGGAACTAGCATATTCCATCTTGCTTATACAAATAACAAAAATTACAACAAGTTGCAAGAACCCTCAAGGCTGAGGAGATCCATTATGACCAAGTGGTCATCCTGGCTGTATTCAAACCAGTTCTACACAAATGAGTTAACCAAAATGACCATGGGTGGGCCTTACAATACCCGCCTTCTCCAGCAGAAAGTCTTGCAGACACACAGCCTGATCTTGGTGCTTTGTCTCTGCCTTCTGCCCCGTCCTCAGCGGCGGGACCTGCAGCTCCAGTTTCAGTTGTTGCCACAGCTCCGGTAAGAGTCTATTTGACTTTCCATCCAATTTCTCTCTATCTGCTCCTGCCTTTATCAAATCAGCCCACATCTGGGTCCTTGTGACCTTCACGGGGTCCTTTAAATTCTTCCTTTGAGTAGCAGACCGTACTGCCTTTTGTGCTTTCATTGATTGAGCCTGAGGATAGAAGCAGAGCATAGAGTGCTCCACTCACGACCTGGGGAGGGGGCTGCACCTCTCCTGGAGGAATCCTCAGTTGCTCTGTCTTTATTTTCTTTACAACCACTGGGCGTGCTTTCAATAGAGGAGGGGTCAGTGCCCCCAGCACCACCCCTTCATCCTTCCCCAGCTCCTCCATTTCCGGGGCTGATGGCACCTTTCTCTCCACTCCCCCGAGTGCCTCCTCTGCTACATCCTTTACCTTTTCTAGTGCCTCCCAGCAATGCCGGCTCAGTCTTAAATAGCTCTCTTACCTTCACCTCAATGCCTCACAGCTGGCATTCTCGTGCTGCCTCTTCCTGTGCTTCCCTTAGGAGTACTTTCTTCTCCTCCCTGGCCTTTGCCTCCTTCAGAGCACCTGGCAGCACTGCTGTCTCATTCTGTAAGGAATCTTTTACCTCCTCCACTGGACCTCGCAGCTCACATTCTCACACTGCCTCTTCTTGTGCTTTCTGCAGGGGTCCATCCTTTTCCTTCACAACCTTTACATCTTCACAGTACCTCATAGTGATGCTACTTAAGTCACTAACAAATTTTTTACCTCCTAAATGGCACCTCGCAGCCAGCATTCTTGTGCTGCTTCCTTTCGTATCAATGCCATTTCATTCTTCAATGAATCCACAGCACTTCGCAGTTTGCATTCTTGTGCTGCCATTTCTTGTGTCTCTTTCAGGAGCATGTTCTTCTCATCTGCAGGCTTTTTTAATACTGTGAGAAGCAGCCAACCCACAGTCCCCACTGCCTCACAGGCACTCTGTTTCTCAAAGGACCTACTTACCATACCAAGGGCCACCCCTACTGCCTCAGGTGTCACCTCCACTTGCCTCCAGTCCTGGGGTGGGGCCCAGCCCTCTAGGAGGCAAGCCACATCAGACCACATACCCACTGAGGGACAATCAACTGTCTCCCCATTTATAGGGGCAGCCTGGAGGCACCCCTCCCATAAGGGCAGCCTATCTTCTCCATTGGTCAACAGTGAGTCCTGCCGACTACACCAATTGTCTTGCCAATGGGTTGCAGCCCCAGACAAGTTCACTGTGGATTCAATGAAACCGAAAAATGACAATGGAACGTTCTTGGGGTGAAAGGGTTCATACCCAACTTTATTCCCATGGTGGCAGGTCAATCGCTAGAATCCCATCCACTCAGAGTCTGCACGCAGCAAGCTGGTCTCTGCCTCTGGATCTCTCTGTTCCTGCAGCCATTTTAGTCTCTGTCCTCGGTGCTGCCACCACTCCAATTTTGTCTCTGGTCTCCTGTAGCCATGCAGCCATGCCACCATGTCACCCAGAGCACTGGGTGGAGCTCTTTATATAGAATCAATAACAACATATTGCCCACACATGTGTAGTGAGCTAGCTGAACAGAGCCAGGTGAGAATCCTGGCCATAGGAACCTTCAATTTATCCACACCTCCCCAGTGTGGTCTGCTCATTCTCTCAACACCCTTGATACACCAAGGTCAGGAGGTGGGTCAGCATTTTATTCACTCCCAGTCTATTTCTCCACCTTCAGAGAAAACACCCGCCATTTTGAGGTGCAGGCCACCGATGACACTATCTAAACCTCTTCATCACTGTCAACTGTCACCTGGAGACTTCTCAGTAATTCTTAAGAATAAAAATTTGATGCCTGACTTCGCTGCCTTCCTCGCCATTTTAAGCCCTGCTATCATCTGGGTAACTTTAACACCCATGTTCAACTCTGCTGACTCAAGTTCCTTGATCTCAATCCCAGAGACTCAATTTTGGTTTAACTTCTACCCAAGTTAAATTCTATGATCAATTACTCTGGCTATTCTCACCAATAATTACAACTTCCTTTACTCACATGCAAAATCTCCACTCTCATCAGTCTTATCCATTCAAATCTGACCCCGTGTTCATTCACTTCTGTCATTCCCTTATCAACATGCTTCCTAAAGACATCCTAACCATATCTTATTTCTTTACTCAAACCTGCTCAACAAAACCCATCCTGGATCAAACCAGTAGTCAGCCTCAGTAGTTACGCTCAGGCTACTGAGAACTGCTGGAGAAAAATCACACAGCTAGGCAGTGTTCAAGCATTACTAATCCATCTGCTGAACCACAACGCTTCCAGGAGAACCACATCGTCTATGCTTCTAGTCACCTTCTACCTCCAAAACTCCATTCTTCTTCTAAAACCCCAAAGTTAACCATCTACCACTTCCCTACTGTCTTCAAATGACCTGCCTTCCTGTTTCTTTGAGAAAATAAGAGTCCCTCAGACAGGAAGTGACCCAACATCCTCCATCCCCACTTACCACCTTATCCATGACCATGCCCATCTATGGTCTGTTTCTCTCCTATCACACTCAACCAAAATCCTTCTCCTGCCAACAGCCAATCTCTGTACTTTGTATCCAATCTCCTCTTGCTTATTCAAAGTCCTGGTTTCATAAATTATCTGCTCTCTCTTTGGCATTTTCTATCTCTTCGACTCTAGTCATTCTTCCATCAGTAGTGAAACATTCTCTCCTCTCTCCCTTCTTAAAAAGAAATGTTTTTTTCTCAGCTCTAAGTCCTAGCAACTAATTTTTATTGAGAATGTACTGTGTGCAAGGGATTGTGCTAAATTTGGGCATCTATTATTTCAATCTTCACATCAATCTTAGAGAGTAGATAATATTATCCCCATAATATTACTGAAACTGAAGAGCAAAGATCATACAATAATTAACTGATGAAGCCAGGCTTCCAACCCAGGTATCAGACTCCTGAGCCTATGCCTTTAACCACAGTGTTTAACCACAGAGTGTTATGTTTCATGAAAGAAACATATTTCATTTGCCACCTCCATTTTCTTGTGTCATTTCAGCCTCCTAGCTCTATAACCAATGAAGTTGTCCATTTTACCCTGTTAGTTTAACCTTTGTTTTCAGTAATCTTATAAATGAACAGATTAACTTCACCTGCTTAAAATTTAAAACCTTTTTATTTCCAAACACTACCCATTCCTATTACTCTTCCTATTTACCTGGACTCTCCTTTCCAGAATCCTTTATGAACATCCTTTCTTCTGTCTTTTAAATGATTCTTTTCCCCATAGTTATATACTGTCTTCCCTCTGTTCTCCAACTACATACACTTTTTGGATGATCTCATTTATTCCGATGGCTTCAGCTGTCATCTATATAAGTTTCAAGTGGACAGACTAGCTACTTGGCACTATTTATACTAACCCTGACAGTTGGAAACACTGAGGGGTGATCACTGGAGACAGACAGGCTCCCCAAACAGATCCACACAGAGAGACATTTACTTTGATAAGCCTCACCATCAACCAAGGTCTGACTCTCAGACTTACAAATTCAGAAACCGCAACTTGACACTGTCGGAATATGGTAAACAATAGTCAGATGTATAAAACTACTGTGCCAAAATATGAGTTACCAGCGAGGAATATAATTGTCTGGTGAATCTGATATATGTGCCTGTCTGAGCAAAGCATTCTATCCCCGTAAGGAAAGTGCATGACGTTAGAGTATCAGGAGGCTGTTTGGTGAGCATGCAACCAAAACAAGGAGAGTTAATAGTATGATCCAAATATGCAATGACACCATTATATATTTATAAGGATAAAGAGTCTATCACCAAAATTTGAATGTTACTTATGGGTAGGCTGGTTATTTAAGTGTAGAATGAGCTAAAACTCTAAACCCTGGATAGAATGTGGCCAAAAAAAACCCCCAAACAATTCATTTATAAATGGGTAGAGGACCTGAATAGACATTTTTCCAGGAAGACATACAGATGGCCAGTAGGGACATGGAAAGGTGCTCAAACATCACTACTCGGCAGGGAAATGCTTCTCCCATCCTCTGTGAATTCTCTCCAAACAGGCCTTCACTCCATGGTTCCCACCAGTTCACCTCACTCCTCTGGTTGAGTCAACAATGACTTCCATATTACTAAATGGTCAGTCAATTCTCACTCCTCCTCTTAATTAACCAACTGATGCTTCTTCCATGAAATGCATTCTTCTTTTGACTTCTAGAATAACACACTCTTCCCCTCCCTGTCTGACTTTGATTTCTCAGACCACTTTGCTGGTTTTCCTCATTCTCTGACCCCAGAGCTAGGTTCCTCAAACCTTTACTCTTCCCTCAGTGGTCTCATGGAGCCTCACAGTCCTAAAAACTATCTGTATGCATACCTTTGGATCCCAAATTTGTATCTCTGATCCAGACCTCTCCCCTTGAATTCTAATCTCATATGTCCAACTGCCTTCCTAATATCTCCACTGGCAGTACCAAAAGGCATCTCAGACTTGAACACATCCAAAAGTAAAAGCCTCACTCCTCCCACTCTCTCATATCTGCTTCCTGTTCATTCCCACCTCAGTAAATGGCTATGCTATGCTTCTATTCACTCAAGCCAAATCCTCAGAATCTGCCGTCTTCTCTTTTCTCACACATCACATCTAGTCCGTCAGTAAACCCCTTTTGTTCCATCTTCAAGAAATATACAGAATCCAACTATTTCTCAAAGCTTCCACCGCTACCAACTTCACCCAGGATATACCAACCTTTCATGTGTGAGGGATGCAATAGTTTCCTACACTCCCCATTTCTGCCCTTTCTCTAAGAACAGTAAGAATGATTATGTGGATTCGTAAGTCAGATCATGGCACTGCTCTGTTCAAAACCCTTAAATGGATCCCCATCTCATGTACAGAAAAGCCAAAGTCACAGCGGCCTGCAAGACCTCTCATGATGTAGCCCCATCATCCCTCTGACCCCTCCTCCAAACTCCTCCCTATCAGTCACGGTGCCCTAGATATGTTGGTCCTTGCACCATCCCTTGAACATGTCAGGATGCTTTTGCCATATTCAAGAACATTTCATTTATTGTTCCTCTGTCTACAAAAGCCACTCCTCAGATATCTTCCGAGCTCACTGCCTCATTGCCTTCAAGTCTTGGTTTGAATGTAACCTCTTTGGGCTCTTCCCCGAGCTACAGCTTTAAAATGTCAACACTCTCACCACCACCTCAAACTCCTTGTGACCTTTTTCTGCTTTTTATTTTCCCCAAAGCAGTTATCACCCACAAACATACCATGTGTATTTTAATTATTTTCTTTATTGCCTGTGTGCCCCCCAGTAGAATGTAAGCTCAATGAAAGAAGGAGCTTTCGTCTGTTTCATTCTCTTTTGCATCCCCAGCATTTGAAGCAATGCCTGAAACAATAGCTAAATGAATGAATGAATGAAGCCTGACATAGATACCCTGGAGAAAGAAATGGAGACATAGTTGTGAGAGAGAAGAAGAAAACTTTTCTTTATATAAAGTGCTTCATTAAAACAGAATTCCCTGTTCTCTTTCCTCTGTCTCTGGTATGTGACTTACAGGGAGGAGGAGAAACAGAAGCCTGAGTGATGAAAGGACTACAGTCAAGGGAGACCACCAGTCCTCCCCAACAGCTGTGTTCTGAGGAAGACAAAAATATGTTTTGAGTGTTGTGAAAAGCACAGCAAAAATTAACACATAAGAATCAACAAGTTCAGTAATAAACTAATGCCAATGAGTATGTAAAGAAATCAGAAACTTTATATATGCTGGTGGGAAAGTAAAAGGGTATGGCTGCTTTGGAAATCAGTTCCTCAAAAAACTACATAAAGTTACCACCACCCAGCAATTCCACTCCTAGGTACATACCCAAGAGAAGTGAAAGTATTTTCTTTCATGTTCTGAGCATCAAATTTCAATGTAGAGCCAGGGGATCCTCCACAACTCCAACACGCAATTCTTAGATAACAGCAGGGTGTCTGTGAATTCAACTCAGTTCAACCCTATTCTGATGCCTATCTACCAGGAGATAACATCAAATTCCACAGATTAAGTGTTCAGGTTCACAAGACTCCCTCTTCCCACCTACTTCAGATGCTAGTCACAAGCCCAGTTATCACCTGTACTTCTGACCAACTGGCTACAGAT
This sequence comes from Manis pentadactyla, assembly GCF_030020395.1. Lineage (NCBI taxonomy): Eukaryota > Metazoa > Chordata > Mammalia > Pholidota > Manidae > Manis > Manis pentadactyla. The sequence goes on along the minus strand of NC_080027.1, from coordinate 113,160,421 downwards.
CAGAGGTTCCCACAACCCCTCCTTTTACTTCACATGCCAGTTGCAAGTCCAAGTTGCTACCTGTGCTTCTGACCAACTGGCCATAAATCAGAGGTTCCCATGACCCCCTTCTTGAGTTTGGTTAATTTGTTATAGAGGCTTAAAAAACTCAGAAAACCTGTTTACTCACCAGGTTACCAGTTTATTATAAAAGGAATATAACTCAGGAATAGCCAGATGGAAAAGATGACTAGGGCAAGGTGTGGGGGAACAGGCACAGAGCTCAATGCCCTCTCAGAGCACACCATTTTCCCAGCACCTCTACACATTCACCAGCCCAGAAGCTTTCTCAGCCCTGTTCTTTTGGGTTTTTATGGAGGCTACATTACATAGTCATGATTCATTAAATCACTGGCCACTAGCAACTGATTCAACCTCCAGCCCCTACACCCACCCTAGAGGTTGGGGGTGAGACTACATGTTCCAAGCCTCTAATCACATGGCTGGGTTCTCCTAGAAACTTGCTCCCACTCTTAGGCAGGGGCCAAAAGTCACCTCATCAACTTAACAAAAGACACCTTTAGGGCTCTCATTACTTAGGAAATTCCAAGGGTTTTAGGAGCTTTATGTCAGAAATGGGGACCAAGGCCAACTATATCTATTTTTCTAATAAATCACAATATAACATATCCACGCAGAAACTTTAACACTTTTATGGAAGCATTATACATAGCAGCCAAAAAGTAGAAACAACCCACACATCCATTGTGGATTAACATAGCATCAAAATGTGGTACATCATACAATGGAATATTATTTGGTCATTAAAAGAAAATAAAGTACTGATACATGATACAACATGGATGAATCTTGAAAACCTTATGCTTAAGTGAAAGAAGCCAGTCAAAAAAAAAAGACCACATATTATATGATATCATTCATAGGGAAGACCAGAACAGGAAAAATCTAAAGAGACTTAAAAGTAAGTTAGTGGTTGCTCGGGGCTGGGAGGATGATGATAGGGGTCAGGGGACTGATAACTAAAAGGCATGGGGGATGAAAATGTTCCAAAATTGGCTATGGTGATGGTTGCATATATCTGTGAAGATACTAAAACTCACTGAATTATACATTTTAAGTGAATGATTGTATAGTAAGGGAACTGTATTTCAAGAAAATTAATAAATTTAATACTTTAAATGTGATTATGAAAGTGGAAACCATCTTAAGCATAGTTGGCATCAAAAGTTTGGCTTGACTTTCCATGTTCCTGGTCCTTTCTGGTACTTCTTCCTGCTATGGATGAGTCATTGATCCTTCAACATGGGCTTCCTATAGGCACCTCTTCTGAATGATTTGATAATACCTCCTGTTATTATCAAAAGAAGATAACCTCCTGTTAATCTTCTTCTTGTATGTGTATGTTTTCATGTATTTTATTTTTATCCCCACCTGCAGATATACACCTTGCCCCAAACTATAATTCAGAGGTCCAAGCAATCATCTCAAAGGCCTAAAGTTTTTGTCAAATGACTTAGACTATACCCCAGATCTTATGTATTATTTCATCTAGCTAAAGCAGGAGTAGAGGTCAAAGGGCTTTGAAAAGCTGTAAGTAGTCAAGGGCACTAATATAATTATTATATTAAATTCCACCCATTATTTCTTTCCTTGTCTGTTGTATCACCCAACCATAGAAATATGTTAGGGACTATGAAAAAATAAAGGTGGAAAACAGAAAAAAAAAAAAAAAGGCACATGTAATACCTAATGTCACAGAAGTGACTTTAGAGATGTTCAAATCCAATTCTCTCATTTTATAGTACAAGAAACAAATTTTAAAAGGTAAATTGACTTTTAATGTCACTCAATAAAACAGCCAATCCCCATTCAAGGCCCTTTTTGTCATTCCAAGCTGACCACCAATCAGAAGTACAAGGAAATCAATAATCAATTATTATATTCACACATACAGAGAAAATGTCAAACAAAGATAATATTACAACCCATTAAAGTGAAATAGTAAACGAAATTATTAGTGTTTTAACTTCTATTTTCCTCTTTATCTTCAAAAAGTTTAATCTTAGGTAACAAACACTTGGCCACTTCTTTCTACTTTGAATCACAGGGGAAACAGAATTAATAATTTTTTTCTGAATTATACATAAAATTAATTTTATAGAACCACTGAATCATTTTCTCTTATTAATTCAAAAAAAGCTCTAATCTATTAGGCATCTGTTACTAGCAGGCCAAGTTGCTCCACTTTGAAACATTACTGCCAAACTGTAGGAAAATCAACTGCCACAAACTTTGAAGCAGCACACCCCAATATAATTTATTCCAATAATTCTTCATATCACATCAAAATATGATGATCCAGGTTCCATTTACGAACTGAGGCAATTTTGTGTTCTACTTGCAGCAACATCATAAGAGTCTTTTGGGGAAGAACAAACTGGTATTAATTAGAGAAAATAATTTTTACTTAATTTTTTAGCCAACTTCAGATTTATCCCTAAAGAAAAAGTGTATTTTGGCTATTCCAAGGTAACAAAAGTCTTGAACTGCATCAGAATTGGCATCTTGCCATTTAATAAGCAGAAACAATATGAGAGGCGTCTTCCTAAAAACAGTCAATGACCATTCAAGTCTTTATTCAAATATTAAGACCATTTCATGTTTCATCAATGTAGAAATTACTATAAGTGTATGTGTGTCCCAGAAATGTAGGATGGGTTATTGTTTTCATCATTCAAAGAACAAAAAAATCCTAGAAAGTTCAGTTTCCCTCTATATTTCTCCCCATGCTATGTTTTTCAACAGCTGAAACCTGCCACATTTAATACCCAGCAACAATTTGAATTCATTTATGTTTGTCAAATGCTCAAAGAAAGAATTTGAGATTCCGAACATCAAGCTCTCACTATGAAAGAGTCTGTGTCAAGATCTTCCAGTGAAGAGAGAATTTCAAAGGTGGGGGGGGCGGGTGGAATGTGGGAGAACAGTAGCGGGGGAAAGGGGGATGCGGGGGAGACTTTTAAGAAACCATTGCTATTTCTTCCACTGGGCAGTCCGTCGTGCTAATGAAACTCAGGTGGGGGTGTTCAAAAGCAAGCCCCAGGGCTCCCCCTGCAATGCTACCCTCAGCGATGACAATGAGGGTTCCTCAGAGCCTCACAGAGAGGTGCCACTTTAAAGAGAAACTGGAAAAAGTAAATAGGATCGTATTACAGTGGAGCAGCTGAAACCCATGGCTTTAGGGCAAAAAGTAAAGTTATTTTGCTTCAACTACCTTTAAAGAGCCCCAGCACACCAAATTATATGCATTTCTACTAGATGAGACACGGACGTAATGTTTGTGCCCATCTGTGAACCTAACTAATGATGACCTGGTACAAAGATGAATAGATTCAGTTAAGAAAGGAATGGCTTCTCTTATTTTCATCTCTTTGGTTCCACTAGTTAGTAATTACTTCCAAGCTTCCTTGTGTCTCAAACAGGTTTTTGCCCCTAAATCAGTTACCCTGCATGTGTTTCAACCTGGATGTTAGCTCTTCACGTATTGCTTCTGAATACTCATGTCGCAATCTGTCTTCAAAACATTCTTTAGCTCTAGAATAAAAAAGTCAATTAACTGCGATTTTGATGTCGTTGCTCAAACCTCTGGATTCTGTTTTTCATAACTCCACATCTTCGGGTTAGGGGACTGCCCGAACAAGCACCTTAAACAAGTTATCTACTCCGTGACGGAGACTTGAGTGGATATCAGAGATCAAACCCAGATGCCCATGAGCAAGTCTTTGTTACAACTGTTTTCAGCTACACGTTTTTAAGTCTTAAAACTTCCCGACACTGAAAGCGTTTCATAGCGTTAAGACATAATGCAATCACGAGAAACAACGAGCACGGAGAATAAATATTTCCCTTACCTGGATCATGGAAAGGCACCAAAGCGAAGTTGTAAAGCGGTCTCTTAGGTCTTTTCAGAGATGTCTCCAAAATTTTGGAAGCCCCTTCGATAACCTGAACTAAATCATCGTACATGGAACCAGTCACATCAAACACAAAAGCCAAGGTGGAGGCCCCCTCGGGAATTTCCTCAGCCCCGACCTCTGTCTGGGGGCTTGCATCGTGCGCTGGGGAAGAATAAAGGAGAGAAAACAGGAATACTGTGTGCACAATGTCCCAGGAAATCATTTTCTTTTTTCCCCCTTTTTTCTGAGCGCCTAAGCACTGTGCTTAGCCCTCCTCAACAACAGGCAGCGGGGGTGCTGTCAGAGCCACTCATCAGACTCCGAAAATCTCTTGAACAAGCAAAAAGTTCGGAGCTGAGACCAGCTGGGGACGAGCCCCCAGCCCGAATGCCCGCAGGGCTGAGCAGGCGGAGATGCGGCGGCTTCCGTCGGGACGCAGCTTCCTCCGGGACCGCTGCCTGCCCGCGGCCCCGGCGGCGTGGGGCGGAGTGCGGGCAGCGCGCCCGGCCGGTGCCCGGGGCCGCTCCGCGCCGAGTCCGCCGCTGCCTCCCGCCGCCGCTGTGCGCCTGGCCGCCGCCGAGGCTCCCCCGCCACTGAGCGCCGCTTGCGGCGAGCCGGGAGGGCAGCCGGCGCCGCCGCCTCCTGATTGGCCGGCGCAGCCCCTCCTGCGCTCGCGGCCCCCCTGCCTCCAGGGCGACTTCTCGGCCCTCCGAGTCCGGGGTCCCCGCACGGCGGGGAAGGGCTCGGTGCCGGGCCGCCCACCCCCACCGGCGCCGTTCCCCTGCGGAGCCCCGTGTGAACAATGGCCTCCACGAACGTGCGGCCCAGACCCACACCGAGGGCACCGCACTAACCAGCACAAAGGGAATGTTCTGTGTCTACTGTGCACCACGCTGCCCCGGGCGCCCCTCTCACAGTTCCCCGCAGAAGCCACGACGTCCTGGCCGGGCCTCCGAGGGGGAGCTGGAAGCTTCCCTCGGGAGCTGCAGCCGCACGACCTCCCCAGGGGACCGGGCTGCTGCGGGGAGGGAGGGCGGAGAGAGCCGGACGGCACCGAGCGGGAGGAAAAGGATAGAGGCAGCAGCGGGAAATGAGGGGGGGGCGGCAAAAACTGGGGAGTCACCGACGGTAGTTAGGAAAGACGGTAGAAGGGAAGGAAGCTGGATGTGAGGACAGGTTGCAAGTCCAGTGGAAAGGATGAGAAGAGTGGATTCATATTAAAGGAAACACTGGTTTTTAGCTTCATTATCAAGATCCATATTTGCGGAGCAGTTTGAATCCTCCTCTCAACAGGATCAGGCAGAATAAGATCCCCATTTCACATTTCCTCCCATACAACAGCCATGTGCCAAGTCTCAGCCAAAGATCCATTTCAAAGGTGTTCCCCTCTATGACATTTTCTTGCCAATAAGTAAGGAAACCTCACCCTGGAAACATGACAAAATTTTTCCATGTTGTAATTATTGCATACATTTCAAGACTAATAACAGATAAGAAGGTGGACAAAGTCAACCATAAGCTAAGGATTCTTTGCTTCATTTTAATAAAAACATATTTCCTTCCTGATAAAGAAGGTGGTCTAGACCCTGACATTTAAAGATGGGCAAACAGGCATACTGGTCCGTGTTGGAATGTGAATTAGACCCCCCATCCAACACAGAGGCAGCCTGAGGAAGAGCCAGCCCCATGAGCCTTTAATAGTTTGCAAATGTCTTCTCTTTCAGACCCAGCAGCTCTGGGACCTGAGTTTATGGTACCTATAAGTCATGTCCCTTAAAGGAAGCAGACAAGCCTTTTGGGCTAAGTGGGAATATGAGAGAAGAGGGGCAACTTCCTTGCTTTCCAAGTAGTATTTCCTTGAGTAGCCTACTTCTTTGTTTATTTAAAAAGGTTTGCATTCTAAACTCCAGTTTTCGCTGACAGCTGAGCTGTTCCAGGTGTTTCAGGGAGGTCACAGAGCCCAATGTTCAGTTTTGCCTCAGATAGCCTGGGTTCAAAACCCAGCTGTAACACTTCTTGTATCTTCAGCAAGTTACCTAGCTTCACACCTTCATGTATTCAGCTGTGAGTGGTAATAAAGATAGTTCCTACCAAAAAAGGATTAAATGATCCATCCTGGTAAATGTTTCATGTTCATTTGGAAAGATTGCATATTGTTGAGTGGAATATTCTAAAAAGGTCAATTAGGTCAAGTTGTTTGATAGTGTTATTCGAGTCTTCTATATCCTTACTGTTATGTGCCTACTTGTGTTATCACTTATTGAGAGTAGAGTAGTATTGAAATCTCTGACTATGCTTGTGGATTTGTCTATTTCTTCTTGCAGTTCTCCGAGTTTTTGCTTCATGTATTTGAACCTCTATAATTATATGCATAAATGTGTAGGCTTATTCGTCCTCTTTATTAATTGACATCTTTATATTACGAAGTTAGCTTTGTTGTCGCTGGCAATATTTTTGGTCTGAAAAATACTTTGTCTGATAATAACACAGCCACTCCAGCCATCTTTTGATTAGTATTAGTATGATATATCCTTTTCCATCCTATCACTTTAAATCTGTTTGTGTCTTCTTTATTAAAGTGTGTTTCTTGTGGTTATCATACAATTGGGTCTTACCTTTATTATGCAAGTGAACAATCTCTACCTTTTAATTGGAACTTTTTAGACCATTTATATTTAGTGTGATTATGAATATGGTTGGGTTTAAATCTATCATCTTGGTCTTTGTTTTCTCTTTGTTTCATCTGCCCATTGCTTTTTTTCCTGCCTTCTGTTGGATTTTTTTTAAATGTTATATGATTTCATTTTATTGCCATTGCTAGTTTATTAGTTATAAATTCATTTCATTTTAATGGTTGTTTTAGGGTTTATAGTATACATCTTTAATTAGTCTTCCTTCAAATAATATTACTACTTCATGTATAGCAAAATAGAATTATATACCCTCATAACCTTTTTTTGCTATTATCATCCATTTCGTATTGTATTACTATATTTTAAAGCTCACAGTACTCTGATGTTATTTTTTTAAGTAGTCAGTTTGCTTTTAAAGAGATATAAATAATAAGAAAAAAATTAACACATTTACCCATGTAGTTACCATTTCTGGTGCTGTTCAGACCTTTGTGTAGATCCAGAATTTCTCTCTAATATTTTCCTTCTCCGTGAAGGACTTGTTTTAGTATTTCCTGCAGTGCAATTCTGCTGGTGAAGAGTTCTTTTACTTTTGTGTGTTCGAAGTCTTTATTTCCCCTTTATTGTTGAAAGATATTTTTGTGCTGGGTAGAGATTCTAGGTGGACAGGTTATTTTTCTTTCAGTACATTAAAGATGTCACTCCACTTCTTGCTTACATCGCTTCTGGAAGAAATGTCTATCATGTTTATATTTGTTCCTCTATATAAACTATATCTTTTTTTTCTCTTGATGCTTTTAAGAGATTTCTCATTCACACTGTTTTGAGCCATTTGATTTTGATGTGTCTTGGTGTGGCTCTACTTAGATTTCATGTACTTAGGGATGGTCAAGTTCTTGTATCAATGAGTATAAGGTTTTCACCAGAACTGGAAATCTGGGACCTTTATTTCTTTAAATACTTTTACCTCCTTTCCTTTGGTGATCCCAATTTGCATATATGAGGCCACTTAAAGTTGTTGCACAGCTCACTGATACTCTGTTCATTTAAAAGATGTTTTCTTTTCTCATTGTGTTTCATTTTTGACAGCTTCCACAGCTATTTCTTCAAGTTCACTGCTCTTTTTTCTTCTTTACAGTCTGTTCTGCCATTTGTCCCATCTAGTGTATTTTTCATCTCAGACACTGTAGTTTTCATCTCTAGAAGCTCAATTTGGATCTTTTTTGTATCTTCCATGTCTCATTTTAAGTGTATGAATGTGTGGAATACAGTTAAAACAACTGTTTTAATGTCCTTGATCTGTAATTCTAACATCTGTGTCAGTTCTACTTCACTTTCAATTGGTCAGCTTTTCTCCCTGGTAGGGGTTGTATTCTTTTGCTTTCTTTCGAGCCTTATAGTCTTTGATTGGATGTCAGACATTGTGAATTTTACCTTCTTGGGTACTGGATCATGTTGTAGTCCTATAAAAAATTATTAGGCTTTGTTCTGAGACAGAGTTAAGTTATTTAGAAACAGTTTGACACTTTGGGGACTTTTGGTTAAATTGATTAGGTCAGACCAAAGCAGTATTCAGTCTAGAACTAATTATTCCCCATTACTAAGCAAAGATCCTTCAGTCTACTCTATCTAAACTCTGCGAATCATGAGGTTTTCCAGTCTGGCTGGTGGAGACAGACCTATTCCTACCTCTCTGGGAGCACAGACACTGTCACCTTTATTCCTTTTAAGGGGTACTTGCCTGGTCTGTGGGTAGTTTCCCTATATGCTTATCATTACTCAGAAGAATATACAAGGAATCCCAGTCAGACCTCTAGTGTACTATCTACATAGTTGCTTCAGTTACTGTCTCCTGGAAACCTAACTGTCAGTCTCCCTGGATTTCTAGCTCCATCTCCTCAACTCAGGCAGCCTCTGCTCCCCCTTGGTTCTCCCTCCACACAGTGATCTGGAACTCTCTGAAGGTGGCAAACTGGAACAATTACAGGGCTCACCTCATTTGTTTCACATCTCTCTGGGATACTTGTCCTTTGCCTGAAAATAAAAGGAAAGGATGCTTATAATTCATTTTTTTTTCCAGTGCTTGGCAATGCAGCAAGCACTCAAAGAAGTTAAGCATTATTAGCACCATTATATGTACTTAAGGATACAGCTTTGAAAGTTTGAACCTATGTGTATACGCACTGGGGACACAATGCTTTGGGAGGGACAGATAACCAGGGAGGAAGCTTTTTATGTATTTATAGGCCTTTTGTAGCTTCACATCCTATCTAAGTGGGTGTAGTACTTAAGAACATGTTTAAGGTCCACAGGGCACTGTGGTGGGGACAGAGGGGTGACAAAGAAAACAAATATTTAATATCTTCAAAGGTAATTTTACTTACATATGTGTATATATAGAAATACCTATTTATCTTCCATAATCCCAGATACATGTGTTTGCTGTAGTTCCACATAATTGATGACTACGTGATTTGGGACACAGGAGAGACGTAAATGGGCTCTGCCGCTCCTTTTCAATTAAGTTTGATCTCTGTTGAAATGCAGATCTACTTTATCTGTGAATCAAGTCTTGCTGCAGCCACTAATCATTTCAATTCTGTCACTCACAAACAGATCCTACTAAGCAATTTCTAAAACTCATTTCAGCTGTAAAATTTTCTGACAGTCTTAACCAAAATTCCCCATAAAGCAGAGCCTGAAATGAGAGTTGGGGTTTGATTCCAAGGTGCAGAGATGATGGATAGGGGGACTGAAGCAGGGAACAAGGGAGAACCAGTATAAGGAGATATTATGAAGTTGGCCTCTGCTATGAGCTGCTGGTTACTGGGTCCCATGAAACCAACCCAAAACCCTTATGTTAGGTGTCCCAACACTGTTGTGAAGGAGAAAGGAGAGTAGAAAGGGTAAAAGAGGGAATCACCCACCCCTCAGCTCCCATCCTCACTGGTCAAAGGCTTACCCCATAGGACCTAAACAACTCTGTGATTTGGGGTCCCACATACATGGGTGCCCATCTGGTTTCCTTGGCATCCTGCCCCAAGGCATCCATAGACAAGCCCAGGACAAAGACAGAGGGGGTATGACACTGTCAGGTTGTTTCTGAATGAAGCTTGTTGGAGCTTGGATCATATCCTGCAGGCATGTGAAGATCCTGAAAGCATTTAAGCTGGAGAGAAAAAAGATTAGAGATATACTTCGGCAAAAACACTCAGACAATAAGTAAGAAATGGAATCAGGGAGGAAAGTGAGGAAAAGGACAAAAATAGTATGCTGCAGTAATAAATGAATGACATTCTACATCTAAGGAACTGAAACTTGGAGAGTTTAAGCCATCCGCCTAAGGTCAAGTTAGTAAGCAGCAGAACCAGGACCTGAACCCAGGCAAGCTGCTGCTTTTCACTGCTTTGCAACCCTGCCTGCGGGCTCTTAAGTTATGAGGGGAAGAACTAAGACAATACCCATAGACGAGGAGAAACTCAGAGAACAACATCAAAATGATTTGCTCATTGTCAGTTTCTTTTTACGAAAAGATCTGCAGAAGTAGCTTGAAACAAGCTCAAGCCAAAACCACTCTAAAGGCTCTGGAGACAGAGGCCAGGACAAGAGGAAAAGGTAAAAGAAGATTAAAGTTTACTGAGAGCCTATGCCCAGCCTTGATCTATCTTAGGATTCCCCCGACCCACCAGTTCTCCCAGGAAGTCCTAGAAAATCCAGGAAGGTCGTGGATGGGAGTGGAGGAGGGTTTAGCCTCCTCCTGGAGATCCGTACCCAACGGTGGACTTCGCAGTAACAGGTAGCAGATTATGTAACTTCTCCAGTGTCATGCAAATAAGCACCAAATTAGCTCTCAAAAAGTCTCTGTATCTAAATTCACATCATCAATGCTCTATTTGGGGGAGCGTGGTCTACAATAAGGTAGCATTTCTTAAAAAGTAGCTCAGCACATTCAATGCAGAGTCAATACTGAAATCCTCTCTCTGATCCAGTTTTCTCCCTTGAAGTTCCTCTACCTGCCCTGGAAAGGATAACTCTGCTTGCTGGCCAAGTATGTCAAGGGATCACCTAATTAGAAGCATTCATCACACCAGGCCTGATAAAGCCTAGTTCAGAAAAGCCCTGACTCAACAGAATAAGAGTCCTGAAGAGGATTATTCTAAAGTAGTGGGTACACACATTGCTTTATTGTAAACTGCCTCCTGCAGATCACTAGATGGTTTGATGTTTATCTCCCATGATCCTTACACAATGTTTGGTTCTCTGTGTAATGAGGCCCCGGATTATTTTATGTTTGCCTTAGCACACTGCTGCAGGGTAGGTGACTTGCTATTACAATCAAACGAAAAGTAGAGTACTTTTGCCCCAACCATACTGGTTGGCCCTGCTGTGAAATGAAAAAAAAAAAAATTAAAGTTAGATTTTTTTTCTTGTCTCCCTTAAGAAAGCAATAAAAGGACAGAAAGCCATCGTGTTGTAACTGGAAAATTAATCACATCAAATATTCTCCTACTAATCAAGTTATAAGTCTGAAATTGGCTTATATGAAACAGATGTTTACATACTTATTCTCCTTTGGTACTAATGTCAAGAGAAGAAAGCACAGAATAACTATGCCATGGCGTACTTTGAGGAATGGAACACTCTGCTTTTACTTTTTTTTAATGAAGCCACAAAGCCTGTGGTCAGCAAGGGGAGAGCACCAGGGCCTCGTCTCCTATTCCTAATATAGGCAAAATTCGCATCATCTGCAAAGGAATGGGAAGTAAGCCGCCTAAGGAAGAGGGCACTGGCTCGTACAAGTGGGAGAGGACATGGGCAACATTTGTCTGGTCAGCTTGTCCAAACGGAGCCTCCCTTTTGGCTCAGCCAGTGTCCTAGTTCTCTAGGACTCATGATTCTGGTTTGTGTTTCAATTGCAATCTTCTCTATAAGGCCCTCATCTATCCATCCCCTCCCCAAATAAAGATCAAGAGACCTACAAGCTATCCTCATACATCCTGGGGGAAAGTTTTGCAAACTTAACTGAATGCTTAACAGAGAAAAGGGGATTGAACCAAGAATGAGTCAGCTTCACTTTCTAAAAAAATGTTCAAGAGATTAAAATTGACCCTCAATGATCCTTCCCCAGATGTCTTCTCAAACCCCTATCCTCTCTCTCACAGATAACTGCTGTCCCCATAAAGTCAGAGTCTGGGCAACATTCATACACCCAGTCTTTTCTGCAACTTTAATCCAACCCCAAAGGTGGAAAAGATTTTCTATTCCAGAACCTTCACTTTTTCAGAGAGAAACAGGACCGGAGGGTAACCTGTCCAATATCTCATGAAACCTTGTGAAGTAGTGCTGGAAGGATATTTTGGACCTATAACCATCACTGGGTGTCCTAGCTAATATTTATTGAGTACTTACCATGTCCAGGTAGTATTTTAAGTGATTTAAATGTACTAACACATTTAATTATCTTCAATTCTCATTTCAAAACTATGAGGTAGTTAATAGAATGATTCCCAATTCACCGAAGAGCAAAGTGAAGATGACATTCACCCAAAGACGTTAGATCATCTGTCTGTTCCCACAGCTCATCACTCTCTCCTTCACTTTTATGCTCCTCCTCCTCTGCCTCCAGTCCACAGTTTCCCTATTATTTTACAGTAAAGTTGAAAATTTTAATAATGAAACTTTAAAATATATTATTTGCTGTATAGTATATTTCAAAATTACATCCTTAATATAATGCCTAGACTATATATTCTTTTCAGAAGATGGAAATACCACGGCCTTCGTTGATTTTGCTTTGTGAATTAGCCAGGAAGCATTCTTTGGCCTTGAATGGGCTTTTCATGCCCCCAAAGCCTATTTCTGAGCTTTCTCCTTCATTATTTATCAATTCAGACTAATTTTACATTTTTTCCATGATTACATGAATTCCTTGAGAATGAGGAATGTGTTTGATTCATTTTATAAACACACAGTGCCTGACACACAGTAGGAATTTAATATTTCTTAAATGAAATGCCATCTTTGTGATGATTAATAATAATAACAATAACAATAATTTCCATCTAATGTGTACTTTAACCATGTTCTTAGGACATGGTGATCTCATGCACATGAATACATTCAATATTCACATTAGCCTCGTAAGATAAGTATTTCTATAACCATTTCAGAGACAAGCTAACTAAACTCAGAATGTCAAGCTGCTACAGGGAAGGATCTTTCTCATCCCTCCTTCTGCACACTCGGATAAGGAATATGAAGCAAAATGAGGCTAGAAGACAGTTTTCTTTAGCAAGGTGGAAGTACACTCTGGAAGAGAGAGCAGGTGGCTTGAGAGGTCAAGACCAGCCCCATTTATTTGAATACTTCTTGTTTTTATAGGAAAGTGTGAGGGATGGGTTAAGGCAGAGCTAGTTGATTGACAGGTTCAGATTACATAACTGCTCTTGCTTTGCACATGCTCTTCCCTATAACGCATAGGAAAAAACCCATGGGTGTGGGAGGGAACCTAATGATCTTGTGAATGGGCCAAGGTTGCTCTCCGATGTCTCAATGTCCCTTGTGCAGGCTTCAGCCTTGGGGATTTCAAGGTTCCGTCTTACTTCCTGTTTTAGGTAAAGAGTGAATGTAAACCCACCTAGAAAGGTTACCAGCTTCACCTCTCCCTTGCTTTCTGCCCTTCATATCTTAACAAACTGCCTGCTCGAACAAAGCAACTTGCCCAAGATCAGCTGGTGATTGATAGGTGGTACACCCAGAGTAAAACCCAGGTCTTTCAGGACCCTTTCCAATACACACTGTATGGCCACCATGTAAAATAATTTTATTGCTTGCCTGAGTATGTCATTTCTAGGAAAATAAATATTGTGTACAGAAAGTTAATTATTATAAGTCCAAAATAATTGTTTAAACCATTTTGTTTTAAACCACCTTGTTTATTGAAACTTACCTTTACTTACCTCCAGACAGATAAATAGTTGTAAGATAGTGTGAACCCATGACTATCTAGCCACTCATCTGTTTATTAGACAGAAACAGCCATTAGTGCTTGTGAGCAATTTCTATTAAACTATGAGAATGGGGAAGATCAGTGTTTTAATATGGATTGAGTTGATATTGAAGAATATGAAAATGGATGAGAATACTTTTCAGGTGGTAAATATAACCCATTTTCTGTTTTCACCTTTATTCTAAGTATGAATTTTTAAGAGTGAAACCTTTCTTTTCTTTTTTTGCTGACTTCCCTCCCTATTTTCAAAATAGGGGTTTTTCCTAGGCTAAGGCTTTGACTGTAGATATGAAGAGACCCAGAATTCAGGGAGGGAAAAGAACTTTGAAAATCAGAAAACACTATTCCAGACAGCTGGGAATCTGTCCTAATTTTAAAGAACAGAATAAAAAGTTCTACTTTCTCTTCTTATCTCACATTCCAACATTCTGTAACTCTATCAGAATATTTTCATTGTATTTCCTCTAATATAGTTTAAGTCTCTTCTTTTTCTGTTTTCAGAACTACATCCATTCACACCCTTCCACATATTTTTTTCTTTATCAATTAATGAAAGGGGAAAGGGATTGGTTTCAATAACAATAAACTAGATGCAGGCTTTCGGCCTTTACTTTTTAAAAAAATATCTTAGTCCTATTCATTAATCAGAATATAACAAAAAATGAAGAAATATAGAAGTATATCATGAAAACCAACCTTCTTTCCCTCCTTCCTTTTTATTTTCAGCCTATATTCAGTTAAAGAATCAAGATTTTTATTTTGGAAATTTTTTAAGTACAAAGAAGGCTAGCATGGTACAGTGGTGATAGATTAGAGATTAGGTAGATTAATAGTCTGTCAGAATGAACCAACGTTTACAGCTCTTCTGCCATGTCAGGACATAGGAACCAGGAAGTGAGCCCTCACCAGACACCCAATCTGCCAGCCATCGCCTGCATCTTGGACTTCCCAGCCTCCAGAAATACCAGACAAATGTTGAGTGTCTGAACACATGGAATGATGGGAAGACTGGATTCTGCCTGAAAGAGATCTGCCACCTGGAAGCGGCAGGAGCCACGCCAGGCCAAGCCCACAACTTTCCTACCCACAGCCCATGGAATTCAACACTCCTCTTACCTACTTTGATAAATAAAGAACAAGAACATGGAAAAAAAAAAAGAATAAACTCAACTTTGACTTATTACAGACATAGATGGATATATATATGTAAATACTTATTGAGATACTTCACTTGCATTTTCTTGTTCTGTCAATTGAGAGGGCATAGAAGCAATGGCATTCCAATAGCAATAATTACAGCTAGTGCCCAAATCTTGGTTTCTCCTTTTATTTCCAATAAAAGGAATAAGGGCTCCTTGGAGAAATGGCTGATTCTAAGCCTTGGACCAGGAATATACAAGACGAGCTTGGAACCTCTCATTGGACCATAAATGAAGGAAATGAAAAACAAAACAAAGTTACACACACAAGCAGGTGTGCGCACACACACACACACACGCAATCATGAGATACGTCAAAGAGATGCAGGAGCCAACTGAAAGAACTCTCAGTGGTCAAAGCTGCAAGGATTTGAGCAACAAAATAACATAATAGTGAATTATAACCCAAAGTACAAAATAACTATCCTTGAGTACATAAGGATACAAATAAGTAATTGAATAAATAAGTGAAGGATTCTTCTCTCATGCAGAATTCCAACTAATGTAGGTAGACACCCCCCACTGTAAGGAGATGGAGGGTAAATACACACCCCTTAAATATGGGCTGCACAGGACTTGTTCCTCAAGAATACAGTAGAGAAAGGCGGAAATAAGTTTACAGAGGAGAAACCTGGCCCACACTAACTCGTCCATGTGATGAAGGTTACATCACAATAATGAACCATGTTGCTAGCATGTACTCTTGATATGATGTGATGAAAATAGCGTGTGACATCTTCCTTCCAAGAATCCCTTCGTCATAGTCTGGACAAGCCTCATGTGCAATATGGTATCCTGTGTCAGATCCTAGAAGAGAAAAGAAGTGTTAGGTAGAAACTGAGCAAATATGAATAAAGTATGGTGGAATGCAGTTAAAATTTATTTAATACTGGTTCACTAGGTGTAACAAAGGTACCATACCAGTGAAAGATTAATGGGGAAACTAGGTCTGAAGCACACATGAACTTTCTATTCTATCTTCACATCCTGTCTATAAATGCAAAACTATTATAAAAGGGAAAGGTTATTTATAAAATTAAGTATTTATTTAATACTGGTTCAATGGTTGTAACAAAGGTACCATACCAGTGAAAGATTAATGGGGAAACTAGGTCTGAGCACACATGAACTTTCTATTCTATCTTCACATCCTGTCTATAAATGTAAAACTATTATAAAAGGGAAAGGTTATTTATAAAATTAAATAAATATATAAAGTGCAAAAACAGTCCCCAAACCATTCTTAATGAGGCATGAGTATGATAGCATCTATAAATACAAAGAATTTTTAGTAGTCATTTGTCATCCATTCAATGAAGTGGGTTAAATAATTCATGGTAATATGTGAATATATTTCACCAGCAAAATAATGTCTTATGCTTAAAAGACAGAACATCTGAAAGAAATTCTACTGGGCCTGTTGGAAATCAGATGAAAGGCATTATGTAGCATAAACAAACATTGGAAATGTACCCTAAAGGCAATGATACTACCATTGTTCATTGCCATATGGACAATCATTGCCACTCAAGCGAGGCTTAGGAAGTATAGTATTAGTTACTGAAACATTGAGGAAGGAAGAGACTCATGATTTTTTTTCAAAAACACCTTTCTGTAATAAATTGCAACTGCTGTCTGAATCAGAACAGCTTGCTATTATAACCAAAGTCATTAGCGTGCATATCACTCTAGTATTGGCGGCAAACTCCAGGCCAATACCAGCTTGTTGCCTTGTAACCGTTAGTCAGTGTGGGATAAGAGTATGTATGCCAACCTCAGCAAAAACCTAAACCCTTCCCTGGAAAAACTGCTTAAACAGAACATCTTATTGATGATAGATCAGGTGTGTTATTTTCTTATGAAACTTGACTCGTATTTACTCAGGACAGAACCTGAGCAGAGGCAAAGCAAGTGCTACTATAAATGACTCTAGTGCGAGAAATTTGCTGAGATTTGATGGATACATTTCAGCAAAATCCTTCCCCGCACACTACAACTTGTCTCAAGTCTCTCAGTAGGTGATTTTTGAATTACATATAAGGCATCTCTGCAAATTGCTTTTGCTATGACTTGTAGGCTGGCTAAAGGACTAAACATCAAGAGCTCACAGAAAACAGTTTCTTCCCTTGGGGCTTGTAGTTTATGCCTTAAGGTTGATTTTTTAAAAACACAAATGCACAATAAATTTTTAGAAGCATGAAAACTCATTCCACCAACTCCAAAGGGCATTCTTTCATGCTCAATATCTATCTATATGCTGAAACTGAGAGTATAAAATTAGAACTTTATTTAACAGATGGTGAAAAATAATTGGCATTATGCCAACTAATTCAAATGCCCACCATTGCTTTTACCATCCTATGTAAGGATCAGAAAAATAATAATACAACCACTACATACCAAAATGGCAAAATATGATACACAGATAGCCAGCAGGCACATATTAACTCACACTATGCATTTTACCTTCTCAACTGAATGCAGCCTAAAAATATGTTTCAAGTGACTCATTTAATTCAACCAGCAATTGATCAACAATAATTGTCCTAATCTTACTCTTCACAAATCCAGCCTAGCCCAATATCTGTGTGTATGTGTGTGTCCCAACAATCTGTTTATTATTATTTATCCCCTCACAGAACCACCCGACACACTGAGGTCTTTTGGAATAGGTCACAACCTGGGGCCTAGATTCTGAAATCTGAGGTGCCCTCCTCCCTCATTTGGTGGCTTAGGTGGGAGTGTAATCCAGGCAGAACTGGGGTCTCCTTTTGGATGCCGCAGAAGAAGGGGGACCTAGCACATCCAGAAAGGCAGCCACACCCAGGAAGGTTGACTGGCAGGCTAGAAGACAAATGCTCTGGATAAAGACACTTTTACCTTAATAGGGGGCTGGGAGTGTTGGGGGGGGGGGGGGAGGCATGGAGGAGTTATTTTGAAGGAGGTGTTTTTTGCAGGTTGTAGAGAGAAATGAAGGGAGTTTACTGGACCATCTGCAGGATCAGTAGGGGCTGCTGTCTGTCTTTCCTGTCTCAAGGGGAAGGTGATGTAGACATCATAGCCAAAGAGGTAAGCAGGGATTAGACTCAGAATCCCTGCAGTGATACTGGAGTGGTTTTCTTTCTCAACAGGAGAGCAATGGAGGTGATCAGGTAGAGGATGGCTGCTATGAGGGTTCTGAAGAAATCCCTACAAGGCCTCCTGCTGATCTGTATCTTGGTCTGCAGGACACACGTGTAGATGACAAAGACAGCAGCAAGGATAGCCAAATCTCCTTACCGATGTTAAGTAAACCTCAAAAGTCTCCAATGGAAAAGTTAGCAATTGTGTTTGTTTTCCTTGAATGCAAAGCTATGAAGATTAATCTCATTGATTGAAAGTTTATAAAATTTACAGAAAGACCAGAAACTACTTTCCAAAGTGGTATCAGAATCATTCAGAGAAGCTATGCACAAAAATGATTACAGACGCTCATCTGTTTTTGCTTCTTTTTTGTGCTTCATACATATTGCATTTTTTACAAATTGAAGGTTCCAGACTTCGGCAGAGGAAGTAACTACAGAAATGGTGGAAATAGTGCAAGAAGGAGAATTAGGAGCCTGAAAATGTGACCAAATGGCTGTGATTTCAAGATAAAATTTTCACGGATGAGGAATTGCTTCCTATGGATGAGCAAAGAAAGTGGTTTGTTAAGATGAAATCTATTTCTGGTGAGAATGCTGTGAGGACTGTTGAAATTCCAGCAAAGGACTTAAAATATTACATCAACTTAGTGGACAAAGCTGGGTTTGAGAGGATTGACTCCAATTTTGAAAGTTCTACTCTGGGTAAAATGCTATCAAAGAACATTGTATGCCACAGAGAAATTGTTCTTGAAAGGAAGAAGCCATTGGTGCAGCAAATTTTACTGTTGTCTTATTTTAAGAAACGTCCACAGCCACCCCAGCCTTCAGCAGCCACCGCCCTGATCAGTCAGCCGCCGTCAACATCAAGGCAAAACCCTCCATCAGCAGAAAGATCATGACTCACTGAAAGCTCTGATAATGGTTCTCATTTTTTAGCAATAAATTGTTTTAAATTAGGGCATGAACACTGTTTATTTCACACATAATGCTATTGAACACTTAATAGTCTACAGTATAGATAAAACATTTTTATGCACCAGGAAACCAAAAAATTCATTTGACTTGCTTTCTTGTGATATTCGTATTATGGTCTTGGTCTGGAATCAAACCTTCAAGATCTGTGCAGTGTGCCTGTACGTTCCAAATGAGAGCGAGTTGTGAAAGTCATCCTACCCACAGCCACCACCCCAACCCACACATGTATATATTTAGTTGACATCTATTTATCCATAAATCATTCAATGAATAGTCATGGAGAACCTTCTATACCTTCTATGTATTAGACACTATGGAAATACTGAGATAGTAACCCTCCAACTGAATTATAATCAGCAGATATCTAGAGTTTGCATTTCTTTTGTTAATTCCTATCAGACATACTGGAATTTTAATAATCAACATTATGCCTTATTGTAACTTCTACTATGTTAGTGGGCTCATTTGCCTGGGACGACTACAACAGAAAATTATAGCCTAAGATTTCTACTAAATAGCTGTTTTATACTTAATGCTTTAGGATCTGTAGAGGGTTTAGAAAAGTGTGAAAACTAATATTGCCCTCTGCTGGCAGATTCCTCAAGTAAAAAGCATTGTTTGTTTTGACATTTTACCTTATTCCTTGGTCTTCAGGGATACATTTTGGCATTAAGAGATTAGAGTTTGTTTCTTATAAGTGATATTTGGAATTCCTTCTGAAACAAAGTCCAAAATGTCTAGGCAGTGATGATAAGCACAACTCAACACTAATCAAAATAAATACTTTTTTATAAAAAGCTCTAGTCACATCTTAAGACTGTCTCAAACGTAATGGTTCAAAATTCAGGGATATCTTCATCTCACTTATTGAATCTGAATCTAGTTATCCAAGACTCTCCCAGGTCCTGCAAGCTAGATCACTCTGAAATTTGAGTAGTCCTTGTCAGCCCATATAACACACAATTATGCTGCCTCTCTTTTTACCATTGAGGCATATGAATTCATCCTAGTTAAAATTCCCAATTCAGCATGAGATTGGGGGATGTCACTATCTCAAGACATTTGTATAAACTCTTAGTTTTTGATGATCCTATGTTAATAGATTGAGAAGATTTATGAAATAGAAGCTTGTTAGTTAAAGAGATTTGAATCATGCTTGGGAGTTGCTTCCATCATTCTTTAATGAATTTCTCTGTTCTGGTAAATGCAGATGGATACAAGAAGTTTTTGTTGTGAGCAACTGCTCTCTTATTCCATCTTTGTATTTCTGGTATGTAGCACAGTGTCATATATATAACATATTTAAGGGAGGCTTGTAGAATGGGTAAGTGCATTGGTCTATTCAATTTACTATGTTTAATCAAATTAGGGCTTCTTTCTCAATAAAATACTTAGAGTAGAATGTGATGTGGTATGTAGGAAGAACATATGTTTTTGAGTTGGACAGATTTGAATTTAAATCCTCATTTTAATATGCAGCTGTGTGGTAGGAAAGCCATCTAATCTCTCTGAGCTGCAACTTTCTCATCTGTAAAATAAGAAACATAATGCTTTCTTCCTGTGTTGTTGCAGGAATTATGAGATAAAATATATTAAGTGACACATAATGAGCATTCAGAAATTTAATTTTCTTCCCTTTCCTATCAGGTAAATTGCAAAGTCCTTTCTTTTTCCAATCAGGGCTATAGAAGAAATGTAGCTCAGATCTATTTTGAGAAGAGAAGAAAGAGAATGTGTTGTAGTTACACTATTTGTTTCAAACCTTTTGATCCCTGACCAGAATACGAATACATAACACTGTAGCCCTCCTTTATGCCCTGGGATATGTTCCAAGCCTTCTGTGAATGCTTGAAACCATATAGAGCACTGGATCCTATATACATGATGTTTTTTCTACATATACATACCTACAATAAAGTTTAACTTATAATTAAGCACAGTGAGAGATTAACAACAATAACTAAGACTAAAATAGAGCAATCACAACAATATACTAGAATACAAAGTATGTGACTGTGGTCTCTTTGAAATATCTTATTGTACTATACTCACCCTTCTTCTTGTGATGATGTGAGATGATAAAATGTCTACATAATGAGATGAAGTGAGGTGGGTGATGTAGGCATTGTGATATAGCGTTAGGCTACTATTGACCTTCTGACAATATATCAGGAGGATCTGCTTCCAGATAGCCGTTGACCGCTGAAACCCAGAAAGTGAAAGTGCAGATAAGGGGAAATATTTGTAGATAAATTCCCATAGTTTGCCTGCTTTACAACTTCTGCTGACTTCAATAGATACTCCCTACACTGGAAAAGGCACTAGGAGAATTTATTTTACATACTGTGATTTTCCAATTAAATGGAAGTGGAGAAAGTAAAACACCTCCCATTAGATTCATGATTTGCAGGCTTCAAAACACTTCACTCTCACATTAGTCCCTGTTTTAAACCTAAGGGAACTGCGAAGAGGGAAAACAAAGGGTGTGGGGGGGTGCCGTGTCTGCCAAATGTGGGGAATAAAACCAGAAACCCTGATTCTGACTTGTCCTGGGATCATTCCCGACCCACCTGGGATGCACTGCAATATGTTTCCCCCAGGAGCTGCCGCGTTGTGTTCCGTGCTCCCTGCCCTCCACCTTGGGCACTGCCAACTAGAATGAAGCCACCCCTGCTGCCACTGAGACTGTGGTCGAGTTCAAGGAGACAACCAAGTCATGAGTCCTGGGGCTCATTTCTGCTTTCTCAGTGTCTCACAATGAGACATGTGGTGAGTTGTTTGGAACTAACTGCTTTTCCAGCATTTTGCAAAGCCTAAATGTCCTCAGTGGTATTTCTAACAATTCTGGGGAAGTTCTTTGTTTATTTTCAACATTAAAGATGCTACAGCAAGTGTGAGCAGAATGGAAAAGTTGAAACCCTTGTCTGTAGGGCTATGGACTCAGAGTCTCCATTAGAAACAGCTGTGCCTGTAAGTTTTCTTCTGTGATGCATTTACTGAAATTCTTGTTGGGTTGCCAGGGCTAGCTTGGAGCCAGCTGTTCTCATGATATTTTAATTAAAGAAGCTGCCACACCACCAAGAAATATTCTGTGCAAAGATGTGCAACACCTGTCTGCTGCTGTCCTGTACCAGATCTATCTTCATGTCTAGACCTTCACATTCATTCTTACCCTTGCTGCCCCACATCCCAAATAAAGTGTTTTAAGCTGCACCCCTCTACCTTTAAGGTAATTTTATCCCCCTGAAACTATAAGCAAAATTGGGTAAGTATATCCTTATGAAGAGAAGAGATTCTCAAGTGAATTCTCAAATTTCAATAGATTCTCAAGTGGATCCAATATTCATAAAGTGGGTAAAAAAAGATTGGATGTAGATAGGAACCCCTTTATATTAATTTTCATTGGATATAAAAAAATTTTTTTTGTCTTAAAATCCTCCTCAACAATGGGAGACTTCTGAGAGTAAGTTAAAGGCTAAATAAAGTAGGGATAAAACATGGGAAAGGAAAGTTGAGTACAAATAGTATTTGTACTTAACAGTCTTTGTTAACAGGCAATAGATGATGAATTGCTTGAAAAGAGTAGGTCATGAAATAGAAATTTTACCCTAGTCAACATATTAGCAGTAAGTATATGTATGTGTCAACTTCCAGAAGAGGCCTTCTGGCAGGCAAAGGTCATCTTTCAAGTTTATAAATTCATGCTGTGTCCAAAAAGAAAGTACATATCCAATTTTAATGCATAGTAATTTATCAATCAATGGCATATAAGTTGCCAATATTTACTGCTTTTCTCAGCTCACTCTCCCATTGGCCCAAGTAAAACAACCAGTTCAAAGCCATTGTCCATCCTTTACTCTATCCTTGTACAGAAAGGGTTATAGAAGTGCTGAATTTGCCTTACAATGCCCAACACCAAAATGTGACTTGGGATTAGCCAAACTCACTGACGTGGTCCCCAAATTGCCCTCATGCTCAGAATTTAATAGGAAACCTCACTTAAGTTTCTACTGATATACAAGGCATCCTGCTCCCCAGCTTTATCCTTTCCTTCTCTTTTTTCAATGTTCCCCCTGGCCCTGCCTCTGCTGCCCACTGCCCCTCACCCTCTTCCCCCACAAAAAAAAAAAAAAAAAGAATGACATTAAGAGTAGACTTTGTCTGGAGGCATAGAAGTCAACCCAGGACTGACTCACATAATAAATGAAGACACATCCTTCAATGTGTGGCAACAGTTTTTACAGCCTCACCATTTCTACCTTCTTTATTTTACTACTGTTTCCTCTCTCTTAAGAATCTCTCAAAGACTGATTGGTTCTAAGAAGCCCTAAGAAAACCACTCTGGCACTAATGCCCCCCAAATCCAATGCTTCTCACCACCTTCAGTTTGGCCAACAATAGAGTCTTTAAGAAAAGAAACAAGACTAAAGAAAAGGAACCATGAAAGTTTGTATTTTTCTTTCTTCTGTCTTCCACTCTGAAAGAAGTGGTTAGGTAAGGAGAAAGGGACAGACAAATAAGGAAACAGAAGCAAAATGCACACACATACTCATATAGCATAATGGGCAAGATTTTGGTGGAAAAGAAGAACTGAATGGTAAAATGAAGTACATATTAGTAATGAAATCATAATTCTAGCCCTTAGTTTTGGGGAAAAGTTACACTTGGCTCACATAGCAAAAATCTTAATTTTTTATCCCTATAGATCTATTAGCACAATAATGGATCAGAACCAAGGCAGTAAAAAGTTACTGCTCCAAAGGAAAACATGGTTCTTACCACAAAATCTGTGAACTGTATTTCTTCAGTGCCTGAGGCACTGTTTCCAGAAGCTTTTTTTAAGGCTAGTATTATATGCACACATAGAATATCAAAATAACATTGTAAGTGGGAAATTTAATAAGGTTAATTTTTTTTTTTTAAAGAAAACTGGTTTTAGTATGAGATGCCTGCTAGTCCTCACATTCTAAGATTTATTCCAACAGCAGTAAAAAATGTTCACATTTACTATGTGGTTCAGGACAAGTCAATAATTAGTTCTAAGTTCTGTATTTCTGAATTATTCAAATCTAACAAAATTCAGTCAAGAGTTAAACAAAAATTCATCAAATGTCTTAAGACTTGCTGAATTCCATCTCTTCCACATAGACTTGCCTGAGTAAGGTGGCAATTTCCTGTCCTTTAACCCATCCTTGTCTTCACAATACATACAACATTCATAAATCTGAACGCACTGTCAGCACTCCCAGGGAAATGATGGAGCTATGCCCGAAGACCAAAGGTAGGCAAAGTCCTGATTTTCAAAGGAGTGGGGAAAGGAAAAACAAAAGTATGAGGTCTTTGAAGTGAAAGACTACATCTTCTTTTTTTATTGCCAGCACCTGGTATAATATCTGTAACATTAATTAATTAATTAATTAAATCAATTCAAATAGATATGAAAACCACAGATCTAGCAAAATATAACATCTACTTTCTCTTGAAATGAGAAATATAGAGGGAAATTGTGAATCCTTACAAAGAGAGCCTGGATTCACTAAAAATAAATCGCATCAGGCTAAACCCACTAGAATTTTGTTCTTTGCCCTGTCCTGATCAGCTTGGCTCAAAATATGATTAGCATATTAATCAAATGTGTGAATGTTACAAATTGGTAAGGATAGTTAATATACTAGAAAACAGAATGGAGATCCTACATCATCTCGAAGATCTGAAAAATGGACTGAAAGCCGTTTCAACAAAGAGAAATGCAAATGACTGGCTTTAGATTCATGAAATCATTTTTGAATTTAAGATGAGAGAATCTGGACTCAGTGGTCTGAACAGTATGGTACACTATGGCATGCAAAAAATAATGCAAAGGTTTCAACTTACCACAGCTCAATATGAGCCAGTGGTATAAGATGGCTACTAAAAAGACCATGTAAACTTTAGTATTAATAGAAATATTCTATACAATCCATAAGAGCAAATAGTCCACTGTATTCTGCATTAGACAGAATCCATCTTTGGCCTTTGGTGTGACACTTTAAGGGAAATGCTGACTTTCTGAAGAAGATTGAGAAAAGCATGACCAAGATGGCGGGAAGCTTTCAAGGCTCATCAGATGAGGAATATTTAAGAAGGTTGGAGCACTCAAGCTGAGGGAGATGAATATGAATAGTAACCTTCAGATTTGTTTTTATTTATTTATTGGCCCTCTAGGACACCAAAGTATAATAATCATAATACTTGGTTTAAGACACATTCTCATCACTGATCCATTAATGTTCTGAATTACTTATTTTCATGTTTAATTGCTAGCTTACCTATAATAATGTACCAAGATCCCATGAACCTACTACCCAAAAAGAAAATAAGAACTTTGGCAATAATTTACTTCCATTTCTGGCAGATGCTATAAGAGTATCTCTGGGAGATGGCCACAAAGATAACTCCCATTCTTAAAGGGTAATATTGACAGTCTACCAGTGAAGTGGTGAGGTCTGCACACCCTCCTCTTGAAACTGGGAGGACCACTGTAACAATCTGGGCCAACAAAGTTGGGCCAAAGTGACACTCTGCAACTAGGCTACATCATAAAGATGCCATGCACTTTTGCTTTTCTCCCTTAAGATGTTTGTTCTTGGGATTCAGCTATCATGTTGTAAAGAAGCTCAAATTAGCCACACTAAGAATAGAGAGGCTACATACAGGTGTTCCAGCCATTAGCCAGCATTAACAGCTAGACATCTCCAGATGATTCCAATTCCCAGTGACCAAGAAGTCAGCCTGTCTTTTCAAGTCTTTTCAGTTGAGGCTCAAACATCATGAAGCAAACACAAGATATCCTCAGTGTTTCTTGTCCAAATCTCTGATCCATAGATCAGAACATTAAATGGCTTTTCTTATGACACTAAGTTGTGGGTCGTTTGTTATAAAGTGAAAGTAACAGAATACCAGTATGTGGCCATCCTCATTGTATTTTCCTGTTGCACTCGACTTAAAGTAACCACCGTCTTGTATCCTATGTTTATCTATTCCTTCCTTTTGTCTTATATAATTAGATCTCATTACCAAGTAAGCTTGAGAGTAAATTTTTAATTTTAATTTTTTTTACTTCATAAAAAGGGCATCATATTTAATATACTCTTTTGCAACTTATTTTTCACATAATATTATATTTGTGATGTCCAATCTTATGTTGCTTTTTTTGTCTGTTGGATAATATTCCATTGACTGGATTACACAACAGCTGGTCATCCACTCTCCTATCAATGGGCTGGCTGGCCGTCCCAGATTTTTGCTGTTGTGAATAGTGCTGTCAAGAACAGTCTCATATGTGTCCCTGGAGTATTTGTATACAGGTTCATTTTGGGAATATCAGTAAGAATGGGACTACCAGAAGGCAGGATATGTCAAATATTTAAATGAATGTGGTAAGGAAGAGTATGGCAAGTAAGCCCCAGTATAAAGAGCTAGCCCTGGGACCCAACAACTTTCAGGGTAATCCAAGTTTTGTAGCTCAAAGCTTTGTATGACCATGGACAGTTCATTCTGTTAATCTACAAGAAATTATTGATGAGATTTAATTTGACAATATGAAATCTGTAAATTATAGTGATACAAAACTATGGCATTATTTTTAAGAATAGAGGTATTGTTATATGTGTTATTACAGGGGAAAGAAAAAAAAAGAATTAGGTCCAAAGCCTGGTATTTACAGTGACTCAGATTTTGTACCCAACACAAAAAAGAACTTTCAACGATTTAACCCATACAATAAGAGAAGCTTCCTGGAATGGCTGAGTGAAGACTGGGTCCGGGGTTAAGTCTGATCTGTGATCCGTGACCTGCAAGACCAGGTCAGGGAGGGAGGGGGCTCACAATGAAGGAATGATGGGCTAGGCTTCAGGACTGAAGAGTTGTGGAGGATTCTTTGCCAAGAAGAGAGGAAGATGGCCATGTGGAGAGTCAGAAACAAAGGCAGAGGTTGGAGTTATGCTGCCACAAACCAAAGAGTATCTGGCCTACCAGAAGCTGGAAGAGACAGAAGCAGCATCCTCCCCCTGGGGATTCAATGGGAGCATGGCTTTCCCAACACCTTCATTTCAGACTTCTGGCTTGCAGAGCTATGAGAGCATGCATTTCTGTTGTTTTAAGCCAACCGGTTTGTAGTAATGTGTTACAGCAGCCCTAAGAAAGGAGTACACTGTGAGACATCAAGGACTCAAGAAGTCCCTGTAAATGGATAATTGTACAGCAAGGATGCTGTGAAATAGATCTCTTTATTGAATGAAAGTTAGGACATGATGATCTCTGAGGGTCCCTCTTGACTCTGGGATTCACCATGCATCCATCCAGTAAAATTCTCACACCAATAGATAGGCAAATTGCAGTTAGTGGGTTAGAAAAGTCAGATAAGATATCTATCGTGTGCATTCATTTAAACACCACAAATTTTTTTAAAGATATGCTTTGCTTCCCAAAATACCGTGGATGCCAACATATCTCTAGGTATCAGTTCCCACATTCTGTTCTGACAAAATAAAGAAAGGGGAGAGTAATAGATTGACCTCATGATAGTCATTTGGGTTATTAGGTACAATAAAAGTAGAAAATAAAATACAAATATGACAAATTTGTGCTTGTCCTGCCAAGAAATCTCCTGCCTAGAGGTGCTTTTTGTTTAAAGAAAAAAAGAAAAAAAAAAGAGTATCAGGTTATATTACTCCATTTTCTGAATTGAAGGCCAGAATTCAGAAAGTCCAGATTATTGAATTAGTCTCTGCACCATCATAATAAAGCAAGCTCAAGATTTTCCCAAAAGTTAGAAGGTACCAATGATACATTTTTTGCTATGAAATGTTCACAGTACTTTAGGAAGTTTCTTAATGGTACATGATTTATTTCTGTTTAATCTATGTTCCTGTTCAATATTTTCAGTTTTATGAATGTCAGTATGTTCTTACATTTACAGTCTCTCTTGGATTATAAACTCTGAGAGAGAGAGAGACTCTATTTTATAGATACACCATGCCACCAGACCCTTGGAAATTCTTAAATTAGAGCAAATAGTGATTTAGTTAAATTATCATTGTGTTTTGTCTTAAACTGTAAACTAAGGGTACTTTTTAATCCCCCTGTGTGGTTGACATGATTAAATAAAATGAGGGCCAGGCCTTTGCACAGTGGCTAGCAATCCATAAATCTCCATTAAATATCAGCTCCAGGTTTCATACTGAGACAAGTATTAAGAATCAGTATTTGGGCTGCTCATATCTGGAGCACACCCACACTCCCCCCTTGAGTATGTACTTTACTTTATTCCTTTGTTAAAAAAAAAGTCAGTATTTGTGCTTAAAATTAAATGTGTGAAGTACTAAGATCCTTTCCCTCACAATGATACGGTGAAAGTCGGAGAGCACAGAGCAACCTCTTTAAGCACAGGCTTTAGAGCCGCATGTTCAAGGATTTAGACCCCAGCTCTACTCAGGTGTGTGATCTCAGGTGGGTTATCTAACTCCCTTATCATCAGTTTTCTTATCATAAAAGAGCTATTTTTAGGGTCCCTATATGAGTATTAGACATAGTGCTTGTAAAGCACCTAGTGTGGTATTGGGCGCACAGTCAGCATTTGATGAATAGTAAATTCAAGGGGGCCCTCTATCCATGCTGCCTCATCTCAAAAGGTTCCTCAAAATACTTTCCATTCTTCTATACATAGCTTTTTATCTAATCATCTGAATTCCTTTTTTGTATAGTTATATGCACATTTATGTAATGTCTATATTACTGAAAGTAATTAATTTTTTATTACTAAAAAAACAACTAATTAAAATACAGTCAAATTTTTCAATGTAAATGCTTTGTTAAAGAAAAGTATCAAAAATTGGAAAAAGGGAAAAAAAAGTAGATAACAAGTCCTGTCAGTATTATATGGTTTGAAGGCCTACCCAAGGATTGTCTAGGGCATGCCATTGTTTAATTTACTATTTACTGCTGATTAAAGGTCCCAGACTTCATGATGGTATCATGAAACTTAGAAATTTTTGTCCAATAGAGATGCAAATAATGTCTCTTTTGTGGAACAGATAATATAAAGGGTTATGCTTATTGACCTGTAGGCTATGAGTCAGTTTTTTGTATCTAGTCCAGCAATCGTATCCTAACATTCCTTTTTTAAATTGCCTGTAAGTACCTAAGTCCTCAAATGCTCTTTGAACCTGTCTTAACATCTTCCCAATTCCCTCATTGATAAATGAGTAAATAAACTCTTTGACATGGGTTCATTTTATATGTGCATGTGAGTCATGATTTTAATTTTTTTTCAATTATGTTAGCAGCGCTGGGAAAGCTTATTAGGAAAATAATTACCATAATCTTTTACAAAATGAAAAATTATTTGGCAATGTGAATCATCACATTCTAATTCAGCTGCTAAATCAGTTCAGAGATTTTCTATGTGTTTCTTGTAGCTGGGCGTTCTTGTGTTCAGGCCGTTGACATGACCGAGCACAGCTGCCACTTGCTGCAACAAGATAAGCGGAGAAGTTCTCAAGTCTCTTCTACAACTGTATTCACAATGAAATCAAAATCACTGTAACAGTTGCTATGGGCTTCCCTTCCTTTGCTTATCCCACTCTTTATGGATGGTGTGAGCGATAAGGCTCACGTCACCACATGCTCACCGTGTCTGGCTAGCTTAGCACACGTGAAATACAGTTTCATTCCAGTTTTCCTGCCGACAGAGAGAATGAACAAAGCGGGACTCTGAAGGAGCGGGCTGGTCAGTAGAAGCTGCTCTGCTTGTTAATGCATGATGCTCCTCGACACAGGGACCATTTGGTAACACTTGGAGCCAAATTTCTGCTTAATTCATGGCTACTTTAAGCCATATAAACTATCGTGGGTGCACATACTCAAGGTTTAGAAGATAGAAAAGTGTGGGCAATGCAGACTTGAATTTAAAATTTGTGGATAATTCACAGTCTAGTGATCCACATTTCAATGGACAAAAAGTTGAGTTACAGGATGAATTCAGTAAGCACAAAATAGGAAAAACAGAAAAAACAAACAGTGGGATTATTTTCTTCAGAGAAGGATTGTCCACTATACAAAATATGCATAATAAGGCCTTTTAGGAGCAAAACCCCCTAGGACTCTAAGCTTTTCTTTTCCTTCCTTCCTTCATTGTTTCCTCTCTTGCTCAGTACGTACGCCTAGAGCAGCACAGTAGAATGAGCAAGGCTTTGATGTGTGACCTCACAGAAAGCTATTCATCTCCCTTGGCTAGGATTTTGACTGAGTGGGCCTAGTGGAATCTTCAGACTCCATTAAACTCTATCCCGTGACTTACAGACAACTTTCAAGAGGATGTATTACATAACATATTCCTCAAGTAACATGAGGAAAGTAATCGTCAGAAAACATCCAGATCCTCGGCTCACCTAAGGAGAAAGGACCGTGTTTTGGAATGGATGTACTCAGGCTGCTAACTCATTTTGTCTCAGAAAACATAGTTAAAAAGAACACCAGATGAAGCAAGTTTTAGGGCTTCCAATCAGAGCTTTACCAAAAACTTTGTCTGGCCTTGAGCATGTCACTATGCCTCTATAAAATGAGAACTCAGACCAGATCTCTCTCCTAGTGCTAATTTTCATTACCCACCCAATTTACAGATATTTAGCCAGTTGGAAGGGTAACTAGATTAAGTCTAAATTTTCCATTTCTTGGTATTGCAAACAGGCACACATCCTAGCTTTGGTACTCACAAGCAGTGAATACTTTGGACAAGTCACTTAAACTTGTAAAACCTCAGTGTTCTTATCTGTAAAATGTTACTTATAGCATATATTTTGAAGGTTAAATGGCTAAATATATTTAAAATGCCTAATATAGTTAAGTAATATGTACCTTTGTTCAGTAAGTAGTTGTTTATCCGGTTGCAGCCATGGTCTAGTCAAGCTTCCAAGCTAAATGAAAAATATTGCATAATTATTTTTTTAAATCTATTTTCCAAGTGTGTATGCTCTTTTTCCATCTGGTGCAACTCACTCATAACTTCAAGATATCCTACTAGAATTGAAATCAAATTTTGGATTTCACAACAATTCTCTCATGAGTGTGTGAAGATTAGCCATATAATACTTGTAATCTTTTATTACCCTGCAAATGGAAAACACTACATACCTGTCTGAGGCCACTTACTTAAAAATTTTTTTAAGTCAAAATATTTGCATTGACAATAAGACAGGATGACAGAGAGGATTAGGACTGAACTACAGTTGTTGAAAGACGTTTCCTTAGCAAGCTGTAAAGCCTCTTGATCTGAAATAGCCTCTAAGTAGCCTCTAAATATCAGTGTTAATCTTAATTCAAATGGTATATCATTGTTTATAGGCCCTCAAAAATGTGAGTAGTATGGACTTTCAGAACTCAATTTGAGTTTCAATTTTTTAAATTTAAACATCATGTGTAAGATCTCAAAAAGCATGAAATTCACATTATGCAATTACCACATTTTACAGGTTCATTTAAAAAAGTTTGTTGGGACCGTCATCCAGAGTTATCAATAATTCTAAGCTTAACTATTGATAACATTTCAGCTTTAGATACTCAATAGTTATTTCCACTTAACAGCATGCTGTTCTCCAATTTATCAGTCGCCAGTGCTTAACTCCAGCTGTTATAGAACTTTTGAGGAAAAAAAAGAATCTCTCTTTAATGCATTGTGTCCAAAGGCCTTAGATTTTGAGGATAAAATAAATGTTCAAAGTCATAAAGACAGGGGTGAAGATAATAATAGTACAATTTATTGAATATCTACTTCTTATTTAGCACTCACTATGGATCTGACATTACTAAGTACATGAGCATTTAATTTAATATTTACATACATGATTTGACAAGCACCAAAGATAAGCATTATTTTTCACACTTATCACACAGGGAAACAGGGTCAAGGATGTCCAGTGACTTGCCCACAGTTACAGAGCTCCCAAATGACAGGGCTGCGAGTGTTTCTGGTCTAGAGTCTGTGCTCTGTCCACAATGTCGCACTCTTCATTAACAAGTTACCATAACTCCACCCTACCTCCCTACTTAATCACAAGCTGTATGTCTACTGGCTGTCCTCTGGGAAAGAGGGGGAAACAACAGGGGAGAGAACTGGGTACCGGGAGATGGAATGTGATCTCATCATCATCCCACAGTGGAGGTTCTTGACGCTATTGCAGATTCCAGACCAGGACATGACCAGCCTTAAGCTGTGCAAAATCTTGGGGTGATGCTGCAGATAGGGAGTCCAGCCAGAGGTGTTGTGGGAGTGGCGAATATGGGGTGGTGGTGGTGGTAAAATCTGAATTTGAGACAGGGCCCGTGGTGGCATCTGCCAGCTGAGCTTGGGGTGGAGAAGGAGGGGCTGAGCTCAGATCTCTGGTGTGGTGAGAAAAGAGGAAACGATCAATTTATAGAGAGAAGAGGGGCTCAGCTATGGCCGTGTCCCTGGGGCAGGGACCAAGGAACATCCTTCCCTACTCATCCCGGGCTCCTTGCTCGGGAAGGGGCCTCTAGCATCCTCTGAAAGATTAAATTTTGAGTCCAGGCTGAAGCCAGAGAGAAACAAGGAGAAAAGGAGGAGCCACAGTGGAGGCAAAGCCCACAAGATGGAGCACTGCCGGGTCCTAGAGGAGACTGGCAGGAGGGGTCAGCATCCAGGGTTTTGAAGGTCAAGTGTCAGTAGGAGGGGGGCTATTTCCCAACCTTCCTAGGGGGCAGGTAGAGGGAGGTTTTCCTTCTAGAAGGCAAGTAGGGGAAGCACTGAGAAAAATCCCTAAAGGACAGCAGTGTGCTCACAGAAAGCAGCATCATTTCCCGGCTGTATCCACCCCGGGCTGCAGAGCCCACAGGTCCACAACCACCCCGGCACAGGAGCCACGCTCGGGGAGACCATTCTCGCGGCGGAGGTGGCACATCCTCCGAGGAGAGGCCTGTGGCATGCTTGCCTTTACAGTCTTCTCCCCATTCTGGGGAATAAGGGAGAGTTCCTGAACAACTGCTCCCATTTTAAGAGATTCCAGAAGATAGGAGGCCGCATCTGTCATGTGTCTAAGCAGAGGATGGAGGACACCATGGCAGAGTTCTCCAGGTCTCCATGGCCCTTAGAGGATACGTGCTATCACCCTTCTCAGTCCTTGGCCCCATAGGAAGGTACACAGAGACCAGCAGAGGGGCAGGAGCCCTAGGAGCTGCTCAGGCAGCCCAACTTGAAGAAGAGGACTTTAGAGCTTTTACTCCTGGCAGCAATGAAAGGGCCTAAATGAAGCTAAACTATGACCCCCTAAAAGCCACCAATAGTCCCTATGCAGAGAACACCTTATCAGCAGAGCAGAGACAGAGACAGGCTCAATCAGCAGGAGCACAGGACCCCTCTCTGCCCTGCTACTCAAGTGTGACCCTCTGACAGGCAGTATCAGCAATCAAAATAGAATTCGGTTAACAAGACAGAGTATTTCATTATACCTACTTGTTTACATATTATCCTTGTCTCCTGTCTTTTGTTCACACCCCAACAGCACATGGTGACTCTGCAATAAACTCATACCGAGAATCTGACAACTTCTCATCACTTCCATTGTTGGTAGCAACCAGGCTGATCTATGAGAATGGAAGTCAGATTCCCATCACTCTTCTGCTTAGATACTGTCCATGACAGTCACAAGCAATGCAGAGTCTCAGGCCCCACCCTCAACCTCCTGATCAGAATCTGCTTTTTATCAACATCAATAGGAGATTCATATGCACACGGAAGTCTGAGAAACACCGCTGTGAATCATGCATCTGTCACCAGTTGGGGGAGCAGAGCCCCCTCTCCCTTCGCACTAAGTCAGCTGCCATGAGCACTGTAAGACCCCACGGGCGTCCAGGGTCTGAGCAGAGGCAAGGAGGGAGTTCTAAAGGGACAAGATAGAAGAGTGTGTAAGAAAGTCCACATAAACTCTATCAGGTCACCAGGGGGCAATGCCAGGGAGAAGGGAGAAGAAAAGTTTAGGTGAAGTTTAGGAATGAAATTTTCTAACAAATGGTCTTAAATAGTCCAATAAGACTGTCCCAGTAACCAGACAGGCAGGAAATAATATGAAATGTGGCCAAGATGTTTTTAAGGACAGTTCAACACAGGACATTTGAAATCAGTAATAAGAAAAGAATACAAGCAGTCAATGTTTTTATGCTCAATACACTGAGAGCTTTCAGGAAGCACTTTATCAGTCAGTCATTCATCCACCAAACATTCATTAGAAATCTAAATGCCAGATGCTATGCTAGCTGCCAGGATGCAAATAAACAAGATGTGGGCCCAGGGGATTTAAGGACAAGTGTGTGAGACAGTTACTCCTTCAGCAAATATTAGCTGTTACCCACCTTGCTCTAGGCACCATCATGATTGCTAGGAATATAAATGCACAAAATAAGCAAAATCCTTCTTTTGGAGCTTACATTCTAGAGGAGGAGACAGATAATACCCAAAATAGGTCTGTAAAATGAATAGGGTGTGGGATAAGGGCTAAGAAAATAGAAGGAGGCAGCAAAGATAGAGAGGTGCAGCATGGGGAGGGGCGGGGGTGGCAGTTTTCTAGAGGGTGGCTGAGAAAGAAGCATGGATTTGAGTGACCCTGGAGAGTGAGAGGGCACACCCTGTGGGTGTCTGGAAGGACAGCACTCCGGGCAGATGGAGCAGTAGTTCAAAGGCTTTTCTGTGCCAAGACCAACAAGGAGGCCACTGTGTGGCTGCAGCAGAAGGAGGACAGGTAATGGCCAGAAGACATGGGTGGGAGAGTAACACTGGTCAGTAGAGTGGGTCTCAAGGGCTGCAGTGAGGACCTGGGTTTTTCCTCGGAGTGAAAGGGGAGTCATGGACAGTTTCTAAGCAGAAGAGTGATGGGAATCTGACTTCCATTCTCATAGATCAGCCTGGCTGCTATGAACAATGGCAGTGATGAGAAGTTGTCAGATTCTGGGTATGAGTTCGTGGTAGAGTCACATTTGCTGTTGGAGTGTGAACAAAAGACAGGAGACAAGGATAATATGTAAACAAGTAAGTCTAATGAAATACTATGTCTTGTTAACCAAATTGAATGACTTAAATCTCATGTAATTCCAAAGAGCTCTACTCTTGATCCCAGCACATCAGGCCCACCCTAGGCAGGATGACATACTAGAACAACATGGTCTATAAGCTGCACAGAGAGCTCTGTACACTAAGTGAATGTCACACAGCTTCTCTGTTGCAGTGAGGAAAATGAGAAAATGAAATCACAGGATGTTCTCATTTATCACCTGTCTGCTTTTTTGGACCATTAAACCATGTGTTGGATACTTCTTACATTTCTCCCCAGTGCTCTGAGGCTATAACTTCTGGAGACCTGATAATACCCCCTTTGGAGTTTACTAAGGCAGGGGAAGGTACCACTGATGAGGTTCCTCTTATTGACTCCTTCTATGACCAGCATAACTCAAAAGCTGGTGTCCAAAGCCTCTTCGGTTCTTAAACTCTCTTCCGTCCTAAAACTGCTTTCTCAGGGTGGTTGAACAAAACATGGCAAATGCCTCGAGGGAAAGTTCATCCCGAAGTAAACTAAATCTGAATTATAAATTTCTAAATACCCAATCATAAGTCTCAGTTCTTTTGAGACAATGTCCATCCTGACGTCCTTTTCAAAACAATCTATAAACCACGAACTTGAAGATCCAAAGGAATTTACATTTTAAACATCTAACCACAAGGTGGAGATCTAAAGCAAAGATTAGTTTTCATAGCAGGGCTCCACTTAGAATCCAGAACTTAGAGGAGAGCTGTATTATGTTATCAGATTTTGCCAGAAATTGACTTATTATTTTAAGCTAGAGGAAAACACAGCGCTTATTTGCCAGTGTTCTTTCATGTAGATTAGAAATATACAGGGCATGCAAATACTTCAGAAAGCTCCAAGGTCAGGTGGCACAATGGAGACACTGATTTGAAATTTCAAGCCTTAAGTCTTAAGTAGGGAGAACACTATTGTCCTATCACTTGATCATGGGTACATTTAACAAGGGCTAATGGGATTATTTTAGTCCAGATACTTTATGGCTGATAATGAAAACCAATTCCCTTTAACACCACAGACAGCAGGGCCAGGGTAGCGGTTCTGAAGTTCTAAACCATGAGCGTGACTAATTTTTAGTCACCAGCTTTATTTCATTGGTATACTAGTCATAGGACTGATTTACCAAGTGAGCCTTGGGGACAGCAGAAAATCCTTACTTCCATTTTAGATGAGCGGTTTTTATCAGTTAGGTCAATTATACACCAAAGGCACTTGTGTTTGATTCACAAAGTATCTCCCGGTTTACTCTTCTGCACATTTCATTATTTTAAAAATTATCCAGATTTCGTTTGGCTTCTTGTAGTGTGAATAATTATTCTTCCCTATAGAAACAAAGAAAAAGCAATTGAGAAAAGCTAAATAATAAACATAAAATGTGGTATGATCTTTTCTCAGTTTTTACTCCCATTTTACCTTATTTTAAAGAATGACAGAAGTAAATTAAACTACTCTCAACTGCCGCTAAAATTCTGGGTAGTGTAACTCCTTAGAAGTTCTGCTATTATTTATCATAATGAAAGAACCCATTAGTGGAAATTGTTTTCCTCCTTGTTTACCCAGGTTCTAAAATCTTCAACCTTCTATTTATTAAAGGTTTGGATCAGCCACACCTTAAAAAATTAAAAAGGAAGGCAATCACAAGATCAAATGTTGTTGCTTTCAGCTACTGGATGGGAATTTCCCTTCGTTACTTAGCACTGATTTATCTCAGTCACCTGTGTATGCTACAGTTAGTAGAGCAGAGTTCCAAGCTGTTTTTATTTAGATAAGCATCAAAGGTTGGGATGCTGATCTGTACTTAAGAGACCTTTGATCGTGTGTACCTTGATTTGGAAACCAAATTGGAACTCTAACAAGAATGATTTGTCTCTTCCGCTACTTTCTGGTCTCAGCAAGTCAGGAAATACCAAGAGCTGGCTTCCTGGTAGTTTAGAACTTCCGCTTCCTGTTCTGGTGACGAAAGCAGAAGTGGAGAAACATGAGAATGTTACCAAAAACCACACTGACCTTTTGCAGTCAACCACAACATCCAGGTTAAATTTTTGTTCCAGTGTTGCTTATTTACTTAACCATCACAAGCTTACATGACACCATCTCAAACCACAACAAAATCTGAAGACGTTCAGGTCACCATGCACTGGCTGCTTCAGCGGAGATCCTGAAAGAGTGGGAAACATTCTCCAGGAGTGGCAGCTGCAAAGCAAGCATGCATGCATGTCCCCCAGATAACCAGACACAAGCTAAGATAGCAAAAGAGATGCTCAATTCTCAATTCCTCCAGGCAGTGGTTCTCAAACTTTGTGTGCATCAGAGTCACCTGGAAAGGTGGTTAAAATGCAAATTATGGGCCCCATCCCACTGCCACCCCAGTTTCTGATTTAGTAAGTCTGGTGTGGGGTCTGAGAATTGGCATTTCTAAGTTACTAGATGATGCTGATTCTACTGATTTGAGGACCACACTTGGAGAACCACTGCTTTAGCTGATTTTGCCCGTGAACATGGGGAAACACTTAAACATTAGGAAATGTTGGGATCTCATTTTAAAGAGGAAGTAAGCCAGGAGCACAAGGTTTAGATTCAGCCACACTTGGGGTTTGAATAAAGATCCATCCAAACCTGTGAGTCCGGGCAAATTGTTTCACATCCCTGAATCATCCTTTCCTCACCTGTAGAATGGGGGGCAATCATTATACCTGTTTCTAAGAACCAAATGAGATATTGTATGCAAGGTGCCTGGCAGGTGATACTCTGTAAGTGGTTATTTTTATTTTAAAAATCACAGACACTATTAGTATTAAAAAAAGAAAGAAAAATAGTTCATATGTAGGCAATAATCCCTGAAATCTAAGCATAGGAGAAATTCTGGCAGGATACAAGACGGGTTTGTTTTCGATTCAGATTGAGTTAAAAGATACTGATATAGTTTAAAGAACAATCTGTCCCTTTTAAAATAAAAATTTCTCATAATATCTCCAGTTGTTTCTTGAAAACTATTCCTACTTCCCATTTCCTTATTTCTATCTTAAAGCTTACTCAAACACTGGCTTCTTTTTTTTTAATAAAAAAATTATTTTGATATATCTTTTTATTGAAGTATAGTTGATATATAATATTATATTGGTTTCAAGTATACAACATAGTGCTTTGACAGTTAGATATATTATTAAATGCTCACCCTGACTAGTATAGTTACTATTTGTCAACATAGAAATGTTACAGAACCATTGACTATATTCTCTATGCTGTACTTTCATCCCTGTGACTAATTTATATAATGATTGAGATTTTGTGCCTCTTTATCCCCTTCACCTATTTCATCCACCTACCCCTACCCTATCCCCCTGGTAACCATAGTCTCTTCTCATGTCTATGAGTCTGTTGCTGTTTTGTTCAGTTTTGTTTTTTGGTTATACATAGAAGTGAAATCATATGGTATTTGTCTTTCTCCACCTGATTTATTTCACTTGGCATAATATCCTCTAGATCCAGCCATGTTGTCACATATGGCAGGATTTCTTTATTTTTTTATAGCTGAATAATGTTCCATTGTGTATATGTACCACATCTTCTTTATCCACTCACCTATTTATGACTTTCGTTGCTTCCATATCTTGGTTATTGTAAATGTGTGGCAATAAACATAGGGGTGCATAAATCTTTTCAAATAAGATATTTTACTTTCTTCAGGTAAATTCCTAGAAGTGGAATTGCTGGGTCTAATGATATTTCTATTTTTAATTTTTTGAGGAACCTCCATATTGCTTTCCATGATAGCTATATCAATTGACATTCCCACCAACAGTGTAGGAGGGTTCCCATTTCTCCACATCCTTGCCAACACTTGTTACTTCTTGTCTTCTGGGTAGCGGCTATTCTGACTGGTGTGAGGTGATATTTCATTGGGGTTTCGATTTGCATTTCCCTGTTGATTAGTGATGTGGAGCATCTTTTCATTGCCTGTTGGCCATCTGTACGTCTTCTTTGGAAAAATGTCTCTTCAGGCC
Source organism: Manis pentadactyla (assembly GCF_030020395.1). Classification (NCBI taxonomy): domain Eukaryota; kingdom Metazoa; phylum Chordata; class Mammalia; order Pholidota; family Manidae; genus Manis; species Manis pentadactyla. The sequence continues at coordinate 113,121,393 of NC_080027.1, read as the reverse complement.
CTCTGCCCATTTTTTAAACTTGGTTATTTGTGTTTTAGGTGTTAAAATTATATGAGTTCTTTATATAGTTTGGATGTTAACCCCTTACTGGATATATCATTTATGAACATATTCTCTTATACTGTAGGTTGCCTTTTTGTTTTGCTGATGGTTTCCTTTGCTGTACAGAAGTATTTTAGTTTGATGCGGTCCCACTTGTTTATTTTTGCTTTTGTTTCCCTTGCCTGGGAAGACAGAAGAAAAATTACTCATGCTTATAACATTTACTCCTTTATTTTCTCTCTTGCTGCTGTTTCTCTACCCTGCTATTTACACCAAAACAAAAAAATACGGAACTTTTTTTTCTAATACAGAAAAATTCTAGAAGTCTAAAACTCCCAAGTAATGGAGTGAACCCTCTCCAGTTACCAAATCAGAGTTTGAACACAGTAGGATTAACTGAAGAAAATGAAGGAAATTAACAACATATGGTAATAAATGAGTCTAGAGACATTAAATTAATTTATATGCCCAGTTTCCATGCTAATGGGGCATTTGTGCATTCCATCAAAGTAACAGTGTATTACCTCTCAAAGCAAAGGGTAAACAAGAGGAAAGTGACCAGCAGTTCTCCATCTCTTCCAATTATTAAAGCATCTTCAAGGCATGAGAGATGTTTGTTAGATAAAAGCAAGAATTTGTTCATTTATTAGGCATGTTTTCATTGTGAATTTACTATGGTCTCCCTCTATGACACTGGGAATGTAGTTATGAGTAAAAGAGACCCCAGTCCTCACCTCATGGAGCTTATAGACCAGTTGGGGAAACAAACATTAGTCAAATAAGTACACAGGTAAATAAATAAAGAACAGCAGCGATAGGTTCAATGGGCCAAAGATAGGGGTTAAACAACATCGTGACAGTGCGGCTGGGGCAGCACAGGGGAAGGGGGCAGGAGCTATTACACCCTGTGCAGGTGTGAAGGGACAGGAGCATAATGGCACATCCGAAGCTATAAGAGGAGACTAGAAAGGCTGGAGGCGAGAGTGAGGGGGAAAGAGAGGCTAAGTCAGGATCGCCGCGGGCCTCGTAAGTCGTGCACGTCTTCGTCCTGGGAACAGTGGGAAGCCACAGAATGGTTTTAAGTGGGGAATCGGCATGACCTAATTAGCATTTTTACAAGATTGCTTGGGCTTCAGTGTGTCAAATAGGTTACCGAGTGTGAGGGGTTTGGGATGAAGAGGGGGAAAGAGGCAAAGGGGTAATAGGGGCAAGAGGCAGTGCAGTTAAGGGCAGTACTGACACAGCCCAGAGAGAGAGCAGTGCTGGGAGACAGGACCTAGTGATGGTGAAGGACTTTAGTTACTCATTATAACTTCCTGCAGTGGAACTTTGTACAATGAGAAAATGACATTTCTCCAGGAGGTCAAAGTGTAGCTGTGCCGGAAAGCCTAGTGACAGACCACGTGATCTCGAAGTCCCTCCCAACACCCTGACATGATTTAAATGAATTTCTTACACCGTCACATAACCAGCCTTATGAGTAATATTTTGTTTTCTTTCAGGACTATTGAAGAGATGGCCTAAAAAAATACCTCACCTGGGTGCCTGAACTCACCACTCACATTCCATCTTTTATGTGGTAAAAGCTCATCATTTTTCAGGAATCCCTTGGATAAATACCTCCTAGAAGAAATTTTAATTTGTTCTCTGGTTAAGCCACCCATGAATAGTAGATATGAGCTAGCTGAGAACAAACTTCTGGAAAAACAGGACTGAAGGTCCTCCTTAGTAGAACTCAGGATGTGGCAGAAGAGGGGGTGCTGAAGCGGAGTGGGGGGACGAGGGAGTGGGGCACCAAGGACAAACTTCACTTCCTTCCTCCAGTTTGAGGGGGCCAGCCCTGCAAATGAGGAGCTCGGGGCGGCTGCTACAGGAAGTCCTTTGCCATTTTAAACTGGTTTTACACACTAGCTTCCTTCAATCGAATATCAAACAAAAATGAGGATGAATCCCAGCCAAACATTTTCGAACTGGACCCTCCAATTATTGCAGGTGATCCCAGTAAAGGCAGAAGGATGTGTCTACAAACACAGACTTTCTGGCCACACAGCTCAGGGGCCACTTCTGCATGCCCACTCATCTGTATGCTGAGGGCATTCCCATATTTCTCTACACCTTTTTTCTCTGATGAAGTTACTGAGGCCATTCCCAGGGGATCAGACCACAGCTTTCCTCTCCCTTCAGGTAGGGCTGAGTCGTGACCCACTGTCAGAAGACTTCCAACCCAAGACAAGACACTGCTTTTCTTCCCCTAAGACTGCCCTCTGCTTACACTGGAGCCTTTCCTATCTCCTGCACACTGTTGTTAAAAGGAGTTTTATTGCCAGTCTGTAAGAGATTTCCTGGAGTTGAAATCTTCTAAGGAAGTGTATACAGAAAGGGTGAACAGGTGGTAACTTGAATCACATTTATCTGGAGAGATTCTGTAAAATGCAGGTCCCCAGCCCTGACTCAAATCTACTAGATCAAAATCTACATTATAATAAACACTCCATGTGATTCCAAACACCCTACAATTTAGAAATGACTGTCCTAGGCAGCTAGGGTACAGCCCTGTATGGATGCACGGCTGTGTCCCAAGGCGGTGGGAAGGAAGGGAGGAGGTTGCACGTGACCCCCAGCTTCCTCACCCTTGCAGTGGCCTGCAGGGCTCCATTCATGGCATCAGTCAGGAATTTTGCCTCAGGCAGAAAGGTTGAGAGCTTTTCTCTGAAATTCCTTTTAGAATGAGGTTTTGGTAATGGGAGGATGGCTCTCGGCTCATCTCCACATGGGATGGAACCACCCCTCCAGCGGGTAGTTGACAATGTAGGTGGGGAGGTCACACTGTTGACTGGTGGGTGCTCGGGGCACTTGTGGTCAGGGGCCAGAGATGCTACACATCTTGCCCATTGGGGGATTCCCACACAACGAACTGAGCTGTCCAAATGCCAGTGATAGCCAGCCTGAGACTCCTTCAGCTGTCTGCCCCTATTATGAACCTGAATGTAGAGGTTTGCTCTTTGCCATGGAGTCTGCTCTTCATCCTATACATTGAATACAGTATATGTGTTTCTATGTTGTTGAAGAGAGTGTATATAAACCCCTCAGCACAGTGCTTGTTTTACTCTAGGTAGCTCTGGGTGTTTCTGATTTACATTGATTTGATCAATGGAAATGAGTGGTTGAGCATTAATTAGTAAGATTATATTTCCCTAGGGTTTAACAATCTGAATACAGTCCAGAGTGAAAAAGTGGAAGAAGGTTGATATTATTTACTGTGAATTACAAAGTTCTGTGTGAAAGCTCATGGTGACCTCAGGAAAGGCCAGTATCTGTTTGACCATGATTCTCCACCACCCCCACCACCTTCCCAACATCTTCAATGACAATAGTACTCAACGGATCATACAGAATTTTACTGAAAGTTGGGAAAATAGAGCGCTTGCCATTGAAACGCCAGGCATCAATACTTGGCCTTAAGCTTTCACTGCTGGTAATGGTAGTTCCTAAGATAAATTGAGCTTTCTATAAAAATAAACCTAGTGTTAGGAACCATAATTTGTACCAGACTTAGGGAAAAAGATCCTTGCTCAAAAAAGTCAGCTGAAATGTATTCTTGCCAGAAGCTATATACCATGTTGCAATTTATTTTCTTTTTAGTGGAAGAAAGGACTTTAAAGCCATAAGTATACACCTATGTGGCAAATATGTCTAAAATCTAAACATAAGAACCACTGAACCAGGTTCCATATGATACAATTAGCAATTCTATCATTTATATCATCAGATAATATAAAAATGAGGCAATGCAGAGATTGAGACATGACAGATTACATCAGCAAAGAATCGTGAGGTTTGAAAATAAAACTTTCTACAACACAAATGTGATCAGTAATTCCCCATCACCTTTAGTATAAAATCCAAGTTCCTTTACATGTCCTGCAAGTCTCTTCCTGACTGGACCCTTTGAAAATGAGCAAATCAGTACATATTTTGAGTACTGCTTTCAAAAGCAAAGAAAAACATCTGAAGGTATAATATAAAAATGAAAACACTAATCTAAGAGATGGAAGGGGTGACATTCTAGTGCCCACTTTGCCACTAATTTTCTTCAAGTTGTTTCTCGTCAGCTGAAATTATGCCAGAAATACATGACAGCTGAAATCAGTAGTGGTGCTAACAATGTATTAATTCACGAATTTCAGCCTCATTGTCAGAATTGCTAAGCATGTCAACAGATTTCTGACTGGCCTGTTTCACATCTCATTCTTTTTTTATGAATTGTGTCATGGATGGATGTAAGTTTAAAAAGCAACCACTAGTAGTTTGAATGTTGTTATCTTTTCAAAATGTAAAAAGGACTTTTCGGTATTGGAAGGTAAGCAGTGAAACACATGCTTTTATTTTATTGCAATGTGAAAGTGTTTAAACTCCATACTTAGTATTTTACCCATCTGTTTCTTAGAACAGTCATTTGAGAAAGATCCCTGAAATCTCACTGGGTTGCAAAAGAGCTGTTTTGGTAATACATTACATTGAAGCAATTTAAGTTGGTGTTAATTCTAAAGCTAAAGAAACCCTCCTTAGAGCTGTTCATCAGAGGATATTTTTGGTGTCTTTCCCAGTGATATTAAGAACTTTTTAATATGTGAGTTCTCCCAAAGGATTTTCAAAACAAGTATGTTTCTAAATAGGCTTTTAACAGAAATCCAATAAAAGCAAAGATAATATAGTGGCAGCTGCTTATAAAAGGGGAAAAAAAGCTCTCATAATTGGTCTATAAAATTTCTTTCAGGAAGCTCATGCTGCTTAAACAAAATTCTAAAATCACTCTCAAGGTTTCAGTACTACAACACAAATTAGTCGATGATAAAATACTTACACCACCAATAAAAGTGACTAGCCCAGAATATGTAATCACTATTTTGCCACTCACTACTCTAAATTTCATCCAAAACAATTCAGTTCCCAGAAAGCAAGTTTAATCCTCAGAGGATGCACTTTCATGCATTTCTAAAACCTGAACTTTGCCAGAAACCAGCTTGTTGGGAGACCTCTCCTGGCTTCCTGCCTGACACGTCCCCAGCTTAGCTCCCTTCCTGTCTAGCAGCTTCTTCTGCTAAGAACCTGTGTCCGGAAAGGAGCCTCATGATGCTGTTCATCACAGGTGGGGACTCCCAAGCAAAATTCTGAGACTTGAACAGAGACCTTCCAGTTAACTATGCGCATTGTCAAGGAGCTGATGACGGAGCTTTCAAGTATGTGGCAGAGCTATGTTCTGGTGTGAAAGGAAGGAGCCCATTTCAAGGATAATAAATAGGATTTGCACTCTCTGGGGAAAAGAGCATTGGTCAGTGCTTCACTGTCACCCAAAAAGGTGCTGCAGGATCTAGAGAAGCTTGTGTCATGTAAGAATGACAAAAAAGGCATCATCATATAATGGCCTCTCTGCTCCCATAGAAAAAAAAGGAGACTTCTTTTTGGCCTGATGGGTTCAGGGGAAAATGGAGAGGCTGGAAGCCCATCTGTATGTACCTTAGAGAACAGGAACACAAAACAGATGAGCAAAGGATAAAAGGTGAAGGATTCAAGACAGCCTGTGGGAACTGAGATCATGAAAGGTTTTAGCAGGAGGGAGATTTGGGAGGGAAATTGAAAGAGGTTCACTATGCGAAGGATGAGATCGCCCCTGAAATTTTCCTGAGACCTTGCAATAAGTATTTAGTTTCCCTTTAATTAATTTTCATTGTCTGATTAGTGTTGTTTTTGGATGTGACACCATCTGCAAGGGATCTCTTGGTCCCTCAACCATAACTGGAAATCACAAACTTTCCAAAATGCAAATCCAATCATGTCACTCCCCTCCTAAAAGTCCTCCAAAAGTTTCTTTGACCCTGCTTAGTACTGCATGATCCTGCCCCTACTTGGTTCAGTCACATCTCCTACCATCACCCAAATTCTATGCTCCAGCTGGATAGAAAATGGGCAGTTCCCCAAATGTACTGTTATAATATCATGATGTATAATAAAAATATATATATTTGGTCTTTGTCCCTGTTCCTAGTTCACGGCTCCTACAACCCTCGGAATTGCCTAAATGTTAAAAGAGTTAAAGATGTCTTTTGCTATATTAATGAGATGACTTTTGGAAAGCACCTAAGGAAGGGGGCTGCTTGCCAGGGACACCAACCCTGGAATTGGACGGTTGGAACTTTCAGTTCCACATCCAGGGAGGGGAGAGGAGTGGAGGTGGAACCACTCACCAATGGGGGATGATTTAATCTGTCATTCCTACGTTGTGAAGCCTCCATAAAACTCAGAAGGACCAGCTTCAGAGAGCTTCCCAGACGGTGAACACTTGGAGACACTGCGTGCTGAGAGCGTGGAAGCTCAGGGTCCCTTCCCCATCCTCACCCTATGCACCTCTTCCATCTGACTGTTCCCGAGTGATAGCCTTTTATCATAGCCAGTAATCTGGTAAATGAAAGGTTCCTCTGAGTTCTGGAAGCCACTCTAGGAAAGTAATCAAACCCAAGGAGGGGGCAGTGGGAACCTCTGAGGGACAGCCAGTGGGTCAGAAACACAAGTGAAGTGACGGCCCAGCCTGTGACTGGCGTCTGAGGTGGGGAGGCAGCCTTGTGGGACTGAGACCTTAACCTACAGAATCTGATGCTATCTCAGGTAGAAAGTGTCAGAAGTGAGCTGGTGCCAGAGAATCATTTGGTGGTGCCAAAAAAACATACACGTTGGAACTGTGACCTCACAGGTGTTTGGACCTTCGCACTTCCTTCTGCTTCCTCAGCCTGAAATGCCTCCCTCCCCATTCTTTCATTCATCCACCTGTACTACAGATATTTATTAAGTGCTGTTTTAGGCACTGAGTAACCAGAAGTGAACAACTACAACAATAACCACACAGTAAACAAAACACACAAAGAGCCTTTGCCTACATGAGCTGTACATTCCCTCGGATAACTCTTTGTGCCATTCAAAACATGCTTCAGTGTCAACACAGGGTGTAGACCTTGGGTGAATCTTTAAGAAAAATCACAGGATGGATGAAATTTGAATCTGGATGTTTGAAAATATCAAGAAATTATTATTATTCATTTTCAGGTGAGATGATAGTATTGTAATTCTGCCTTTTAAATAAACACGGTTATCTTTTATAGATACATACTGAAATATTTATGGAGGAAATAATATGAAGTCTGGAACTGGATTCAAAATAGTCCGTTGAGGGGTTGGAGTGTGAGGAGGGCATAGATGAAACTAAAGGTGCCATTTGTTGATAATTGTTCAATTATTTCTCTACTTTTGCATATGTTTGAATATTTCTGTAATACAAAGTTTAAAAAAAGGAAGGAAAAAAAGTCAAGATACATTGGACTTCCTGCCCTCCCTGTGGCCCCAATCCTAGCTCTACCCCCTGAAACCCAAGGGTCCCTCTTATTCTCTTAAGCCCTGGACACACCTCATAAGTCCATCATTTCATGACTGTCTGCATGATTCCCATGAGACAATAAGCCACTTGAGGTCAAGGACTGTCTGTGTGCTTCTAATCATTCTCTTATCAGCCCCAATTATAGTGCCTGGTAGAAAAATGGACACTGGCCACCATCTCTGAAGGTGAAAACCAGCCTGTGATAATCAGATTTTAATGATTGTGATGTTGGTTGCAAGGGAACAGAAAATTGGGAACTATCTTCTGTACTACATGGAATGATTTGGCAGGTGTGATTCCAATGGCTCCAACACATATTTTTGGGGCTCCCCGTTGTGTGAAAGATACTGTGCTGAGGACCCTGTAGTCCCTGTTAACAACTCTCTCCTTCTCTTGGGGTAGCCATGAAAGACTGCGGGACGATGCAAGGATTCTAATGCACACATGTGTGTGCGCACATGCACACATACACACGCGCACACACACACACACACACACACACACACAGTTCGTTATTTCTCATTGTTGGTTCTTTCTAGCTTAACCAAGCAACAAAAAAGTTGTACCTAATAATATCCAGCATTTCTTTTTGCTTGTTTTATGCACTGCTTTGATAAACAATGTAAGATTTGGTCATCTAAAGTAATTGTTAAGCCTCTTTACTAAAAATCAAGTTAGCTGAGAATAAAAACAACTTTGGTTTTTCCCTTGGGTTGTCTTTCTTCCTAAAATAATTAAAGACAAAATACATATTTTCATATTACTTATTCTACTAATAATATGAAACTTCCTAAGTCCTGACAGGTTTCATTCAGCAGTGAGTGATATGAGTCTGATGCTCTACCTCTCCCAAGCCCAAATTAAGTTGAAATAATAAAATCAACTTCATAATAAGGTAAGATGCATAATACACTCTAGTTTCAAGATACTTCTTTCTTCTCGGGAGGTTAGTTCAATTTGAGTAAAACAACATCATCAATTAAGAAAAAGTATCATGAAATAAACAGTAACTTTCAAAAAATATGCACTTAACTCACTTTACTTTTTTACCATATCTTTGAACTTACTTTGTTAAGTGCTTGAGGTATACCAATATTTCAGAACTTGTGAAAATCTTACTCAGTGATGACAGTCTTGACAGCTAGAGATAATTCTTCAACATATCAGTTCTAAGATAAACTGTACTTTGCAAGAACTATTAACAATCCACGGGGTGTAACAAAACAGAAAGCAGGGTCATTGTTGCAAATTCCCCAATACCCCTACACTACACACAGCCAACTTGTCATGGTCTTCAAGATCACAGGATCACACAGGGCTCGCACCTCAGAGAAGCTGAACACATGCTTATTAAACGAATCAGTTAGTGAATCTCATAAATTTGAAGTAATCAAACATGAAAAGTCTATGTTATAGAAGATTATACATACATAAGGTTATTGTTCTAAGAATGTACTAAAGCCAAAAATTGTAACTTGGTAGAAGGTCTTAGAGAAAAATCCTTTAATGGCAGCCATTTTGACCAATTACCTGAATATAAATAATATTTTTAAATATTCAAGAATGTGTTTAAAAAAATTTTAATGTATTACTGTAGTAATTCCCAATATATAAGAAAGAATGTTTTCTTTAACCAGGAGAAATACCTATCTATTCCTGACATTCCATTTCTCTACTATTAGGGGGATGGCACCCAGTTCTGACACCAGACACCTGGCTTGAATTCTATTTTGGAATCTCTTTCCTTGCCACATCCACCTGATTGCCAAAGTTCGCTGTGCCTCTGATCTATCTTTTCCTTCTGTCTGCTTGAAAATTTTCCACTTTTCCTTCACAATTCACAATTCTGTGTAGCCTAACCTGACCCCCCCCCCCACAGACTTAGGCCTTCCTAACATCTAATACACCTTAGTCATTCTAACATTATATCATTATTTGAACACCTCCTCCCTTAGGAATGGGGTGGACTGAGCCATTTCTGGGTAGGTAAGACTCATGGGGCAAATCGAAGCCAAAATCCACAAGAGGGAGCCATAAATCAGGACTCAGATCAGAAACAAGCCCTAGCATCAAAGGATCACATTAAAATGAGACCTGGAAGAGGAGCTTCTGTGTTCTGTGGATGTGAGAAAAGAGGAAAGGATAGAAATGAGATGAGGTTAGCAAAAGGAAGAGGGTCCAGAGTGATTGCCACAAACATCGATGGACCAGAGGCTAAGATTTGCTGGAAAGAGTTATGGTACATGCGGAATATTTAGCTGCTTAACAGAACCAAGTCAAGGCAATCTGTCAGGGATGTTCTGTTTATATGTCAAATGAATGGTGAGCTATTGGGAGTGTGGAGGTCTGATCTCCTCTCCCAGGTAAGGGGAAGCTGGGGCCTTGGTTCATTGGTGTTCCAGGGCTGGGAGGATGTGAATGAGTCTGTGGGTGAGCTGACTGCTGCAGGGAGAGAGTAGAAGGTAACTGAATCTATGGCTCAGGACCCAAGAAAAGGGTGGTGGAAGAGCTAAGGAGACTCCTAAGTACTCCTTCATTTATTTAATAAATAGACATTAAATACCTAATATGTACCAAGCACTGTACCAGTGTCTTAGTTAGCTCAGTCTGCAATGACAAAATACCACACACTGAGCAGCTTAAACAAGAATTTATTTCTCAGAGTTCTGGAGACTGGAAGTCCAAGATCAAGGTGCCAGGAGGGTGGATGTCTGATGAGAGCCCTCTCTTTGGCTTGTGGGTGTCCACCTCCTCACGGTGTCCTCACACAGCCTTTCTTTGGCGTGAAAGCAAGCTCTCAGGACTGGTATCTCGTTTTATAAGGGCGCTAATTCCATGACAAAGGCCCCACCCACATGACCTCATCTAAGCCTGTTTATCTCCCAAAGGGCCCATCTCCAAATACCATCAAACTGGGGATTAAGGATTCAACATGGATTTGGTTGTGGGGTGGCACAATTCAGTCTACAGCAACCGGGGTGCTGTGACATTCATGGTGGAGGAGGTCCTTTACAAATGAGATAGTGTTACAGAGGGAAAAACAGGGTTTTAAGCAGAATGCATGTCAGGGGTTGCTAATCTAGTCATCTAGTTTAAGAAGATGGTAGAAGACATGAATGGGACCCAAATCAGGAGCAGAGAAAGCAAACTGATAAGAAGAGCCAGTGGGATTCAGAACACCTGCCTGGGAAGATGTACAGAGGTGGCAGTACCTGGGCAGGGGGTTGGCAGTGGCGCCTGAGGTATTCAAAAAGGTGGGGAAGGGTCTTAGACAGGAGTTCCCCTCCAGGCTGTAGCAAGCCTGTAGCAGTCAACAAGCCTTTGTTGAGTAACTTCATGAATATGACTGTCCTGCTTTTAACATTGGCTTAATGAGTCTGATGCACGAATAGCACATTTTTTAACCAGCAACTCTTATAAAAGTCTATCCTGGTTGCCCAGTTTATTGATAAGCCAGCCCCTTTCCTTGTTTCTATTACCCTATTTCCCCTCTTCTCCTGAATCTCCTGGAACATAAAAAGCTTTTTGAGTCTGTCAACCAAAGAGGAGGAGAATGAAGCTGAGCAATCACGTTGGATGCTTTTAGAGAAGTCATAGCAAAAGGCTTGCTGTGGAAACAATCAATGGTGGTTTTCATTTGGCTATGCAATCCGTCAGTGCGTACCATGGGATAGGAAACCTGGGCTCACCATCATTTCATTTTTTTCCCATGGAGGACGTACCCAGGTGGTTTACAGTTCATGGCTAAAGAAATGCTGTTTGGCCTCTTGCTGGAGCCTTGGTAGGATGTTAAGTAACAGAAGAAGAAGCCTAGAGGGACAGCAAGGCCACTTGATGCTTTGCACACGTATTATCTGCCTTGCCGACGTGGGTGTGTGCATGTGGTTCTTCCCGTGGCTGCTCCCTCAGGGATCTGGGAGCTGCCCCCTCTGTCCTTGGCTGTGTTGCTGGGAATCTGTCAGCCAGGTTGTCCTCATGCCTGAAGGGAATTGCATGAGGAAGTGTAAGCAAGGTCAAGGAGCTTGTTTTGTCTCCTTAGTCAATGGCCTTACTCCATAAATTGATTTGTCCTGCCCAGTGGAAGGAAATTCTCATTGTCCTCTCACACTTGAGCTTCCCTAACGCAAGCTCTATCTTAGGAGTCGTGATTAAGTCGCAAACGTGTTTCATGCACGTTTCATTTGTTTTTTTTTCCCTGGCATGATGATGACATCAAGGCCTGTATCTGTGAAACGGTTTGTGAGAGTTTCTGGAAGGATAGGTGTTTGTCGGGATTAATGATGGTGCTTTGAAGTTATTTTATTCCTTTGCAGTTCTGTTATTCTCTAAATATTTTTGCCACGTTGCCGGAAACTTTATCACAAAAGTGGTTTAGTGATAAAACTTTCTGAAGAGAAAATGTTAGAAAGCCACAGTTCATAATCTAGTCTGTCTAGTAATGTTCAATTCCTCAGATTTCCTTGCAATAAACCCTTATCTGTTTCTCCAAACAATTGAAAGGATAACATATATTAAGTGCAAAAATATTAGATCTCAAAAGAGCTATGATCAGAAAAATGGCATCTAAAGAAAAATTAGCTATAAAAATCATAGAGTATTTAAAGGATAGGATGAAAATGGCCTTAAATATCAGTGAAAGAGTCAAATCAGTCCTGTCACTTTGCAGAGGACAGAACTAAGTCCACTTAGGTGACGTGACTTGCACACGGTGCCAACACTCTTGGGTGAAGAACCAGGACAATATAGGTCCTCTATTTCTCAAAGCCCAAAGGCAAACTACAGAAAATTCTAGTCCACTGCATGTCCTCTCTTCCCAAACTGCATATTTAAGAATACATGTTTCATATTAAAATTCCAAACTAGTACACAGATAGAAGAGTACGTCTCCAGGTAGTTCCTTAAACACTTCCAAACAGGTTTCTTTTTTTCAGTTTATTGCATTGTATTTGGTATTTACTTCTAGCTCAAAATCTTACCATGAAAGCAAGTCTTCGGAATTTTTGTAACAGATGGAAATTTCCTTTGCAAGTGAGGCCTTAGAGCTTCCATAGAGCTTATTTCATCCAAGTCAGTCTGATTTTCCCTTTTTAAACTCCTTTACTTTCATTTAACTAAGAAAGGCTCATTACTTACCTCCTTTCCATTTGAAATCCTTGTCTTCTTTAGCCATAAAAGTCCAAATACAATTTAACACCTAAAAGGAGAAAAGATACAATTTGGAAAACTATGACAGTCTTGTTAAAGTGTGCAGTATTTCTTAGAAAATCATAGGGAATATGAATTCTCTGATTATGAGCTATGCACCTGTTAGCATTGAAAATTACCACTTTCTCTAACTCTGCTGTCAAGGTATAGCACAATGCCCTTTTCCCAAGGTAAGGTGTGGTCATTACCTTAGAGATCTGAAGATAGTAAATACATAATTCAATTAAATTAGAAAGACAAAAGACTACTAGAGTGAAGATTTTGTTTCTCTAGTCTGTCTACAGTTTCAATGAATGAATATTAAATGAAAAACTACTAATGAATTTTCATTCAAATGTATTCAGTATTCTTGAAAAGTTCAAAAATAACTGCTGACATATCATCTCACAAGTTCAAAGCATTTCCTATTTGGTAAAAAAAGAAACCTCATGTTCTGTATAATCATGTTGTCTTAAGAAGAGAAAAGACTTTGATTTTACAGAAAGTGTTTTTCTCCCTTAGGAATTAAGAAGAGAAAAAAAACCTTAATTATTTAGTGTAAAAATAGTTGTTGTAGTATCAGTATTACATTTAGCTACAAACAATATTAATATACTTTATGTTCAAAGTGGTATCATTGGAATTACTATAATAAGTGGGTATGTTGAAATATAACCATATATTTTACCAAAATACCTCCTTATGTAACAGAAAAGCGAGCAAGTTTAAAAAACAGTGCCTCATGACCACCTGCTACTTCTAAAAATCCAGAGATAGGCATACCTATTATTCAGAGGTTAGTAATGCCGTCTAGACTTCTCTTTATTCTCCACCTTCGTCACCCAACTCACTTTATGGCCATTAAGTCCATAATGCTTCCGAATCCTCTATAGCTCATCTCATAACAAAAGTTGACCACCTGACTACAGGCCTGGTTTTGTGAGAATACATTAATCCCTTCCTAAGTCTGGGATAACCTGACTCAACAGTGAACACATTAGTCAAATACAATTGCTGGTTTGTGGAGTGATTCCAGTTAGCCACTGAGCATGAGGCATCTTCTAGTTGTTCCATTGTTTAAAGATACATTCCATTTGTTTGCCAGTAAGCTGCGTGGACATAAAAGATGAGGTAATGAAGTCATGAGTTGATCTGTCCATCTACAATAATTCCCATTATTTTAAAAAAATACTAATTCAGTTTTTAATTCAATATGCTATGTTTAGATAGAGCCTTTGAACTGTAACAAGTAACAGCCTTCAAACTATAAAAAATTGCTAAAATGTTTTATATAAACATTTTTATTGACCTTGGGGATCTTCTAGAGCCCTTGAGAGAAAATTGAAAAACCTCTAAAAAGGCAAAACATTACCACTTCTGTCAAAATAAAAATGTCTCATGCATTTTTTTTTCCAAACCAAAATAATGAAATTGAAAACTAGGACAGTTGATCTAAAGGAGACCCTGAAAAGGATCTTGCCTTGGTCCCCCATCTGGTAGAGGGAAAAAGTCAGGTTAGCTGATTTAGGGGTAAACACAGGTCAGTGCTGGTATGTGAACAAAACTAGAAGTAGACTAAAGGTCACATGGATCTCTCTTCTCTGCTCTTTCCATGTAGGGCAAAGGTCACTGTCATCTTTTCTCTTGCCACCCCCTGCATCCTTTCCTCATATTCCTTGTTCCAAGCACCTAATCTAGGTCCTATTCCTAAAGAGCCTGAATTCCTGTTAGATACCAAGTTTGGAAAATGATCCCTTGAGCCACACCAACCATGTGTGGTCTCAGACTGTGTTCTACGGCATTTGAACAGAGTTGCTGTCAAAAATAGTCTCTGATCAAGTAGGTTTGGGAAAATTCTACGTTAAACAAAGGTTTCTTTTCTGTAGGATTGTTTCAGGCCTTAAATATGCTGATATGCTTGCTTTGTGAATCATCAGATGTGTATATCCCAACTTTAGTTAATATATATGTATTTTTTAAACAGAGCATATGTAGCAGACACTCTAATAAAATGAAACAATTTGGGAAACACAATGACATAAGCTAATTCCTAACAAGCTTAGCTCAGATGTGCCTGTTCCAGAAATGTAGTTACTTTATTATAATTATGAATGAAATGGTCATTTTGAAAATTTGAAGAATACAAGTAGAAAATTAAGCTGACCTCTAGTCAAAGATAAGAACACATCCAGAGTATTTGCATTTTAAAATTGACTTTTGGAAGATTAAAAAGGCTTTAAGTTTTGAAGAAATCATAATTTAAGGTGGCATTTCATGTACTGTGAATAAGATGCACTACCAGTTAACATGCAATTACTCCCAGTAGGTATCTGCTTCTGTGTAAAGCTGATCCTAGTAACAGAGGTGCCATTTATTGAGCACCACATGCCAGGCTGCACTTAGCACTCTACAGTATAGGCAAAAGCCTTCTAAAGCAGACCCTCTTACAATTCAAACCAAATTGGTCTAGTTTCCAGACCTGTTCTATTCACCTCAATAATAATTCAAACACGAATTGTTCCAGTAATTCAATCATGAGCTCTGCTTTTTTTCATCACACCATAGCTCCAGAAAGTGCCAGGATT
This sequence comes from Manis pentadactyla, assembly GCF_030020395.1. Classification (NCBI taxonomy): domain Eukaryota; kingdom Metazoa; phylum Chordata; class Mammalia; order Pholidota; family Manidae; genus Manis; species Manis pentadactyla. Next base: position 113,106,156 of record NC_080027.1, on the reverse strand, counting down.
CTGCCTATATTTCAGAACCATTTCCCTCTCCTTGTATAGGGAATGTTGAACTTCTATGGAGTTAGGCACTTGGATTTCTGCGTGGATAACAATGTGTGAATTAGGCAGTTACAAGGGATGCAGCCAAATTGATGCCAGTTCCAAAGGGACTCAGAACCAATGCTGGCTAATGTGACCCCATTACTTCCTTGATGTCACAGCCTCCTTTTTGAGTCCAGTGCTACTCAAAGAGTGGTCCAAGGACCCCTGCCATTCCCCAAACTGTTTGTTATGAGTCTGTGATAAGGCACTTGTTCCAGGAAGCAAATCAACTACCTCACTAAGCACCCTATGTAGTTCAACTGACTTGCTTTCCAGACAGGAGTTTCTTGACAAAGGAAGCACCGTGTTGATGTACATTCTGGTACAAACTCATTATCGCTCTGCAGATGGTTACGGACAGTTCCCAGGCTCCTTGCAGCAGCATTGTTCTTACCAACTTGGTTAAGCATTATTTCCTCATGGTCCTAAGGTCTAGGTGGTAATATGCAAAGAACTGGGACTATGGAACATGCCATAGTATGCGTTCCCTGTAACAGTTCTTTTGCTTACTTGCTAGGTAATGTCCGGGAATTTACGTAAACTCTGAGTCTCAGTTTGCTCATCTTTAAAATGAGGAATTCATTCTTATCCCACAGGTTCACTATGAAGATTAAATCAGACAAGGTTATAACCAATATAAATAATATATTTAACCTTCATCCCTTTTTGCTTATGTCACTTGACTTCTGATACCTGAGACAGTATTTTTCATTCAGAGTTTTTTCACTGCAATTCTGGACTGCAGGGAAGCAGAAAGACAAAGGAAGGAAGGATAGTGATAGTAGGAAAAATACAAGCCCTTCAAAAAGCACAATTTAAAACATTTATACAGAAATTAAAAAATCATTTATTTTACATTTTGTGCCAGATCCCTTAGAGAAAGAAGTTAAAGACTGGAGAAAAATTTTATCCTGTCTTTGAAGATTTCTACAAAGATCCATTAAGTGTATATACACTGGTCTTCATTATTCCAAAGAGCAATTATTTTCTTATCTTTTTGCTTCAGTTTGTTGCCTAATAGTAGTATTGTATTACATCTGTTTAGAAAGGGATGGGGGCTTATTATGGCTTATCAAATTTAATTAGGATTCATCATACTTTTTTAAAAAGTTTAAATAGGCTTTAAAAATGAGTAAAATAAACATTAAAATAAACTTGACTAGCAGAGTTCTTGCCAGATTCTCCTGGTCTTTCTACAACTGGCTTATTAGTGGTCCAGGCTTGATTCATGCATCTGTTATTGTTAAACTTGAAGAGAATCTTTGGAAAAGCATAGTCATTTCTATCACATTTCACATCCTACCATAGTAGGGTGTTGCTAAATAAATCTACCTGCAGAAGTTTTCAGATGACCTAGAGTTTGACTTTATGGCATAAGCAGTTCACATTTTGCTTTACTACAGCCAGTGCTGGCTTGAAACTTTGCTTAAGTTTTATGATTTCTTATTAGGACAGTACTTCCAATATATTCTCAGAATTTATTTACTAAATATATTTATAATAGAATATGTTTCTTTACCACTGTCCACTGTGAACTTTGTTAGAAGAATTAGCACCACCAGTAATACACTGTTCATTTTTAGACATAGTTTTAAACAGAAAGTACAATTTAAAGAATGAGTGAGTTAAAACAGAGAGTAAGAATTTTTATCATTTCACTCAATGAATGCCTATAATTAACTATTAAAAAACTTTCATCTAATTCTAAAAGCATGTATCTCTTCAGCACAGTGAGGATAGAAAATACAGTCAGAACAGACCTTTCTCAATGTGCTTACACAAATTCTACCTACCACATCTCTAGAAGTATTTTCTCCATCAGTAGAGATGGGATATAATGAATTGTTAATTTACGTAGGAAAATCTTTGCCTAACATTCCACAAAGCTTGAGTGAGTTAATTGTTGGAGCACATTTTTCTCACTCATTCGAAAAGCAAAAACAACTTCTTTCATGTGTTTTCCATTCCTTTGTTTTGAGATTTCTCAGCAGGGAATTTGACCTCCCCAGCCACCCACTTAGGCATAAAATGCACAGTGGAGAATTAAGCAATCATCCAACTACACCAGACTTCACTGACTTTTGCCCCAATTATCTAAACCTCTGAAACACAATATCTGTTCTGAATTACCTCAATGATTGCCTCAATTTCTCCCATTAACTTTGTGGTCATCTATACACAGTTCCATAGTCTTTGAAATGGGACCCCTTGAGATTGCATTTTTAAAGAACATTTAAAAAGTCTCTGGTATTGAACACTTCTTTCCAGGCACTGATGAAGGACAGCAGCAGTCTTCATCCCTGGAGAGCTGTGACAAGGTAAACATAAAATATTTATCTAGCATTTGGTCAGACAAGCATGAATAAAAGTCATGAGAATGCTAAATCATGACCATGACCACAGCAATAGAAATGTGAGGAAAGAAACTTGTCAGAAGTTTATGGCCATGTTTTTGCAGGGGTGGAGGAACACAGAGAGAACTTATTTCTCTTCATGTATCTTGAGCAAATGTTTGCTTTGGTCTATTTTTGCTTCCTCTCCCACTTCCTACTAAACAAGTCACACTAGAATCAGTCATGTCAATATTTAAGGGACTCATTTAGCAGCTGCATTGTCTACACTTCCTGTAATCACTTAACACTAACGTGTTTCTGTTTTCTGCATTCAAAATATGTTTGAAACACAGTTATCCCCATCCTTACACCCTCTGCCCACAATCAACCTCCACATTTTCAAATCGAACAGCTTCTAATAATGATTCATGTGTTCTGGAATTCTCCTTTGTCTGTTTCATACTCAGTGCTTCAAAGAAGCTGGAGGAAAGATATTACTCCACTAATCCAACCTGCTGACCTGAATTAAAGCTCTCCAATGATAAACCCTGGGCAGCTGCCTTATCTTATACTTTTGATAGTTTCCTTTCCTTATTTGAAACCCTTATTAATCAGATATTGGATATTCTGGATTGACTTGATCTTCTTATCATTTCTTTTCTATTGTCTCTTTTTTCCTTTTGTGTTCCTTTCCAAAACGTGCCTCAGTGTTATCTTCCAACTTTTCCACTGAATTTTTTTATTTTGCAATCGTATTTTTAATTTCCCAGATTTCTTTCATGTTCTCTTAATTTTTCTTTTTTCACTGTGCCATGTTCTTATATAGATAAGAACATATGTGTGTGTATTTCATATATACATATATGAAATGCAAAGTGCTTTTAAACCCAATATAAAGTTACAATATTTTTATTTGCATTCCTTTTTAGCAAGAAAAATTTAGTTTTCAGGAATGGTATAATATTAGAACAGAGTAGTAGAAATTTAAATCCTCTTTGCTTTCTATCAGTGAAATATCTTTTGCTGCAAAATAAAAGACTATGGTTGAGAACATCTAATGTACAATTATGTTGCTTTGAAAATTCTGATTATTCATTGGGACCTTACTACTGAGTTCCAAAATAGTACCACTTGCAAAAATCGTGTTTAAATTATTTAAACTAGGATGCTACTCTTCAAATGATAAGCCCAATTTGTACGTCTCATTAAAAACCTCTTTGAAAAATATTAATATATATATATAAAGCATCTCTTTTCTTTCCAAGGATATTAAAACTATAGTTTCTTTGAAGTTTTTTCCTTCTCCTTGCATTATCTTCATTTCCTGAGTTTCTTATTTTTCCTTTGTTGTGGGGTCTCTCTTGGAGATTGGTGCTTTCTTCAAATATCTATAATCCTTGGTGATCCTCCTTTAATACTGGAGCATTATAGAGCTGGCTGGAGCCAGGGCCATGAGTGGGTACAGCAAGCAAATTTCCTGGAACACAAAGCCTAAGAGGCACACACACACTCAGGGCTGTGCAGGGGCAGTGTCCGGAGTAAGTGCTCTATGAGCAAGCGCGTCCTTAACATCTCCAGTCTGGGTGCCCCTCTTGTTTCTGCCTGCTGGGAGCTCCCAGGGCTCCAGCAGAGGAGGAGAGTTATAGGGGAATCACTCAAGATTGTCAGAGGTCCCAAGGGTCCACATCTGAAGATGTTTTCTCTGGGGAAGTTTAGGTTCTCCAGGGAAGGATGCTCAGCCTATCTGAAGAAAAATGAGCCTGATTGGCATTCTGGAGCCCTGTCGGGGGGCAGGGGCTTGGCATTGCCATTCAGTGTGCAGACTTCCAGTGCTCCCCTCTTTTCAACTTAGCATTCCACCCTTCTTCTCCTTGAGGCTCCAAGTCTTGAGCTTCCCTGGCTCAGTTTCTCTGTGCAGTCGTCTGGCTGTGATGGGTGAGTACAAGAGGCAGCGAGTCCTTAAAGCTCTGTATCCAGACTTCCCAACCACCCTGTTTTCAGCTTTCAGCCTAGCTCTCACCTTCCGTGGAACCCAGAGCCCATAACTCCTGTAATGACTTTCGTGGACTTACACACACACCTGCGTGCACACTTCTACCTCAGACACTTAGGTTCACTTCCTCCCCTGTGATGAGTTACCTGTCAATGCTCCAACCACTATTGCTTTCTGGGTCAAAAATGCCACTTTATTCTATCAAAATGACACATGTGCCTTCTTTGCTTATTTTCCTTTTTTGAGGTGAATTTGAAGAGAGAGGGGCTGGAAATGTCTTCACCCTTCCATTCTCACCCTTCAGTTTTAAAATATACTATTCCAAAAAATGTTGTTTTTTAAATGTTTACCTAAAAATTATTTCCCAAACCAATCACTTTCATGAGTAACTTCCTCTTAACATTTCAGTGGATCTGAAGACAAGTGAATAAATTTTATAAATCATACTTCTAAGACTTGTTACACTTTCAAACTTCTATTCAACCAAGAGGTATAAAGTGCTTAATATTTGACAAGGACTATGCTAGTCTCTAAAGGTAAAAAAGTAATTAAGAAAGGTCTCTGCTTTGAATAGGTTTGTAGTCTCAAGGCAGAAATAAACATATAAGAAATTAAGGACAAAAAACAATTAAGCTCTTATGTAGACCTAAGTAAAAGCTAGATAGAGTTCACAAAGAAGGTAGGAAGAGAAGGCTGGGAAAAAGCCAGATCATTGAAAGATAAGTTGGTGCATATTGGGGCCTGTCCCAGGGCAGGAAGAGGGGCAACCTAGGCAGATAGTATAGCAGGAGTTAAATTTAAAAGTCCAGAGAGCTGGACATTTTCAAGAGACTGCCATCCATTGTGTACAGCCAGAAAGAAGTATAGACTAGTGAAGATAAAGATGGAGAATGAGATGAAAGTTCCAATTCTCCACCCTCACAGGTTCCTCATTAAATTGGCAGAATCTGTTTCCTGAACCCAGAATCTGGGCCAGTCTTATGGTTTCCTTTGACCGATAAAATTCAGCAGACGTGATAGTGGGCCAGTTCTGAGCCCAGGCCTCAGGAACCCTTGCATGTTTCGGCTTGGGCCTGCCCTTGTGCTCTGTCACCCCCATAAATCACGGCCACGCTAGCCTGCTGGAGGATGACGGGCACAGGGAGCAGAGCCAAGGTGTCCGAGTTTTTCCAGCTAAACACTGAGACCAGCTAAGGTCAGCCAAGGTCAAGAGAGCCACCCAGTAGACATCCCAGACAAGACAGCATAAATGTATCCTAAGAATATCTCTGAGGTTTCTGTGGTTGCTTGTGACACAGCATTATTGTGGCAATAGACAAGTGAGACAGAGAGGTGGTCATTAACCAGATGCAGAGAGTGTTGTATGATACACTATGAACTTTAAATTTATGCTTACTAAATAGAAACCCCTGAAGGGTGCTTAGAGGAGAAGAGTATGAATTAATTTGTGTTTTGGAAAAGTAACTCTGGCTACAATGTGTACAATCTCTTTCAGGAGTTCAGGTAAAAGATATCAAATGCCTGAATGAAGGCAACATTAGTGAGGATGGTAAGAAGACAAACACCAGCGATGTCAAAGAAGTAGATCATGTTGCATATAGTAACTGCTTGGTTGAGGAAAGAGAGAGAAAGGAAGGATTCAAGTATGTTTCCCAGGGATGGGATTTTGATGTCATGAAATGAACTGGAACTAAGTTCTGGGAGGAAATGAAAGTCCAATTTTACTATATTAAATCTGAGGCCCCATGGGACATTCAGGTAAATGTTTAGCAGTCAGTTTTACATAAAGGTCTGGAGGTCAGGGCTCAGCCCAGGATTTTGGATAGGAATACTAATTTAGGAAACCACAGACTACTGATAGCTAAGTAGAGCCATGAGGTTGAATGGAGTCACCCTGGGGAAGGGTGTATATTGAGAAGAGAGTCAAGGGCAGGGCACTGCGGTGAACAATATTTAAGCTGCTTGCTGCAGATGAAGGGCCAAGCAAAAAGAAAAAGGAACAGAAATCCAAGGAATCAGGTATCTCCAAGCCAGAGGAACACTTCAAGAAAAGAAGCATCAATGGCAGCTATCTGGTGTGAGTTCTCTCTCTCCCATTAGCAATATACATCTATCAAAATTTTATAAAGGGATTTAAAGATTAAAAATTCAACATTGCAAAAACATCTACAAAGTTCTTTTCCCTGGTAAATAAGTAATTTTATAGGAGTTGGGCCTGGCCAATCTGACAACACAATGAAAAGTTAAAGTATTTCTGAACATATTTTAAAGTATCATTCCAATAACTGTAGAATCATTTTTAAGTCCCATTAAATTTAAGAGAGAAAAGAAAGAGAATTATTCTTAACACCCATAAGAAGCTCTTTCTAATTTCAGGTGGCTTTCCCTGGAGAATGCCAGAGATGTTCAGGGAACAGAAAGGTCATCTCTCTCTGGTGCAGGGCACTCTGGCTGTCTGATTATTTATAACTTGTCATTTGCATCAGCTGATTTAAGAACAAGCCAGGAAGCATTTGGGCCAAATGTCCGGGGACGTCAAGAAGCCTACATTTTTTGATCCTCTGATTTAACACCTCTGTTTTAATCTTGCCCTTCTACAGAATGGAGACTAAACACAGTTAAACATAGTTAAATTGTGTTAGGGCTGTTCTGTTTTGTTTACGTATGCTCCCGAAACACTTACTTCACGAGCTTCCCCTTGTATGCGAGTGTGACATTAACATCCCAAGAAGATATGGCACTCCATCCCAGGGTGTAGAAATCATTCAAACTGGAGATTTCTTGAATGATGCCTGAGGTGTCCCGTTAACACTGCAGTCTAGTTTATACAGTTTTTACCAACACAGTAAATATTAAGGGACAGGGGATGCTCCAAGTCAGTCCACTAAGATTCATTTTGGGTCTCCTACCCTAAGGAAGCTTCTTGCCGAAGGAGACTATAGCATCTGCTCTAAACACCAGAGGAGGCAATTTCATCAATTTCAAGCGTGAATATAATTAAGCAGAATAATTTTTTGTGCCAATGGGCTTCTCACCTGGTGGTGAAAAGGGCTTGCCTACCAGCCTCCAAGGAGAAGAATCGAGACCCTCTGTTGGCTGGAGCTTGGGGTGAGAGGGTTCCTCAAACCTTGATCACCCCTGGTCAGATTGGCCAGGCCCAACTCCTATATGTGAGGTGTGGCAGAAGCACAGGGAACCCACAAACAGCTCACTGACACCCTCACTGCTGTTCCTGTCCTATTACAGGCTTTGTCCACAAGGAAGTAAGTGCTACTCACGCTCCCATGGGCAAGCTAACACATTGCCTAGCTGCAACACAAAACACATTCTTTATGCAACATGCTCTTCAAAGAGCTCACAAAACCTGGGGTCATATGGAAAGTGATTCTATTTTAAATTTACTCCCATTATTTCAGCAGCACACATCCCTGTGGATATTGGTGGCTAAGAACAGGAACTTTTCAGTTAAAAAAAAAAATTATTATGTCTGTGCCTGGTTCAATAGTAAAAACAAAAGCCCAACTCAGACTTGCTTGATAAAGACAGACGGGAATTTCTTGAGCCATGTAACCAAAGGCCCAGGAGAATGCTGCCTTCAGGAATGGCTGGCTTCAGTCTCGTGGCTGCTCTTGCTCCACTCCTTCTCTTGGTTCTGCTCCCCCATGAGTTGATTTCACTATAAGGGAGGTCCTCTTCTCATGGTAGCAGACGGACCCATCAGTTTCAGGTTTACATGGCTCTGACACCTAGGGACTCCACCAGAAAGAGAGCACCTCTTTTCCAAAAACTCCAGCAAAAGTCTAGGCCCTGGCATGGTTCAGGCCACCTGCAGTTACGTACACACCTGTAATCGGTCCCTGTGGCCCTCCCTGGCCATGACCACCACCACCGCAAAGACTATGGGGAGAGAGGAATGGTGGTGTGGACCGCATGGAGCTAGAAGGATGAAAGGCTGGTCTCCAAAATGCAAGGGGGAGAAAAAAAGATTATTTTCGGAAGAAGAAGGAAGGGATGCTACACATACAGAATTGCCTTATGTCTCTTAAATTATAAAACACTTATCACAGGGCTGGGAACATGAAAAGAACTTGAAAAACAGAGCTAAAAAAAGTAAGAGTAATAATAACAATCATGATGATAATGTCTCTGAGACCCAAAGAGAGGATGATGCATCTGAGGATAGGATTTTATTATTTCCATATATAACTCACTGTCCTTTGGACCACTTATTTGGTATTCTAAGCTGCTAACTTCGATATGAATGAGATCAGTGCTGTAAGATCACTAATGAGAAATAATAAGGGCCACGAAAATGTATTCATTGACTCAACACAACTGACATGTGGGTATAATAAATAATTTTGTGCTCGAGGAAATGGGCAGCTGAATGAGCAGCCACTGGCTTTGTGTTTGGGCTTCAGTCATCACCACGTATCAGTGGGCTGATCTGTACCTCATTTACCTTTAAGCAGAAATCCCTATTCCAGGCCAGCCCATAATATATGACTACAAACCACTAGGCCTTTTGTTCAGGCTGTTTTCCAGCCTGAAGTGCATTTGCCCTCGACTCTGGCGATCTAGATCAGCCCACATTTTCAGGCCATCTCTGCTGTGAATACTGTTCCAGTTCTCAGGAGCTCTCATCTATCTCAGGTCTTTTCGTTAGCCATGTAAAGTCACTGGTGAAAACCTGCAAGCTCTTAACTTTTATTTTATAGAATTTTGTGTCTATAGCACAGTTTTGACCCTTAGACATACTATTTGTGTTGTGCTCTGTATATTTTTGTGGTAGGCCTCTCTTTTCATATCTACTCCCTTACAGTTTATGGTCAGTGATTCCGAGCTACTTAGCAGCTTTTTGGACATGTATACTTTCTCTTCTCTTTGCAGATTTCACTTCTTGAATATGGAAGAGGACTGTCCACTCTGTCACCCTTTCCCCACTGACCCTCTTCACCTGGCTAGCTCCCAATCATCCTCTGCAGTTTAAATGTTGTCTGTAACGAGCCTTCCATGACTCCAAGAATTAGGACAGGGGCCCCCTATCATTTTTCAGAGCCTCTTCAAGCAGTCCAGGTACGTATTTTCTTTATGAATATTATCAATGCAGAATCCTCAATAAGCTTTTGATCTACTTAGCGATTCAAAAATAACTCACTGGAAAAAAATCAGACAGCAATTTAATCCAAAATGACACTGTACTTACTAAAAGTACCTGAGAAGTTTAGCAAAAGGGACAATTCAGAAAAGTTTCAGTGAATGGCGGGTTTTATTCATCACAGTATACTTAGCCTGTGCTCAGCACCTAGAACATATAGAATAACAGATGTCAGTACCTAGAAAACCAGAATATTTGGAGGAATGCCTGAGGGAGGGAGGGAGGGAAGAATAGAAGAGGGAGGGCACATCTAACGGAGTACTAAGCATGAACCGAATTTGAACGCACAGGGCTGACTAGATGTTACATCAGTCTGAATCTCTTATAAAACTATATGAATCACACAATCCTTGATTTAAAGTAGAGGTCAGGAAGCACTTTTAAAAAAGAAGATATAAAAAAAAGAAGAAGAAACATAGAGGTTGGATCAGTGAGAGTGAAGGAATAGGAGTGAATCACATCTACAGAGAGTTTTGGAGTTTTAGACTTTCTTCTGGAATGTCTAAGAACAAATGTATCCTGCAAAGTCTGAGATTATCTCCAATGGATTCTGTTTTAAAGAAGTATTTTTTAAAATCAAGTCGAATGCTTTCAGCTTTGATCAGGGACTGAGAAGTCATACAACTCTTATCCTAAATAACAGCTCTCAGACAAATCTGGGATGTGTTTCATATGAAACAGAAAACATGAACCTTAATACAAAGTTTTGGGTGATCTAATGTTTATTAAACTATTGGTCTGTGTACATGGGTCATAATGAAATAATCACTCCACAGGAACTTAACACACTCTGGGAAAAATCCCTGAGTAATGTACCCAGGGAACCGAATAACAAAACTTGAAGCAACTGTGTAAGAGGAACAGGAAAACAACCCAAGCTGTTATCTCTTATTGAGTCTATTTTCTCGTAGGTAATCCTGAGAAAACAAAAGACATCTTGTTTGAAGTGTTTTGCCTTCTTCAAGTTTGACAGACAAAAAGATCCCTTTGAAGTACTTACAAATTAAACATTGCTGGAGACTATTTCTTCCTTTTTACCTGAAATATTTACTATTCTGTGATTGGACAATTTTTCCTTTAACAAAAATTATTTATTTAATTTTCATCTTCTTGTGTCTGGAGCTAAGCACTGCAGAGGGTATGAGAGATGTAAAATCATACCAACATTACCTGGGCAGATTCCATTTCTTGGGTATGGAAGTTGGAATGCAGGTTCCATGTTGGAAATGCAGGTTCTAAGGCTCCACCTGGGACCTAATGAATCATAATCTGTATTTTAGCAAGAGCCGCAGGTGATCTGTATGTGCTTGAAAGTCTGAGAGGCAAGGCCATGGCGGTACATTGGCATCTCCTGGGTGTGTTTTTGTTTTTGTTCTTTGTTTTTAATGCTGGTGTCTAGATCCCCGAGATGCCTATGTAATTTGCATGGGGTGGTGCATCCCGGGCATCGGGAATTTTCTGAAGACCCCCCCAAGTGATTCTAATGGGCAACAGAGTTTGAGAACCATTGCCCCGGTGCTCCCGATCTTTGCTGCAGCCTGGGGAGCTTGCTAAAATACAGATTCTGATTCTTTAGGTCTGGCATGGATACTGAGACTCACTTCTAACTAGTTGCCAGGTAATGCTGATGTGATTTTAACTTTAAAAGGAGGCGACTTAACACTCAGGGAAAGAAAAAATTATCTATAGACACAGTGTTTGTTATGAGTAAAATCTTAAATTTGAGGGACAGCATGAAAGTTCCCAGAAGCAAAGTTATCCCTTAATAGAAAGACATCACTGTGTGATCATACTGATCTGGATTTAAAACCCAGCAACATCTGTGCGATTTTAAAGAAGTCATATAATGATCATGAATCCGTACAATGGGAATATCAATGACAATACTTTGCCATACAGGTGTGCGTAGGAATTAGAAAGGGCTTGGCAGCCTGTCAGAAGCATTCAGGAAATGCCAACTGTTATCACCAGAAGACAGAACAAAGAGCACTAAGCATAATTACTTTAAGAAACTCCTCTGTAGCCCTCCTTTCATTCATTACAGAATTAGTATGTTTATCAGTTCAGTGAAATGCCACTATAAGTATGTAATTTGTATGGGGTGGTGCCTCCCAAGTATGTAATTTGTATGGGGTGGTGCCTCCCAAGTATGTAATTTGTATGGGGTGGTGCATCCCGGGCATCAGGAGTTTTCTGAAGATCCCCCCAGTGATTCTAATGGGCAACAGAGTTTGAGAACCATTGCCCTGGTTCTCTACAGTGGTAGTTAGGCAGAATTCGTTAAATAAAAACAGCGATAGTCAGGCAGAAAGACAAGATATGAGTGGGTGGAGAGAGAATAAGGCCACTAAATGGGACTCAAAGAATTAACCAGATAAAATCAGAGAACCAGAAAGGACTCACAGAGTTAACTAGCTGAAGTTTCAAAGATCAGGAGCAACTTGGATATTCCCCAGATAAAGAAAACTATCAGAGCACAGCCCACCTGTCTTCAGTGTACCCATTAGATCATGCCACTATAAAATCTACTTAGCCTCTAACTTAATCTATATACTGTTTTTCCTCTTCTTCCAGCCTCTTAATCAAGTAACTTTGTAACCAGGACAGCAGATAGACCTCTGAAGTGTAAATAAACCTATGTGGATAAAGAATGCTGAGATCTAGGCCAACACTGTCACTTAAATAACCCTATTCTTAAGACAGACCTTCAAAGGAGCAATGAATCACCTGTATACACCATGTCTTATGCTGACCCCTACCCAGAAAACCCTCTAAAACCCCAAGCCTTAAACCCTTAGGGGCACCTCTTCTCTGAGGTTGCCCACACTCCCCTTTCTTTTTGCCTTAAAGTGTGTGTACTTTTTGCCTTAAAGACTTCTCACTGCTCAGCTTACTGCGTTTTATCTCTGTGCTCTTCCAGGGATAAGTGCCTTTGTTACTTTTCTATTTCGTTCTATTCTCCAGAGTTAAGCACAAGCCTTCCCTCTGTCTCTGTCCTACTTCAGGTAAGTAGGGGGGCCGCTGAGAGCCCTGATTTGGGCTTGCCTGTTCCTGTTGTCTGGGTGACCGGGACGGGACTGACGGAACTGCAGCTGTACCATCATGCTCTTTAGTGGCCTGCCTGAAAAGCTCCTTTCTTTGCTTTGGGAATTTCTCAGAACACAATCTCACTCCATCCAGTGCTCTGCAGCTCCCCCAAATCCTGGGGTGACAGGGACTTAGTTTCCACTATGTGCAGATTCAAGCAGACATGGGACACCAGGTGACCCTGGCTTTAGGAGTTGGCAGGTGATCTGCCCTATGCCAAGCAGGAGTTTAGTGAGCTTCCCTTTCCTGCATCCTTCTTGCCTCTGTTCTTCTTTGCTGTCTGCTGCCTGTAAGGCAAATGCCATTTCCTGCTATTCTCGCTTTAATGAACTCCTTCCTCCCTTGTACCCTAACCTCCCCGTGTCTCGGAACCAAATTCTTTCCCAGCAGAGTTCAGTAGCAACTGTGGCCAATACTACACGGGCGAGAGACCCCCGGAGCTATGAGCCTTCACTGGGGTCAGGCCCTGGACACAGGACACCTGGGAGTGGCATCTGCTGAGAGAAAAATGTTTTTGAGGGATAAGAGGGAAGAGAAGTTGGAAACAAACTTCCCTTTACAATTCTGGACTTCCCAGTCTTCAGAACCATGAGAATAAATGTTTGTTATATAAGCCATCCAGCCTGTGGCTTTCTGTTACAGCGGCCCACGTGGACTGTCACGGTGTTACTGCATTCTTTCTATGTTATTATAATTTATATCTGAACAGGTCTGATCACCCGTTAAATCCTGAAGGGTAGAGGTTACCTAATTCATGGTTTTACACTCGGGACCCTCAAGTTGCTCAATAAATCTTGTTGAATGAATTATAAATCTGTACAGTGGGCCTTCATATGTTCTGGTGAATTCTGCTACAAGACACCTGCTACAGTGGACATTTGTCAATGTTTTGTTCTCCCATCATCTAAAGCCCCTTTATGTAACTAAAGCATGTCCTTTTGTATAAAGCTAAATACTCATATCCCTAAGCCCATGGTAACCCCCACCCCCCACTCACAGTTCAGATTGGGACACCGTGACACTAACAAGCAGAGACCCTGGAGGTTCACCAGGTTGGTGGCAGGGAAAGCCCCAGCTGAAATCCAGTTTTCAAGGGGAGCGGTGCCAACAGCATCATATGCCTCGCAGGACCCAGAGGACAGTAATGTTAGTAGCAGCAACTTCACATGCCTCATGGGGAAATGTGATGCTGTCTGCTGCCCAGCGTCCCCTGCTCTAATCCCTTTCTAATCCTGGTCCTGCAGCCTTCCTGGAGATGTGAGCTGTCCACAATCTTCTAAATAAATCTCTTTTCTGCCTAAATCATCCCAGGTTCACTTCTGTACCCATAAGCAAGGATCCTGCCGAGTCCAACTGGGCTCTCCCACTGATCAGCAGACTGGCAGTCTCATCTAAATACTCTGGATTAATGAGACTGTTTATAAACATGACCATGTTTGACTATATGGCTAAACACCCTTCCTGTCCTAAAATTCTTTTATTCCATTAGAGCAGTTGTGGGGAGGGATGTTAATGCAATACTGGTGCTTCTCATTCATTCATCAACAAACCTGTGTGCCTTCTAGATGGATAGATCAGACACCACAGTTTCTCTAGTGTGGTTCATATTGTCTAAAAACTCTGGCCAGTAGAGGATTTCTGGACTTTGGGTGGTATAAATTATATTAGAGTTAACCAGATAAAATCAGAGAATTAGAGAATTCTACAAGCACCGCTGCCCATCGACTGACTGCACCTCATACATCCCTGAATGTGTCCCTGAGCAGAGGAGAAAAAGCTGTTCTTAGGATCCAACTTAATCATGATCTGTAAGAGCTATTCGGTCCAGTGCCCTCCTGGGAGTTCAGTGGACTTGTGTGTTCCCTTATTACTCAAGACTGTCACAGGAGTCAGAAGAAGTCATTCTTGTCCAAGAAAGAAAGGCACTAGCAATTCAATCATACAGTTGTTGGAGTGTTTTTTAAAAGCAGTTATATGAAAGTAAAATTCAAAGAAAGCCAAATTGCACAGGGCTGTCACCTGCCATCAGGCTGGCTATGGTTCTCTTGCTTCCCTCGTCTTTATTGCTCACCAAGGACTCATGTACTCGGGCACTTATTGGAAAAAGGCACTAATTTTCTTTTCTCTTACACATAAGCCATCTCTTCCAGATGAGATTTAAGTAGGAGATGAACATGAAATCCTTGCCCTATCTCCTATTTGTATAATCTAGAAACCATTCAGTAGATCTGATTAAGAACAGTTTCTTTGCAGTTAGACTTTGAGAGAATACCTTCGAGAGGTCATTATGAGCACTGGGCTGTTTTCCAAGTTTCGTGGGGACTGAGTTAATTCTGTGACCTATAATGAATTCAAGGAAGCTTTAAGAAGGCAGGATCACAGGAAAGACAGTGTAGCACAGAGAAGACGAGTAGTGACTCATAGCATCTTACTATGCTGATGGACAGTGAGTGCAATGGGGTGTGGGGGGGACTTGATAATGGGGGGAATGAAGTAACCACAATGTTGCTCATGTGAAACCTTCTTAAGAGTGTATATCGATGATACCTTAATAAAAAAAAAAGAGGCAGGATCCACACATTCTAAATAGCATATTTTCCCAAACATTTTTGTTTGTAGAGAAGAATATTGTTCATTGAAAAATTGCAATCCCTTTTTTTCATTTTTGTTTTAAAAAAGAGGCAAAGTAGGTGAAATATAAAATGCTGATCTATTAAGATTCTCATCCCCAGATTCTAAAAGAACAAAATGCCCTAATTTACATGATAATCAGTGACCATCTTGTTGACATCAAACAATTCCATGTCCGTTTTATCCCAGCAAGTCTTTCTTACAGCCAGGCATAAACCTGCAGCTACGGACTAACTTTATGATATGAAGAATAACCTTTACAGTGAGGATTTCAAGTCTTTTAATGTCTGGAGTTCAAGCCAAAAATACTTCTGGGAAGAGCTTGGCAGCTGCTGCAGCTCACCCCCTATGGGGCCTCTGGGAGGGTAGTGGCAGGAGGGCAGAGGGACAGAAAACAGGGGCACAGGAGGCTTGGTGTTAAGGCTGCCTGCCGTTCCCTGTTCCCTCTGGTGGCCAGCACCCAAAAGCTTTTTAAATTGACCTCTTGTCTACCTGAGCGAATCCAACAAAGATTAAGGAAAAAAAGGCAAGAAGGAATTATGCGAGAGTGACTTGACTTTATTAGCTGTCTCAAAACTTAGGTTACAGAAAATACACAATGGACAATCCTCAAAAACTGACAGAAGAAAATAGAAATAAAAGAAATAATCTCAGGCCTAGAGGACTTACTTCTCACCCAAGCAGGAGTCTGTGGAATAATTAGATAATTGAATGCTTGGGTCAATAACTCGTCAACTAAATTTACCATTGAAGGGATTCAGAACAAGCCCCCACCCCGGCCAATATGTGCCGCTTTGACATGTCGATTTCTTTGAACTGAAGCCAATCCGGAAGAGCTTTTATCTCCCCATTTACTGCCTAAAAGAATTTAGAGGGCTATCACCAGAGATAATTACAAAGAATAAGGGCTAGGTGTGGTAAGTTAGAGAGAAGCTCAGCAGGGCCTGGAGATCAAATTCCTCTCTATGTCCCAATGCAGCTCCTCAAGGCATGGCAAACATTTATTTACCAAACATTTGCTCTTCCCATCTTCCTGTAAATTGTGCTCCTCCCTTTTGAAGTCTCTGACCCCAAACTTTGCTCAGAATGGCATACAAGCCTCATTTGCCTGACTTGCCTGTGGGTTTCAAATTCTTATGGGGCTCCTGCACATATGGAATTTAATTTGTTTTTCTCCTATTAATCTGTCTTACATCAGCTTACCAGTCAAAGAACCTAGAAAGGTGCAGGAAAAATTTTTTCTCCTCAACACCACTTTACCTGGATAGAAACAGCACCCATCTTCCCATGATTCCTTCCAATAATAGAGATGTCTTTCATGCATGTCACAGCCCAACGCTCTTAGGCTGTGTTCTCTGCATCTTTGCTCCTGATTTTCTACCATATTGATGATCTAACCAGACATTTCTTCAGAACAACTGTAGGTCATTGATAAATAAATAGCCAAAATTAGTAGTCTGTGGGTATGAAAAATTCCTGGTTTTATTTTATGGCACTGATTTGTGATGTTAGAATCAACTTCAGCAACAATCACTTGTTGAATATGATAAGGCTTCAAAATGCAGTGGAAAGAATGTGGGTTCTGGATCAGACAGACTTCAGTCTGAAACCCAGTCTTCCCACTAACTAACTTATCTTTGTCTCTTCTTTTTTTCTATTTAATGGTGTGGTGAACAGCCGCTGAAATAGCCCCCACTGATGACCACCTCCTGGTATTCATGACCATGTGTCGTCTCCTCCCCTTGTAGGTTGGTGGGAACTAGTGTATTATTTCTAATGAATAGAATATAGAATATGGCAGAAGTGATTAGGGTACAGACTGTAACTCCCGTATTTATTCTCTCTCTCTCTCTTGCTCTCACTCTCTCTGTCCATGACCAATAGCCAGTGAGGATCTGACGCCTGCCAACAGCCATGTGAGGTGGAAGCACAATTTATTGGAAACTTGGAAGTGTTTCTTCCCCTAGTTGATCCTGAGTTAACTGCAGTGTCGGCCAACACCTTGAATGCAGCTTTGTGAGAGATGTTGAAGCAGAGGACCCAGTCAAGCCATATCTGCATTTCTCACCAACAGAAACTATGAGTTAAAGAACGTGTGTTGTTTTAAGCTGTAAAGTTTTAGGGGGTTTTGTTACACAGCAATAGATAACTAATACAAATGGAAATGATAACCCCTCCATTCCAAAGCTCTTGAGAGTGTTAGAGGTTGTATCCACATCATGTTTGTTACAGAGCTGCTTCTCCCTAATAAAGGGGAGCTCTAATTCCACGTGTCTCATCAATTCGAGAACTATTTTCTGGGTCACTTACATATCTAAATTTTTTGATGTGACAGGTTAAAGGAAAAAGTGGCTCCTTTCAAACGCAAATTAAAAGTGATTTGAAAATAAGAAAATTGAGTTGTGTGTCCCCTGGTGGAAAGACAGGCTGGCAGGTCTTTGCAAAGTATAGAGTTGGTTGGGGCAATAGAGAAAGAAAACAGAATGAGTGATCAGCATGATATGGAAGAGGAAATGTCCAATTTAATGCCTTAAAACCTTAAGAATAAAAACCTCAAATTCCCTTCATTGACTTAACCACCCTTCAGGGAACATTCCCAAACTTTTAATGCAACACCTGAGAATATTAATGATAAAAGAGTGAAATCATGTTTTATTTGGGAAATAAAAAATTAAATTTGTAAAAATGAAACTAAAAAAGAAACAGTAAAAATGTAAAGAAGGGTCCCCAGAGAGGCAGTATAGCATCGGGGGAAAGTCCTTGAATTTGGAATTGGAACCTTTGTTTCTGGGATTGGTTTGCTTTCATTCTTTCAAAATATTATATTTATTGAGCAGTTACTGTATGCAGAACCCTTTTCCAACTCTGTAGTTGCTGGGAAATAGTTGTGGGCAAAACAGACATTATCAGTGTCTCCTTGAAGCTAGTGGGACATTAAAAAATACATATTTAATTACAATTATAGTAAGAGCAACAAGGAAAAGGACAGGGTATACTCAGAAAATGCAGGAGGGATCCACACTGAATTGGAGGGTTTAGGGAAAGCCTCTCTTGAGGAAGTGACATTTGAACTGAAGGCTGTGCATAAGTTAGTGGGGCAACTGAGTGACAAATTGCTGAGGGTCGGTGGAAGGGGGGGCAGTACTTCAGTCACAGAAAACAGCACGGTGAAGGCGTTAAGGCAGAAACAAGCTGCATATCTGAACAACAGTGAGGTTTAGGTAAAAAAAAGTAGTAGAGATTAGAGACAGAAACAGGCCCAGATCGCACAGTGACTTGCAGGCATGTTAGGAAGTGAGGTTTCAAGGCATTGAAGGATTTTAAAAATGTATTTTTAATGAATGATCACTCTGGTAGGAAGACTGAATGATTGCTAAGGTAGTGTCCAGTTACATAATTAAAGGAAACAGGATTAAAGGTAAATGCTAAGAAGCAAACAAAACAACTGAAGGAGAACCTAATGTCAAACTAGGGTGGGCCAAATAGAGATGGAGTGAAGGAGGTGCCTTAGAGATATTTCTTACAAATAGAATCCAGAGGACTTGGTGGTAGATTGGATATGGGAGGTGAGAGGAAAGGAAGTGGTAGCCAGGGAATGCTTTCAGGGTTATGGCTTGAGCAACTGGTAATGATGTGGGATTGACTGAATGATAAAAACCAGAGCAGGAAGAAATTGGAGACAGGGCAGAGCAAAATGAAAGTTTCTGTTTTGCACATTAAGTTTGTGATATCTCTGAGATGTTCAAGTAGAAACACCAGCAGGCTGTAAGTATGTGAGTCTATAATTCCAAGCAGAAGTCAAACCACTTATCAGCTGTGAAACTTTGGACAAGTCACCTAGTAACTCTGAACCTCAGTTTCATCATCATCTCCAAGTAAGACCCAACACCTACTTATCTCAACAGGATGGAGGGAAAGATAGGTAAGGCAGCATCTGTGAAGGGCTTCTCCAAAATGTAATTCAGAATAGACATGCTGAGTGCTTAGTGAGTGATAGATAACTTTCCACATTGGTAAGTGTGAAACAAGGGCATATACTAAGTTCCGGTGTTTCCATTTGTCCTTATTAGCAAATATACACATATCTATGGAGAGAAAGAGAGAGAGAGAAGAAAGAAAAAGGAAAGAAGGAAGATAGCAAGGTGGACAGTGGAATAATTCAAATGTTAATTTTGGATTTTATCATATAAATTCTTGTGAAGAACTAGGTCTTGGGCAGTCTCATAACAAAGGTTCTCTCATTCTTTGGCTATCCTCACCTTGATGCATGTGTCTTCCACGCTTTTGTTTCCTCACATACCCTTCCTACTTGGGGTCATCCATAAAATGTTTCATCAGGCAGATGAACTGCAAAGCTCCTAGTTTCTACTGCCATAAAGAAACATAGGGTGTATATTACTATAGGTGAGTAAACCAATTAACTATATGTTTCAGTTTGACTTAGGGTTTATCTCTTACGTTTATTGTTGCCTATTACTTTACCCCTAAACCAATTTAAGAGTCTTCAGTTAGTACTAATACTTGCTAAGGTAGTGTCCAGTTACATAATCTCTCTAGAATGTGCACTGATTATTGAGCCCAGCAGAACCCCTTGGAATCTCAAGAAGTCCTAATGGAGATGTTCTTTCAGCTGGTTCTTGTTTAGGGGGACACACAACTCCCAGTCAGTTCCCTCTACTACTTGAATGGGAGATTTTCTAAAATACCTATTTTCTGCTTTCCAGCCTTTCCTAGTAAATTGAGTCTACTGGCTTCTGCCTTTTCCAAGGCACTCTCACCTTTGAGCAGAACATTCAGCTTTGAGATTCGTGTTTTCACAAAGTTCCATTTATTCTTCCTCACTCAGCTCCTACAGTTTGTCCTGCAAGACTCTCCTTGGCTTCAAGTTGTAGGTCCTTTAAAACACTAGCTCTCTCAAAGTCCCACTGTTATCAAAAAAGGCTCCTGCCCCCATGACAGATACTTCAGCTCTCACATACCGCGGAGGCAAGAGTTTTCATCAGTCGTAAGACTATACCAGAGTGGTCAAGTGATTTGAACAACATGAAGGAAATAATTTAGTGTTGACTTTTAGATCTACTAAATGAAGCGGAAGAAGGTAAATAGAAAATTGTAATAAAATCGGACAGAAGAAAAAGTATAGAACTGAGGGTGGTGTCCTTTTTAGAAGAGAAAATCTCCACATGAAAGGTAGAAAGACACTAGAGTTACTACAAGCTTTAAAAAAGAAGCATTAGACAGTATGTAATACATGAGATTCCACTAGAATGACAGAGACAAGTCAAATTGCTGTTGATTAACAAATATAGCTATTTAAGGACTTGAGACTACTTCAACCCCACCAGTCACAAAAGCCAAGCTCAATTCTGCCATCTACTGCCTGGCAGCAGAAACCATGATTGGTTGAGACCCGAGTCTGTTCCAGTCCCCAGGATCCCTACTACAGCTCCCACTCCCATTCAGAGAAAGGTAGGCTAGAAGCCACTGAGATTATGCCCAGGAGATGTAACAAAGTTTGCATCAACAGATAACAATACTGGTGCAATTTAGCTCAGTGAATAATTAAACCAAGGGAGGGTTTCTAATATAGCTACATCTAATATATAAATATATGCCACTCCGTTTATACCACTGCTGGAGTGAAAACTCAATCTATACTTCTTTGAAAGTTCAGCCACATTGTGAAAAACCAGCTGCACTTACTTTAGTTTCTTTAGTATCTCTTGGACCGGAAAGGGACAAAGTATCCTTCTTTACCCACTCTTTGAGGGAGGATGGATCTTTAGATATTGGAGTAGGGAATGAGGAACAAGCATTCCCCATTTTCTGCACCCCTATTCTTAAGCAACATTGTCCTTAAAAGACAAAAAATACAGACAGCGCCATATGAAAGAGTAGGGTTTCACCTCTCTGAAAAAATGACTTCCATATTAAATTCTTCCTTGAGTCATATCTTGACAGCAAAAACACATAGTATACTATATATTATGCAGTTAATAATAGCTCTTGTGTTTTTGTGGGATAAAGGGTAAGAAAGGATCACATTTTCTATTTCCATCTCTAGATTCTTAGTTCTGATAGTGAGGAGGGAACACTGATAAACTTTGGCCTGGTAATTCTGCAGTTCTCATGTATTGATGATCTCTTATCTGTCTCCCAGACTTCAAAGTAAGAAGCAAGCATTTTTTAAAGACTGATTAAGAAAGTATGGTTAAGATCCTGGGCTTGTAGTCAGGGAAGCATGGTTCTGACTCCCGGTTCTGTCATTTGTGAATCCTAAACCTTGCCAAGTTTTCCTTCTCTGTAAAAACCTCCCTTACAGGATTGTTATGAGGATGAAATGAAATCGCCTATGTAAAGAACTCAGAACAATGCTGGCACAAAATAAAGCCCCCATAAATAATTGTCATTATTGGTATTACCATTATCAGGTGGACTTCCACTTTTGATGGTATAGCCAAAACCCCATGCTTTTTGTGATAGTTTATGGTTTCCATAAAAGTGTTGCTTACATCCAGCTCATTTAATTAATTTCATAAGCCTCTGAGATAAGGAGGTATAATTATCTTCCACACTTTATAGCTGAAGCAACTGAGACTCAGGGAAGTGGAGTGGCTTTGCCACAGCGAACTGCTGGTTTGGTGGCTGCAATAAGACCCTGGAGTTCAGACATGGATCTTCTGCTGCCACAGCAGCTGGTCTGAAGGAAGAAGGTCTGACCATTGAAATGTCTAATCTCGTTCATGCTGGTATTAGTGACACATTCTAAACCTGGTAAGTTTTATCCTGCTCTACATATATGAAGCTAAATGGTTTCAGATACTAAAAACTTTCTTGATTGGAATAATTGGTTTGTACCAATCCATTACCCAAATGTACAAATTGGTATATGTATCCATCCCTATGTTTAGGGTGGTTTAAAAGCATTTAACAAATGCTTGCATTCTTCGCATGTAAAATCCCAAATGGCCCCTGGATCTGATTATGCTATCTTCTCTGAAGACTCCTGTCTACAAAAGGAAGTCCAAACTACATAACTTGTATGAGATGCCCTTTGCACAAAGGACCTCTTGCTCCAGCCACTCTCCCTCACCACTACCCACAAGCACCATGTGCCTTCACACCACACCTCTGCACACTGACCCTCTGCTGCAATGCCTCCCTCCTCTGTTCCCTCCACCTTCTCCAGCACATCTTGAAGACCCTGCTCAGATATCACCTTCTCTCCAAGACTGGCCCTCACCAAGCTCCCTTTCACTTATATTTTATCATCAACGTTTGTGTGTCTAGATTCCCCACTGAACAGAGGACTTCTTGAGGGTAAAAAATCATACAGCATTCAGGTTTAGAGCTCCAGTGCCTGGAATGCAAGGGTTTTATCTGTATTTTAGACTAAAGTTAACAAATATTATACCTCACACATCTAATAAAAACAGGTCTTTCCAAATCTCCATGTGTCTATTTCAGCAAGTTCCACACAATTGGTGAGCACCAAGCCAAAGGTAGACTCATATTCAACAAAGGGAGAAATTATACCACATACTAATTGGGAACTAATAGTGAATGAATTAATCCACTTAAAGAAATTATATTCCCAAAAAGCAAAGCCTTTCCATTCAAGTTTTCAACAAAAATGAATATTTAAATATTTAAAAATTTAAAGGATGCAAATATATTTAAATTTTGTCTGTTGACCATTCATTGAATGACTCTGAGTGAACTGAAGAAATTAACAAAATTTTTTCCTCAAATCTCAACAATTGTTAGTTTCCGCTAAATATATTTTAGGATTTTAACATTAATTATTAGTGTTTTGTGGGTATCGTTCATGGCAGAATTGAAAGCATGGCACCCAGTGTTACAGCTGAACCTTTTGGGTAAGATAAAAATAAAAAATATTTTAGGCGCACTATCTTAGAGGGACCTAGAATTCTTACCCCAACCATGACAAAGGGGTGACTCTTTTTGCCTTTTCTGATTTTGTTTAAAATCTTCTAATTTTTGGTAAATCCTAAAAATTAAGTGAGCATTCACTAACTCAAATTTCAAAGTGTATATACTTCTATTTTGGAAACCACAAGGCTTTTTCTCCATTGTTTTCTTAATGTTTGTTTTTAACTTATCACTAATCTATGTGTTCACAGATTCATTTGGCATTTACCCTCCTGTTCTCATGGTGATGTAATTTTAAAAGCTCTCTGTAAACATATTCTTCTCCAAAATAACAGCACACTCGTATGTGTTTACTGAATCAGTTGTATTTCTGAAAGAAATGCGTAATTTCACGGCAGCTTCCTTGGTAAATTTCCGGTAATCACCATGAGATGGAAGATGTTGAAAGGGGGTGGGGGGAAGAGTTAGCAAATAGTGGGGGAGAAGAATCACAGGTTATCACATATTTGAAAGGAATAACCATCAAGATTCAAAACCTTCAGAATTCTTTTTGTCCTTGTTAAGCAGAAGCAAGCCCACAATGCTCGTGCATAACTTGCATTCTTATGCTGGACAGCAGCCAATTACCCTGGGACCAAATTCCTGTTTACTCTGTAGTGAATGTGGGAGACAAGCTGCCTGCCAGTAACTGCTAGGGCAGTAAAAACACAACCACAGGCTGTCACAGGGAGGAAGGCACAGAGCAAGTTAATTTATGAACTTCAAGGACAGAGATTAAGCACTGTGCAATGAAGCTGAAATGGTGGCCTTGTCTTCAGGAAGAATCTGAGCTGAGAAAGCTCCTTAAGAGTTTGATAAAACATTTGCATAATGACACATCATTATTCCCCTACTTGCTCTTTCTTATAATCAATAGCCTTCAAAGTTTTCTTCCAAAAAAGGTTGTTGATTCACTGTTTGGCAGAAATGCAAGCTTCTTTCATGCTGATTTTCCTATTCTACCTGACATGTCTTGTATAGAGATAATTAAAGCCAAGAACTACACGTGGGGGCCAAATTCTGAGCATCCCAGATGCGGTTTGGAAACCAGCACCATTCATCATGCTGTTACACTATGCCTATGCTATGATGTTGGTTATGAAGCTACAGTGTTCAGTGTTTCGGGGACTAGAGACTTATCTGAGGCTTTTAGTTGCACTCAGAACTTGAATAATTTTTGACCAAGGGGAAAAATAAGAACCACCAAGTCCATTAGTTTGCCCATTTTCCTAAATATTGTACTACACTGTCATACTACACAGAAGGAGGAGCTTACCCTTTAAATCACAGGAGTAACACAGTGACTCCTGGTTCACTGGGACCTCACTATCACATCCATAGGTCTCATGTCATGAGTTTCATAGTTCTTTAAACATAGAGTTAGTACTTTTCTTTTCAAATCATTGGATAGAATATAGGATGGTGTTAAAACTGATCTCCAATATCACGGCTAGTCATATTATATTATGGTGGCAATGTAATGAAAAATCGAACATCCTATTTTGGGAGACCTTGGAGGTATTTGTCGAGGTTTTATCAGGAAACATGAAAAACAGCCTGCCAGGTCCAGAATCCCAAAGCTTTATCCATTAGCACTTTAAATCTAGTCAAAAGGAATGTACACACTTGTCCTGGGTGGTCTGGGTGTCTGGGAAAGATGAGCACAGCGGGACACCAACACAGGACAGATATTCAACCAACTGTAAAGTTAAGGCCTTAAAAGGAAACAATCTTTTTAAGGTTATGTTAATGTCATCATTTTGCATTTTAGGTTTATCAATTAAAATACATCCCTTTTTGCATTCTTTAGTCCAGATTCTATTTCCCTTCTTTCACGCAGTAAAAACTCTACTGAAGAGATTATTCAAGTCTATGCATCCTTCAGATAATAACTAAGCCAACTTCCAACTTCCCTCAAAAATAATCCTTTTTTTGCACAATTTTCTCTACCGAAAAGGACATGATAATTTCCAAGTATCTCTAGATCACAATCAGAAAAAAAAAAAAGTTAATTAGGTTTCCCAGTGTAGAAGCCTAACATGCTGAACTGTATTTGGAATTCATTTCTTCCTGTTGTTCCTCTCCATACCACACAATATTTTCCTGGTGACAGTGATTCCAAAGGAACGTGGAAGAGTATTGTTATTCTTGTCATCACTTTCAGAAGCTAGAGATGTCCTAGCTTGATGTGGAGCCAACCATGGATGTCATTCATGAATTTATATTAACCCTGGTGTTTTGGATAGGCTGTTTGGGTGTATTTTTAGCTTGTGACACCTCTGGAGATAATGATCTCTATGTTCCATATGAGCGAAAAAACATTTCTCTTTTACAGGTAGAGTAAATAGGCAAGGAAAAGAAAGATCAGGGGCCTGGTTTCCCGTAGTGGGGAGTCAGATCCGTATCTGACCTTGAAACAAGGGGTTCTGGGCCACTGAGGAATACTGTTGTGCAATTTTTGGTTCAGTTGCCTTCCACCTCCAGGACAAGATCTGTGGCTTTGTGTTCTCAGCACCCAAACAGCATCTGGATACACAAGGCCTACAATAACTGTGTTGTGGGGGAAAAAAGGATGGATGGATGGGGGACCGGATGGATCAATGGATGGATGGACACCTGTCTTAAGGAATTGGAGAAAATACAAGTGAGACAGTTTTACTACCTCATCATTTTGGCAAGAACACAGTACATTTTCTCTATTAAATTCCCAACTCCCAAATATTTCACAGAAAGCTCTTAATTGATAAATATTGATTTCATTTCAGAAGTCACTTGTTCATATTTTGTTTTTAAAATATGCTTATTTTGCATGTGTTCCTTTGCTTTAATTAAAAAAGGAAGCAGAACTGTTTTTTAGCTAAGAATATAAAAAAGGTAAGGTTAGAGTGAATTTAGAGGAATAAAAAGCTCGTGGGCACTGTGTTAGGAACTCTGGGTACAAAGATGAATGAAACGGAGTTCTTGCCCTTGAGAAACATGCAGCAGGGAGGTTAACAGCCTAATTCTTGAACATCTAATTTGGATCCTTGCTCTCATTTTGTGTGTCTGGTAAAATAGCTATTATTATTCTCATTCTGTTGATGAAGAATGTGGAAATCATAGTTTAACTGACTTCCCCCAAATTAGGCAGCTCTATAGATAGTGACAAAACTTTCCTATACTCAGCGCTGTCCCACGCTATTCCAACACCAATCAGCGTCCTCTGTATCTTCTCTGTGTTGGTTCTTGGCTTATTTCTATCCATAGCTATATGCAGTGAATTAAAATGATATCTTTCTTATTTGTGTTCTTCTGTTCCATCATATTCCATCTCCTGATTGATGCTTTTCTCAGTGTCTTTGTTCTATACCAATGTCTACCTATTCTGAACTCTTAAGTTTTTTAAAAATGATGTCCACCTCCTACTGTGGCATGGACTCATCTGCTATCTTAGCATTGCTTTGCCTCTCCCAGATTTTATGTCCGAGATTGCTAATTGAATATCAAAATCCATTCTCTCCTTCCTTCATGGTTCTGAGACTCCCTGGCAGTTAGGTAGCTAGATAATTATCTCCTTTCCAATGGAAAGAGAGTGGAGATGATGTACGTCACTTTGGGCTGGGTCAGTAGAACTTCCTGTGCCTGTCTATGCTAACCCCCTCTCATAAAGCCTAAATGGTGTAACAAATGACCAGAACAACATTTTGAAGGTACAGAGCTTCCATTAGCTTGGGTTCCTGAATGACTGAATGGAGCAGAAGTTCCACTATCAGAACAACCAACAATTATCTCAGAGAGAAATAAACATCTACCATTTTTTGAGACAACTCTTTGGATCTATTCATTACAGCGCATGCTAACTAATATAGTCTGGTATATGTCTCCTCTCTCCAATTAGATTACATGTCTTAACCATATTGCCGACCTCGGCAATATGCTAGTAGGATAAACATTTTATATGATTTTTTTCTTTCATTAACTTGTTAATTTGAAACTAAATGAAGCAGAAAGAAAACATCACAGCTGCAAATCTGATATGAAGAGTAGAACTGATGATAAAGTGGATTTTATGGGGAAAAGACATACTTGTTTGGTAAGAGAATTCAGGAGATAGAAAAAATATTATTGCTACTTTGCTTAAATCATGTTCCTGTACTATCCAGAACTGCTAACAGAGATTCAAAAAAGTTCAAAGTTTTCTGAAACTGGGCAGAATGAGATCTTCAAGATATAGAGGTATAAGTGAGATATCAGGCTTCAAAGTATTTAGAGTATTTCTATTAAAAGTTCAGAAATAGGAAAAGTAACATTTGTTGAGCTGTCGCAGAAGGATCCATGTATCCCAACGCTTGATTAAAAGGCTGGTGTGGACCCAGTACTGATTCACCTAAATCCAGCAACTTCAAAAAACTCTTCGGATTGTTGAAAGTGAATTTCTCACCAGGATACCCTTGCAAATGTTGTCAACAGCATGGAGAAAGCAGGATTGTTCCTGTTGCAGAGTTACCTGCTTTATTCCAGCAGTCTGACAGAATATTTCTCTGATGATGCATTTCAAGATTACCCACTTCATGGAATTCATATTGGAGTCTTCGTACTTAGCTAAATCATATTTATTCTTTTTAGTATCTCAATAAATTACCCCATCAACTGAGACTATGTCATTCTATGGCACGAAATTGCTTCCATTATAAATACTGACTGAGTGAAATTCCCATAGACAGTATAGGTTGATAAGCTCTAAAGAACATTCAATCTATTATGTATGTTCTGTTCCTCTGGGATTTCTTTGGTTCCAGCAAGGTTACTGATAACCACATAACATGGCTATAACTGGTTTTGAATCCCAGCTGCCTTTTTCTAGCTCTGGGACCTCAGGCAATTTATTCAACCTTTCTGTGTCTCAGTTTCCTCATCCGTAAAATGAATTCATATATGTGCAGTACTGTTTGACATACAATAATAGCTCACATTAACCACTTCAGTGACTCCCCAAATGGATATTCTATCCTATACTTTCTTTCTGTTGAGCCAATTGCTGGAGCTCAACTGCAGCAACACTTCTATGAGAATCTTAAGCTAAACATACCACAAAGCAAAATTTTTTTATTAAGGTATCATTGATACACAATCTTACAAAGGTTTCACATGAGCAACATTGTGGTTACAACATTCACCCATATTATCAAGTCCCCTGCACACACCCCATTGTAGTCACTGTCCATCAGCACAGTAAGATGCCACAGTCACTACTTGTCTTCTCTGTGCTATACTGCCTTCCCCGTGACCCCCCCTACATTATGAGTGCTAATCACAATGCTCCATAATTCCCTTCTCCTTTCCTCTTCCCCAACCCTCCCACACCCCTCCCCTTTGGTAACCACTAGTCCCTTCTTGGAGTCTGTGAGTCTGCTGCTGTTTTGTTCCTTCAGTTTTGCTTGCCCCAAAGCAAATGTATCCTCTTCTTACTGAAAACAGATTCTTCTATTATCTCATTTGATTTTCTGAATTTGCTATAATTCTCAAATCCAAGGAATTAAGAGCTCGAGCTGCATCTCCAACTTTAGTTCAAATTCCTTTGCAACAACTAAGGGGACTAGAGAGATCACACATCTAAAACCCTGGCATAGAACTCTCGGTCAGCAAAGGAAACTGCATGGGAAATGTGTAATTGGATGTTTGAAGATAAAAGTGGCTTGTCCTGAACTTGTTTCAGAAATTCCATTATTTTCTTCTGTACTATGATTTATTTCTTAACAAATAATATTTGTATGCCCCCAAATAAGTATGGTTGACAAAGAACACTGAACTTCTTGCTTAATACTTCATCATGCTTCTTGCTAGAAGTTAACAAACAGTTTATGCTTAGTCTCTTAGCGGCAATTTAAAAAGAAATAAACACTAAATCCCCCATGAGCAACAGAAATAAATCAGTATGTCTTAATCTCAGAATGAGAAACCAAGATACAACTTCTTCCTCAGACAAAACAGTGATTTTCAAACTGTAGCAGAGCCTGGAAAATACTGAATCCCCAATGAGCTTAGACTGGAAAGCTGGAATTAAAAGCCTGCACATTAATAAAAGATTAGAATCCTACATTTGAAAAAAGCATAGAAAGTGTTACTGTGGGTGGAGCTTTTCACACATGATTCCATCCAGCCAACAGAGACACAGATATTCTTTGTTGTTCTTTAGAAGAATTTATATGCTCTTATGCCAGACTGGAATTCAACAAAGATGGTGCTTTCTTAAAAAAATAGAGTATTCGGCCTCTGACAGCCTAGAGGCCACCCACACTCACTCAAATGCTGCTACACTACCTCCAGGCAGGGCCGAGGCTTCTTGGAAAACTGCTCTGATCAAAGCCAAGGGCTCCAGGCGGTCCTCAGCGACATCCCAAAGCTCAGGACCGTAAGGCAGAGTAAGACCTCTCCAGCCTGGGTGTGAGACTAGAAACACGACAATGTGGGGCAAGATGAACTCTAGGGAACCTGTCACCAAATAGAAACCCTACTCCACCTTTCACACTGACTTTCCCACCTCCTGCCAAAGACCCAAATGAGTGCAGCTGCAGATAGAACCTTCCCTTTGTCTCTTTTTCTTTTGGGGCTAATTTAACATTATGATGCCTTTTTTAAAAAAAAACATAAATAAATAGAGTTGTTTCTTGAGGCTCATCTACAGAAGTCAAAATCCAGCCAGGACATCAACATCTCATAAGAGTTGTTTTCTCCATTTCCATCACAGAAGGTCATACAAGGAGAAATGTTATGAGCTGTAACTAATTATTCAAGTACAAGGCTAAAAAGAGGGAGGCTAGATTAGTTTATCTCCTCTGTGAATCTCAGCCACACAGCTGAGTGAATCCTACTTCATTGCCTGCTGTGACCACAGCTTCATGCAAGGTCTCGTCCCTGTTTAATATTTTTTTCTCTTCCCGTCGTATTCACACTCTCACTTCCCTCCATCCTATAGAGATACCCACTGTATTTCATTTAATATGTGTCAGATATTATGTATCTCTAAAAAAAATCAGTGCTATATGCTGAATTATGTCACCACCAGTCCAACCACAGGTCTAGGGGGAAGGCTGTTTCCCCCTGCATTTCAAAGACTGGGGCCATCTCTCCAGTTTCAGTCATACAACATGGCCCTGCTCAGTGCTTTGGGGTTGGGAGCCTTGCATAATATTGAACCAAAGAGGATTATTCTTGAGCCTTGGTATTTCCCTTGCTAGGTTTTAGACTTGCCTGGGCTCC
This sequence comes from Manis pentadactyla, assembly GCF_030020395.1. Lineage (NCBI taxonomy): Eukaryota > Metazoa > Chordata > Mammalia > Pholidota > Manidae > Manis > Manis pentadactyla. Next base: position 113,075,702 of record NC_080027.1, on the reverse strand, counting down.
GTCATCTCTTCCCTTCTGAGTTCTCCCTTTTGGAGTGGGACTGTCTCTCCTATGCCTGTCCACCATTGTGTTTTGGAAGCATGTAACATCTTTGGTTTCACAGTTCACAGAGGAGAGGAATTTTCCCTCAGGATGAATCATGCCTCAAGTCTCAATCATATCTGATTTAAATGATATTTAGGTAAGCCTTTGGACTCCAGGTGTGAGTTGATGCTGGAAGGAGTTAAGGCCTCAGGGGCTTTGGGAGATGGAATAAATGTATTTTGCATGTAATAAGGACATGAATTGGGGGTTGGGGTCTTGGGATGGAATGCTGTGGACTGAGTCATGTCACCCAAACTTCATACACTGAAGTCTTAATCCCCAGTGTGTCTGTATCTAGAGATAGGGTCTTTAGGAGGTAATTAAGGTTACAGGAGGCTATAAGGGTGGGGACCTAATCAGATAGGACTATAGCCTTATAAGCGAAAGAAATCTCTCTGCCTCACCCTCTCCATATCCCATTAATATTCTCTCTCTACCATGTGAGAAGGCAGCCATCTGCAAGCCAGGGAGAGTGCTTGCCCGAACCTGCCCATGCCGGCACCCTGATCTTGGACTTCCAGCCTCTAGAACTGTGAGAGAATACATTCCCGTGGTTTAAACCATCCAGTCTGTGGTATTTTGTTATGGAAGTCTGGATTGACTAAAATAATCTTGGTATAATTTTGTGTCCCTATACATTTTAATTTATATAAATGGTAGTATGCCACAGGTTCAATTCTGTTTCTTCCTGTTTACACTCAACACGGAGTTTTTAGACGTATTCACATTGCCGTGTGTATAACTAAGGCATTACTTCTGACTGCAGTGGAGTATTCCAGTGTATGCTTTCAGTTTATCCTCGATCTATTTTCTAGTAACAGACTCTTGGTTGCTTGCTACTACAATCAAGGATGGGTTGAATATTCTAATTCGTGACTCTTAATAAGTTTCCATGGAGTAAACACAGAGGAGTATGAATCTGGGTTCGCAGAGTATACATGGATCAAATTTCCCTCCGTGCTGCCAGATTCCTTTTCCAAATGACCACGTGGATCTGCTCTTCCTTGCAGAGTGTCTCAAGTTTCTGTTCTTACCAGCATTTGGTATCATCCAACGTTCTATTTTTTGCCAATCTGGTGCATACAAATTAGGAATTTTTCATTGTAATTCTCACTTACGTAGTTTACTACTGACATTGGTACCTCTTCTTAACATGTTAACCACCAAGGTTTCCTCATATGTGACTTGATAATTCATATCCTTTCCCTGTTTTTCTGTTGCATGCTCTCTCTTCCCCATTGGTTTGCAGTCCTTCTCTGTGTGCTTTAGAGAGCCATCCCTTACCAGCCTTAGACACTGAAGTTATCCCCAGTAAGTCACCTACCTCAGTTTTGTGGAATGGAAATCCTAATTGTGCTATAAGCAAATTCATGTTTTTCCCTTTTTATCTTGTTGAAGTAAGATACTCCAAACCCATGACACAAAGATTTCTTTCCATATTTTCTTTATAAACTTTATAGTGTTACTTCTCACATTTTAGTCCTTCAGTCCATTCAAATTTTATTTTAATGAATAGTATGAGTTAGGTATCCAGATTTATTCTTCTTTACCTAGTGAGACTTTTTCCCAGTACTCTACTAATAACCCCATTCTCCATGTTTCTGAGATATCACCTTTGTCATATGCCAAGTTCCCATTCATAAATGGAATTTCTAAGTTTTCTTTGTCTTTCATTAGCATAGTTTTATGTTCCTTTAACAGACCTCACTTTTTATTACTTATTGGTCATATCTAGTAAGGAAAGTGTCCCCCCTTTTCTCTTTTGCACATTTATGTTCTTTCACGTACCTTTATATTTCCATAAATTTTTTAATCAATTTGTCAAAAGCACCAAAAAAATCCTGTTAGAAAATTTATTAAAACTTGATTGAATACATACCAAATTTGAAGGCAGCCAGCATCTTTAAAAATCTTGTATCTCTCCATAAACGAACATGATATATTCTACTATCTAGTATTATCTTCTTTTGTATCTTTTAAGTTTTAAAATATTCTTCATAAAGATCTTGTGCATTCTTTATCCTATCAACTCCTCAATATTTTATAAAAATTTTTTCTATGAATAATACCTTACTTGCTATTATATTATCCAGCTGATTATTTCTATTGTAGAGGAATATTTTAGTTTTAAATTTTGATCCTGTGTCAGTCAAACTTGCAGAACTCTGTTATGTCTAATACCGTTATTAATGCCACCAAATTTTCTCTGTTATGAGTATATCATCTGTAATCAATGGCAGTTTTGACTTTTCTGTTTTATCCTTATATATTCACTTTGAATATATATGAACAACTTTGCCAATTATGTTAGATTGAATTTTTTAAAAAGACAACTAAAACCTTCCATATATTTGGGGATTTTTAAACACAATTTAAATAATTAATATATTCAGAAGGACATCATAATTTTAATTGAGAATATACTTAATACAAAAATGATAACAAAAAAATGCCACATGTGAATTTAAAAAAAAGACAACTAAAACCTTCCATATATTTGGGGTCCAGGACCATAATGGATGAGTACATAGGTCTACATACATCAACTGGTTTGAGATGCTTGTCCATATTAATCAGATCTTTGTTTTGCTTACTTTTATGGTGCTTTATTTTCAACTTCTAAGGTAAGTATAACGAAATCTCTAACTACTATTGGTGGCTTACCCCCTTCTCCCCGAGGTCTGCTGTTACTTTCTATGCTGTGTATCTGTATTGTTTGGTACATATTCCTTCTGCCTCCTGTCTTCTTGGTCTTTTGTTCCTTTTGACGATATATACTTTTCTGTTCTTTATGATTTTTTTCCTTTTTTCTTTATGTCCTAAATATTTACTATGAAATCCTTTGAATGTTTGGAAGAACTCGGTTTTTAAATGATACTGATTTATTCATGTGTGTGATTTTATTTCTTTGATATTTATTTACACATTCAGGTTTTTCTATTTCTTCTTGAATTAGTTTTGGTAAGCTACACTTTTGTCTAAGAAGCTGATTATTTCAAATAACTGATCAATTTTTCCATAGGATTACTAATTTTCCTCTATTATTTTTACAACTTACATTGTATGTATGTCCCTGTTTTCATTCCTAACATTGTTTTTATCTCTTCTCTCTTTTGTTAATCAAGCCCTTTAGGAGTTTAGCAATTTTAAGAGTCCTTTCAAAGAACCAACTTTTGATTT